>NC_138178.1:6208482-6853861 GCF_964165515.1 Mesoplodon bidens | reverse complement strand
TGATTCTTCCAGAATTCAAGGAATTAAGAAAATCCATTCCATCTCGGTGTCCAGTTGCCTATGGGGGCTGTGTTTCTCCAGGAGATCTAGGATGGTCAGCCATGGCCAAATGAGGTCTGCCATGGTTCAGGCCACATAGCAAGACTATTCCAGTGAATTAACCTGCTTTTAAAATAAAATCTCAGATTGTGGTCTCTTAGGTGTCAACATGGCCTGATGTTTCAGCCCTGTAGAGAGGAATTACACTTGCTTCTCTTGGTGCCTTTCTAGAAGAAAGTTCCTGGCTCACAGTTTTCCAGACTGCAAAGAGAGTGAAGTTATGTCCCACCTTTGTGCAGGGCTTCCTGTGGCCACAATGACAGGGAGCCATCGACCCCTTTATACTCACCGTTACGTTCCCTCACAATCCCCCTGCCAGGGCAATGCCTTTTCTCACTGACGCCTTCTCTGAAGCTCTAGCACTACATGATCTATGAGCAGGGACAGGGGAAGGTTGTGACCTGACTTCCCACCCTGCAAGAGCTCCCAGCTTTGTCATTCACCTTCCCTGCTCTGGGTCACCTGTTATCCGTCAGGGCCCCAAGGTAGCAGGTGGTCTCAGTGTCCACCTACCGTAAATGGACTTGTGTTCCTGCTTTGTTCCTGGTCTTAGAAATTCACCTCATTATCTTGTGAGTTCATTTGTGTACTCAAGAGGGTGATTTTTATTTTTGACCTAGCATTTTCAGTTTGAAGGTTTCAGGCTATCTTGTCCACATCATATTTCCAGAAACTGAAGTCCTATTCTGTGGATCTATTCTTTTATAATTCTGATGTTTGCTTGGTGATGGGCACCATGGGATTCTTAATTGCTGCCTTAGGAATTGAGGAAATAAACAAGGATGGCAGTTGGATTAGAAAGGGTCAGGCACAGGGGGGCGTGAGCAAGAAACAGAGTCTACAGTTACTAGGTGGTTGGGATAGTTGGGTGGTGGCCATGTAGTGTGTGCGTGGGTGTGTTGTAGGGGGAGGGGGGGATGTTTGCAGCAGGAGAGCAGATAGTAGATGTCAAGTTCTTAGAAGACAGCCTGGCAATTGTCTCTGTTCCATAAAAGGCAGCCACTGGGCTTTCTGCGATCACCTGAGTGAAACGGCATGGGTGCTCAGGAGGCAGAGAGGTAGAACCTGCCATAACCTCGAGAAGAAAACAAGGGGCTGGATGACTCACCTTAGAAGGACATGTGGGAGTGTGTTTAGGAAGGAACAGTAGAGCATCTAGCAATGGAGAGACAGAAGCGCATCATGGAAGCCATACCAAATTGGACATCAAAACACGTGTATTCAAGCCGTGGGTCTGCAACTAGTGAGACCCTGTTATTATTATTATTTTTTTAAATTTTATTGAAGTGTAGTTGAATTACAATGTATTAATTTCTTCTGTACAGCAAAGTGACTCAATTATACATATATTCTTTTTTCATCTTCTTTTCCATTATGATTTATCATAGGATTTTTTTTAAGATTTTTAAAAATGTGGACCATTTTTAAAGTCTCTATTGAATTTCTTACAATATTACTTCTGTTTTATGTTTTGGTTTTTTGGCTGCAAGGCATGTGGGATCTTAGCTCCCTGACCAGGCATTGAACTGGCACCCCCTGCATTAGAAGGTGAAGTCTTAATCACTGGCCACCAGGGAAGTCTCTATCATAGGATATTGAATATAGTTCCCTGTGCTCTACAGTAGGACCTTGTTGTTTATCCATTCTATATATACTAGTTTGCATCTGCTAATCCCAAACTCCCAATCCTTCCCTCCTCCAACCCCTCCCCCTTGGCAACCACAAGTCTGTTCTCTATGTCTGAGAGACCCTGTCATTTTTATAAAATTGATCATGCTGAGCTCCAGATGTCAATAAGCTACCTAGGCTACAGGGTAATTTAAGATGGTGATAAAGAACATGGGCTTTAACTTTGGAAAACAGCATGAAATTTCCTCAAAAATTAAAAATAGCACGACCATATGATCCAGCAATCCCACCCCTGGTATTCATCCAAAGGAAGTGAAATCAGGAGTCTGAAGAGATAGCTGTACTCCCATGTTCACTGCAGCATTATTCACAATAGCCAAGACATGGAAACAACCCAAGTGCCCATCAATGGATGAACAGATAAAGAAGATGTGATGTATTATTTATATATATGTGTATATATATATATATATATAATTTAGCCATGAGAAAGAAGGAAATCCTACCATTTGTGACAACATGGATGGAACTTGAGGGCATTATGCCAAGTGAGATAAGTCAGGTGGAGAAAGACAAATATTGTACATCACATGTGGAATCTAAAAAAATAACTCATAGAAGCAGAAAGTAGAATGGTGGTTACCAGGGGCTGGGGATGGGGGGAACAGAAGAGATGGTTTTTAAGGGTACAACCTTCAAACTGGTAGATAAATCAGTCCTGGAGAGCAAATGCACAGAATAAAGATTATAGTCAACAATACTGTACTATAAACTTCAAAGTTGCTAAGAAACCAAATCTTAATTGTTCCCACCACAAAAAAGAAATGATAATTACGTGACATGCTACAGGTGTTAGCTAACACAGGTGGTAATCATATTGCAATACACAAATGTATCAAATCAACATGCTGTGTACCTTAAACTTAGACAATGTTATATATAATTATATCTCAGTTAAAAAAAGAAGAGCATGGGTTTTGGAGTCAGGCGGACCTGAACTTCAACGTGCTCATCTATAAAACTGGATTAATGATATCTCCCTCTTAGGGTATTATGAGGATTCACACGACGACTGCCAAACTGTTAATAATTTTAAAAAGGGATTTGTTATCATCTTTTTCAAGTTGATGGAAATTCAGGAATCAATGATGAAAATGCAAGGTATTGGTTTAGGGTGGCAGCTAGAGCAAGATTATCATCACTTTGATTATATGTTCCTTTTGTCATTGCTTTTCTTGGCCATTTGCTTTGCCCTCAGCATTGAAACTGCTTTTTCTTTTATGCTTTCTCCTAATGCTAAAACTTGTGAAGTCTGGACCGTATGTTGATGCACATACTCCATTGATTATTAGTATTATTCTATCGGTCCTTTGCATTTCTGTTGATCCCAGAATATCTGTTTTAGATTTGACATTTTTACTGGACAGAGATAAGACATGCAGGCTTACTTTACTTTCTTAACTTATTGTATAGGGTTTTATTTTTCAGTGTTCCTGAGTCACAATTTCTTTAACCAGATTCTCTGCAGGAGGATAGTATTGTAATTTCTAATAAAAGGGAATTTTAAGAACTATTTGTTGACTCTTTTTTTTACTTTTTTTTTTTTTTTTGCTGTATGCGGGCCTCTCACTGTTGTGGCCTCTCCCGTTGCGGAGCACAGGCTCCGGACGCGCAGGCCCAGCAGCCATGGCTCATGCGCCCAGCCGCTCCGCGGCATGTGGGATCTTCCCGGACCGGGACACGAACCCGTGTCCCCTGCATCGGCAGGCGGACTCTCAACCACTGCGCCACCAGGGAAGCCCTTTGTTGACTCTTTTATTCATTCATTCATTCATTCATTTAAAAAGTAGTTGTTGAGACTTCCCTGGTGGCTCGGTGGTTAAAAATCCTCCTGTCAATGCAGGGGACATGGGTTCGAGCCCTGGTCCAGGAAGATCCCACATGCTGGGGAGCAACTAAGCTTGTGTGCCACAACTACTGAGCCCGCGTGCCTAGAGCCCATGCTCTGCAACAAGAGAAGCCACCGCAGTGAGAAGCCCGCATACCACAACGAAGAGTAGCCCCCGCTCGTTGCAGCTAGAGAAAGCCCGCACGCAGCAATGAAGACCCAACCCAGCCAAAAATAAATAAATAAAATAAATGAATTTATTAGGAAAAAAAGTAGTTGTTGAACTCTTACTATGCTAGACGGAGAGTAGGAAGACAAGACAGGTTCCTTTTCCTCAAGATGCTTAGTGTCAAGTAGAGGAAAGGAATAAAGGAATATACAAAAGAAGCTTCCAGTTGGATCAAAGAAAAAGTACAGGGAGATTGTCATTATTAGTTTCTGTCCTTTTCTGAATGAAATCTTAGTTTTGGAAATACTATTTGACTTAGTGTAATATAATTACACAAATACATCTTGAAGACCTACTAGGCTGAGTACTTGAGGATGAATAAGACAATGCCCTGATTCTCAAGGAGTCCAGGGGGCTGGTGATGTGGATTTAGATTTCCTTGTACACCCACCCTGGCCCCTGCCCCATCGTTAACTGAGGGTCCTTGGGTAAGCAAAATTGAAGGAATTTAGGATGGCGTACACAGAATCATTAAGTACTCCAGGAATTCCCCTTGTGCTATCCTCTATAAAATAGAATATTTAAGAGTCCCTTCGCTTCACATGTCTTGATGAATAATTATTGAGATAAGATGTATTCCTCTGAAATGGAAAATGTTGTTTATATTTCCTGCTGGAATTGACTGACAGTAATTTCAGTAGCTGCTCAAATTCTTGCTGATTTCTCCTGAATGGATCCTTTTGTTTTGATCCTTTATTATCTTTGGAGAGTCTATTACAAGCAAAATTACTTGTTAATATTAGGATAATTCCTTATTCCACTTGCAAGGGAACTTTGTGCTGATCTCCTTCCTTTCTGCATCTAAGAATTAAAGAGCACAGAGCTTGCCCTGGAACTGTAGAATTCATCTTTGGAAAACTGTAAAACATGGAATGTTTCTATTGCCTCACAGGAATTCAGCGTGTTCCTCAAAACACATTTTTTATTACAGGGAATTTCCTGTTTTTTCCTAAATTAAAGCATGGGTTTTCCTCTTAAACCAGTAACCTACTCAAGTTTTTTCATTTCATTTAATTATGAAATAGTATTTCTTCTGTTGTTAGGTGATTCAATATTTACTTTAAGTTCTTTCTGTATGAAATCAAAACAACTGCTTTGATTCACTCACACAAATGGTAATCTGTGAATGAAAGAAAGCAAATTAGAAAACAAAGAAACCAAACCAAAGAAACACACAATTGTTTTGGCAATTTATGCCACCATCCCCCAAACCTGGCTTCTTAAAATTTTCACTTTCCAAATAACACTGAGTTTTCCTAAATGGGACATAAAGAAGGTTCTGCACCCAATTCTGACATAGGGATTTCCCCCACCACTATAAATTCTCAGACCCCAATTGTGTATCTCTTGGGCTGCACCCCACAGGCCTATGAGGCCTGGGCTTGCCCAGCTTCAAGGCTGATGAAAGAGCCTGGAATTAGCAACAGAGTCATCAGTGGTTTAATGGATGGGGGAGGGATCTTACACGTCTGAAGCAAGATCCTGGAGCAACTCCCTACCTTGTGCGGGGAAGGTGGGCAGAATATGGTGTCAGTCTTCGCTCCTGGGGTGAAGGGGAAATTACCAGTTACTGGGGAATTGACCTCAGGTGGGTTCATTAGTTACCAGGGAAACCAGTTTAGGAGCACACCCCTTAGCTAACAATCATCAGCTGGGCCTGGGGCAAGTACCGGGAAGGTCAGTCATGTGAGCAGGGGTAGGTAAAGCCGGTTGTACACAGCGCAAGAGAGCAACCATCTCGAGTGGCCTGACGGTACTAGTATCCTATAATTGAGTTCAATTCTGACACTGTCTGCCAGAAGATAGGTCTCTCAGGTTAAAGGCTCAGTCCTACAAGATCCCCCCCAACCAACCCCTTTCAGACACCAGTCATAGGCCCAGGTTATCACCTGTGCTTCTGACTGGCGATAAATTGGAGATCCCACCAACTTCCTCCTTGGGTTTGATAGATTTGCTAGAGCAGCTCACAGAACTCAGAAACATTTTACTTACTAGATCACCAGTGTATTATAAAAGGATATAACTTAGGAGCAGCCAAATGGAAAAGATGCAGAGGAGAAAGTATGGGGCAGGGCCTGAAGCTTCGATGCCTTCTCCAGGCTCAGCACTCTTCCAGAACCTCCACCCAGAAGCTCTCCAAACTGTCCTTTTGAGTTTTTATGGACGCTTCATTACACAGGTATAATCAATTAAGTCATTGGCCATTGGTGATTGATTCAACCTCCAGCTCTTCTCCCCTCCTCAGAAACCAGAGAGTGGGAGTGAAAATTCCAACCTTCTAATTGTGGTTGGTTCCCCTGGCAACCAGCCCCCTTCTTTAGGGGCCTTCCAAAAATCACTACATTAACATACACTCCAGTGTGATTGAAAGGGGCCTGTTATCAATAACAAAAGACACATTAAATATATTCACTTATAGGAGTCAGAGTCTCTAATTCTTTCCCGGCTTTGAAGGAGAAAGGATTTAAGGATTGCTTGGATTCACTAATGGGTTTTTGTTATGTGGATGGCAAGGGAGGTATAAGGATTGGGAAAAGTCTAGAGAAGTTTAAATTTAGATACATAAGAAAAGGCATAGAGACTTGGTAAAATTAAAATATCTCAGAAGAGTTTAGAGGAGCTTTTCATTTTTTATTTTGAGGGAGGGAGAGGAGGAAACGGAGAGGTGGTAAGCAGTTGCCATGAGGTGTGGAATTTTAGGGAAAGCAGTGGCTTAAAAGTTTTAGGAAGTTTTTATGTGTGTTGTACAATGTAATTTCTCCTTTCCTGTCTCCTCTTGAGTCATTCAAGAAAGACGTACCTTACATTTCTAGGCTCTTTGGAGTTGGAAACACTCCTTCTGGCTGTGTCATCCTGCTAAGACCAGTTCCAAGGTAGCCTGATTTAATGAGTTTTTGATTGGGGTCCTCCTGTGTATTAGTCTGTTGAGGCTGCCATAACAAAATACCCTGGATGGTCGGCTAAACAACAGAAATGTATTTTCTCTATTTTCTAGAGGCTACAAGTCCAAGATCAAGGTGCCAGTAGGGTTGGGTTCCACTGAGGTCTCTCTTTTTGGCTTGCATATGGCCGTTGTCCTGCTGTTTCTTTATATGGCTGTGCCAGAGCGTGCCCCTGGTGTCTCCCTGTGAATTCTAATCTCCACTTCTCATGAGGACACTTACCAGATTTGATTAGGGCTCACCATAACAGCCTCGTTTTAACTTTATTACCTCTTTTAAGATGCTAGCTCCCCAAACACTCACATTCTGAGGTACTAGGGGCTTAGAACTTCAACATATGAATTTTGGGGAAACAAAATTCAGTCCATAACATCATCCATGGAAGGAATATGTAGTTCATAGAATTCTAGGGCATACTTTGGCTTATTACTTCAGGAACATGAACTGTTAGAGCTAGGAGAAATGTCAGTAGTATAAAGCAGTAAAAAGTATGAATGGCCCTAGTTCACCCTGTTACAGCTCTGTTTCCACCACTGGGATTTTGAATATTTATTTTATTTTCCATAATTCAACTCAGTCATTCTTACTTTCCATGATTCCTTTTTCTGACTAGATCACATAGTTTGTCACTTTGTGCTAGCTCCCCAACCATGCGTTCTTTTTCATTGAAATTTGGATATTTGTATTTACTTTTGTAACTTTTCACAAGCTAAAGGATTTTGGATCAAGTCTTCAGGAATTTCTAGACAACCTAAGGTATACACTAAAAAATACATTAAACTTTTGGATCGGGGACCAGATAGAAAAAAAATGCTTCTTAGTGTACATACTATTTACCTCATAGGAAATGCTTATCTCAGGCAGTTTATTCCCATGGAGTGGGGGGAATTTTAACTTGATTCCCCAGGAGGGAAAAATATGGGAGGAACCACTCTCTGTCCCTTCATCTGCGGGAGGAATTGATTTATCTGATCAATGAGATGAGAAGAAAGAACCGAGCATGTATAACTTGGCTCCCTCTTGTTTTTCTGGCTTACTTGTCCACAGAGACGGTTTATTGGTTTCTGCCTCAGTTTTCCATGAGGTAAGCACACATGTTCCACCTTCTAGATTATGGGATCATTTCCCTCTTTCCTCACTATTGTGGTCCAGTAAGTGTTAGGCTGCAATTCGGAGGAAAGATACCTGTTCTGCAGATGAAAACTGCCCCCTTGGGAAAGTTGTCCTGAGGTCTAGTCTTCGGGTGGATTATTAGAGATCTGTTTATCATCTTAGGTTAGTTTTCTTTTTCTTCCACTCTAATCTTATTAGGAATAAAGTTAATATTTTGATCTCATGTTTCTAACCATAATATTGGTTATTATGGGTACTATATGCATTCTTACTTTCTGCCTGAATTTATATATCAGGGAAAAACGTTTGATTATTTATCACCCTTAAAACCAGAACAATTTAAAAGAAAGCAAACAAATTTCTATGCTTCTATTAAAAAAGACATCAGGTTCAAGAGGCATTGTGATCCCTGATCAGGGTAAATATAAAGGAAACCATGTGTAGGCACAACGCAGTAAAACTGCTGAAAAAAACAAAGCTAAAGGAAATACCAGAAAGCAGCTGGAGGTGATAAAACATAACCTCAAAGAAGGAACAATAAGACTGACAGCTGACCTCAAAGCAGAAACAATGGAAGCCATAATTCAGTGAACAAAATCTTCTTGGTGATGAAAGAAAATAACTAAAAACCTTCAACACTATATGTTGTGTTTTCTTTTCCTTTTCAAATTATTATGGAATAAAGATACTTTTGGAGAGAACTTATTATCAGCAGAACTGCACTAAAATAAAAAACAAGACTAATAAAATGTATTAATCTCTGGCAAGAGCAAGAAAAAAATGGGAGAGAGAAAGAAAGAGAAGAAGGCACAACCAATATGAGAAATAAAAAGGAAATCTAACTATAGTCTTATAAAGTATAAAAAGATGCTAAGAGACCATTATGAACAACTTTCTACCAATAAGTTCAACAAATAAGACAAATACCTTGAAAAACAGAGCTTACCCGAACTGATGGAGTAAGCAATAGAAAAACTAAATAGTATTATACATGTTAAGTAATTGGAATCTATGGAATCTATCATTTAAAACTTTCCAACAAAGAAAAATCCAGGCTGTACGGTTTTACTAGTGACTTATTCTAAACATTTAAGGAAGAGATAATACTAATCTTACACAAATTCTACCAGAGAATAGAAAAAGAAGGAATGCTTTCCATCTTTTTTTAAAAAAATGAGGCCAGTATAAACTTGATACAAAATATGACAAGGACTATAGAAGAAAAAACAATTACAGACTGATCCTTTTCATGAACACAGAAGCAAAAAAATCCGAAACAAAACTCTAGCGAATTGAATCCAATTATAAAAAGAAGCATACTGAATCCTGACCAAGGGAGGTTTATTTCTGGATTGCAAAATGAGCAAAAAATTAAAAAATCAATCCAAATAACTCACCAAATCAACAGAATTAAGAAGAAAAACCATATGGTTATCATAATATGTACAGAAAAACCATTTTATAAAATTTATGAGTTGAAAATCCCTCGGTAAAATAAGACCAGAAAGGGACTTCCTTCATCTGGTAAAGGGTATCTACAAAACTCAACAGCTAACATACTAAAGGGTGAAATGGTGAATGCCTTCCCCCTGTGGTGACCTATCCACTAATGCCATTTCTATTCAACATTGTACTGGAGGTCATGGCCAGTGCAACAAGGAATAGATTTAGTATAAAAAAGGAATAACTGTATAAAGATTATAAAGGAAGAAGTAAGCTGCCATTATTCACATATTACATGGTTATGTGTATCAAAAAAATCTACAAGAGTATCTAAGCAACCCATTGGACTTATGTGAATTTAACAAGGTTGTTGGATGTAAATTCAGAATATAAACATCAGTCGCATTTCTACATGATAGCAATAAGCAATTAGAAAATGATATTAAAAATAGAATTTACACTAACACAAAAATGTAGATTACATAGGAATAAATCTAAAAGATGCCCAAGATGTCTGCACTGAAAACTACAAATTATTACTGAGAGAAATTAAAGAAGGTCTAAAGAAATAGAGGAATATGCCACGTTCATGGCTTGAAGACTCAGTATGTTGTCAGTTCCTCCCAAATTGATCCACAGATGCACTGCAACCTAATAAAAATACGAACAGAATTTGGTTTTGGTGAAAATTGACGAGCTGATTCTAAAATTTATGTGGAAATGCAAAGAATTTAGAATTTCCAAGTCAATCTTTAAAAAGTATGTAAATGAATATTAATACCACGAGAAATCTATTTATTATAAGGTTATAATATCAAGATAGAGGGGTGGTATTGGCATAGGGAAAGTCAAACAGATTAGTGGAACAGAACAGAGACTCTATAATCAGACCTAAACATACTGTTACCTGATTTCTGAAGGATCTCCACTGAAACTCAATAGGAAAAGGACAATCTTTTGAAAAAATAATGCTCGATCAAATCTATATCAACATGAAAAAAAGTATCATCCCTATCTTGTACTATATCCCCAAATCAATTCCAGCAGGATTGTATACCTAAATATGACAGGTTAAAGAAAAAGCTTTGAGACAACAACATAGGATAATATCTTCATGACCTTTGAATAAGGAAAAATTTCTTAAACAGGATATGGCAGTAGACAAACGGGCTTGAACAGGCACCTCCGAAAAGATTATATCCAAATAAACGTGCTCATTTCATCAGTAAGCAGGGAAAGTAAAATCAAAACCACAATGTGGTACCATTGGATAAATACCCAAATGGTCAAAACTAAAAAGGCAAATGGTGTCATATGTTGGTGAGGAAGTGGAGCCATTGCATCTCTCATGTCTCCTATGCTGTTGGTGGAGATACAAATTCCAACAATCGTTTTGGGAAACCACCAGTATCTTCTAAAGTGAAACGTGGTCATCCCCCGTGACTAGGTGACCATGTCCGGGTTTTCCGTGAACAGTTTTGGTTTACGCATATTTTCCCAGAATGCTTTTAGTTTAGCATTTGTCCTGTACTTTTTCATTTTTTAACAAAATTTTGTCACTAATTGCTATACTCAAATAAGGCAGGGAAAGTTTGGTGGACTTCTACTTAATTCTTCCAGCTTTTGCCAGGATCTTATCTAGTAGTGTGGGACACACATGCAGTAAAGAGAGTTCATTCTGAAACATAGTGTTGAATCTTTAAGGCAACCAGAGATAAGACACTTTCTGGGACACAAAAGTCCCAGGGATGGCTATTTCCAGTTTTAACTTGTAGTGAAAGCTTTTGACACTGCTGCCCCTGCTGGCTGTTTGGTGTAATACCAGCCAATTGTTCGAGGAGCCTTAGGCATTGGCCTGAAAGAAGCATGGGGCCAGTAAGCTGCCAGCTGGTATTGTCAGCGGGAAAGTTGACAAACTATAGGTTAGATGTATTTGAATTTAGGTGCAGAGAATAGAGGCAGAGAAAACAGAGTGATTCAAGAATAGTCTAAATACTCTTACTATTGTGGTTTTACTATGTACTGTATGATATAAATCTACGATTGTTCATTATTTATGCCATTATTTGGTAATGTGTTTTTTAGTTCACAATAAATTTTCTAGTGAAAATTTTCTAGTGAGCTCAAATGAATGGTAGTGCATATTAAATAAGAAATTGAGTACTGCTTCAGTTTCTCAAGGAAGGTGTTGATATATGTATTATTTTCTAAAATATTTGTTGACATCAGTTATCCATCCTGGGGCAAAATGATATCACTGCCCACATGAGAACCAGAAGACACAAACGGACCTACAAAATGTCTGCCCATACATTGAGGCAGTGGTTATTTGAGGAGGTATGTCAGCAGCCACAAAGGGGGACTTTACATGTCATTTCATAAAGCCTGGCTTTTCATTAAGATGAAATGGTTATTGCAAATCAAGTTTGCTCATTAAATTTCACATTTTCTTGTGCAGACACAAAATGCAGAGTGATGGCTGTCAGTGTGTTTTGCTGCATGAGCAGAACAAGAACTTTTCAAATGGTTAAATAACAGTTTTATAGCAGTGCTATTGATGCCTCAGAGGAGATTACAAAAGTGGCTGAATTTTCATCTCTAATTCATCGAGTCAAAGTGAAACTTTTAAAATTCATTCCATCAAAGGGAAGATGTATGACGTGATGGTGAATGCTATATAGATTCATTTCAAACATTCGACACTAAAGATATTTCTGTGGGGATAATACAAATATGAATTTTGATAAAATATTGCATTGAGATAAAAGCATATTAAATTAAGAAACCCATGGAGTAGAAATGTATTTGGAATTGGTTGTAGTGCACATACATTTTGTTAATGTGTCAAAAAATGGCCTTTTGTGCGTCAAAGGACACCATAAAAAGAGTGAAAAGACGACCCATGGAGAGGGAGAAAATATTTGCAAATCACATATCTGATAAGAGATTAATATGCAAAATATATAAAGAACTCCTACAACTTAACAACAACAAAACAAACAACCCGGTTAAAAAAGGGACAATGGGCTTCCCTGGTGGCGCAGTGGTTGAGAGTCCGCCTGCCGATGCAGGGGACACGGGTTCGTGCCCCGGTCTGGGAAGATCCCACAGGCCGCGGAGCGGCTGGGCCCGTGAGCCATGGCCACTGAGCCTGCACGTCCGGAGCCTGTGCTCCGCAATGGGAGAGGCCACAACAGTGAGAGGCCCGCGTACCGCAAAAAAAAAAAAGGGCAAAAGTCTTATATTTCTCAAAGAAGATGTATACATAGCCAATAAGCACATAAAAACATTCTCAGAATCACTAGTCATTAGAAAAACACAAATAAAAACCACAGTGAGATACCATTTCACACCCACTAGGATGGCTATTATAAAAAAATAAAATGGAGGATAACAGGTGTTGGTGAAGATGTGGAGAAATTGGAATGCCGTGCATTGCTCATGAGAAAGTAAAATGGTACCGTGGTTGTGGAGAACAGTATGGCAGTTCCTCAAAAAAATTAAATAAGAATTACCGTATGATCCAGCAATTCCACTTCTGGGCACATACCCAAAAGAATTGAAAGCATGGACTCAAGTAGATACTTGTCTACCAATATTTATAGCAGCATTATTTATAATAAACAAAAGGTCGAAACAACCAAATAATTAAAAGCAGAACGAATAAATAGATTAGGTCTCACCTATGGCTCCACATTCAGATCACCTGGAAGGCTTTCAGACCACGTTTCCAAGGATTCC
Source organism: Mesoplodon bidens (assembly GCF_964165515.1). Lineage (NCBI taxonomy): Eukaryota > Metazoa > Chordata > Mammalia > Artiodactyla > Ziphiidae > Mesoplodon > Mesoplodon bidens. The sequence continues at coordinate 6,840,777 of NC_138178.1, read as the reverse complement.
TCCCTCAGTCTCTAAGACACACAGCTCACACCTTCCTTGGGAAGTTATGAGAACCTGAAGTCCATGCCTTCTTCTTGCCTCTTCCTCCTCGTCCAGATGGAGCCCCAGACATAAAGCTGAGTGCCAACTCAGTTCTCTGAGCAATCATTGCTGTGGTTTCCCCTCTCTTTACAGTCCTTTTCTGAACCACGAAAGACGCAGTTTTGCAATGAGACATGTGGCCAGGCCAGATTCCCCTTCCGTCCTTGGGGGGCAGCTGGGACTGTGCTTTAGCATTTTGACGTCCCTAGGGACCAGCTCAGTAAATAAAAGGATTAAGACAGCCTTGCAAGGAAGAACTTAAATTTTCCTCACCAGATGACTCCTGTTCTCTTTCCCGACTTCAAACACGACTCCGTCCCTCACACTTACTAGTGACAAAACCACAGCATCAGCATCCTCTGTTGGCCCCCCGGGCGGAGAGGAGGATGTTCCCCAACTTGGCTCAGGCTTGGGAGAGGAGGGAGGGGCTGCAGGGAACCCCCACCCCTGCCCTTCCTCCCCGAGGGCTTTCAGAAGTGATGCTGCTGTTCTCAAGTCGCCATAAAAAACATGTTAGTGATGACTTAGCATCCTTTTCAGAGATGGAAAAATGAATGTGGGAGGAGGTGAGGTGGTAAAGCCAGGTCTGAGCCGTGTCCTGGAGCCTGAGCTACTGCAGCCGCTTCCCGGAGTCTGTCAGCTCCGCGGGGGCCTTGTTGGGATGGGCTCAGGTGGGAGGGTTTACACCACAGCCCCTGGCAAAGGCTGCTAACCTGGGCTGTCCCCTCCCTGGAAAGCTGTCTGCCTGCCTGACGCCCTAATCCCACTTTATGCCGCACAAGTGTGAAGTAAAATACATTTACGGCTGTCTTGTTATTAGTATTACACTAGTGTGGTAGTTAAAAAAACCCGAAACAAGACAAAACCTCACCATTTTTTTTTTTTTTTTTTTTTTTTGCGGTACGCGGGCCTCTCACTGCTGTGGCCTCTTCCGTTGCGGAGCACAGGCTCCGGACGCGCAGGCTCAGCGGCCATGGATCACGGGCCCAGCCGCTCCGCGGCATGTGGGATCTTCCCGGACCGGGGCACGAACGCGCGTTCTCTGCATCGGCAGGCGGACTCTCAACCACTGCGCCACCAAGGAAGCCCAAAACCCCACCGTTTGATGTACAACCTTTACAGTATTGCTTTGTTACATGGTCCACCTTCGTATTTTAATTAAAGAATAAATAAAATAAAATGAGATAATTGTACACGTTTTTCTGAGGCATTGTGTTTATGCTGGACTTCAGCCTACTTTTTCTGTGCATTAAGACATTTCCCAAGTTTCTGTGTTAAATTATCTAGGGCTCAGTAGATGGCGCTGCTATACTGTCTTTTTAGTCGGATTTACTTTCTGGGATACTAATGAAAAACTCGCAATATAATTGGAACAGGAGTTGGGAGGGAAACCCAGATTTCTTAACCTAGTTCTAGGCAGATACCAAGATTCTAAGTCTCATTTTTTCCCAAAGCCTTTAAAATTCTGCACCTCGAGTAAATAGAAATATCGTGAAAACATTCGTTCCTTGGGTATTTATCTTAAAAAAATTTTTTTATTGACGTCTAGTTGATTTACAATGTGTTAATTTCTATGGCACAGCAAAGTGATTCATATATATATATATACACACACATACATTCTTTTTCGTATTCTTTTCCATTATGGTTTATTACAGGACATTGAATATATTTCCCTGTACTCTACAGGAGGACCTTGCTGTTTGTCCATTCTCTGTATACTAGTTTGCATCTGCTCATCATTGGGTACTTATCTTTGATACCTTTTATCCGAGAATCTGAGGGGACTCTGCCAATACTTTCTCTCCAGGTCTTAATTTAGGTGGGGAGACGAATCCCCTCACAAATCCTTTACTGTTCTTTTCACACATAAAACAACAAGGTCCAGAGAATTCGTGTTTCTTGACAAATTAAATTCTTACTTCCAGAAAGCTGCCTTTTGATTTTTTTTAAAATTTATTTCTTATAAATTTATTTACTTATTTTTGGCTGCGTTGGGTCTTCGTTGCTGCACACGGGCTTTCTCTAGTTGGGGTGAGTGGGGGCTACTCTTCGCTGTGGTGCGTGGGCTTCTCATTGTGGTGGCTTCTCTTGTTGCAGAGCAAGGGCTCTAGGCACACGGGCTTCAGTAGTTGTGGCGCGTGGGCTCAGTAGTTATGGCTCGCGGGCTCTAGAGTGCAGGCTCAGTAGTTGTGGCGCACAGGCTTAGTTGCTCCGTGGCATGTGGGATCTTCCCGGACGAGGGATCGAACCCGTGTCCCCTGCCTTGGCAGGCGGATTCTTAACCACCGCTCCACCAGGGAAGTCCCCTGCGTTTTGATTTTTAAAATATCACTGACACTGTAAGAAATGAGATAAACTCTGTGGGATGAGTGAACGAATGTGTAACAAGCTGCCTGCAGCATCCAACCGCAAGGCCCATCACTGGGGCTCAAATAATTGAATCATCTTATTTAATTTTTTTCTTTTGTCTTATTACTAAATTTTCAGGGACACGAAATAGGAGAGATAATAATATAACATACATACACGCACCTACCACTCAGCTAAAGAGAGAAAAGATTATGGGCAGACTCAAACACTCTATGTATTATTCCCACCTGGCATTCGCTGCTCTCTTCCCCAGCGGTATTTAGACTTCAGTTTTTCCGTTTGTGTCTTTGTCATCTACCTTCTTGTCTTTTTGCAAGTTGCATTTTCTCATTCAACATTATGCTTTGGAAGACTATCCGTGTTAACACCTAGTTTATTCATTTTGACATTTGCACAGTGAGTGAATTCTCCACACTTTGCTTAAACCATTCTTCTGCGGATGCATATTTATATCCCTTCCAATTTCTAAATTATTGCAGACAACATGAGTTCTTGTTTACGTGTGAGAGAGTCCTATAAACCTTTATATTTTATGCACCTTAAATATTTTGTAACAACCACAAAACATAAAAAAGCAGCATCTACAGTCATTGCAGCCAGATTAGTTTCATGTTCCCTCATTCAATGTAGTTTGTGTTATTTCTTATAGGAGTTGATGATTTTAAAATATTAGAAGACAAGAGACTGGAAGTTAAAAAGCCATTTAGAGAGTAATTCAGACTCTCTTGAGTTTGTTTTCTAAATACCTAGGAGTGGACCGATGGGTGGTACCGTGTGCACAGATTCATTCCCCTGTACTTGCAACTGACAAATAGCTCTTCAAATTAATGGCAACAATTCCTGTTTCTATTGTTTGGAAACTCTGGTTGCTCCTTTTTAAAAATTTATTTTATTGAAGTATAGTTGATTTACAGTTTTGTGCTAATTACTGCTGTACAGCAAAATGATTCAGTTATATATGTGTGTATATTTATATATATATATATATATATATATATATATATATATATGTTCTTCTTCATATTCTTTTCCATTATGGTTTATCACAGGATATTGAGTATAGTTCCAGGTGCTCTACAGGAGGACCTTGTTGTGTATGCATTCTCTATATAATAGTCTGCGTCTGCCGACCCCGAACTCCCCATCCACCCCTCCCCCACCCCCTCCCTCTTCGCGACCGCGAGTCTGTGCTCTGCGTCCGTGTGGAAACTCTGGTTGCTCTTCATCCTCCCTAAACACTCTTTGTCAATCTCCTTTTAAACAGACTTTTTTCTTATTGAAAATTTCAAGCATATATAAAAATACAGAGAGTAGAAGAATAAACTTCTATGTTCCTGTCATTCAGTTTTAACAATTATTAATACATTGCCCGTCTTGACTCATATATACCCATCCGTCTCCCCCACATTATTTGAAGCAATTCTTATCATCTCAGGATATTGCTGTGAAAGATAAGGATTCTTTCTTTTAAACACAACCTCAGTACCATGACCACACTTAAAAAAAATAACTAATCATTCCTTAATCAAAAATAACCAGTCAAGGTTCAAATATTCAGTTGTCCCATAACATTTTGTGGTTCATTTGACTCAGGATTCAAAGTAAAATGCATAAAATGCAATTGTTGGTGTGTGCCTTAAAAGTCTTTGAATCTATGGATTCCTTCCCCCGTGTCTTTCCCCCACCTTTGATATTTATTTATTAAAGACAAAAAACTGGACTGCTTGTCCTACAGAGTTCCCTACAACCTGGATTCTGCTGACTGCGTCCCAGGTTGTTTAATTTGCTCTTTCTGTCTCCATATTTTCTGAAAACTGATGCCATATTTTGAGGGGATTTATGTTCAATTTTTCGGTCCCACAATTTGCAAAGTGCTCCAGTCCATCCTTTCATGATCTCTTTCCAGCCAAGGAGGTTGGCTTCTCTGAAAGGACTAAGGTCAGGTTTCAGACAATGAGAGGGAGCAATTCCCAGTTATTCATGTACATGTTGTAAGTGGTTCTTCCCTTCTTTCTACACCTAAATTTGATGCCAATCTGGGAGGGGTGTCCTTAGATTGAAACATTTACTGCATCCAAATAATAACTTCTATGCCCCAAACAACTCCTCATATACTAAGAATCCTGCAAACCCAAGCTTCTTCTCCACTTGGTAACCTAATTTTGTTTTTTATGCATACAGGGCTTTCAGGGTTGGAGTCCAGAAAACTTAAAAATTCACTTTTATTCTGTTTAATTACTAAAAAGTAAACCTGATAACCTTCCATGTTTCCAGGCCATTTGGCTGAATTAGGGGAAGGCAAAACAGTGTGAAAACTAATTGCTCTCCCCAAAACCCAGAGAAAAGTAAGTGAAACAACGTTTTCTCTAAAATTCACAGTCCTGGTGAATAATATGTTACAGGGGAGAAAAAAACCCAGGTCTATAATATTGTTGAAATTTAATTTCTTATTTATCCCTTTTTCTCTTTAAATTCTCAGTTGAGGAACTAAACCTGAGAAACTGGATAAAACATAAAGGAGAAAAGAGGAGCCTTCTGGTTTAATTTGATCCAAAGATCATAAGCCTAGACTGGGATCTGGCATTTTCATGCTTCATCTAATCATCTAAGGGACTTCAGATTATCACTGCAAACACAAATAGAAAAGGGGAAAAGCTCTCTATTACATTTCTAATCCTTGGGTTGGAGTTTTGGAATAATGACATGTACTACAAATTCCCTTTATAAGGCCCGGTGTGGTGGATAGGGGAGCTGTGTTAATGCTAGCATCCTTCTTGCTTTTACCACATTATGGCAAATTTTCCTAGATGTAAGTACATTTTTTGAGGTAGGGACATTAGTTAAGTCATTGTTTGTCACGGTCTTTAAAAAAATAATCTATTTTTTTCTTTTTTAGAATTGAAGTATAGTGTACATACAATAGTATGTTTCAGGTGTACAACCTAGCGGTCTGAGAATCAAATACATTACCACATGATCGCCACGACAAGCCCAGTAACCATCTGTCACCATACAAAATTATTGCAGTGTTATTGACTATATTCCTTATGCTGTATATTAATTATAGCTCCATGACATTTATTTTGTAACTGGAAGTTTGTATCTCTTAATCCCTTTCACCTATTTCTCCCAATCCCCCACCCTATCTCCCTTAAAAACTAATCATTTTTGATCATCTTTATTATTCTTGTTTAAATTCAATTCAGTGAAATATTGATGAGTAAATAATTAGATGCTTGATGGATTAAAATAAATTGTTTTTTATACTGTGAGACTGATAAAAGTATGTGTGGACACACAGAGAACGTGTTTTGCAGGATGGAGGTGTTAACTAACTTTCTTTATGACTAAATGTTGGGCTTTCTAAAGCTGTATATAGCTAGACTATTGAAGAGTTTCTTGGACAATTATGCACCATAACACAAAGGGTTCGCTAGCAAGTAAGCGATTTATCTTATACACGACTGAGAGGTATAGGGAAATTAGGAGACCAAGGGCACACTTACTGAATGGGTCCATTTCCACCAGGCAAAGGAGGAGATGCACCAGATGACACACAGCATGTTAGAACTGGGAGGGACCCCTAGACTCATTTCATGGTGGGAAAACCAGGCATAGAGGGGATAACTGATCAGTTCAACATCCCATACCTTGTTAGAGGCAGAACAAGAAGTAGAATCAAGAAATCCTGATTCTGAGTCCCTTTCAGTACGTCCTGGTGCCTTAGTAAACGTGAGGGGCCGCAGGGAAAACCACGTGGTCAAACCAGACAGTTGTGGTTTTATTTATTTTATTTCTTAAGAAATGGTTGTTTTAAGCCACTCAGTTTTGTGGTGTCTTTTATTTTTTATTTTATTTATTTTATTTTTTTGGCCTCGCCTTGCAGCATGCAGGATCTTAGTCCCCCGACCAGGGGTTGAACCCGTGCCCCCTGCAGTGGAAGCACAGAGTCTTAACCACTGGACCACCAGGGAAGTCCGCAGACAATGGTGGTTTTTAAATGAACGCTGTAATGTTTAAGGCCGCAGACTAGAACACAGACTTCAGATTGAAGGTTGTGTTAAAATAATGTTTTTTTTCATGCATTTCCAATTACACACTTGAAGATCAACAGCATCTTCATCAAAGTCATCTTTTAGAATGGTGGTAAACAAGACACAAATAGAGTAAGTCCCCTACATACGAACCTTAAAGTTGCAAACTTCCAAAGATGGGCACATGCATTTGCACGTCCAATCACGGAAGTTAATTCATGTGTCTGGTGTACATTGTCACGCGTGTGCATCCTCTGCAAGTGGTTGTGCTTCTGTGTACTTTACAGTACCGTATAGAGTACAGTAGTACAGTACCTTTATTTCAAGCCCAGGATGGTCCTGAAGCAAGCATAAAAGCAGTGGTATATAGCCGATTGTGTTAGTTGGGTACCTAGGCTAACTTTGTTGGACTTACGAACGCGATCTTGGAACGGAACTCGTTTGTATGTAGGGGACTTGCTGTATACACATATATAACAATAGGAATTCTTCTATTTGGCAGGTCATCCACCAGAGGGTGGCACACATTCTCTCTTTCTCCACATAGGATGAACATTATCTGATCTGTTGTTGAGATAACATACTGGGGGGGAGGATTGGGCCCCTGTCTGCCTGCTCCCGCTGCCCCTGTGTTACCTCCTTTCCTCAGCTGCTCGGGTCTGGGCCGTGTCAGAGCATTCCCTCTGGTCTCCTGGTTTCCAGCCTTCCATGGTGCTGCCAGAGAGGTATTTATGACTACATAGCTTGCCTGTTTAAAATTCTTCAAGGGCTTCGTCTCTTAGGGGATTCCATGGCGTTTTGTACACGCCTCTATTTTAGCCATTTATCACAGGAAACTGCAGTGATTTATTTCTGCGCCCACCTTCCACACGAGCATTCTCTAGGACTGGATCTTAGCTCCATTCTTCCTTTATTTTTGGTAGCCTGGATTCCTAGCCTGATTAAATGAAGAGTCCATCATCACTGAGAAACTCTCCCATCCCTATAACGTTTGGACACACACGTAGAAGCTCACTCCTCCTCTTTGCCTTGCCTCTGATCCACACACTAGGAGACCAAGGAGGGGTCTGCACTGCCGCCTCCACGGGGACGCCCCTCAGTACAGCCCCTTAAAGCGGGCTCTGGAGTTCACCGTTGCGTGAAACATACGTTCACATGTGTTAAAAACTGCACACCTTAACAGGGATTTGCTGACAGCTGAGAGCAAGGAGGAGATCTGGACCAGAGACTGAGGCACGTGAGGAGTCGGGTGCCTGGGACATCAGGAGGGAACAAACAAGGTGTCCCAGGGGAGGTTTCCAACGAAATGCTTAGACCTCGCGATCAAGGCAGCGCTGGCCTTGGTGGCACCAGCAGCACCCTCTCCTTGACCATGGTGACACCAGTGCTCTGTTTTGCTAACCCTTGAACAAAACAGTTAAGATAAATGGTCGATGAACAATGTTCCGGTTCCTTTTTACCTGGGTACATGCACGTGCATGATAAAAAAGAAACTCAAGTAGTACAAAAGGATAAAATAAAATTTGTTTTAAAAAGGGCAAGTGGGGGCTTCCCTGGTGGCTCAGTGGTTGAGAGTCCGCCTGCCGATGCAGGGGACACGGGTTCGTGCCCCGGTCCGGGAGGATCCCACATGCCGCGGAGCGGCTGGGCCCGTGAGCCGTGGCCGCTGAGCCTGCGCGTCTGGAGCCTGTGCCCCACAATGGGAGAGGCTGCAACAGTGAGAGGCCCGCGTACCACAAAAAAAAAAAGGGGGCAAGCAAAAATCTCTTATTTTGTCTATTCCGTCTTCCTTAGTTTTTCTTTTTCCTCATTGAAAATACGCCCCCTCCCCACTGCTTGAAACTATTTTATTTTCAAAAGGGTTGGTCGATAATCATTGTAGTTTTATAAACTTCCCGATCAGAGTTTTAAAGAGGTCCTATCTAAAATGTGGTCATGCAGTTATTCATATTTATACACATTCTTCTCAACTCTGGGTTTACAAAACTCATCAGCACACTTACCTCCATCAGCAGCTGGCTAGAAATGAGCGTCCCGGGGAATCATATGCCCAATCTTTGCACCCATTTGTTGTGAAATGAAAGATGGATTGAAACTTTCAGAATAGTTTGTCTGAGTTTGCAGTCGTTTCTTTCCCACATCTTGCTGGCAAATGATGTCCAGGGTGAATAAAAAAAAATCTGGGATTGAACAAGATGATTATTCTGTTTTGTCTAGACATGGAAACTATGCCTAGACTTCTCTGAGTTTAGGAGAATAGGTGAAAGTTATTGCTATATCTAAATAAGTCCCAGTTGTAGGAGATTTTGAAAATATTTTCATGGAATGTTGATATTGCAAAGATGTATTATGAAGAGACTTCTATATTTTGGATTTGATGATTATTTAATACTGACTCCATTTTGAAGATACAAAGTTTTAAAGGGTGTTGACAGTTTAAGTATTTCTTAATGTGGTCCCTATTTCATTGTTTAAAAAAGCTGTGGAAGTGGAAAAAGGATTCCAGACTAAAGGCATGCTAAAGCTTTAGGGAAAATCCAGTGTTTCAAAGGTGTGTGATAAAAAGAATCAAGAGAAAATATTTTGAGACACAAACCAAGAGAACCCAATGCATAAGGGGATTTTTATGACAATTTGAAGGTTTCATGGCACGTTGACCTGTACAGTTATCATTCAAAATGAAAGTGTCCGGTGTGCTGCTGTGTGCAGAGAGGGGCTCAGTAAATATTGTTGCTGGTGATGAAAAGTTTATTATGGAGAAAAAGGGAATTTTGTGGATGAAGAAAAATAAATTTGTAAGGCAACACATCCAAATATAACTTTAGATATATTTGGTATATCTTATTTGGTATATATTATAAAGATATAAATATAACTTTAGAACATTTTTGCAGTGTATATAACTGATTCTTATAATTACCTATAATGGAAAAGAATCTTAAAAAGAAAAAATATATATAACTGAATCACTTCGCCGTACACTTGAAACATTGTAAATCAACTATACTTCAATAAAAATATTTAGGGGCTTCCCTGGTGGCGCAGTGGTTGAGAGTCCGCCTGCCGATGGAGGGGACATGGGTTCGTGCCCTGGTTTGGGAAGATCCCACATGCCGCGGAGCGGCTGGACCCGTGAGCCATGGCCACTGGGCCTGCGCGTCCGGAGCCTGTGCTCCCCAATGGGAGAGGCCACAACAGTGAGGGGCCCGTGTACCGCAAAAAACAAACAAACAAACAAAAATATTTAAAAAGAAATATAGATAACTGAGTAAAATATGTTCTTCAAGTACATAATACAAATTTGAAGTGATGATCTGAGTGAATAATTTAGTTCATTCTGCCCTAAAACATTTCAGGTAGAAATAAAAATTGAATTTCAGTAAACTTCTCTTGACATACAATGTTCAGTGATTCACCTAAACCTGCTAGAAGCATGTGTTATAGATAATCATACAGACTCTGTACTAAATATTTACTATGATTTCTGAAGCTCACATGTTGACTACTCTTGAAGAATCATTTCCAAGTTAGGTTCTTCCACTGGGCTTCCTTTCTTCCAGGGAACATCCCTTTTGTTCCAATATTTACACAAAGATAATGCCTGGCTGTTTTTCCATTTTAAATGAGCAAAGTTTGTTGGAGGGGAGTCCAGAATGAGAAAAACAAAGACAATTTGAAATGCATCCTCTTTTATTTGAGGACTTTGCACTGGATTTCCTTTGCTGCCAGAGTCTAGCTGGCCAAGCTTTCTTACCCTGTTTTGCCTCCTGTGATTTTGTTTGGGGTGAAGGAATGGAGAAGATGGTTGACAAAGAGCTGGGTTGGAAGACAGCAGCAGGGTGAAGCAGGGTGGAGGTCCTCTCCTGTTCAGGGAAGCTGCCTTTTTCTTTCACCACAGGACGTGGAGCCTGCTCCAGGCAGATCCTACAGCAGGGCTGTTTTAATTCTCACTGATGTCAGAAGATTTTCTTTCCCTTGGGGGTTTGCACTCATTTGCGTCCTCTCCAAATCTCTGCACTACGCGTTAGACAAACTCCCAGCAGTGAGTTGGACAGAACTCCAAAGGACAGGGTTCCCCACCCCACGTGGTGGTACTGGGATGACGGAGCTCCCTTCTGCGAGGGAGCGAGGGAAGGAAACCTGACACGTGCTGGGAGTTTGTTTCCCCAAGATGTGCAGACTGTCTCAGAGAAGGTCCCTGCCGGAATAGACAGCGGCCTCTCCTGACATAGAAAGAAGGCCATCTGGGGAGCCCAGCACCGACTCCTGGAAACAGAGGGTGAGGAGGCACATCACATACCAGGAACTCCAAAAGACTCGTGGTTTTATTTTTTTTATTTTTATTTTTTTTTGCAGTATGCGGGCCTCTCACTGTTGTGGCCTCTTCCGTTGCAGAGCACAGGCTCTGGACACGCAGGCTCAGCGGCCATGGCTCACAGGCCCAGCCGCTCCGCGGCATGTGGGATCTTCCCAGACCGGGGCACGAACCTGTGTCCCCTGCATCGGCAGGCGGACTCTCAACCACTGCGCCACCAGGGAAGCCCCAGACTTGTGGTTTTAGACCTTGTAGAAGTGGAAGGAGGAAAAAAAGAGGTAAGAATGGAGAGGCACATACTTTCATGGAGAAAAGCAGTCCTAGCAGAGGTGAGGCTGGGAAATCAGTCAATAATAATTTTATTTGCCTTTCAATGACTGAATTTAAAAAAAAAACATTTCTTGAGGGGCTCCCTTTTGTTGCCAGACAATTGTCTAGGAGCTAGGACTCCAGCTGTGAAAGACCAAGTGCCTGCTATACACACATATATTTACATAAATATATTATTATATATATACAATAGCAAATATATAATATATAAATTATATATCTAGAATGGATAAAGAAGATGTGGCATATATGTACAATGGAATATTACTCAGCCATAAAAAAAGAATGAAATAATGCCATTTGCAGCACCATGGATGGACCTAGAGATTATCATACTAAGTGAAGTAAGTCAGACTGAGAAAGACAAATATTTGATATGATTTATATGTGGAACCTAAAATATGATACAAATGAACTTATTTACAAAACAGAAACAGACTCACATAGAGAACAGACTTGTGGTTGCCAAGGGGGGAGGTGGGAGGGGGAGGGAAGGATTGGGAGTTTGGGATTAACAGATGCAAACTATAATATATAGGATGGATAAATAGCAAGGTCCTACTGTATAGCACAGGGGACTCTAAATATTCTGTGATAAACCATAACAGAAAATAATATGAAAAAGAATATATATGTGTATAACTGAGTCACTTTGCTGTACAGCAGAAATTAACACTGTAAATCAACTAAACTTAAATACAATTTTAAAAATTATATATTTATATGTGATATTCCAGCAATAGAGATGGCTAATAATGATGTATCTCATTAAACAAAGAAATAGACCATGTAAGTTCAACTAGTGATAGATGCTGTGAAATAAAATAAAGCAGGGTATAAAGACTAACCTGTATGTGCTTTTCTGATAAGCAGTCGGGGAGGCTTCTAGGAGGAGGTGACATCTCAACAGAGCACTTGGCATGAGGGGTGAACAAGGCATGTGAACGATTTAGTACTAAACTGGGGCATCCTTTTCCTCCAGCTCAGGATGGGGGTTGTCCACAGAGCTGGGACCACAGCCCTACTTTTGGAATCACAAAGAGACCAGGGAATTAGAGATCTTCTACAGCCACTGGAGTGGAGGGGACCAATGTCAGAGTGTGGCTGGGCTGGGAGAGCTGGGTCTGAGCTGAGGTGAAGGGGTAGCAATACCTCCAGTTCCCATTGAGCTACAGCCCAAGCTACAATTGGACTGGGGGTATGAGGGGCATAGTTGACTCTGGAGAGGTAGGGCATGAATTCTAGCATTGTCTCTCATCAGCTGGGTGACCTGGGCAAGTTGTTTAACCTCTCTGTGCATCAGTTTATTTACCTGGGGAATGGGGTTAAAAATGTCCCTCTGTCATAAGGTCATTGTTAGGATTAACTGAGCTAATATATATGTAGGGTCGTTAGGACAGTGCCTGGCACATAATACATTCTATGCACGTGTGGCTGTTATTAACATATCACCTTCTTTAAGGACCCAGAGCTCTCCCTGCTTTTCCCACACTCCTACTCAAAAAGTTGATTAAACACCGCCTACAATAAGGGCATTATTCTACCCTGCCGAAGCCAGTGTCTTCAGGGCGTACCGTGGCCCCTGCCTGCAGCTCTCCTTTACTGAACCCACACGTGAAAGGGCTGAATGTTTTCACTGCCCAGACAATACGGTGAAAGGCACAAGGGCAGATGCTATGACTTCTGGCAGCTTTCACTGACTCTTGGAGAGGATTTCTTCCATAGGGATGGATGCAACTTTCTGGCCTCTTTCTACCTAGAGCTGAGGGGGAAAAATTACAAATTTAATCTTCCTTCAGAAATCTAGTTACATTATGCACCTGTGTCTTTAAGTCCCTATGCAGAGAATTCTATAGTTTGAAGGAATATGCAAAAGAAATAGAGAACATGGTGATTGTTCAAAAATGCCCATCTGGTCCTGCCCATATCCTCTGCTTAAGACATTTTAATATTAAAAGTGGCCCATTGCTTCCTGGATGAAGTGCAAACTCCAGCTTGAGAACATTCATGCTTGGCCCCTACTTACCTTTCCAGCATCATTCATCTACACTCCATAGTTCTCCCCTGGTAATTCCAGCCCCATGGCTCCAGTTTCTGCAGCCAGCCAAGCTCTTTCTGGCCTCCACTTCTTCTTATTCTTTTTTTTTTTTTTTTTTGGATCCTGCAGCATGCGGGATCTTAATTCCCAGACCAGGGATCAGACCTGTGCCCCCTACAGTGGAAGCGTGGAGTCTTAACCACTGGACCGCCAGGGAATTCCGTGGCCTCCGCTTCTGCCGTGTGCTGTGCCTCAGCCTGGAGCACTGCCCCCTGTCCCCCATCCCCTGTTGCCCTTTACCTGACCAACCCTGATTCATCCTAAAAGTCTCCATTTACTCATTTGTTCTTCAGGGCGGCCCTCTGGGTTAGGGGCCCCTTTTAGGTGCTGCCTTAGCAACTGTCACTCCCCCCATCACTGACAGTATTAGACTGTGACCCAGAGAGGCCTGAGTCCCTCATCGAATGTTCCTCGTCCCACTGGACCATCAGTGGCAATCAGAGTAGCAACTGATGAGTTTATTGACTGAAGGCAGGTTCTTCCTTTTCCAGGAGTGTGTACAGTCTGTTTGATGGCAGGGCTGAAGATTACACTGAACACACACAGAACTGCAGAGTCAGCAGTTCGGTGAGTCTCTCCAGTGAGTGGGTTTCAGGGAAGATTTTGCCCCAAGTTAGCGGGATCACAGAAGACAGGGAGTGTTGAGAGCCAAGGCTGGGGAAGCAAGCAGGGGGCCGGTCACAAAGGCCTTTGTAAGCGAGATGAAAGAGTGTGGAGTCATCGAGCACAGTAGGTGACAAAGAAGAGTTTTAAGTGAGGGAGATTGGCTTTCCTGACAGCTAACCACGGCAAAACAATTACACACATCTTAACCGCAAGGTCCAGCCCTAATGAGCTTCTTTTCCTCCAGGGTATTGGGAAGCCTCAGCTTTCAGACTCACTCAGATTCATCATATCCCAGCTCTGCCCCTCACCAGCTGTGCGACCTTACACACAAGTTAGTTCAGTTCTCCAAATGTCACTATCGTCATAGAAATAACAGGAACGGTAACAGGACCTACTAATCCGGGTTTGTGAGAATTAAAGGAGATAAAAAACGCAGGGACTAGAACCGAATATGGAAGTAAATTATAATGACAGTGGTCAGTAACAGTAACAGTACTAGTAATAACAGGAGTGCTACACATGAAAATATGCTCAACGTCATTAATTATTAGAGAAATGCAAATCAAAAATACAATGAGGTATCACCTCACACCAATCGGAATGGCCATCATCAAATAGTCTACAAATAATAAATACTGGAGACGGTGTGGAGAAAAGGGAGCCCTCCTACACTGTTGGCGGGAATGTAAACTGGCACAACCACTATGGAGAACAGTATGGAGGTTCTTTAAAAAACTAAAAATAGGGCTTCCCTGGTGGCGCAGTGGTTAAGAACCTGCCTGCCAATGCAGGGGTCACAGGTTCGAGCCCTGGTCCAGCAAGATCCCACATGCTGCGGAGCAACTAATCCCATGCGCCACAACTACTGAGCCTGCGCTCTAGAGCCCGTGAGCCACAACTCATGAGCCCATGTGCCACAGCTACTAAAGCCCATGCACCTAGAGCCCGTGCTCCACAAGAGAAGCCACCGCAATAAGAAGCCTGCACACAGCAACGAAGAGTAGCCCCTGCTCGCCGCAACTAGAGAAAGCCCGCGTGCAGCAACGAAGACCCAACACAGCCAAAAATAAATAAATTTTTAAAAAAACAACAACTGGGCTTCCCTGGTGGCGCAGTGGTTGAGAGTCCGCCTGCCGATGCAGGGGACACGGGTTCGTGCCCCGGTCCGGGAAGATCCCATGTGCTGCGGAACGGCTGGGCCCGTGAGCCATGGCCACTGAGCCTGCGTGTCCGGAGCCTGTGCTCCGCGACGGGAGAGGCCACAACAGTGAGAGGCCCACGTACCGCAAAAAAACAAAACGAAAGAAAACAAAAAACAACTACTAAAAATAGAGTTACCATATGATCCAGCAATCCTACTCCTGGGCGTATATCTGGAGAAAACTCTAATTCAAAAAGGTACGTGCACCCCAATGTTTATAGCAGCACTATTTACAATAGCCAAGACATGGAAGCAACCTAGATGTCTGTCAACAGATGAATGGATGAAGAAGATGTGGCACATATATACAATGGAATAGTACTCAGCCGTAAAAAAAGAATGAAATGCCATTTGCAGCAACATGGATGGACCTAGAGATTATCATACTAAGTGAAATAAGCCAGACAGAGAAAGACAAATATCATATAATATTACTTATATGCAGAATCTAAAAAAATGATACAAATGAACTTATTTACAAAACAGAAATAGACTCACAGATATAGAAAATATGGTTACCAAAGGGGAAAGAGTTGGGGAAGGATAAATTAGGAGTTTGGGATTAACAGATATACACTACTAAGTATAAAATGATAGACAACAAGGACCTACTGCATAGCACAGAGAACTATATTCAATATCTTACAATAAACTATAATGGAAAAGAATCTGAAAAGAATATATATAACTGAATCACTTTGCTGTACACCTGAAACTAACACAACATTGTAAATCAGCTATACTTCAATAAAAAAATAATAGGAGTGCTACAGATATTCTTTCAACATAATAGCATGCAGGGGCTGCCCACCGGATCTCTGGGAGTTGTGAAAAGGCCTTTTATTGTGCAGATGCCGTTTCCTGAGGGCAGACCCTTGGGAGGTCTCCTTCCCCTTGTCTCTCCTTTACTTGCCCGGATTGATGCCCCTTTAGCAGGGAGTTCATGGAGCTGAAGGATCCCTTCACTAGAGCAAGAAGTGGGATGCGAAGGGGAGGAGGAGAGGGAGGAAAGGACGAGGGATCTGGGGGTGGGCAAGAGGAGACTGGAAATCTAAGGAGAAAGAGGGTTTTCTTCTGAGGGGTTAGCCATTCCCCCCCCACTCCCAACACATAGCATGCATGTTTGTTTGCATGTGTGTGCGTGTCCACACACGCACACCCCCCAGTGAAAAGGCATGGGGAGGGGAGGCTTATGGGAAGCGGTAAGCAAGGTATTCTCAGATACCCCACCTCCCCTCGTGGACTATGTAATAGGAGAAAACGCACTTTAAATTGGACTTAAAAGACCAGTTCCTGCATTTTTCTGTTCCCCATGTGAGTGTGAGCATCTGGGCTAGAGCCACACCTTCCCCCTCCTCTCTCCAGCCCCCCAGGGGTGGGTCGAGCCCAGGTATGTTATTGTTACTACTGCTGTAATTATTTCGATGTGAATGCAAGGATTCCCCCATTGAAGTCCATGGGAGATCTGGATTTCCATGGGTGATCAAAGTGCAGACACAAGGTGTGAAAAATGGAGGTCACCTTGGGGTTAATCCTCCCTGGAAATGTGTTTCTAGGTTTTGAAATCAACCTAATCTAAATAACGATTAGAAAAGGCAGTCACTCTTGGAGACTGAGTTGCATCTCCCTCACCCCCAAGGCTCTATCTTCTGTGGAGTCTCCCTCCCCCCTCCCTCCCCCGACTGCCAGACTGGCTCAGGCCATTAATCTCTTACCTCTGCTATGTGGATTTGAAATCCTTTTTAAAAGAGATTAGCACAGAGAAAGATTATTGAAACTAATTCAGCTCCCCCCACTCCTTCCAGGAAGAAGAGAACAAGGCACTTACTTAGCCTCTTGTCTATTTCAGCGTGACGTGGTTGTGCAGAGTCCACGCTTTGACATCATTCTCAGTCAGCTGCATGTACTGAGAGCACATTGGAGTCACTCACAGATGCCAGGGTAGCAGCTGGCTCCGCACTCAGCTTTCGGAAACAGCTCCCTTCTTTCCAAATCCAGGACAAACAATTCACGAACTCTTGGGATGAGCTGTGGATGGGACAGAAATTAAGTAGAAACCCGGGGAAGGGGTAGCCTGAAACGCAGTCTGTTGAGAGGGTGAAAGGGAGTGTGGGACTCACATAAGGGCTTTGCCGGGTTGCCCGAGGTTTCAGCAATAGTTGGGAGTAATGCTGTAGAAGTTAAAAAATAAAGGGGTTTTACAAAAACAAAACAAGGATATATGTATTTTAGAATGAAAGCCAAACTCCACCTGAGTTTGGTATAGCATTCTGTTACTATTACTCAAATTAATCTCATTTTCAGTATTGATCTTAAAGGCTGAAGGGTTTGTATGTTTGGATGATTCCATGATGAAAATCTTTACTGGGGACTCAGTGATTGCCATGACCCAGAGGGCTGTCCCAGCCAAAGCTGACTTTCCTGTAATAGCCCCTGGAAACACCTGATGCTTAGAAGCCAGAGGAAATTAAGCTATGCTTAAAGTATTTGCAGGGAGAGCATCTAAGAGTGCAGAGGCAACTTGGATATGCAGCAACCAGACTACTCTAGAATAAGAGATGACTTCCGGTTTAATGTCTGCTTAATAAACTATGGAGGGCCCAGAAACAATGCTGTTTGCTACTTTTTTATGCAGCAGCATTTGAACCAGTGATTCATGGTATCCTTAAAGAATGGTACGTTTTCCACCCTGAACTAGACTGCGAGTTTTCTCCCACTGTCTCTTCTCCCCTTCTTTCGTACTGATGAATTACTGGCTGAGCTGGAGACCTGGTAGCTGGGTGTGGCCATGTGACCAAGACAGGCCAGCAGTTTACAAGTGAAGTGAGGCATACAACTTCCTCCTTTGTGCTTCCTGGTTATGTCCTTAAAGGGCAAGGGCATGAATATATAAGAGAAGGTCCTTCTCTTGCCCTCTGTTCTGCAAGCTAATAGGAAGGTGTGATAGAGCAACCAGCTTGAAACATGAGATGGAAACTGTTTTGAGGTTGACAGAGCACATAAAAGAATAACCTGGATCTTTGATGATTATGTGGCTTCCATTCCAACTCTGGATTGCCTTCCCGGACTTTTATGTGAAAGAGAAATAACCTACCAGCTTTTTAAAGCCATAGTTGTTTTGATCTCTCTCTTACAGGAGCCAAACCCCTGTCCTAACCTGTATATTCACATCTTAGGCTTACAGTGGATGCGAACTGCGGTTATTTGGCTCAAGAGAAGACTGTGTCCTTTCTTTTTTTAATTAATTATTTTATTTATTTATTTTAAATTTTTATTTATTTTTTGTCTGGGTTGGGTCTTTGTTGCTGCGTGCAGGCTTTCTCTAGTTGTGTCGAGTGAGAGCTACTCTTCGTTGTGGTGTGAGGGCTTCTCATTGCGGTGGCTTCTCTTGTTGCGGAGCACAGGCTCTAGGCATGTGGGCTTCAGTAGTTGCAGCAGCGGGCTGAGTAATTGTGGCACACGGGCTTAGTTGCTCCGCGGCATGTGGGGTCTTCCCGGACCAGGGCTCAAACCCATGTTCCCTGCATTGGCAGGTAGATTCTTAATCACTGCGCCACCAGGGAAGTCCTGTGTCCTCTCTTGCTTTCCTTTTCAACACATATTCCATGTGTATTCCTATGGCAATTTCAACACAAATGGTAGGTTTTAATGTCATATTATTTCAGTGTTTTTTGATTTGCGGCTTTCTAGGAAGCCAGGCACCCATAGAAAGCTATGTTTTTATTCTTCTGTGGTGAAACAGATGACCCTGTGGATTCATCTTCAGATGTTTGTTGAGTGCATGTTCTAAACTAGACTGAGTCTCAGATTTATGACAAACGGTGAATCACATGCAAAGACAATGCTCTTCGTTTTTCAACTTTTTATTTTATATTGGAGTATACCTGATTAACAATGTTGTGATAGTTTCAGGTGCACAGCAAAGCGACTCGGCCATACATATACATGTATCCGTTCTCTCCCAAACTCCCCTCCCATCCAGTCTGCCACATAACACTGAGCAGAGTTTCCTGTGCTATACAGTAGGTCCTTGTTTGTTATCCATTTTAAATATAGCAGTGTGTACATGTCAATCCCAAGCTCCCTAACTATCCCTTCCTCCCATCCTTCCCCCCTGGTAACCACAGGTCCATTCTCTAAGTCTGTGAGTCTGTTTCTGTTTTGGAAATAAGTTCATTTGTATCATTTCTTTTTAGATTCCACATATAAGCAATATCATATGATATTTCTCTTTCTCCGTCTGACTTACTTCACTCAGTATGACAGTCTGTAGGTCTATCCATGTTGCTGCAAATGGCATTATTTCATTCTTTTTAATGGCTGAGTAATATTCCATCGTATATATACACCACATCTTTATCCATTCCTCTGTCAATGGACATTTAGGTTGCTGCTAGGTCTTGGCTATTGTAAACAGTGCTGAAGTGAACATTGGGGTGCATATATCCTTTCCAACCATGTTTTCCTCTGGATATATGCTCAGGAGTAGGATTTCAGGGTCATATGTTAGCTCTAAGGGAAATTCTGTTTTGTACTGGCGAACACTTTAGTTGGTTGAAAGGGAATTTCTAGGAGGAAAAGATAGTCTCATGCAATATTTCAAAATCTCTTTCCAAATTTCTCAAATTTCCATTTTTAAACTCAGCTTACTGTAGTACAGGCAAGTAAGGAACATAGTCATGCACCAGAAGGGTGTTTCATTCAGAATTTCAGCTTTATGTGGACCATTAGAAACATAACTAAGATCTCTGTGTGTTCATGAACCCAGAAGTATGCAAGGGTTTTACATGTGTAAGCTGGCATAGTCCTCACAATAGGAGGTGGGTAGTACACCTTGCTATTATCTCCATTTCGTAGATGAGGAAACTGACACTCAGAGAGGGTGAGTGACTTGGTAAAGTTTACACACCTAGTGGTGGCACAGTCAGGACTTGAATCCTGGTCTGACTTCTAGACTCCAAACTCTTAACCTGACTCTGTACTACATATTTATGCACACGCTTAAACCAATGGAATTTTTGTGGTGTTCCTGATAGCTTTTTTCTCTGGCTCAGTGATCGTTACACTGTTTTTACATGGCACTTGTAAATGTCTCGTTGTTCATGTAAAGAAGTTCATAGGCAAGAAGCCGGGGGAAAAAAATCTAATAGAATGATTACATCAGTGTTGTCAATATGTAGAAATATTTGACTTTGGTTGTTTCTGACAGTGGGAGATAATTGATAGCACTGAGAGGGATTTTAACAGCAATGAGCCTCACAATAACTAAATGACATCATGATACAGGATTGAATTAATTTTTTTTGAAACAAATATGTGAAAAAATTAACATTGTGTTATGATTCCTGTGCTCCTGTTGATGAGAACATCTTTAGAACTCTCATTTCTAAATAAAAAGAGCCCTCAATGACTATGCTAATCGAATGAATATTCTTTATGGGCCAAATATTGGTCTTCCTAAGGCATCTTTTTGGAACAATAGCATTCAGAAAAAAGACTAGTGAATAAAGTGAGTGTATAAGCTAAATAATTCTATTTTATTTCCTAAATGAAACATAGGTTTAAAGTAATGAGTCTAATTTTCTCATGTGTGAGTAGCTCTGAGGGCACAGTTGCATAAAGGTTTTAAGTATGACAGTAAGAGTAGAGTAATAGTATAGTTTTTAAAATTTAAATTTTCAAATATTTATTCCACCCCCATTGTTCTTTGGTAATTGAAGTATAGCTGATTTACAGTGTTGTGTTAGTTTCAGGTGTACAGCAAAGTGATTCAGTTATACAAATAATACATCTAGTTTTTTCAGGTTCTATTCCCTTATAGGTCATTATAAAATACTGAGCATAGTTCCCAATTGTATAGTTCTTTTAAAGGAATCATTGGGACACATGGGCCTTTGGGATGCTTTTTTATTTTTAAATAAACGTATTAATTCATTTATTTATTTTTGGTTGTGTTAGGTCTTCGTTGCTGTGCACAGGTTTTCTCTAATTGCGGCGAGCAGGGATCACTCTTTGTTGTGGTTTGCGGGCTTCTCATTGTGGTGGCTTCTCTTGTTGTGGAGCACGGGCTCTAGGTGCACGGGCTTCAGTAGCTGTGGCATGTGGGCTCAGGAGTTGTGGCTCGTGGGCTCTAGAGCGCAGGCTCAGTAGTTGTGGCGCATGGGCTTAGTTGCTCCGTGGCATGTGAGACCTTCCCAGACCAGTGCTCGAACCTGTGTCCCCTGCATTGGCAAGTGGATTCTTAACCACTGTGCCACTAGGGAAGTCCCCAAGATGCTTATTTTTAAAAAGTAACAAATAGCAGAAAATGTATTCGTTGACAGTATGGCTGGAGAAACTGATAGCTTTCTCTTTGGCTAAAATTCTTCCAGCAACCAAATTGCTTATCTGCTTGTGACCCAGCTGGTTACTGAATAACCAGTGGAAAACTGCCCTTTCTCTACGTCTCTATTTTAGGCTTAAAAGAAAAAATCCGGCAGTCTTCACAGGAAGGCTCTGTGCATCCTGAAAAGTTACTGGTCTTCCTGTTTAATTCCCCTCTGTTCTGAGAAATACGTGAGATTTCGAACTTAGTGATAAAGAGGTGTGACAGGCATCTGAAGAGGTGACAGAAGGTCAGTTTCCAAAGGGCGCAGTGCAGAACTTTTGTTACTCTTATTCCACATGTGTGACAACGGTGCTGTCTGCCCACGTGAATATCCAAGACCAACAAATGACAGCCCAAGAGAATTGAGTCCGATAAGAACGAAGTTGATTGCCCGGAGCCACCTGCCAGCTGAAGTCTGTTGATAAGCACTCCATAAACGGTAACATGAACAACCCATCCTCCAGTTTCAGAGGGAAGCCAGCTATACCCACCGCATAGATAACAGTCTCAGATCCTCCAGTCTGGAGGGAAGAGGTTATAAATAAGTCTCTCCTTTCTCCTTGAGCTAGCTGCTGTGCAAAGGGAACTGGCAAAGCAGTGACATTGGTCACCCAAATCGCTCCTGGTTTCTGCCAGTCACTCTCCCTAAGAGTGAAAACCAAACCCTTTCCAAGTCACAGAGCAGTGTCACGTCAAGATCATTAATCACTGTTCCTAGCGCCGGAGGATCCTTTGGTTAATGGCGTGACTTCCTGAGCCGGGCTTCTCACTATCGGCAGGATTTATGCCTCATTATCCTCTTGGCTAAAGAGTTCCTCAGATTTCATAAGGTTTTCCTCTTCCCACAGGATGAGGAGGAAGAGGATGACTCCCATTCTGCGTTGTGCTTTGTTTTTTCCTTTGAATTGTGAGTGATCTCTGCTCTTGGCTCTCGTCAGCCATTGCTATAATTGATGGGTCCCTAGATTTATTGGTTCAATTAAGGCTGTGTCTACATGACACTAACTGGTGGGTTTGGTCTACTTCCTGATGGAAGCAGTGAATTGGGTGATGAAAAAATTGATCTGATTGCTGATCACTTGACTAGAGCCTGTCAGAGTAGCCCCTGAACTGTGAGTAAATAACCCAGGGAATATTCTGTGACAGTGCTATGGACAAGAAATCTGGAACCTTTTCAAAATATCTCCTTGATGTGATGCCTTCTGCACCACGTGTTGCTATGGCGTAGCAATTCTAGTCTTGTTTCTGCCAAGTCAATGTTCTCGTATAACTACCTGTCTATTATTTTCTGTTAACCAGCTATGTGGGTCAGTAAAATGTGAGTTTTGTGAGTTCAATCATAACAACCCCTTTTAATGAATGCCTGGTCAACCACGGTTTTCAGATATGATGTCATAGGCTATGGAACCTTAGGGAAACACTCAGGTTGGAAAAGTAATTGATTTAAAACCAACACAAATGCCATAGCAAACAATGTAGGTAGCCTATCAACTTAGCCTTCCACACTCACAGAACCCCGGTAGATTGGGGTATTTGGTGGTGATGTGCTTGGTGGGTCCTCCCAGCCCAAGGAGTGAACATTGACACAGCAAGTCCACTTCCCTTGCCCAGTCCAGGTTTATACAGGTTCAGGCTTGTGAGGTAGCTAAGTCAAAGAGCTGGAGGGGGAATTGGCTGTGAAGTTTGGAGAAAGTTTTCTGCTCTGTGAAAAGTCCATATTGGGAGGAATAACTGTTCTTTTCTGCCTCTGGATAAGCATCTATTATGAGGTGACGTTGGAAGCTGCTGCACACAACTTGACACTTTTGGTGGGAAAAGAAGTGTGGATGTCAGTTCCAACAAGTTGAGGATGGAACGTTAACAGAAACGCATACATTGAAGGGCTGAATTGTTCTGGAACCACCTTGCCTTTGGCTTTTTTTTATTATATGGGATAATAAACGCCATATTGTTTAATGTACCATTAGCTGAGTTTTCTGCAACTTGCAGAAAACTGTTAGGGTAAAGCTATAGTCTCAGTTTCAATTCAGTATGGTTGTTCAATAGAGGACAGTCCAAGACATTTAGCTGAAGATAAGCTGTCCTTTCACTATATGTAACAGCAAGTGTCATTACTGATATCCCTGATACTCTTGAGTATTGCAGCTGTCAAACAGTTGAATAGGCTGAACTATCATTAAGTTATTTAACTGAGACACATTACATATTTGAAGCAGTTACTGTTTCTTACTTTTCAATGAGGATTAATAATTTTATTTCCCCAAAACATTTCTTTTAGAACACAACTGACAGTTGACTTAAAGTAAGTCAATAAGTGGAGACACTGCTTGGAGAATTGGGCTTCCAAATTGGGCTGGGAGCATGAGTAGGTTTTATGTCATACCCTCAAATGTGTACTTGGTTTTAACAATCCCTCTCTCAAAGGGTGTATGTTGTGGCTTCCTAAATGTGGATTAATTCTGAGTGTACAAGGGTTATCTTTGTTCATTTTTTTGCTGTATTGATTAAGTCTCATCTTTCTCTGTCTCTGTCTCTCTGTTTCTTTCTCCAGATTTGTATAAACTGAACAAGGCTGGAGGGAAATAAATGTTGTGCCTTAGATGTAGGACAGAAAAAACTATTTAAGGCAAATTTGCCTATAATGGATGTGGTCTCTCAGCTCCTAAAATGAAGACACCTGTGATTTAGAAGTGACCTTGGGATGAGGTCCTTTTATAGAGGGTGGAACTCCTGTAGGTAAGCCAACTTTTTCTAGTAGTTAAACACAAGATTGGAAATTTCAGTGGCTTTGGGAAAGACTATTTGGAGTGCTTTATTCTTTCTCATTTTGCTACAAGGTGTGCTGAGGGGATCCTGTGAGATTGGATTTCTGATCCAATTTTGGTTTATCAAAAGGGAACAGAGAAGTCTCAGAGGGGGAGATTCATACCCAATCTTTTAGTAATTTTCCAGCAGGCTACACTGGGCTATGGTCATAAATCTCAATAGAAAATTGTTTCCTTCCCTCTGCTGGCAGCCAGCCTCGTTTACTCAGACCATTAAGAGGTGGAAAGCATCCCCAAACCTTCGCTGCCCCCTTCTTGTGAATCACAAGGTCTCATAGAGTGGGAGAGAGTACAGCTGACAATGTCTGTTTTTTCTTGCGTAGGACAAACCTCCCTCTGATCTCGACCCTTGACTTTATGGCAGCCAGCCACATCCTGGAAGGAAGAAGCAAGGCAGAGTCGGGGCAAGTCATATTTATTTTAGAGGACCCCAAACGGGCAGGGAGAGCATTCAAACACGAACAGGTATGCCATGGAGCACAGTGGCGCAGAAATCTGGAAAATGTAATTCAAGAAAAGACACTCTTGAAAGGTTTGAAAATCCCCAAATCTCATCTTTCATAGACAGTAGAAACACTATCAGGAAGACTGCGTGACCCAGGATGAGTTACTTTTACGAGATTGTCTGTTGGCTAGGGGAAGGGTGGACGGAAGTCAAAGGACTTGCCTTTCTCACTGGCACCGTTTCCAGTTCCTGATTCCCGGCTTGTTGTGATAACTAAACTGGACTCATGTCTTGTTCTTTGCAGAGCCAACACCAACACTGATTAGGGATGTACTTTAGACAGTGCCTTCTCCCAAACAGCTGCCTCGCGTCTTGTTTAGAGAGCATTGCCTTATATAAATCAACAGGAAAGTCTCTCTGCCTGTCTCCCGGAGTGACGGGTAGCCCCGTAACCTCCTTCCCGTGAAATGGAACTGAAATCCTGTGCACGTGCACCAGAGGGCCTGGCTCCTGGCTCTCAGCTGGCCATCTGTTCACTGGAGAATGGGACCACCTTCTCTTTGGGGCATACAGATGGGTGGGCATTTTGCTTTCAAATCAGGTCTCATCTGTACGTTTGTTTTCTCTGTGACAATGCTTAAACTGCAAACACCTGATTCTAAGGAAGTCTTTCTTTGGGAAATATTTACTATCCTGGGAAGGTGATGTGCAGGTTCTATGCCTCCCATCACTCACCTCTGATTTAAAATTATGAGCTGCTCTTTTCTCTGATCTAGTTTGGTTGGGTGGTCATTTTCCTGTGTCTGGACAGGTTGACACTGCAAGTAGAGCTAAAGGACTTTTTCCCCTGTGGTTCTCTGTCTTAAATGAAAAAGATGCAAATTGCTGAACCTGGAGTAAAGTAGCTTGAATTGGAATTGAAGGTGAATGATTCACCTTCAATGACTCATGGAAGTGAACGATTCCTATAAGGGAAGCTCCTTTAAGAGATACTGGAGGATTATTGATGAATAGGATTACTCTTGGATAGTTTTAAATATCCTCTATTATTTAAATTACCCTAACATTGCATTTTTCTTTGAGTACTATATAGAAATGTATCTCTATAAGTACATCTAATATCTAGTGTAATAAAATAAATAATGTTTAAGTGAAGTATCGAGGTGTCCGTTTTCCTCAATCCCTGGTAAACAGAAAGAAAAAATCTTATGAACCCAGTATTCACTGCATCTTTTTTTTTTTAACATCTTTATTGGAGTATAATTGCCTTACATTGTTGTGTTAGTTGCCGCTGTATAACAAAGTAAATCAACTATACGTATATATATATCCTTATATCCCCTCCCTCTTGCGTCTCCCTCCCACCCTCCCCATCCCACCCCTCTAGGTGGTCACAAAGCACCGAGCTGATCTCCCTGTGCTCTGCGGCTGCTTCCCACTAGCTATCTGTTTTACGTTTGGTAGTGTATCTATGTCAATGCCACTCTCTCACTTCGTCCCAGCTTACCCTTCCCCCTCCCCGTGTCCTCAAGCCCATTCTCTACATCTGCCTCTTTATTCCTGCATCTTCACTGTAGACGATTTCCCTGCTTTCAGTAAAAGTATCTAGATTTGAAGAAATCACTGTACACAAACAGTGGAAAATCTGATAGGTTCCAGGAAAAAAGATCATTAGCTTTATAAATGTACCGAATGTGAGGTTAAACTTAGTAGCAGGAACCCACAAGGCTATTTTCTTTTTTATACTGTTACTTGTATGTATTTATTGTAACAGCACGTACTCTCTGTAGAACATTTAAAATATTCAGAAAATAACAAGAAGAGAATAAATATCCCTAACAATCCCAATTTCCAGAGATGATAAGAAATACTAAAATTTTGGTATACTTCCTTTCAGTTTTTATATATATTTAATATATATATGTATCATATTATTTATATATTATATGTATTATACATATGTAATATATATGTATTTACATATAATTACAAAATGTAGCCCATACCTTATATATGCTTTTGTGTCCTATTGTTTTCACAACCTTGCAGTGCTTTTCAATTATTACTTAATTTTCAAGAACCTCTTGGGAATTAGGGGTTGCATGAAGTTGTATGAGAGAATACCTGTGTTCTAGTAGATTGGTCTACATTCCTTTCTACCACTTTATTCTACATTATTTAAAGTTAAACTGTGTTTTCCCATCAACTAGTCATACATATGTGTCAAGATTTCTTCCACCACTGCTATGACTTTACTAATCTTTACTCTCTTGGTTCTTGACTCTTTAAGAACCATGGGCTTATATCAACCACTGTCCAGTCCTTAGTAATCTCCAGGAAATCTAGCAAGTGTTTTGAGAGTTCAGTCATTACTTGCTTTCTCTTACTTGTATGAACAACATGGTATTTAGCTTCTGTGCTGTCTGTTTAAGTGCAGTAGAATATTTTGCAGCTTATCTGTTATCAGGGCTCTCACCTCTCTAAAGTGTCCCCCAGCTGGGAAAGATCTTTTTTGTCTGTTTTCCTCTAAAAAGACGGCAGAAAATGAAACATTTGACCAAGCTGTTCTATACAGTAAACATTTGTATTATATATATATATATATATATCATAGCATTTATTTGAGAAAATTTCCTTTTTAGATTTCCTTATTTTAAGCGAAGTTAAATTATCTGGATGAAAAATAGAAATTCACTCTACTGTACAGATTTTGGAGATTTAAAAAGAAACTCTCTAGACATTTTAAGATATTTATGGAATTCATGTGAATAATTTAAAGAAGTAAAGAGTTGAATTTTTCACACTTTCTCTCAATGCACTGTCACTGTAGTGATGTAATTGTTTTCCTTTTTTGTCTTGCATTTTTTTTCTGAATGGGAAAAAAAGTCAGCAAAAATAATCAGGGATGCCCAAAGAGTGTCATTTCCCAGGGTCCAATGTAGACTATACTCTTCTCCTCTTATCACTGAGCTCCTGTCTGCTCGCTAGACACTTAAGAGCCTTTTGATTTCAGGTTGGATTGTGTATGGGGCATTGTAAGGGAATTTGACCGTAGACAGATTGAAGCAGTTATTCTGCCATCTGTGGTGTGTGAGTCTAGTCAATGGCTACTTTCTTGACCAGCCAATCTGGAAATGGCCCGACTAAATGGGTAATGCAGAGAGCTCATCCCAGGAAATGCTATCTGGCTGGAGCCCTGCCAAAGCACCAGTCTAGGAGTTAGAAGACTTAACTTATAGTCATGGCTCTGCCATTTGGCCGTGTGGCATTGGGCAAAGCACTGTACCTTTCCTGAGATTTGATTTTCTCCTCTGTAAAATGGGAAGATTGATACCATCATGCCTGCTTTCCAGATTTATGGTGAGAATTCAATGGGAAGATGAGTAGAAAGGCACTCTGTAAAGCACACGGCCCTAGACAGTTCTGGGGTGGAAGTTATTGTTATACAAAGTGTGACAGGGTGCAAGTGGCCAGAAGAGCACACACATTATGTATGATCCAACTAGACTTCTATTGTATAAGTTGCAATTTGTATTCTGTGAATTATATTTATATGATGAGAGTATATGTTTTTGAATTGCCTGAATGGTAGTTGCTTGTACAGGTAGATTGAGATACGCCTGGGTCTGTAAAGACTCGTTTCATTTGCAGAGGATCTTTTGAGAAGAAAAACAGCTAATATCCTACTATTGTTCTAAGCATGAACACTTTGTTGGTGATGAATCTCAGTTGGAAGGTAGACCCAGAAGTCAGGAGGGTGTGTAGGAAATAATTCCCCTTCGTTGTGAGGGAGATTTTGGGAGAAGGTAGCTTGGGTCTGTAGCCTAATGGATTGCTAAGTCTTCACCAGGAATTCTGGGTAATTCTTTTTTTTTTTTGCGGTACGCGGGCCTCTCACTGCTGTGGCCTCTCCCGTTGCGGAGCACAGGCTCCGGACGCGCAGGCTCAGCGGCCATGGCTCACAGGCCCAGCCGCTCCGCGGCATGTGGGATCTTCCTGGACCGGGGCACAAACCCGTGTCCCCTGCATCGGCAGGCAGACTCTCAACCACTGCGCCACCAGGGAAGCCCCTGGGTAATTCTTTACAGGGCTATTGACACAGCTCCATAACCACAGACCTCCCACACAAGGTAGACTGCTTCCCCTTACCAGAGAGCAGGTCAGAACACAAGTCTCTAGAGAGAAAATGAAGGGCCTGTGGTGGAATGTTTAGTTCCTTCTCCCAGATGCACTGATAAGTTACTTCATGCAGGTGAGAAATAGTGAGGGACAGAGAGAAGAAAAGAGATGGCATCTTCCATGCTTTTGATGCCCGTCCATTTGGGGAATGTGGACCAATGTTTGTCACGTAGAAGTATTCACCCTGTCCTCTGGAAGAGAGTGAACAAAAGATGGGGCAGAAGACCAGGAGTGTTCCTCTGATGGAGGTCCCTCCACACAGAAACATGTAGAGTAGGAAAGAAGAGTTCCGTTTAACAGGGGGCTCAGTTGGTGCCTCATATCAAAACAATGGTTTGAAATATTCTTCAGGTTATAATCACAGGCTCAACGTCAAGCCACCAGAGAACCACACACTGTTAGGGATGGAAGGACGTTAATTGTGAATCTTGCCTTAGTTACTTTCCACTCCAGTTAAATTGCATTATAAAGTTTGTGATTGACCTCATTAAGGGAAACATTTCCCCGTGTTCATTTAACTAAAAGGAATTTCCTTTACCATTTCTTAGCATGCTTTTTATGTCACTTTCCATGTTAACATTTAACAATCCTTCATTTTGTGAGGGATCCTAACGTCAACAGAAGTGAGTCATGTGAGGTCAGATGACAGATTATGTCTGGAGTCCACGAGGCCGTTCAGTTTATATTTGTTAAAATTAAGGAAGTTCATAATTCTGTATTTTATTTATTATTTTATTTATTTATTTTTGGCTGTGTTGGGTCTTCATTGTTGTGCACAGGCTCTCTCCAGCTGCGGCGAGCAGGGGCTGCTCTTTGTTGTGGTGCATGTGCTTCTCATTCTGTGGCTTCTCTTGTTGCGGACCACGGGCTCTAGGCATGCAGGCTTCAGTAGTTGTGGCACACGGGCTCAGTAGTTGTGGTGCACGGGTTTAGTTGCTCCACGGCATGTGGGATCTTCCCGGACCAGGGCTCGAACCCGTGTCCCCTGCATTGGCAGGCGGATTCTTAACCACTGCGCCACCAGGGCAGTCCCTATAATTCTGTATTTTATAAAGGAAGCCACCCTAACTGTAATTTACTTAATCAAACAATGGTTATATGGAGAGCCTATGCCTTTTCTGTGATTTTTTTTCCCCTAAAAGTTGCTTCACATAACCTTTAAACTTGAAGTTCTTAAGAGACTCACTGGAGTCACGTGAACTCCTTGTTCCTCTTCTGAAAGATGTACTATTTAAAATGGGGTCTATGAAATAATGAATCGACGTTTGAAGGTTATACACAATGGCCTGGCCAAAGCCTTGCCATCCTGGTTGCCCCTGATTGAGGGAAGACGTCTTCAAGGGCTGCAGGATCTCATTAAAGCTCTTGGAGGGAAGGGCCATGTCTCATAACTGCAAAAGGAATGTGCATAGAATGATTGAATAGTTTGGCTAACAGAAGTTAAGGGAATCCTCTGGAGAAAAGCAAGGAGAGGGGGAAATGAACAGAGAAATCAAAGAGAGGAAGAAGTTGTGGAGAGGAGAAACGAAACAGAAAGAAGTTAGGGTGGTTTTGAAACACATCTGTGCATCTGTGACACTCCTCCCATTGAGGGGCTAAGACACTGCCACTCTGCACGTTCAGCCTTTTCTGTTTCATGCTGATCATTTGCAGTTAGTCTCTGACGACTCCTCTTTATTCTTCTGGTAGAGGCTGCCAGACTCGTCTTCCTAATGCGCAACTCTGATCACACTATTCTCTGGCTCAAACATTCACTGTCTCCCATTATTTCCTGGACCCAGCAAGGGTGGTGCCCTGTCAGCCTGACTCTGTTGGCATCCACTGCTCCCACCCCAAAGACTAAGGTCATTCTCCACGTGGGTCCTTTCATTCTTGTCCTCACGTCTTAGCTCATGCTGTGCCCTCAGAGTACAGTGGAGCTACTCTAGCCCACTTCTCTTCCTGCCGAAGTCTTAGACATCTTTCAACTTCCAATGTGATTCCCCTATAACAGTGTTCCAGCTCCCTCCAATATGCGCTTTCCTTTTAATTTGAAGCCTATAACACTGTCAAAAAGGTGTCATTTATGATAAGATCATATTCTAACTTGTACTTTATTTTGTATACTTACTTATTCTCACCTTCCTCTGACTGTATATAAGGTCTATGAGGGCATGAACAGGGCTTTACTCTTATTTCCATCCTAAGGAAGATTCTGGTAGAATGCTAAGCACCCAGTACTCAAAAATTATTCCTTCAATGAAATCCTCCCTTTCTCTTTTGGTACTTTATGAAACTGCCAGTATCCTTGAAGAGCCTTTATTCCTTCCTTTCCTTTCTTTTAAAAATGATTTTCACAAAGCACAGTGTCACATTTTTTTTTTTTTTTTTTTGCGGTATTCAGGCCTCTCACTGCTGTGGCCTCTCCCGTTGCAGAGCACAGGGTCCAGACGCGCAGGCTCAGCAGCCATGGCTCACGGGCCCAGCCACTCCGCGGCATGTGGGATCCTCCCGGACCGGGGCACGAACCTGTGTCCCCTGCATTGGCAGGAGGACTCTCAACCACTGCGCCACCAGGGAAGCCCACAGTGTCACATTTTTAAAGATAATTTAACATCAGATTTATTGTTCTTAGATGTAATATATGCATAGTTTGGAAGCTAAATAAACTTGTAACAAAAGAGTGAGTAGGCCTGTGCCTCTGCCTTCCTTTTTTCCTCCCCAAATCCCTTCACAGAAACAAATACTTTAAACTTTCAGCTCTTCCATATGGTTTTTAACAAGAGGTGCTATTGGACTCTAGTCCCCATTGACGTAGCCATATATCCATACAATCCTAAAGCACTGTAACCTTAAGAAATGACTTTGAAAGATAATAAAATCTGATATGAAAGCAAAATTGAAAAATATAGGAAATATTCTTCTTTGGGACGAGTTGGAGCCCTGAAAATGTAGATTCAGGTGACTGTCTCTGTGACCTGACCTGAGTACAAGCATAGTAAACAAGAGACTCTTGCTAGATCTTTCCAGATTGCTCTCCAGAGAACTGACACCAAATTATACCAAAGGAATGACTCTAATGGAAAAATCTGTCTTCTCAATAAAATGATGATTTTGAGGTGTGTGTTAGGAACGATTCCTCATTCTCAAATATCCTGAGATTATAGCCAGTGAGCTTTAGGTGAACTCTGGGTAAGATTTTAGAGTGAATTATTAAAAGAATGACTTGTGAGTTCTCCAGTAAGGAATTGGTCTTCACCAGCTTCAGTTTTCTAAGAACAAGGCAATCATGTATTTTGAAATCCACAAAGTACTTAAGATGGCACATGTTGAACTAACTTCTTTCAGCGGCAGGCTTTGTGGGCTTCTGGCTCAGGGAATCGTACAGCATTTTTAGATTTTCACAAGGCATTTGATGAGATTGCTCGTGATATTCTCATGGATGAGATGGAAGAAGCTGGTGAAATACAACCCTAATGAGAGAGACATGGTTTCCCTACTGTAGAACTTAAAGTTGAGTGGAAGTCATAGGGAAATTGTTTTCAGATTGACAGGAAGACTCTTTAAGCAGAAGGACATAACTTCCCCAAAAGGAAAAGGACTGTTTGTGACCCTGGAGATATTTGAATGCAGATTGAATGGACACTTGCCAGGGGAGGTGTCGAGGCAACTTGAGGACTTGGAATTCAATGTCCTTTAAGGTTTGTTTAATCCTTAGGGTCTGGGATTCTTGCTATAGCTAAAGGCATGTGAGATATGTCCTCTGTTCCCAGATTATAGCTGGTGCCACATAACCCAGCCAGGTTCTCATGGGCAGGTCATCTTGGTTATTAAAAGAGGATGACAATGCATATGGGTGAAACAGTCTCAGCCACAGGAATGTCTAATGAAACACACGTCCTCCTGACGGTGACTCAACGTTTCATCGTACTGAGACCAGGACAGTCTCTGTGTGTCGAAGCCATTTTCCTGGGTGAGTCACCTGGATGGTCAGCCAGGGGTCATGCAGCCCAATTCAGAGAGGCTGTCACATGATGCTGACATCATAGATTGGTCCAGGTGGTCTTACCTGAGGCTTACAGGATGGACTCAAAGACTGTAAAGTCGTGATTCCAAGACAGTGACTCAGTGACCCAGAAGAAACAAGGATTCCCTGTAAGGCAGGACTCTGGGCCAAAGCCGACCACCCACTGTTGTCAAACTTCCCCGGGGAGGGGGAAGAGCAACGTTCTCCACCTCCCAACCCTCCAAGCAGCAGCCTAGCCCTTTGGCCTCAGGGCTTCTTGCCTCCTGCTGTCAGAAGGCTTTGGGGAGGAAACCGGTTGCCCTGAACTTTGAATGTGGCTAATGGCATTCTCAGGACTTTCTCACCAGAGGGCTGCCCCATCACCCGCCCTGATTAGGACTGGAAGTTGGGGGTCTGGATGGCTGGCTTCCTGCAGGCGGGGCTGGAGGGCGGAACTACAGCCAGCAATTCGTGGAGGTCACTAGGTCGGCATTCTCCTCTGTGCTTTCCGGTCCCCTGAAGCAGCATTTTGAATAAACGGCTCTTTCCTCTCACAAACCAAGATGTGAAAAATCTTCTGGGGTCCCACTCGCTGCTTGCCAGATTCTGTTTTTCTGCTCCTCTCTCTTGCATTCTCTCAGATTTCTGTCTTTTGGGGGAGTGTATCGTCGTGACTAATAGGAGTGGGGCAAATAGGCCACAAGGTTCATATTATTCCATTTTGGGAATGGTCTTAGTTACAGGGATCTCATCTGTTTTTGGAAAGATTCTGTTTTCTTAAAGGTCTTTTCCTTGCAACAATCAAGATTTTAAAAATTCCACAGAGAAATATTTCCATTCCTGGTCATGCTTGATACCATGCATCACTTAGAATTGGATGAACATAATTAAAACAAGCAGGAGATTCAAATACATGCAGAAATATCAAGACTTCTGAACGCCAGCTCAGGAATATAAAGTCGACGTCTCTCATTAGTGATGCCTCTGTTCTGTTTTCCCACTTACTGACTCCATCAAGGGCTACCTGCATGCATGTCCTCTTAAAACATGCAATTCCTTAACTACCGACAAACCCCCGGGACTTTTGATAATGATGATTTCTTTAGGACAAACAAACATAAGGTGCTTAGAGGAAAAAAAAATTCCTAAAATGTAAATAACACATCGAATACCAGCCTGGCTGCTGCATGATTAGAAATCATTCTGTTTTCTTGTTTACTCCAAGTTCATCACTTAGAAACCTCTAAGTAAGTCATATACTTATCCAGCCTTCTCTTTGGAAGTGATCTAGGTGACTTTTGCTTTTGTACTATATGTGTGTGCACAGAGATAGGGGAAATCTGGTATTTTTTTTTCATCCTCTGGTCTCCTGGTTCATGTTATCTGAACTAAATGGCAATGATTCCATTCTCTTGAGTTTAAAATTTATTCGGGATGTTCCCACTGCTGCCGTCCTCATATAAGCAATCATTGTTTCTTTTCTTTTTTTTTTTGCATAGAAGAATGGTTTTTATTTTTTTTAACATCTTTATTGGAGTATAATTGCTTTACAATGGTGTGTTAGTTTCTGCTTTATAACAAAGTGAATCAGCTATACATATACATATGTCCCCATATCTCTTCCCTCTTGCGTCTCCCTCCCTCCCACCCCGCCCCTCTAGGTGGTTACAAAGCACCGAGCTGATCTCCCTGTGCTATGCGGCTGCTTCCCACTAGCTCTTTTACATTTGGTAGTGTATCTGTGTATGCAATCATTGTTTCTTGCCTGAATGAATGAGTCCTTAGAAGAAGTGGTCTCATTGGTTTTACTCTGATTCCCCTGTAGTCCTTTCTCCACATAGTAGCATGAGAAATTAAAAAACAAAGCACCAAAGCCCCAGGAAATTAGATTATGGAATTCCCTTTCTTGAAACTGCCCCATGGTGCTCCACTACACTTCAATCCAGATTCCTTACCGTGGCTTACAAGGTCTTACCTGAGCTAGCCCCTGCTTCTCCCTCTGACTTCCCTTTTTAAAAAAATTTTAATGTTTTGAGTTTTAATAAATTTATTATATTTGCAACCATCATTGTAATCCATTTTTAGAACATTTTTATCATATAAAAATTATCATGAGATCATTTACTGTCCATCTCTATTCCTCCCTCCAGTAAAGCACAGGTCTACTTTCTATCTCTATAATTTACCTCTTATGGATAGTTTGTATAAATGGAGTCATAAAATATGCAGTCTTTTGCATCTGGTTTCTTTCATTTAGCATCGTGTCTTTGAGTTTCATCCATGTTGTGACATGCATCACCATTTCATTCTTTTTATTTCTGAATAAAATCCCAATGTATAGATGTATCACATTTTGTTTATCCATTCACCTCTTGTTGGGCATAAGGATTGCCTCCAGTTTCTGACTATTATGAATAATGCTGCTATGAATAGTTACATACAAGCCTTTCTATGGAGCCACGTTTTCACTTTTCTTGGCTACATTCCTAAGAGTAGGAATAGCTCCTATGGGGAACTGTTAACTTTTTAAGAAACTACCAAACTGATTTCCAAAGTGGCTGCACCATTTTACATTCCCATCAGCAATGTATGAGGGTTCCAGTTGTTCTACATCCTTGCCAGTACTTAGTATTTTATCTATGATTATAGTCATTTTAATGCTTTTTCTGCACCTATTGTGAGGATCATGTGAATTTTCTCCTTTACTAATATATTACATTATTTTTGGATGTTAAACCAACCTTGCATTCCTGGGGTAAATCTCACTTGGTCATGGTGTATAATTCTTCCAATATGTAGCTGAGTTCACTTTGCTAATATTTTGTTAAGGATTTTAGTATGTATATTCATTAAGGATTTTTTTTTTCTTGTGATATCTGTTTGTGGCTTTGGTATCAGGGTAATGCTGACCTCATAGAATGAGCTGGCAGTTTTCTCTCCTTTATTTTCTGAAAGAATTTATGAAGAATTGGCCTTAGTTTTTTCTTTAAATATTTGAAGGAAATTACCAGCAAAGCCATCTGGTTCTGGGTTTCTCTTTGTAGGAGGATTTAAAATTGCTAATTCAGGGCCTCCCTGGTGGCGCAGTGGTTGAGAGTCCGCCTGCCGATGCAGGGGATACGGGTTCGTGCCCCGGTCTGGGAGGATCCCATATGCCGCGGAGCGGCTGGGCCCGTGAGCCATGGCCGCTGGGCCTGCGCATCCGGAGCCTGTGCTCTGCAACGGGAGAGGCCACAACAGTGAGAGGCCCGCATACCGCAAAAAAAGAAAAAAAAAAAAAATAAAAAAAAAAAAATAAAATTGCTAATTCAAATTATGTACTTGTCATAGGCCGCTTCAGATTTTTCATTTCTCCTTGAGTCAGTGTGTATCATTCTAGGAATTTGTCCATTTCATCTAAGTTGTCTAATTGTTGGCATTAAGTTGTTGTAAAATTTTCTTAAAATCCTCTCATTTTTGTAGGTTTGACAGTGATGCCCCTTCTTTCCTTCCTGATTTTGTGTAATTTGTGTCTTCTCTCATTTCTTAATGTAGCTAAGTTTTTGTCCACTTGGTTAATCTTTTCAAAGGACAGGCTTTTGGTTCTGTTAATTTTCTTAGTGGTTGCTCCAGAGATTACAATGTGTATCACATATTGTATCACAATCTATTTCAGAATAATACTGAGTTCCAGTAAAATTTAGAAACACTGCTTCAATATAACTCCATTCCCCCTTCTTTGTGCCACTATTATCATATATAATACATTTATATTTGTTATAAGCATGACAACACAGTGTCATAATTATTGGTTTATACAATCTTATGCATTCTAAAGAAGAGATGTAATGAAGAAAAATGTATTTATAGAGTCTTTTAGATTTACTCACGTATTTACCATTTCCAGCATAGTTTATTTCTTCTTGTGGATTCAGTTTATCATCTGGTGTCACTTTTTTTTTGCTTAAAATATTTCCTTTAATATTTCTTGCAAGCCATAATTGCTAACAACAAACTCTTGCAGTCTTTGGTTATCTGGGCTTTTCTGTATTTCACCTATATTTTTGAATAGCAGTTTTGCTAGATACAGAATTTTTGGTTGACAGTTCTTTAATTTAAACAATTTGAATATGTTATTTCACTGTCTTCTGGCTGTCAAGAGATAATGCTCCATGGATATCTTTATGTTTCGCCATGGTCAGGACTTTCCAAATAAAGGGCACTGGAACTTAAGTTAAAAGACAATTAATGACCACAAGCTTTGAAAGTTCAACGTAGAAGCTTCCAGAAAGATTTGGAGACATAGCCCCTGGAGATTATTTTTGTTTGTATTCCAAAGGGGGAATTGTATGAAGGTAGTCAAAGGTACAAACTTCTAGTTGTAAAATAAATAAGTACTAGGGATGTAATGTACACCATGATAAATATAATCAACACTGCTGTATGTTATATATGAAAATTGTTAAGAGAGTACATCCTAAGAGTTCTCATGACAAGGAAAATTAAAAAAAAATTTTTCATTTATTTTGTATCTATATGAAATGATGGATGTTCACTAAACCTATTGAGGCAATCATTTCATGATGTATGTATGTCAAATCATTAGCTTTAAACCTTAAATTTATACAGTGCTATATGTCAGTTACATCTCAATGAAACTGGAAGGGGAAAAAAAAGCATCTTAATCTTAAAACGAAAACCAAACACCTCCCCCATTCCCAAATCAAAGGGTAATACAAACTTCTCCTTATCCCCTCAGAGAAGATATGTTTACATTCCACACTAAAGGCTTCCCCCCCCCACCCCTCAGAGTTACAGATGTGCCACTGTTAGCCCTGAGTTTCATAATTTTGTGGATTCCTCCCCTGAGATATAAATCTTATTGGAAGTACAGGTAATATCTGGTGCTCATTGTATTGATCTGTGGGAAACTGGGAAATTGACATAAGCTGCTCTGCAAATAAAACACCTTTTCCTGAATCCAGAGGTCTCCTGTTTCTCTTTACATGTATTTGTATATTGAGAAATCAGTCATTAATATTTGTTTTCCCCTATGTAGAATTTGTTTTTCTCTTGCTGTTTTCAAGATTTTCTGTTTTTTTTTTCCAGTAGTTTGATTATGATTGGTATAGATGTGGATCTCTTTGGGTTTATGTTACTTGGCTTTATTGAGCTTCTTGGGCTTGTAGATTAATGTTATTCATCAAATTTGTAAAGTTTTCAGCCATTATTTCTTCAAATATTTTTTCTGCCCCTTTTCCTCTCTTTTCTCTATCTTAGACTTCCATTACAAGTATACTGATGCAGTTGATACTGTCCCCCAAATTTCTGGGCTTCTGTATATTTTTCTTCAATCTTTTTTCTCTCTGTCCTTTAGATGGGATAATTTATAATGCTCAATCTTCAAGTTTATTGATTATTTCTTCTGCCATCTCAAATATGCTGCTGAGACCCTCTAGTGAATTTTTTTCATTTCAGTAATTCTACTTTTCATTTTTTTAAAAATAGTTATTTTATTTTATTTTTTAATTTAAAAAAATTTTTAAAAATTATTTATTTTTGGCTGTGTTGGATCTTCGTTGCTGCACACGGGCTTTCTTCTAGTGGCAGTGAGCAGGGGCTACTCTTCATTGTGGTGCATGGGCTTCTCGTTGCGGTGGCTTCTCTTTTTGTGGAGCATGGGCTCTAGGTGCACAGGCTTCAGTAGTTATGGCACGGGGGCTCAGTAGTTGTGGCACATGGGCTCTAGAGTGCAGGCTCAGTAGTTGTGGTGCATGGGCTTAGTTGCCCCGTGGCATGTGGGATCTTC
Organism: Mesoplodon bidens; assembly: GCF_964165515.1. NCBI lineage: Eukaryota > Metazoa > Chordata > Mammalia > Artiodactyla > Ziphiidae > Mesoplodon > Mesoplodon bidens. The sequence continues at coordinate 6,802,150 of NC_138178.1, read as the reverse complement.
CCAGATCAGAGCTTGAACCCGTGTCCCCTGCATTGGCAGGCACATTCTTAACCACTGAGCCACCAGGGAAGCCTGTAATTCTACTTTTCAACTTCACAGTTTCCATTTGATTCTTTCTTACAATTTCTATATCCTTATTGAGATTTCCTATGCACTGAATCGTTGTCATTGTACTTTCCTTTAATTTTTTAAGCACAATTTTTCTTTAGTTCTTTGAACATATTAATAACAACTGTTTTGAAATCTTTCCCTGCTAAATACAACATCAGGGGTCATTTTAAGACAGTTTGTTTTGACTCCCCCATTTTCCTGAGTATGGATCATACTTTCTTGTTTCTTTGTATGTCTCATTTTTTTGAATACTTGACATTTTAGATAGTATATTGTAGCAACTACCAAGTCTGACTTTATTTCCTTCTAAGAGTTGTTTTTGTTTTTTCTTTGGTAACTAACGTGGATTGAATCTGTGAATTCTGTCTCTCCTGCACTGTGCAGATATTAATGTTTTTTTCTTGCTTTATCTTTAAGTCTGGTTTCTGAGGAGTTGCTCCTGTGTTTGCGTTCAGCTTATTGTTCAGGGAAAGACACATCATGGGTTGTGTTCTAAAACCACAAGGTTTTAAGGTTTCTACTCTCTGCTGATAGCTCTAGGAGAGGGCGGCTGTGGAGAAAATTCAAACTTCAGGCCATTTTCAAGGCTACCTGGGCTCTTATTTCCTTCAGGCTGTTTTATGTCTTCTTTGTGCTTGTGCACAGGACCTGTTGGCCAGGGGTGTGTGGGTGACTTGGACCTGTTTTGGTCTCTGCTGTACAGGCACACAGCTTCCAGGCAACCCAGGATATCTGGAAAATTTACCAAGTTCCCAGAGCTGTTTTTCCTCTTGGAACTGCCTCTTAAATTCCTAGGTAGTTTGCCAATCTGTTGCTTCCTCCAAACAGGACATCAATCTTAGACTACTGGAGTGGCTGGCTCTTCCTTTCACTTGCTGTTGACATGACCACTTTAACTGGTAATGTTCCAGGTCAAGTAAGCCCACTATAATGGTAAGAGTAAAGCTGCTGGTTTCCATGGTCTAGCCTGACCTGGTTGTACTTAAGTAGTTTAGGGATTGGGAAGTGAGGAGAGATGGGAGCAGCCTCAGTGAAGGACTGTTTGCTTTGATCACATGGCAACCAAGCATGAGGGGAAGAGACCCCCAGATAGGCTACATGGTGAGCTAAGTCAGTCTAAGGTTAAAATGTTCACAGATAATATTCTAAAAGAGCAATTCCCAGGGATAACTGAATGATGTTTGCACTGACATTTTATTATGAAATCTCTATGAAGCACACATTTGCAGAGATGATTTCTCTAACATTTCCTGTACAATTACTGTATATGTTGCTTTTGTTTTGTTTTGTTTGCCCTAACAAATTGTTATATGTTTAGTCTATTCACTTAGATGAGATTTTACTGACACAGTTGACTATTAAAATAAGTAATAAAAATAAGGAGTTTAGGGAAGTGTGTTCAGAACAGTCTGGTGAACTTTGATTAAATGAAAAATTATACTCCAAAAGCCCTTGGAAGCATTGCAAAATAGCCTTAAGCAGGGACTGAGAGTTAGGGGAAATCTGTACTGCCACTGTCTTCCAGTAATTTCTCCTTCTCCATCTCTGTTAGTCATCTGACTGCAGTTAGAATAACATTTATTGCTTTCTGGTTAATGTCCTAGAACAGATGATCAGGAAGTCATGAAAGCAGAGACAAAGGGTAATCTTAAAATCAGTGAGGTGTCCTCACCAGCCTTCCCTCTCGATTTGCTGTAATTGGTTACAGGCAGAGGAGATAGAGCATCAAGCTGCTTCATCCTTACTCGGAATATGTGAGCAGAGCTGAAGCATAAGATAGAAAGTTAGAACTCTACAAGGGTCTCCTGTATAGAAAAACATAGGAGTGGTGTAGATAGAGACTACTGGAGAGGGGGTGCCATTCTAAATCCCAGAGCCGGAGATTCCAGTGAATTTGGTTATGGGGGCTGGATTGGGGAAGGGTAGGAGTATGATAATACCAGCCATCCTTCTTACCTATGTAACTGTTTTTTTCCTTAGTAAAGGGGCTCTATCACCCATTTGTCTCATTACCTTCTTCTTAGGAACCAGTGCTGTTGCTGACCGGGGGGACCTCAGTGTGGACATTTCAGGGCTTCTGGCTCATATAACAAGCTATGTTGTACCTCATTCCATCTCCTTTTCAGTATGTGGTCTTAGGGTTTAACCTTCAGTTGTTTTCTTTTTTGCAACATATGCTCTGGTCTTTATTCCAGATACTCAAACATTGCCTTTTGGGTTGACAGAGTCCAGATTTTTCTCCAAATCTACCCCCTGCAAAGAGCATTTTGGGAAAATGAGTTGCACTGGGTGTCCTGCTCTGATGATCTCAGTTGACTCTTGGTGGCAGGCACTCCAGGGGCTGCCTCCCCGGAGATTTGGGTTAGTTAGCCACAAAGTCCTCAGGACTGTGCCTTTGAAATGTCTCATTTTGTCTTTGGAATGTTTCTCTTCTCTTCCCCTCTCTGTGTTGCCATAACCACCACGTTTTATCTAGACTCTAATTACCCATGCTTGGCTTTTTGGCATGAGTCCTACTAGCAAATCAGCCTCACTCCCTGCTTAGAAACTAAGAGGCTCCCTGTTTTCTTACTATGAGGAGCACATCTTCCTGCCTTGGTCTAACCTCCTTCCTCAGCTGATCCCACACTAGCCCTCCAAGGATGTGTCATATCTGTCTGTGCTCTTCATCACAGACCCTCTGATCCGCGCTGTCCCCAGAACATTTTCCCTGAAGCTTGCTTGCTGTCATATGTTATTTTACTTTAATTTAATATTTTATTTTATTTTATTTTACGGAGTGTACTTTTTCTTCTCTTCTGCGTATTCACATCTTATTTAGCCTTCAGGCCTCTGTCCTCCAGGGAGCCTCTGTGGATGTTCCTGTGCTCACTCTCCTATGAACTTCTCTTGGGTTTCATGACGATCCCAATAACTCAGTGAATTTTGCATTGAATCCTATTACCCACTGACTGTTTTCAAATCTTGGTTTTCCAAATTAAAAAAATTTTTTAAATGATAATTTTATTACATATTTCTCCAGTGTGTTTAATGTGTTCCCAGCAGTCCTGGGACCATACTAATTCTCAATAAATAATCTTTGCTTGATTAATTCTGCACTTTCCAGCACTGATGGAGACTGTGGTCAGTTCCACAAATGTAGCACTTGTTCCTTTCTTCACAGTTACTCCAAGATATTTTTTTTTAACTCATGCTCATGCCTAATTCGAAATTTTCTGCTATTTCTTTTCTTTTTTTTTTTTTGAAGATGTTGGCGGTAGGAGTTTATTAATTAATTAATTTATTTTTGCTGTGTTGGGTCTTCGTTTCTGTGCGAGGGCTTTCTCTAGTTGTGGCAAGCGGGGTCCACTCTTCATCGCAGTGCGCGGGCCTCTCACTATCGTGGCCTCTCTTGTTGTGGAGCACAGGCTCCAGACGCGCAGGCTCAGTAGTTGTGGCTCACGGGCCTAGTTGCTCCACGGCATGTGGCGTCCTCCCAGACCAGAGCTCAAACCCGTGTCCCCTGCATTAGCAGGCAGATTCTCAACCACTGCGCCACCAGGGAAGCCCTCCAAGATATTTTTAACATCCTTAGGGCACTGTCTGTTTTGGCATTTAAGGGGCAGGATAAAGTGGCTTAGGCGACTCCCCTGGAAATCCTTTTTCGTAACACAGTCACTCATGTGAGCAGGGTTCTTTTGTTCCCTTTAAATGCCACTGAAATGTCCCCCTTATCCTATTCCCTGTCTGCTAGGAGTGCTAAGACCTCTCATATGTAGGGATTTCCACTTAAGGTGTTACTTCATTCTTTCTCCACTCCCATTTCAGTCAAAACAAGTACACTGAGTTTAAAAAAATTTTTCTCTGAGTCATTGTCATTATGCGTGGATTCATGCTAACCATGCAAATGTACAAACATTGTGAACCCTGAAACATAACCACAGCATTCTGGTATCACATGGGTTATTGTTCCTAAAGTAAGTGAGAATCTTGGTCCCAATACCCATCATACTAAATACAGCCCAAACTTCTATTTTCCTCAGGTCACTGGATTTTAGTTATTCTCTTTTATAGAATTAGAGGTGAAAATTAATCAACTTGTAGGGAGTGCAAGTTGATTGTACTTCCTTCTTTTCTTAGAAGGAAGAGAGTCATTAATCTCTAAAGAACACTGGGTTTTGGTTTCCATATTACACAGCATGAATTCAGTCATGTATTTCCAACAGCCTCCACAGATTTCTTTACTCTGTTCCACTCTCACCCACACTTTCAGAGGTACATGTTTTGAGTAATTTTCTGCTGGAAGTAGAATTTTTCTTGGGTTAAAACTTCACATCTCAAATTCCATTTTGTTTCTCTCCAGGTTTCCTTCCATTTTTTTTTACTTTCTCCACTCTTCATCTTTCAGGTCATTAACAAAGATGCCCAACGATCAAAAAAGTCCTCAAATGAATTTACTGTTAATGTGTCACCCACCCGATTTCTCAAGAAAATTGCATGATGTATTTTCTTGCCCATTTTGCATTTACCTTCAGTGAAGTTTTTTTGTTTTTGTTTTGTTTTGTTTTTTAAACAGAGTTTGAGCTGTTGACACAATTATTGTTGACACAATAATTTCACACTAACTTACAGCACTGGACCATCCGATTTCATTTTAAAGAAAGGTTAAAGAATTTAGCTTCACGTTAAGTTCTTAGGGATGGGTATTGCTTTTCATTCACCTGTAAACAGCTAATCATTTCTGAAATATTCTCTGGAGATATACATGAGTGAGATAAACGTATTTAAAGAGAGTTCCTTTTGTGGCACCATCCATAATATAGAATGTATCCCAAATCCCCAGACTTGGTTAGGAGTGTCTTCTTTCTCCTTTATTATTCTTTTGCTAAATCCAGGACATTTTCATAGTCCCCAAAGCCTGGTCTGTTTCATTATGCTTTTAGCTGCAAACTCTAGAACTTCCCGTCCTCTGACACCCACCACTTGATTTCTTCCATTTTAGGAGATTTGCTGTAGAGTTTAGATTTAGAAAGAATGTTTTTGGAAGAAAGGGAATTGCACCCATACCAATGGGGATAGAATTCCTTCCTTCTTAGTGAGGATATTTGTAACCTGGGATTAAACTTGATTAACAGCAAGTGTTCAAGTTGCAGTCTAAGTTTGCTAAGAAAATCCCAAATCTTGTCTGAATGGTGTGTAGGAAATGTAGGTATTAGCAAGAGATTCATGTTCAGAAATCAGAGTTTCTCTGTTGCAAAGTGGTCTCCTTTTAGCAGGGAGGAGAGAGGGAGCTGGTGTTGTTGCTGAATCCTTCATGGGTGACTGGAGAAACTGAACAGGGTTAGGAGGTTGACGAGATGGGCTCCTTTGTTCCACAGGCAGGAGTCCTGCCCGCCACCTAAGACCAATAATCTCGCATCCCTGAGCCTCTCCATCCAAGACTGGGTTTCAGTTGTCCAGTTGTTTGTTTTGGAAATGTCACAATAAATAACTGAAGAGAGGCTGTTAGGGAAGCTCTCCTCGGGGAAGGCTACAAATTATTTGGGGACATAAAACCTCATGCATATGGCCTTGGTGAAGAGGAAATCACTTCAGATAATATTTGCTTTTTTCTACATTCCCTGAGGACAATAAAACAGAAACAGGAACACGAAGTAGGAAAAGGAATCTTACTGGTTCGCTGAGTCAGCCTTCTCTTTGGGTCGTTTTGGTCAAACAAGGGAATAGGGACATTTAGTCCTGAGCTGATTCAGTGCCCTGGGACCCAGGAGTTAGACGGTTATATCCGGTGTGTGAGGCCCACTCCCACGCCTCCAAGCCTAGACCAGTTCTTTCTCTGTGTTACCGGCGGGGCTGTCCTGCATCGACTATGTCTCTGTTCCATGTCATCTGCTGCAATGTGAGGGTTTCTGGTGTAGCATGAGTTTGGAGACAGCTTTGTTGTCCGTCTAAGGGGGAGAAAGGGTCAAAATCAAAGTACCTTTTGTCACAAAGGCACGATCTTGTCTGTGCACATGCTTGGGGCTCTCTCCCCCCAATCTCTTTGAGTACTGCTCTGTAAGGGTTTTGGCACTGGTACAATAGCCACAAGAATCCATGAACCAGAGCCAAATCTTACGTCACCAAGAAGATGAAACACTCCTTATGCAAGGCCGCAGACACAGAACTACTTGCTCAGGGGACAGAGGGGGCGCACCGGCTGCATCCTAGGCAGTGACCCTCCCAAGGACCTGCTACCCCTGACTCAGAAGAGGAAGTGTCTCCCAAGGAGTCCCTAAGTTACTCAGAGCTCATGAAAGAAAGGACGGTACTTTCCTGCAGAGTTGCTTATTTTTCCTCCTAATTACCAAAGAAAAAGGGTGTCTTTTCTGAAATGTTGATTTGGAGATTCTGAATTTAAATTTGTGCCCCATTTAGCTTGCAAAAGGGATTCTAAACAGCACAGCAGGAAGACCTTTGGATTCCAATATCCTGGACTGGGGAGAGGTAGGCAGGAGTCAGGGAATGTTGGCTTGCTGACATTTTCAAAGGAGTGGTTAAGATGGACAAAGACTGACAAATAACCATGGGAGGTGGAAGCCACTGTATTGAAAATAAAGGACTTTAGCACGAAACGGTCCCTTAGCCATCCAAAGAGGGTCATGCTGGATGAAAGTGATTAATTATACTTTAAATCTCAGAGGAAGATTCCTGTAATGTTGTAGATGACAGAAATGAAGAATGAACCTTATTATCTGATCTGAAATAGGGAGTCAGAAGTTGCTGAAGAGATGCATATGGCTGATAGGGCAGAAGAAACAAGAACAAGTTTAAAATAAACCCCGGAAAGGCTTATTGAAATAAAAAAAAATTTTTTTTTGGTCTATAAGCAATAGAATACTAGTCTTTTTGTACTGTAATTGACATTTGTTTTAAAAAGGAAGAAAAGAGAACAGTATGGAGGTTCCTTAAAAAACTAAGAATAGAACTACCGTATGATCCAGCAGTCCCACTCCTGGGTGTATAGCCAGAGGAAACCATAATTTGAAAAGATACATGCACCCCAATTTTCATTGCAGCACTATTTACAATAGCCAGGACATGGAAGTAACCTAAATGTCCATCAACAGAGGAATGGATAAAGAAGATATGGTACATATATACAATGGACTGTCACTCAGCCATAAAAAAGAGTGAAATAAAGCCATTTGCAGCAAGATGAATGGACCTAGAGATTATCATACTAAGTGAAGTAAGTCAGACAGAGAAAGACAAATATCATATGATATGACTTATATGTGAAATCTAAAAAAAAGATACATTACAAATGAACCTATTTACGAAGCAGAAACAGATTGACAGACTTTGAAAACAAATTTATGGTTGCCAAAGGGAAAAAGTGGGAAGGAGGGATAAACCGGGAGTTTGGGATTAACACATACTCACTACTATACATAAAATAAATAATCAACAAAGACCTACTGTATAGCACAGGGAACTCTACTCAATATTCTCTAATAACCTATTTGGGAAAAGAATCTGAAAAAACGTATATATGTGTATGTTTAAATGAATCACTTTGCTGTACATCTGAAACTAACAATATTTTAAATCAACTATATTTTAATATAAAATAATTTTTTTTAAATCTCAGAAAAAAATAAAAAGGAAGAAATGACAATGACAATAAGACAAATTATAAACCAGGTGTGCAATCCTATGAGGAGCTGTGCCACCTGGGCAGCCTCCTGTTCAGTCTTTCTATGCACAGGTATAGTTTGTGGATCTACCAATATGCTGGGTTAATCTGGGTTCTCTGAGCAGTAGATGCCAAGATGAGATAAATGTGCAAAGATTTCTACAAGGGAAACACCTGTGTGAAAAAAAGGAGAAAGAGCAGGAAGGGATGGAGAGCCATCAGACCACAACGCAACATTGACCCTGAGTGAAGGAGACAAGGAAGGAAGTTTAGATGGAAATGTGCAAGATTGCCATGCCGTTCAAGAAAGTTTCAGCAAGGCCACTGGGGAGTCCTTGAGCCAAAGCCAGGTTCCATGTCTGAAAGGAGTTCCGTGTCTCCCGGGTGTGCCCAGCTGTGCTCAGTTGTTGGCTGGGAGCAACCTATGGGAAACGTGACCTTCATGCAAACGTGATGATGGATTTCAGAGCATGCAGCTGGACCTCTGGGTCAATTACACTTCCTGTAGTTGGAAGTTTGCACCATAAATTCCCATGGCCACAACAGTTACTCAGTGGCGTATTCATAATAGCAGTATGATATTCTGTGGAATTGGAGGGAAACTTGAAGGTCATTGTTCAGCCCTCTTGTTTTGCCCATGACTTGGGTTCATGCGGATGGGTGCCTTTCAGTATGGGGCATCATGGGAGGTGGATCTGATTTTCTTAGAAAGTCCCACTTTTCTGACTCTCATGTTCTCATTCTCATGTTCTTTCCACTGAGCCAGTGACACTAACAGAGTTGTGGGCTAGATCACAATTCTTAAAAAAATAAAGTTTATATTTCTGATGATGAAATTGTGCACATTCTAGAAAATTTGGAAAATAAAGAGAAGTAATAAGAAGGAAACATATTACTCATAACTTGCCCAACCAAGCCCCCAAATTCTTAACCTTTTGGTGTATTATTCCCTTACAGTTTTTTTCTATACATTTTTTTAATCTATTGAAGTTCATACTGTAGAAAATTTGTATCTTAGTTTTTTTTATGTGGCATCATGATACAGGCATTTCCCATGCTATAAAAATTTCATTAACTTAAATAACTCATTCATCTTTGATTCAGTTATCACGAACTATGTGAGAAAACAAAGGAAAATTTAAGAACATTTAGGTTGAGCATAACCTTTCAAAGAAAAGTTTCTGAAACTTATTGTTTCAGTGTGGAATATTTATCAGATGTGCAAAATTTACAGTAACCCTTCTAGTTCATTCCTTGGAATATCCTTTCTCTGGCTTTTAAAGAAAAAATTCAGACCAACTTTGTAAACTTCAGAATGCCATGTTTTGATGAGAAGGACATTTTTCCCGTTCTCTACTATTTTGAAGTATTTGCTTTGTGTATCCACCTATCCATGTTTTGGAATTTTTGCTTTATTTTGTTTCATTAGCTTTTTGAAAGTTGAAAATTGGTTTGCAGTTTTCAGATTAATTGACCTGGTGTAAGAGAATCCTTCCTAGTGAACTGAACCCTTCCTAGTAATTCTGTGAATTTCAGGAAAGGGTGAGCTCAAAGTGGTTAAAAGTGCAAGCTTTGGAATTAGAGAGAGATGGATGTGGACCTTATCTTGATCCTGGTCATGCAACTTTGGATAAATTCTTTAATCTCTGTGAGCTTCTGTTTAATGATCTATGAAATGGAAATAATAAAATATATCTCACTTGGTTTCTGTAAAGATCACAAGGATGTAATGCAAGGAAAATCCTTCACACAGATCTTGTATGCAGATGAGTACTGAATAAAATCACTACTATTATTGTCTTAGGCTTTAGTTTGTTAATGTTTTATTTATTATTAATTTTTAATCTATTAATGATTTAACCAGAATGGCATATCTCGTTCATGCAGTAAACCCAGACATTTCCTTTCCTTGTCAATGACATTGACAGAGTAGTTTTGCCAGGACCTATTTTCCACTTGACAGGCTCATCATCAATCAACTGGATATGGTTTATTACTGTAAATACACAGAAATTTTTAGAGTAAAACCCTGAGCATTCAGCTTATGACCTATCAATACCTGAATTATTAAGTATTGACCAATGTCAATACGTGACCAGTGTCTCCTGTAACCGGGGAGCATTTGTTTATAGCTTTGTGTATAAAATAATGTGCCTCAATCTCAAAGTTGGATTACCAGTACAGGTAATAGCAGAAGCTCTAGTTTAACCCACTTCTGGGCTCTAACTCACTTCTTTTCACATGTGTAGGAATCCTTTGTGTTCACCAGACTCTGGTGATAGAGTGAGAGGTCCTGTCCCATCCAATTCTACCTCGGTGTTAGGAGGGCTTGGCCTCTGGGCAGAAGCTGGCCTTAGCCAGTGAGGTTAAAGCATAGTAGTTGGGGTGCACTTCTCCAGTAGCTAGAGTGGCATCTTGTCCTGGCTGTACTGAGGTGGGTGGCATTCCTTATTGATACATTCAGTGAAAAGTACTTCCATTCAAACTGGCAGAGCTCCATGGCTATACTCATCTGTTGCTTCATTCATGACTTCCATGTGGCATGAGGTTGGTGCCACAGCTCAAGTGCTGTTGGTAGGTCCTGCCTCTCCTTTTGGTTAGCTGGACTATGTCTTATGGATGATATTTTTAAAAAATCTCATGCAGATCTGAGAACATTTTTCAGGTGCAAAGAAGTTATTTATATTGGTTGCATACAAAATTCTTGGGTCACAACTTTTCTCCACTCAAAACCCAAAGGACTATGCATCTTTGTCATCTGGTATTGAATGCTGCAGAGTCATTGAAGACCACACTTGTTTTTATTGCATTTTCAATAAATATTTTTCCTGCCTGGGTGCTTATAAGAATTTTTTCTTAATTCACTGGGCTAGAGATTTCAATAATTTCCTCCAATCCCATAACCCCTTCATAAAGAACTTAGTCCAGATGGAACAGCTCTAATTATGATATGACCTTGTTCTTTGGGGCGCAGCTCATTGGGCCACGGGTGACAACTCTCCAGAGCTGCCGTGGTTATAGCTTGACTGTCGTTGGTATTGTTGTTTGGCTTGCTTGACTCTCAGTAAAATCTTATCCAGAAATTTGTAAGTGGGGAGCAGAGACTGAGTTTGTCACCTGTAGGCAGTTAAGCTCAAAGAAAATGCAGACTCCAGTTCTGATGTTTCATTTGAAGGAAGCCATTATGAGCCATGTATAAGCAAATAAATAAGCCGAGAAGCCAGTTTGTAGAGAAATTTGGATGAAGCAGTCATGGGGTAAAAGTGAGATGGGGCTGGAGGGGGAGAGCAGGAGGAGAGCGGGGAGAGAACGACAGTTCTTTTTTCCCATTAAGCCCAGCTCTACTTGCGTTGGTTGACTTCTCTGAGATTCTCCTGCATCCTCCCCACAGCTACGCGGTTAAGCGATTTGTAGAGGTTATTGTTCCTGTCAAAGCACTGACTTGAGACATTCTCATAATCCACTTCTTTTCCCCCAGAAGGATATCTAATTGTGGAGTTGTTTTCAGTGATTTTGTTTGGAGGGTTCTTTTGATCCACAGGCTTGATTCTTTGCCCTCGTTCAGGGAAATGTGCGTAAGTTCTTGCTTCTATCTCAAATATTATGGTTTCTTTCTCAAAAACGACTGTCATTCTGAGCTTGGAACACTGTGACATCTGTCATTTATCTCTTTCTTTTCAACTTGACTCTGCATTCTGTGAGATTAATTTTCTTCATTTACTATATTATTTTTTGAGATGTTCTTTCTGAAGCAATTCCCATTCTCTTGTTCTACTGACTTTCTGGCCTTCTTTTGCCTTTTCCTTGTTTTCTAGTCTAGAACAATAGCTATAGAGAGCGAAGATTGCTCTTGGCTACATTTACTGCCCACTCAAATGCTGGTTATGGCACATCCTGAGGTTTACAGCCAAAGGACTGCTTAATGTGTATAACTCCCAGCTTAGTTTCCAGGGTCAAGTAGACATCTGTTCATTTATTAGTTTATATATATGTGTGTGTGTGTATATATATATATGTGTGTGTGTGTGTATATAGATAGATAGATATAGGGAGAGAGAGAGGTAAAATTCACACAGCATAGACTTTTAAAGTATGTTTCAGGAATTTACGTGTCATCTTTGCACAGGGGCTTTGCTCGTTTTCTCTGTATTGTTCAAATTTTGAACGGAGCGTGGCACACACTTGCTGTGATCCTGATGAGCTGAGGTGAAGTTATTTCCTACTCTACTCACTGCCCCGTCCTCTGAAAAACAAACCCAGGGGAGATTGTGCACTGCAGCACCTTCCTTGCATTCACTGTGATCTGTAGGAGGACCACGTCTTCTCCCCACTTCCTGCCCCACTGTTTCTGGGAATTCTGTCTGACATCTGAATGGACAGAAAGATTGGGAGGCTATAAGTCAGGGAGAAAATGGGGAGGAATAAAGGGGGAAGGGAGAATTTATGACAGCTCACTGCCCCCAAAGCAGAATCTACATGTGTAAGAAATGATTGTTCCAGATGTTACAGACCCTGAGTCTCTGAGTCCAGAGGCAGATAGAATGAGTTCAAGCTCTTTTCTCCTGGTAGGTCTAGATGACTCTCTATCTGTGGCACACGTGAGCAGCTGATTGTTTTTCTTCATTCAGTTCTGTATAACTTACACTTAGTGTAAATTACTCCCAGGTTCTGGCATTTGGCTGTTGTCTGTCTTAGTTTTTCTTTTTTTCCTTTTCTTTTCTTTCTTTCTTTCTTTCTTTCTTTCTTTCTTTCTTTCTTTCTTTCTTTCTTTCTTTCTCTCTTTCTCTCTCTCTTTCTCTTTCTCTCTTTCTCTCTCTCTCTCTCTTTCTCTCTTTCATTCTTTCTTTCATCTTTCAGTTTTCTTTTAGAGGTAATTTGGGAGGGGATATAGCTTGGCTTTCATTGGTATTGTTGTTCGGTTCATTCACTAAAAATTATTCATTCAACACTAGATATGGCAGATACTTGCTGGATTCTAGAGATACAAAGATATAAAGATGAATAATCTTTGCCTGCAAAATTAGAGTCTGATGGGGAAATGTACATAAAAACAGATGATTATAAAACCAAATAGAAATATATCATTAGGTATATATGCAAGATATGCAAGTTGCAGAGTCTGTAGGGCCTGCAAAGCCTAAAATATTTATATTTGGACCTTTACAGATAAAATCTTTGGACTCCTGGCCTAGTATACAAGGAACTGCAAAGAGTACAGAGTTTCCAGAGCAAGAAGCTTGTGAGCCCAGGCTGGAGAGTGAGACCGGGACCAGATGACTGGGCCATGCTTGTCAAGGTAAGGAGCCACTGAGTGGTTCAAAGCAACCTGCCCAGATAAGGAACCAGAATGTGAGACTAGTTCCTTGGTGTGTACTCATCACTTCTGAGGAATCTTCCAGCATTAAGTACCAACCGGACAATTCAGAAACACTTGACTATAATCCTCTTGGGGCACTGCTGTAGGACACACAGAAAGGCATCTTGGGGGCAGGAAGTATTCTTCTCTGAAGCTCCCTTCCTACCAGCTCCAGCAGTTCCAGCCAGGCCGGGTGCCCCATCCCACTGTGCACAGCTCCCAGGGGTGCAGGCCTGCTGCTTCCTCTCAGGTGAATCCAAGGCCGTCAGCCTCTCTCAGCACAGGGAGCTTTATTTTTTATTTTTTTATAAATTTATTTATTTATTTTTGGCTGTGTTGGGTCTTTGTTGTGGTGCGCGGGCTTCTCATCGTGGTGGCTTCTCATTGTGTAGCGTGGGCTCTAGGTGCACGGGCTCAGTAGTTGTGGCTTGCGGGCTCTAGAGCGCAGGCTCAGTAGTTGTGGTGCACAGGCTTAGCTGCTCCGCGGCACGTGGGATCTTCCCAGACCAGGGATCGAACCTGTGTCCCTTGCATTGGCAGGCGGCTTCTTAACCACTGCGCCAGCAGGGAAGCCCAGCATGGGAAGCTTTAGAGAGTGAAAAGGTGAGCTGGTCATTCTTCCCGGATAAGGGCTCCTGACCCTTGAGGCAAGAGAGGGCCCAGCCTTTGCAGCCTCTGCAGAAGAGAGAAGGGCTGGTGTTCAGAATTTGGGTAAAAATGCCTCTTAGGTCAAGAGGGTCTGGGGGTAGCAGGTGAAATGCGAGGTGAGCCTGGGGCTGTTGGGCAAAGGATGGAAGGTGAGGCTCTTGTGCACCTTTTAGATAGTGTCTTTGCCTACATCCTGCCCCCAGCTTTGCTCCCTCTTAAAAGCCTGTGACTGTGAGAGGTAACTGATCCGTGGGAGCTGGGACAGCAAAGCCAGTGGCTGATGTTGGCAGGTAGGAGCGCAGCGTGCAAAGGGAACCAGGGCTCAGAGGACCCCGTCCAGCTACCGAGGGTCCAAGCTCTCACCCACCCCTTCCAGTCCTTTCACCCTCCTCACCACACTAAACAGAAAATAGGATATGTGATGACCTGTGCTAAAAGGCTTGAGGAAAGGATGAGGCTCAGTGAAACTGGAGCCAAGGGATCATTCCCTTCTCACCACAGCTGATCAGCAGACCCGGAGGAACAAAGTCTCTTTGCAGACCGCATTGTCTCCTGGAGTGAGTTAATAAGATGGCACCGTGGAAGTCTGTTCCACTGACGTCCAGCCAGGACCAGAAGCTCAGCTGGAGTTTCTAACTGAGCCTGAGAAACACCAGGTATAAGATTCGAGTCATTGCTGGTAGATATCCCACCTCCACAGAAAGATGCCCTAACTGCTCCGGAGAGTGTTTGAAATAATTGCAACTAGAATAAAAAAAGTAAACAGCGGGGATTGGACAATGCCTCTCCTGTTACTGTGAAACACTAAGAACGTAGATGGGAGCTATCTGCCTGGTTATTAAACTTATTATAAAAAATGACCTCACAGACTGAAGAATCCCAAAGTCTCGATAACTATTAACTCTTTATCCCAAATGACTGGCATATTTCTAACTGAGAGGAGACTGAAAAAGCTTTCACTGCCTTGGAAAATTCAATCAGAGTTAAAAATTAAGCCCAGAAGAGGCTTTCAGCAACAATGGAAATTATGTTTCTAAATTGTGTTTACTATGGAGAATACTGCTTGGGTTAACTGCTGATTAGGCCACTGTCCAAGTGATACACGAACTATTCAAGTTATCTAGACATTGCTTTGGTTTCTTGTGAAGTCACAGAAAATCTATGATGTGATTTTTCTTGCTTTAATAAAACGGGAAGAGGATCAATGGATTAGTATTTAAGCTACACCGATAACTTGCATTAATGTTGCAGTAGTGTTGATTTTTTACCCCAAAGAGTTGGATCAGATAGCTTCTGCCTGTATGGTTTTTGTTATTTAAGACTAACATGAGAATAAAGTCACTTCTGAACAGTAAGGCCAGATCTGAGAACAAAATATCCTTAGCTATTTAAAATCATGATCATCATCTCTTCCACCTCTGGGTAAAGGGTGGTAGGGAAAAAGCAAGTTAAATACAAATTGAAAGTGTTTAGTACAGCATGTGAGGAGACATTGTAATACACTGCATGACCTTAGAACTGCATGTTCGTTTAGTTAAAAAATGTATTGTGCACACCTATCATGCGTCAGGCACACAGCATGTGTGTTCCCCACTGGGTGAGGGATAAAATAGGGAACAAATCTAAGTTTCTGACCTCCTGAAACTTACATGGAATGACACTAACAAAGAACTGATGTAAAATGAAATCTCACCAAGGCCAGTGTGAGCTGGTGGACACAGCCTTGGGTGGGAAATTAAGGAACTTATGCTTTAAGTGTTACTGTACCACCACCATAGCTATGTGTCCTCAGAAAGTCACTGATACTTTCCTTCCTGCTGTTCTGTAACCTTCTGAAGGGCAGAGCCAGCCAGCATTGATTGCCTGAGTCTCCTAAACTGTCTAACAGATTCCTGAGCCTTTTAACAGATGTTCCATAAATATTTGTTAAATGAACAGACCTCATATTCTCTTACATTTCTAGCATTCTGTTCAATGATTATGGTATTACAGATGACTTTAGTCCCTGAGAGTCAAGCTTTATGTCTCTTGTGTGCTCATTTTTAGACAAATCCCTCCAAAAAGGAATGCAGAGAGATGTCTTCCTTCCCCCATCCACACACATGCTCAAGTAGCCAAAGAATCATCCACCGTGGCCCAGACACCCCTTGACCTGGCATCCTATTCTGCTGGCTCTTCTGTTTGAGTCTCTATCCAAGACGACTTTGGATAAAGGTGGTCATCCAGCACCTTTACTTATTGGTCCACTGACTAGGGTCATCCAGCACCCCTCTGCTTGGCACTCTGATCCCAGTAGCGCAGCTTACCTCCCCGAGACAAAGGGCCCCTGGAGACCATGAGTGAGTCCCCTGCAAAGTTCAAATCCCATATTAGAAGTTACAAAAAAGGATTTTTCATGGATGACAGTAAGCTGAAACAGGTAGGTGGTGGGTAGTCCCGAGCCAAGGAAGGGATCCTCCCCACGGGGCAGCCGTTTCTCCTGCCCTCCTCCTGTACTGACCCAGCTGACCCCCAGATCACAGGGTAGTGCGGTTTGCACATCACCCCATGTCCAAGGGCAAGCCTACCGGCTGAACAGATGAATGAATACATTCAGCCTCTGTCTCAGTCAGCTTGGGCCGCGGTAACAAATGACCACAGACTGAGTGGATTACGTGGCAGACTTTTCTGTCTCACAGTTCTGGAGGCTGAAGTTCAAGGTGCTGGCAGATCTGGTATTTGGTGAGGGCCCGATGTCTGGTTTATAGGTGGTGGATTTCTTGCTGTATCCTCACGTGTCTGGGGAGAGAGAGAGACAGAGAGAGAGAGGGGGAAAGATAGAGAAAGGAAACAAGCTCCCTCAGTGTTTTAACATTAATTTTTATTGGAATCTAGTTGCTTTACAATGTTGTGGTAGTTTCTGCTGTACAGCAAAGTAAATCAGTTATACGTATACATATATGCCCTCTTTTTCAGATTTCAGGCTCTCTCATTTTTTTTTAAAGGTACGACTTATATCACGAGGGCTCCATTCCCATATCTAATTATCTCCCAAAGCCTCCGCTCCCTAATTACTTCACATTAGGGGTTAGGATTTCAAGATACAAATTTTGGAGAGACACAGACATTCGGTTTACAAGCGACTCAGTCTCTTTTTCTGGGGTCCCTCCTTCCCGTTCTCACATTTTTCCGTGAACTGTGTATTAGTCATAACTATTGGGTTTGTAATCATCACCATATTAAGCTTTGGTGTGATTCATATTAGATTTTGGTGTAATTTCAATGTTAGTATCTACCTGTGTATTTAAAACCAAATGGAGCTCAAATCTCTACCCAAACAAGGCAAGCATATTGCAATCTTCCCCTAAAGAAGTAATTAAAAGACACCTTTGGAACAACTGCAGAAACGTGAATAGGAAGTAGATATTATCAGATAATAGAAAATAATCAATAATTTCCTTGGGGTGGTATATTGTGATTATGGAGGAAAATGGCTTTATTTTTAAGAGATGCATGATTATATATTTAGGGGTAATTTAGGGGTAAATTACATGATATCTGTAATTTACTTTCAAATGACTTGCAATATATTTATTATCTCTTCATCTGTATAGATAAAACAAATACGGCAAAATGTTAAAAATTTTGGATTCTACATGATAGGTCTACGTATGATCATCCTCCTATTCTTCTGTATGTCTGAGGATTTTCATAAAAAGCGTTGGAAAAAGTGATACAGCAGGTGTTTATGATCTTGGGAATAACTGTGACCCCAAAGTATCGTCTGTTTCAGGCTTACCTCCCACCAAAACCGCACTTGAACCATGAGTGTTGGAGAATAATCTTCCCTTCAGGAAAGAGTTCCTCTGTCTTCTTTGGCAGCCTCTTCTGTATTTTCATAATCTTTGCTGTCAAGAAGTTCTTCCTGATGTCTGTCACAAATGGTCTCCGTGAAATCACTGAGGCTCTTGGCTATTTTGGGATCTGCTGATTTCAGACCTTGGAGGTTTGGAGCAGGTACTAGATTTCTGCTTTTCTTCAGGATTCAAATTCCCATAGGCATTCTGGAATGGCTGGTGAGACAAGTGTCTTCCCAGTGTGGTCTGATATCTACCTGGAAACTCGGAAGGGAACCGGGATGCAGGGCTGTGATGCGGAGCCAGCGGTGCTGTCCCAGCCTCTCACTCCATTCACTGCTCGAGAGGGAGGTCTTCCTTCCGTGACTGCCCAACTGAAGTAGCATCCCATCACTCTACCCCTGTTTTCTTGATTTCCTTTTTTTGAGGAGCACCGATAATTGCCTGACATTACATCACATGTAGTCATTTACGGCTCTCCTCTAGGAGAAAGCACGCTCTGAGCAAGTGGGGTCTCGTCTACACCAGTGGTTCTCCAACTTGATGTGCGTCAGCGTCTGCTGGAGGGCTTGTTAAAACTCAGAGTTCTGGGGCCACGCCAAGAGCCTGTAGTTCAGTAGGTCTGACACGGAGCCTTGGTGAATTTGCATTTCTAACAAGTTCCCAGGTGAACCTGATGCCCCTGGTCCCGGCGTCTCATCCTGAGAACCATGAGGCTGCTTTTCGCCAAGGTACCCCCGCACGTGCGATAGTAAATGCCCCGTGAGTACTTGTTGGATGAATGAACGAATGCGTGAGTGAATGAGTGGAAGCTGGCTGGCTGATAGGATTAGTGGTCTCTGGAAATGGGAGAACTTTGAAAACCAAATAACTAGCAGCTGAGGAAACCATTGTGGTTCCCACGCTGAAGGCCTCTGACTTGGGGCCCGTGTCCAGGCACAGTTTGCTAAGAAGACCTTGGGCACACAAAATCACTTTTTAAAAAAATTAATTTATTCATTTTTGGCTGCGTTGGGTCTTCGTTGTTGTGCGCGGGCTTTCTCTAGTTGCGGCGAGTGGGGGCTACTCTTTGTTGCGGTGCTCGGGCTTCTCATTGCGGTGGCTTCTCTTGTTGCGGAGCACGGGCTCTAGGCGTGCGGGCTTCAGTAGTTGCAGCACGTGGGCTCAGTAGTTGTGGCTCATGGGCTTAGTTGCTCCATGGCATGTGAGATCTTCGCATGGGACCACGGATTGAATCCATGTCCCCTGCATTGGCAGGTGGATTCTCAACCACTGTGCCACCAGGGAAGCCCCAAAATCATTATTATAAGTCATTCTTCCAACCCTTGACAGGGAATTTAGGGATGTTTAGGAATATTTTAAGATTTTTGAGGATTACATCATAGAGGATAAATTCTAGCTACTTCCCTTTAGTACCTTTATCAGAAAGAGACGGTGGAAGGAGACAATCCAGTGGTCTGAATTTGCAGGACCTCTCTTCTTTTTTAGCTTTGGTGCCTTCCTAGACCGCTTTTCCTTTGTTAGGGACATTTCCTTCTAGTCAGTTTCATTCTGGAGGACATACCATTATAAGAGATACTTCCTTTGGAGTTGCAAGCTTAGGGCTACCTGGATGGCCACCAAGAGGCCACTCTCCAGTTGGATTTGATCTCTAGAATCTCACAGAGACAGAAGAGTTTAGCTAAGTGCCCCAAAGACCCTTCCTCAAGATATATTTGACTTGTTATTTTTCTACTGTTAGAAACAAAATACGCCGTCAGCCACGTAGAGAACCGGGTTAGTGAGCTAAGTGCTAGAGAGTAAGAACAGAACAGTCTTAGGTAATGGAATTAGCAATGTGTTCTATTTGCATAAAATGATTGTTTCCCAATGACACAGATGATCTCATCTCCCTTGGCATTATTCTATAGTGGACAGTTTGGTGTTTAAGGAACTCTGGGCCAGTGGAGTACTTTTTGCTTCAAGATGTATGTTTGTTGGCAAGACTGTGTACACGTGCCCTACGGTGAAGATAAGCTCTGGTCTGAAAATGCATGTGTATACATATGCACACACACACACGCCAACTAAATACATAAGTTTGCGCACAGGAATCCAGGCTGAAGAAGGAGGGCTGCCCTGGGTGTGCTCAGATGGTTGGGGGAGTGGCGGTCTGGTACATTTTCAAGGCTCTGTTTTGGTGTCAGATTGAGTGGAGATAGAGCATCCATTAATTTAGCAGAGCATCTGGGATCTTTAAAGCCAGAAAGAGCCATACAATTTATCAATCTTAATTTGCTCATGCTGCAGTTGGACAGAGGAGGTCTCTGGGAAACTCTGACAGGACCCAGATGTTCCCCATGCAGCTGCCGTCACACTCACCAGCAGAGACGCCCAGCTCCCCCCTGACTTCCTCTCCCCTGATCCGTCCCTTGCATTTGGCCTGCTGAGCTAATGCCTACACAGTATTTAGTCACAGAAACACACCGAGTCCGTTAGGTATCCTGTAGGCGACCCCTCCTTGCACTAGGAAACTACCCTATTGTCAGCTGTTGGCCCTGGGACCAGGGTGAAACTTTCAATCTAATAAACATTCGAGTTCTTAGCGGATTGAGAGGGAATTGGCCAACCCCCATAGACAGGATATTCTCAGATCTCAGAAACGCTCTCCCACGTCAGCCATGTTTGAAGGCCAGTGAAAGAGTATGATGCCACTTCATTATCTTATGTTCCTCGAAGGTAGGAGTTGAATCTTATACGTCGTTTATTTTCCTGCAGTTTCTCCTATAACGGTGTATATAGCTATGCTCAGTTAATATTGTGCACAGCTGAATGGGACCACTGGACTTTCACCAACTTATCCATTTTCACATATTCATCTTCTCCTTTTAAATTTCTTCTTGAAAATGGGGTTTTTTGTTCCATAGGGTTAAAAACAACCAAACTTCTCTACACTTTAGGTTTTTGATTTTCTATGGACCCTATCCTGGACCAGGCTCCAGGCATATAGAAGGAGATAAGAGAGATAACATTTTTGCCTCCACACACTTTAAAATCTGGTGGTTGAGGCAGAGAAGTAAGCAGCTCTTGCACACAGTGATAAATGCTCTAGGGCCAGGGGAGGGGAGGTACTGGGTTTGTGAAAGGGCGTCACCCATTTCGTATCCTAGCCCAGGCGTCAGGGTGGAGGAAGCAATGCTGATTCTGATTCCTGAATCAGGAGAAGGAGTGAGCCAGGTAAAGATGAGGGGTGAATCACACGGTTCACAAAGGAGCGGGGTGTGCTATTTTGTTGTCGCCGCAGTTGCTTTGATGGCAGGGAGAGAGGGAATAATTTCCCTGCACTTTTGCTGTAGGGACCCCGCTCATGGAGCGAACAGGTGACTTGTCTTCTGCGACATACAGGCGCAAGATTTTTGGCATTTGCACTGTTCTTTGAATTTAGCCATTATCTTTCAGAAGGCCTCAGTAAAAATGTAAATACTCCCAGGGAGAGGTAATTAAAAAGTCATTACCCATTAGCAACTTCAGGTGAAATAAATCCTCTCTTCATGTTTTCTCGTCAGCTCTCTGGGCTCTGAGGAAATGAGCAGCAAGGCTGTTGAATTTTCAGGGGAGGAGGTAAGGTTTAGAAGAAGGAGGGAAAACCAGAGATGGGAAGGTCTTGAGGTTCCCAGTTGGGTTTGGGGACATTATTTCCAGCTGGGGTTACTAGGTCTTACTTTTACTCCACTCAGAAGGTCCCAGGACCAAGTAAGTTGGGAAGACACATACATAAAGGGTGCGAAAGTTTCTTTATAGTAGGACTTTTCAGGGCCTCCATGATGCCAAGATGCACTGTGATTCTCTGAGAGATGTTATAACGTTAAACATTTTACAAATGTATCTGACCGTGGCACCCCCTTGGTGGAAAATTTTCTGGTATTAGTGTTCCAGGCAACACACTTTGGGAAATTCTGATTTAGAGGATGGAGTCACCAGTGAAAGGAAAAGCAACTCCAGGAGGGACCTCATTGTGTCACTGTGATGACCAAAGCATGACATGGTGGAGCGTGTTGGACTGATTCCTTTTTACGAAGGATCAGCTTTATTTCTTGCATGAATATCTGTTTATGCCTCACCTATGGAATATTTTAGTCCTGTAGACAATCCTCCATTCATTTGTTCATTCATTCATTTATCTATAATTTATTTTTGAGATTAAAGTTTTGCACTGTGCTCTCCAAAACGAGGCAGATTCATAGGGTGTCTTTTCTTGTTCACTTGCTTTCCAGCAAAATGAGCAAACTTTGTCTATAA
This sequence comes from Mesoplodon bidens, assembly GCF_964165515.1. Lineage (NCBI taxonomy): Eukaryota > Metazoa > Chordata > Mammalia > Artiodactyla > Ziphiidae > Mesoplodon > Mesoplodon bidens. The sequence goes on along the minus strand of NC_138178.1, from coordinate 6,780,264 downwards.
ATGTCCCATGCAATCCATCTTGTCCCCTTGACCTCTTTTATCTTGTGTCGTTTATCAGTTCATCTTGGAAACACACACTTTCACCAAGTTGACCATGACTATTTATATACATTTGGAAGACATTCCATTGGAAATTACTCTGCAAATCTTCTGTTCAGTAAAGCAAGGAAGTGGTAATAGGACCCTCCTGTTTCATCACTGTGTGTGTTTTCCTTAAGATAGTTTCCTGCGGTGTTATCAGCCAGTTAACGATGAAGAAAATCTCCTGCAGGCATTCCAAAACTGCCTTCCAACTCTTTCGGTTTCTTCTGGAGCAAGAAAGAAGCTCTTTCTTTGCTAAAAGCTGAGAAGGCAAAATCTAGGAGAGGAAAGAGGGGGAGAGCTATTTGTTTTCTTCATTTCAACCATTTAAATGTCTGCCATGCAGAAATGATTCTGCTGTGCTCTGCAAAATCTGTGGAAGGGGGCAGATCATGTGGCCATGTGGCCCTTGCCATCAGGAGGCTGATACGAGAGGAGAAAGAGAAACATGCATCATTGATTAACTATCGGGCAGATAAAGGCAAATAGGAGAGAACAACAAAATGCCCCAAGACTCACACTCTGAGTGGGGTGAAGGGAGAGTTTTCTGTGATGATTTCATGAGAAAGGAGGTAGCCTTGGAGACAGGCTTTGAGGGACGGTTGGGATTTCACCTTGAAGACAGTCAGGGATGATGTTTCATGAGGAGAGAAGAATGAGAGCACAGGTGTGAACATAAGGTGTGTTCAAGATGCAATAGGCAAGGGCTTCCCTGGTGGCGCAGTGGTTAAGAATCCGCCTGCCAATGCAGGGGACACGGGTTCGAGCCCAGGTCTGGGAAGATCCCACATGCCATGGGGCAACTAAGCCCGTGCGCCACAACTACTGAAAACTACTGAAGCCCGCACACCTAGAGACCGCGCACCACAACCAAGAGTAGCCCCTGTTCGCCACAACTAGAGAAAACCCGCACACAGCAATGAAGACCCAACGCAAATAAATTTATTTTTAAAAGAAAGATGCGATAGGCAATTGTCTGGATGTTTGCACTCATTCACCTGTATTGTCAGGTAGAAATCAGGAGTCATTCTTGACTCCTGCTCTGCCTGTCCCCACCTTTCACTCGACTGGTCCGCAGTTGTGGATTTTATCTCCTGAGTATCTTCTAACACCCCACCCGCATTCCCACCCCACCTTTCCCAGCAGTGGAGCCCTGTGTGATTTCCCTTTTTCCTCCTGGGCTGCCTCCCATCTCTCTCCAGAGCAAACCTCCCGAAGGGCAGACCTAACTTCTCGCCCGCCTTCCACAGTGGCGCAGGGCCATCGAGATAGAGTCCAAATTCCTGACCGTGGTCTGGGCTCCAAGGTCAGAAAAACGTGGGCTCAAATTCTTGCTCTGTCTTTACGACTTATGTGACCAGCTGTGTTCACCCCTGCTGTGTAACCATACCTCAGTTTCCTCCTCCAGAAAGCGGGCACCGTTAGCAGCCCTCCTTCGTATGCTTGTTGCAGGTCCCTCCTACTCTTTCCCTGCCTGGTTCCCACCTGCATCCTGAGCCTGGCTTCCAGGCACTGCTGTGTCCCCAACCACACAGTGTTCTCGCTCGACCTTACCTGTGTCCTCCCATCCTCTTTTGTTCCCCCTTCCACCTGTCCTTCAAGACTCGCCTCCAGCCTCCCCTCCTCTTGGAAACTGCCTGAATCCTCCCTGGTCCCCAGGCCTATTTTGCATCCCTTTTCTGTGTTCCCATTCCTCCCAATACTTACCTTGCAGTGCGTGTGCCTTCCTCTCCCCATACCTGGCTGACTGTTTCTCAGGATAGATTTTCAAAAGTGGGATCACGGGTCAAATGATACTCGTATTTTGAATTTAGATAGATACCAAGGGCCAGATTGCGCTCGTGAGAGGAGTGTCAATTTCCACTCCCATAAGCATTGGATAAAACGGTCTTATTTCCCTCAGCCTTGCTAACTCAGGGTAGGATCACTCTTTTTAGTCTTTGCCAATCTGATAGGTGACATTTGATATATCATTGTTGTTTAATAAGACTTTCTTTGATCTCTAACATTTCCTGGTATCTGTAGTTCTACCTTTGTGAATTGCTTCTTTGTTTTTTGCCCATTCTTCTGGTGGAGAATTCCCTTTTCCCTTGTTTATTTGTAAAATGGCTTCCTATATTCACCTTTAAAAAGATGCATTGCAAATATTTCCCCTCATTTGTTATATAAACTAGCATCATATGTCTTTTTTTTTTTTTTTTTTTTTTACCACAGGGGAGTTTAAAACCTATCAAGCTTCTCCTTTGCAATTTCTGAGTTCTTTGTTTTTTTGTGTGTTTTTTTTGTTGTTGTTGTTGTTTTGTTTTGTTTTGTTTTTTTGGTACATAGAAAGACATCCCTCATGGTAGGATTATAAAAAATATAAAATAGGGATCGATCTTAATTTTTCCGCAAAACTCGTAGTCTGTTGTTTCAACAGTATTGGATCTTTTCTCGATGAATTACCAATTTAAGATATTTACATCATGTAACAAATTTGTGTGCATGCGTGCGTGCGTGTGTGTGTGTGTATTTGCATTTAGTTCCTGGACTCCTCATCCTGTTCTATTGGTCTATATCTCTGTTCTTGTATGACATCTATACTCTTTCAGTTAATGGGGCATGATAGTATATGTTGATATCTGGCAAGTCTACCTTCAACCAGCTTATTTTCTGTAATTTTCCTATGGCCTTGTCACCTTGGAATGAGGAAAGGAATCATAACCATCTTTAGTCTCAGAAGATGTTTGGGATGCCAGCAACCTGAGTCGATCCCATACCCTGGATCAGTGAGTTCTCTTAGAAATTCTCATGGATGGGGGCTGGCCTCAGATCTGAGGATGCTTGCAGAGCCTCTGGGTCTCCATTCTTCATTCATGCCGGCCCGAACCTCTGGGAGGGCCTGTGCAAGTTTAGACTATTTCTGTAACATTGGTGGTTCTAGAAACTAGGTGTGTACCTTCTGGAGACTGACAATGGTGGTGGGTAAGGATAGAGGTGAAGGAGGGCCAGAAAAAGAATGATACGACTTTGAACTCTGTTGTCATTCTGATTTATACTTAGTACCAATGTGATCTCTGCACGAGGTTAACTTCCGCATTCATAAAATTGGGACACTGAAGCAGATCTGTTACTCTTAAAATAAGAATGTGGGAAGGGACAGCCTGCAAGCATGAACAATGGGAACTGGAACACTGTGTGAAATATTCATCTACGGAAGGAATGAGGTGTTGTTTATTCATACCATGAAGTCCTTTTAGTATTTTTAGGGCCAAGAGGAGAGAGATTTTACCCCACCGCCTTATGTGGGTCCTGTTCTGTCGTTTCCTGAAAGAGTGCGCTGGAACTCACCTGGCCTTCGTTCATGCACGTGTGTTTCTAGCCACCGAAACGTGCTGTCTCAACTCAACCCAGTCCTGCAAAATGCCATCTGCCAGAAACAGAGCAGGGAAAGTTTGGTTAAGCCTGCAGAGAAGCTCTGCTGTAGAACAGTTATAGATGAGGAAGGGAAAGGGTTACACAGGTCACATTCCACTGAAGCAAGACTTGGGTTAAATCTTCTGGGGTCTGCACTGTCCCCGTGATCAGTGATTTTCCTTTAAGTAGGTTATCACCTTGGGGGTAAAAATCTTTTGTTATCTTGCATTTTTGTGGTGACTGGATTTCACCTGTAAATAGGAATTGCATGAATATATTCTGGAAATGAGGAGCAGATCAGCCCTAAACTCGGCCTTCAGAGGTGACTTGTCACGTTATGGACGGACTATGGTTTCTCTTTCGTTAGAAAAGGACACATTTCGTAGATGTGGTGTCATCAGGCAATGTACAATATGTGAGATTTCAAAATGCTGCTCCGGGGTCAGGACGTCTTCAAGCATCTTATTTCTGCTCTGAGTTTGCAAAATGAAACCCATGTTTTCTTTCTAGAGACACAGAACTATTCCCATGCATAAAAATGACTACTTCATTAACTCTCAGTTGTGTCTTATTATCTTCCTTTGTCTGCATTCTTGAATCCAATCAGCCCTCAGAGACCAAAAAAAGAAAAAGGAAAAAAGAGATACTTGCAGTTTAAAGCTCCTAGTATAGGAGAATATTTTGCTTGACCGTCAGTGGTCCAAAAACCATTCTTCCCAAATCGCAATGCAGTTGAATATGCAGTGAAGGCATCAATGTATATCTGGGGTTTGCTTGCTTGGTTTTGTTTTGATTTTTGACCGGCAGCTTGTTTTTATTAAATATCTCCGGAATTAAGGGTACCCACTTCACGGTGACCACAAGACATTGTTGAGGGTTTAGACCTGCCAGACACAGAAATGGGCTCTGGTGGCCCACAGGCAAAGGCAGAGTTCCTGACCTAAGTGGGTAGATGGAGAGATAACACAGAATGACCATCTGGGATGCTGTGAGAAAACACAGGATTAGGGATGGGGATGGGGTGTCACCGAAGGCTTTCCGGAGGTGGTGATGTCTGAGCTGACTCGACAGAGGAGTGGGATTGGGCCAAGAGAAGGAGGGGCTGAGAAAGGGGCTCCGGGCAGGGGGAATAGCATGACAAAATCTGGGAAGCGTGGTAAGTAGCCCAGAGTGGGGAGAAAGTCGGGCACCTGTGGGAAATGGGATGGGCGGCAGGAAAATGGACAGTGCTGGTGTCGTGAAGGACCTCATGTACCATCATCCTGAGGATGAATCAGAGCCTCTGAGAAGTGGGCAGTGAAGTTGGGGCGATGGGCACAAGACACACGATCAGACTCATACCTTGGAACAAGCAGTTTGGCAAAAGTGTGGAAAAAGTGCAGAGAGAGGTGGAAGACGGTGAAGGTGATTAGCAAGTTGTGGTAGTAATGAATGTGAAAACTAAAGCAGCCCGGACTGGACACTGACCTGAGGACGGAGAGGATGCTTCTGATTTAACAGACATCTTTGTTGATGGGGTTGCAGAGAGAGAGGCGTGTAGAATGATTTCTTGGTTGTTCGGGCAGCTGGAAGCATAACTGCTGGCTGAGATAGAGAAGGGGATGTAGGGGAGAGTGGGTCTGCACTGGATGCATGGGGTCTAAGTGTAAACAGCTTTTTTTTGTATTCGTGTCTGTAGCTCAGGAGTGAATTCTGACCTAGAGACATCCCCCCCTCCCTCCAGCCCCCGGTAACCACTACTCCACTTTCTATCTATGGATTTGACTACTCCAGATATTTCCTATTAGTGGAGTCGTACAGTATTTGTCCTTTTGTGACGTGGCACGTATCAGAATTTCCTTCCTTTTTAAGGCAGAGTAGTATTTCATTGTATGGATGTAACACTGTGTTTCTCCATCCTTTTGTGGATGGACATTTGGGTTTTCACCTTTTGGCGGTTGTGAATACTGCTGCTACGAACATTCATGTGCAAGTATCTGTTTGATTCCCTGCTTTCAGTTCTTCTGGGTCTGTGTTTAATTTTTTGTGGAACTGCCATTCTGTTTTCCACAGTGACTGTACCATTTTACATTCCAGTCAACAATGCATGAAGATTCCATTTTTTCCATAGTCTCACCAATACTTATTTTCTGATTTTTGATTTGATAATAGTTTGACAACTGTTCTTTTAACATTTCTCTCTTTGAGGCTTGTGGCAGAGGCTGCTCTGTGTTCATTAAACTACATTTTTCTTTTCCTTTTTCTTTGGGTACATAGGTAGATGACATTTCCAAGCATCCCTTTTTGTAAGCAGGGCTGACTTCTGGCCAGTAAAGTATATCTGCTGCTCCCCAGCCTGGCTCATAAAAACTTCTGTTTCATATCCCATCTACTGGCTAAATGGAAAAGATTCCAGGGACCTAGGGGAGGGCAGAGCCACAAGACAGAAGGAACCTGGTACTGAACGAGCAAGAAAGAAAATTCTCTCAAGTCACTAAAATTGGGGGATATTTGTTATCGTTGTTACTGTACCCTAATGCAGGGCTGCTTGATCTCTCACTTTTGTTTTTCTCAGCTCGGCCGCTTCATTTCCTTGAAGGATTAGCTTTCTTTGCTTCTGCATACCTGCGGCAGAAGATAGCCACCCTGAAGTTTGCATGTCCCTTCATTGCTTCCAGTTTTGTAATTAGTGGAGATTATTAGTATTGCTGAATTCCAAGTTCCCATGACAGAGAATCTGAGAGGTCCCACTTGAGGCAGATACCCTCCCCTGTGCCAGTTTGCTAGGACCACTCATCAGCACCACTGTCTGCAAGCTGGGGACTGCTGTAGGCTCATCCAGAAGAGAAGGTCGTTGGCACCTAATGGGCACCTTTAACAGTATTGACCACAACATTGTTTCTTAAAATGTGGTCTAAGGATTCCCTGATTTAGTATCACCTGAGGAATCAGAGTCTCAGGGCTGGAGGGCCTGGAGTGGCTCCAGAAATCTGCATGTTTGACAAGCACCCCAGTTGATGCTGTTGCTCTCTGAGGTTGGAGAACTAGTACTGTGTTCTAGGGCTCTCAGTGGTATTTTAATGCCTGATCTTGATGAGAGTTCATACAAAGATCACCTGAGACAGAGAGTTAAAAGTCCTGCTGTGAAAGGTCACCAGACACGGGCCTGCAAGCGCTCTCTTTGATTTAAAACTGTGTAGATAGTGTTTCCTCGTTTCCCCTGGGGTTATGTAGTCGGGCACTGCAAGCGCCAACGCTTTCAGGGACTGGACGGGTATCGTAAATAAAAGTTGCAGAAAGATGTAAGTCGATTAGAAATGACGGGACCCATGAGAAAACGGGGCGGGGGTGTGTGTGTGTGTGCCCAGCAAAGGCTTCCATACTGAAACAGCTGTGTTCACTGCCATGGCCAGACAAAGGACATGTCTCAAGGCCGGATTTCACAAGAGAGCCTGTGAGTTTGGAACCTGCGCTAAGAAATCTCTTCTTCCATCCAAATCAAATGATTCCAAATCCTTTCATCTTCATTCACATGACCTCTTCACCAGGAGTTGTTTTTGCTACTGGTTTTCAGACCCTCCTGCCTCTTCTTAAAAAAGGTGGAGAAGGAAGTTCTCCCGAAGTTCATCACATAACATGAAAACCGTTAGTGCTGAGAAAAGGTCTTTATTTTATTTTTCTTTCCTTCTTTTTTTTATTGAAGTAGAGTTGATTAAGGTCTTTATGTTTAAATGTCATCATTTCCATTAATATAGGTTATCGATGTGTTTGTTTAGAACCATGGTTGGTTAAGTATTTTGATTAAGGTAATATATAAGCCTGAAGGAAAATTTGGGAAAGAAATAGAAAAAATAAGCAAACTGAATAAATCTTTTCTCCATCCAAAAGTTATCACTGTGAACATTTGGATGTATTTTCTTCCAGTTTTTTTTCCATGGAGAGTTTGAAAAATAATTTATTTTTTTTGAACTCCACCTTCTTCCAAAATGGATTAAAGACAACTATAAAAATCACTTATAAGTGATGGCTTTTGTTCATCTCTATGCAAATATATATATATGTATATATATATATATATAATTGCAATCATATTGTGTGTGTATGAGTGCATGTGTGTGCAGTTTCTAAAAGTCACATGTCTAAGATTTTTCCATGTTGTTACTTGTAACAGCAATGGGAACATGTATAGAACACTCATTATGTCTCAGATGCTGCTGTTCTGAGAACTTTGCATGGACTGCCGTATTCAGTCCTCACAATGAAGTGAGTGTTGTTATTAGGTCCCATTTTCAGATCAAGACCTTGGGGCACAGAGAGGTTCAGGGCTTGCTGTTCACACAAAGAGGAAGTGGTGCGCTCAGAACCAGGTATTTGCTGGCCTGAAACCAGAGTCTGTAAGCTTCACACCATGCGGTTCTGCCTCTCAGGCTTCTAAACTCTTGGGGAGAGTTAACGTGGCCTGTACTACAGTTATTTTTCTCTTTCTTTCTTTTAAGCTAACAATACTAATTGATATTTAGGTACTTTCCAAAATTTTACTATTACAGATCATATTACAGTGATATCTTGGTACACACAAGCACATATTTCTCTAAAAATGATATCAAGCCATGGGCATTGCTGAGTCATCAATTAATGGATCTTTAGCATTTTATTCTATACTGCCAACAAAAGCTCTACCAATTTGTATTCCAAACTGGCCTCTGAGAATACCTGTTTCCTTGCCAATATATGACAACATCCTTTTAAGTTTTGCTAATGTAATGGGTGAAAAAATATCTCATTAAAAATTTTGCATTTCCCTGATGACCAGCAAAGCTATGTTTATTGGTCATTTTTCCCTTCTGTGAATTGCCTATTAAGAGCCTTTTCTTGGGATTCCTTTATATATCTTGGATAAAAATTCAGTGTTCATTTCAGGGAGCATTAAAAAGAATAAGCTAGGGTACAAGTTAAGAGCATGGCCTCTGAAGCCAGGCTGCCTGGATTCAAATCTTGGGTGTGGCACTTATTACTTGCTGTGTGGTGTGATGGTGGCCAAGTTACTCGATCTCTCTATGGCTCAGTTTCCTTGTCTGAAAAATGGGAAAGATAATAATAGTCCCTATCTCACATTGTCATAGGATTCAACGAATTGGGACACAGTAGAGTACTAGCACCTGGCACATAACAATAAGCACCATATGAAGCAGTTGTTATTATTATTATTTGCTGCAAATATTTTCCTACCTGCTGCTCTTCTTCAACTTTGTGATGTCTTTCGCAAGGAGCAAATTGAACATTTTTGAATAAAACTCATCCATCTCTGCAGAGCTTGCATTTCATGTCTTTTCTGAAGGAGGCCTTCTCGATCCTAAGGTTATTAACAAATTCTGTTTATTTTAGCATTGATATAGCATTTATTTTCTCACGAATCCATTTGGAGTTTATTTTTGTGTCAAGTGTGGGATAGAAATCTACCCACTGCATGGAAGAGGCAGCTAATGTCGGATCACCCTACGGATCCCGAGGCTGGTCCCCCTCAGTAATGTTGCCATCTCACGGGCTCAGCTTGGTCTCTGCTGTTGGTGGGGTGGGCACCCTGAGTGGCAGGGGAGGGAAAATCAATGTTGTTGGGCCACGGATTGGCCTCCGTCTCAGGGCCCACAGTCCATGGCACGTATTCTGCCTGCCCTCTGGCATCTGTCTGGGGCTGGCCAATGAGAGAGATTGGTGGGACATCAGAAGTCAGGATGAAAGAGAGATTGGAGTATTTATTTATTCCTGTTACTCGTTCCCTGTCCAGCCACAGATTTGCTCTCTGTAAATAATTCTTCTTTTAACATTCTTCAGTTCAATCCGTTGAATGTTCTATAAGTGTCCTGCTGAAACTTTGATTACTATAGCAATGGAAATGAAATGAGAGAAAATGTGAAACCACAAAGGAGGAAGATGTTTAAGGCTGATACATGTGGTAGAATTGGTTAGAAATCCCCTCAAAAATCTGAGCACTATCAATGAGTCCAAAGCCATCTGGCTAGTAAATTGCCAAGCCTCGATATAAAGTGTCCACCCAGCCTCCAAATGATGTTCTTTTTTCTCTGCATGGTTGTCTCATTTCTGTACCTGATCCCACATATTCACTTGAAAATGGGCCATGTCTTTGTGGGAAAAGAGGTTACAGAAGAGAAGGTATTGTATGAGGATTATTATATATATATTATATATAATGTGTGTCTGTACATATGCATAGATACCCATTCATATCTGGAAAGTTATTTATCTAAATATTAAAGGGGATTATTTTTGGCTGATGGAATTTTTACTCCCTTATAATTCTGTGTATTATTTGAATTATTTTACCAAAAATGCACCGTTTTGTAATATTAAAAATAAAAGTAAAATGCGGATCCCTGTTGGGGGGAAAATCTGAACACTATAAGGAACTATACTGAATGAAGTCTATAGTTGATGGCCATCTTATGATGGTGCTCACGTTGGGCAAAGCTAACTAATTGTTTCAGCAGTATGAGGTGCTCAGTTGAGATTTAAAGTTTGTGGTCTTCTGTCCTAACATAAAACTATCTTCCAGGGTGCATATTTCTGTTATTTTTGTTGGGGGAGGAAAGTGAACTGAAAAGGGAGGGAGTAGATAACGCTGCTGTCAACACATAATTAAAAGGATTTTTTCAGGGTCATGTTTTTTAGGGACCTATGATTCTCATGAGATAACAAGGATGAAATACAGCTTGAGCTACAGAGGCATTGAAAGAATTTTTAGTGATTGTATATAAAACCCTTTGACCTGGAGACTAAGACTTTCTCCATGCTTTAAAACTCCTTTAAAAATAACCTCATTAGAGTCTCAGAGACCTCGAGGACAACATTAAACATACCAACATTCGAATTATAGGGGTCCCAGAAGAAGAAGAGACAAAGAAAGGGACTGAGAAAATATTTGAAAAGATTATAGTTGAAAATTGCTCTAATATGGGAAAGGAAATAGTCAATCAAGTCCAGGAAGCACAGGGAGTCCCATACAGAATAAGTCCAAGGAGAAACACACCAAGACACATATTAAACTATCAAAACTTAAATACAAAGAAAAAATATTAAAAGCAGCAAGGGAAAAACAACAAATAATATACAAGGGAATTCCCATAAGGTTAACAGCTGATCTTTCAGCAAAAACTCTGCAAGCCAGAAGGGAGTGGCAGGACATATTTAAAGTGATGAAAGTGAAAAACCTACAACCAAGATTACTCTACCCAGCAAGGATCCCATTCAGATTCGATGGAGAAACTAAAACCTTTACAGACAAGCAAAAGTTAAGAGAATTCACCACCAGCAAACCAGCTTTACAACAAATGCTAAAGGAACTCCTCTAGGCAGGAAACACAAGAGAAGGAAAAGACCTACAAAAACAAACCCAAAACAATTAAGAAATGGTAATAGGAACATACATATTGATAATTACCTTAAATGTAAATGGATTAAACGCTCCAACCAAAAGACACAGACTGGCTGAATGGATACAAAAACAAGACCCATATATATGCTGTCTACAAGAGACCCACTTCAGACCTAGGGACACATACAGACTGAAAGTGAGGGGATGGAAAAAGATATTCCATGCAAATGGAAATCAAAAGAAAGCTGGAATAACAATTCTCATATCAGACAAAATAGACTTTAAAATAAAGGCTCACAAGAGACAAAGAAGGACATTACATAATGCTCAAGGGATCAATCCAAGAACAAGATATAGCAATTGTAAATATTTATGCACCCAATATAAGAGCACCTCAATACAATAAGGCAAATGCTAACAGCCATAAAAGGGGAAATCTACAGTAACACAATCATAGTAGGGGATTTTAACACCCCACTTTCACCAATGGACAGATCAACCAAAATGAAAATAAATAAGGAAACACAAGCTTTAAATGATACATTAAACAAGATGGATTTAATTGATACTTATAGGACATTCCATCCAAAAACAACAGAATACACTTTCTTCTCAAGTGCTGATGGAACATTCTCCAGGATAGATCATATTTGGGTCAGAAATCAAGCCTTGGTAAATTTAGGAATACTGAAATGATATCAAGTATCTTTTCTGACCACAACACTATGAGACTAGATATCAATTACAGGAAAAAAAAACTGTAAAAAATACAAACACATGGAGGCTAAACAGTACGCTACTAAGTAACTGAGAGATCACTGAAGATATCAAAGAGGAAATCGAAAAATACCTAGAAACAAATGACAATGAAAACACGATGACCCAAAACCTATGGGATGCAGCAAAAGCAGTTCTAAGAGGGAAGGTTTTAGCAATACAATCCTACCTCAAGAAACAAGAAACATCTCAAATAAACAACCTAACCTTACACCTAAAGCAATTAAAGAAAGAAGAACAAAAAAACCCCAAAATTAGCAGAGGAAAGAAATCATAAAGATCAGATCAGAAGTAAACAAAAAATAAATGAAGAAAACAATAGCAAAGATCAATACAACTAATAGCTGTTTCTTTGAGAAAGTAAACAAAATTGATAAACCACTAGCCAGACTCATAAATAAAAAAAGGGAGAAGACTCAAATCAACAGAATTAGAAATGAAAAAGGAGAAGTAGCAACTGACACTGCAGAAATACAAAAGATCATGAGAGATTACTACAAGCAACTCTATGGCAATAAAATGGACAACCTGGAAGAAATGGACAATTTCTTAGAAAAGCACAACCTTCTGAGACTGAACCAGGAAGAAATAGAAAATATAAACAGACCAATCACAAGCACTGAAATTGAGACTATGATTAAAAATCTTCCAACAAACAAAAGCCCAGGACCAGCGGGCTTCACAGGTGAATTCTATCAAACATTTAGAGAAGAGCTAACACCTATCCTTCTCCATCTCTTCCAAAATATAGCAGAGAGAGGAACACTCCCAAACTCATTCTACGAGGCCACCATCACCCTGATACTAAAACCAGACAAAGATGTCACAAAGAAAGAAAACTACAGGCTAATATCACTGGTGAACATAGATGCAAAAATCCTCCACAAAATACTAGAAAACAGAATCCAGCAGCAAATTAATCCAAATAGTCAAACACCGTGATTAAGTGGGGTTTATCCCAGGAATGGAAGGATTCTTCAATATACACAAATCAATGTGATACACCATATTAACAAACAGAAGAATAAAAACCAAATGATAATCTCAATAGATGCAGAAAAACTTTCAACAGAATTCAACACCCATTTATGCTAAAAAAAAAAAAAAAACCTCTCCAGAAAGTAGGCAAAGAGGGAACCTACCTTAACATAATAAAAGCCGTGTAATACAAACCCACAGCCAACATCGTTCTCAAAGGTGAAAAAGTGAAACCTTTTCCACTAAGATCAGGAACAAGACAAGGTTGCCCACTCTCACCACTATTATTCAACATAGTTTTGGAAGTTTTAGCCACGGCTCTCAGAGAAGAAAAAAGAAAGAAAAGGAATCAAAATGAGAAACGAAGTAAAACTGTCACTGCTTGTAGATGACATGATACTATACATAGAGAATCCTAAAGATGCTACCAGAAAACTATGAGAGGTAATCAATGAATTTGGTAAAGTAGCAGGATACAAAATTAATGCACAGAAATCTCTTGCGTTCCTATACACTAATGATGAAAAATCTGAAAGAGAAATTAAGAAAACACTCCCATTTACCAATGCAACAAAAAGAATAAAATACCTAGGAATAAACCTACCTAAGGAGACAAAAGACCTGTATGCAGAAAACTATAAGACACTGATGAAAGAAATTAAAGATGATAGAAAAAGATGGAGAGATATACCATGTTCTTGGATTGGAAGAATCAACGTTGTGAAAATGACTATACTACCCAAAGCGATCTAAAGATTCAGTGCCATCCCTGTCAAACTACCAATGGCGTTTTTCACAGAACTAGAACAAAAAATTTCACAGTTTGTATGGAAACACAAAAGACTCCAAATAGCCAAAGCAATATTGAAAAAGAAAAACAGAGTTGGAGGAATCAGGCTCTCGGACTTCAGGCTGTACTATAAAACTACAGTAATCAAGACAGTATGGTACTGGCACAAAAAACAGACATATAGATCAATGCGACAGGATAGGAAGCCCAGAGATAAACCCGCGCACATATGGTCACCTTATTTTGGATAAAGGAGGCAAGAATATACAATGGAGAAAAGACAGCCTCTTCAATAACTGGGGCTGGGAAAACTGGACAGCTACATGTAAAAGAATGAAATTAGAACACTCTGTAACACCATACACAAAAATAAACTCAAAATGGATCAAAGACCTAAATGTAAGGCTAGACACTATCAAACTCTTAGAGGAAAATATAGGCTGAACACTCTATGACATAAATCACAGCAAGATCCTTTGTGATCCACCTCCTAGAAGAATGGAAATAAAAACAAAAATAAACAAATGGGACCTAATGAAACGTAAAAGCTTTTGCACAGAAAGGAAACCATAAACAAGACAAAAAGACAACACTCAGAATGGGAGAAAATATTTGCAAACGAAGCAACCAGATTGTCAACAAACACATGAAAGGATGCTCAACATCACTAATCATTAGAGAAATGCAAATCAAAACTACAATGAGGTATCACCTCACAGCAGTCAGAATGGCCATCATCAAAAAATCTACAAACAATAAATGCTGGAGAGGGTGTGGAGAAAAGGGAATCCTCTTGCACTATGGGTGGGAATGTAAATTGATACAGCCACTATGGAGAACAGTATCGAGGTTCCTTAAAAAACTACAAATAGAACTACCATATGACCCAGCCTTCCCACTCTTGGGCATACACCATGAGAAAACTGTAATTCAATAAGAGTTATGTACCATAATGTTCATTGCAATGCTGTTTACAATAGCCAGGACAGGGAACCAACCTAAGTGTCCATCGACAGATGAATGGATAAAGAAGATGTGGCACATATATACAATGGAATATTACTCAGCCATAAAAAGAAATGAAATTGAGTTATTTGTAGTGAGGTGGATGGACCTAGAGTCTGTCATACAGAGTGAAGTAAGTCAGAAAGAGAAAAGCAAATACTGTATGCTAACACATATATATGTAATCTAAAAAAAAAATTGTTCTGAAGAACCTAGGGGCAGAACAGGAGTAAAGACACAGATGTAGAGAATGGACTTGACGACATGGGGAGGGGGAATGGGAAGCTGGGACGAAGTGAGAGAGTGGCATGGACATATATACACTACCAAACGTAAAACAGATAGCTAGTGGGAAGCAGGCACATAGCACCGGGAGATCAGCTTGGTGCTTTGTGACCACTAGAGGGATGGGATAAGGAGGGTGGGAGGGAGATGCAAGAGGGAGGAGATATGGGGATATATGTATACATATAGCTGATTCACTTTGTTATACAGCAGAAACTAATACACCATTGTAGAGTAATTATACTCCAATAAAGATGTTTAAAAAAAATAACCGTATTATAGCTGTGTTAAGGATTGCCCATCTTTACCCACTTCTTATAAATAAGGACACTATGGCATGGACTTGGTCATGATGATAGAACAAAAAGATCAAGTTACAGACTTAAAGCTCCTACATAATGGTATATTAAGTATAGACAGATAATATTTAAGGAGTGGGCATCCATCCTGCATAATTCTATCTCCTTCTTATCACTCATTCACTTGACTTATGGAAACTGTTCCCTTTCTCCCCTTTAATTTGTTCTAGGTAGTTTCGTACTTCCTACTTACTTAACTAACATGATGTCAGACGTGAAGTGATTAACATGTAAATAACCCTTGAACTGCTGGTCTGGCAGAGATGAAGATCATGGGTTGGGGAAGTGTTGTCATTTAAAGATGTTATATGGAAACTCACGCACCTATGGTCAATTAATCTATGACAAAGGAGGCTAGAATATACAATGGAGAAAAGACCGTTTCTTCAATAAGTGATGTTGGGAAAACTGGACAGCTACATGTAAAAGAATAAAATTAAAACACCCCCTAACACCATACACAAAAATAACTCAAAGTGGATTAAAGACCTAAGTGTAAGACCCAAAACCGTAAAATTCCTAGAAGAGAACATAGGCAAGAACACTCTGTGACATAAATCATAGCAATAATTTTTGGATCTGTCTCTTAAGACAAAAGAAGTAAAAGCAAAAATAAACAAATGGGACTTAAAAGCTTTTTGCACAACAAAGGAAACCACTGACAAAACGAGAAGACAACCTACCGAATGGGAGAAAATATTTGCAAGTGATATGACGAGTAAGGGGCTAATCTCCAAAATATATAAGCAGCTCATACAAGTCAAAAAAACAAAAAAACAAAAAACAAACATGCCAATTGAAAAATTGGCAGAATACCTGAATAGACGTTTTTCCAAAGAAGACATACAGGCACATGAAAAGATGCTCCACATCATTAATCATCAGAGAAATGAATCAAAACCGCAATGAGGTATCACCTCACATCTGTCAGAATGGCTGTCATCAAAAAGTCTACAAATAACAAGCGCTGGAGAGGATGTGGAGAAAAGGGAACGCTAGTACACTGTTGGTGGGAATGTGAATTGCTGCAGCCACTATGGAAAGCAGTATGGAGGTTTTTCAAAAAACTGAAAATAGAAGTACCATAAGATCAGCAATTCCAACTCCTGGGTATATGTGTGAAGAAAATGAAAACTCTAATTTGAAAAGATAAATGTACCCCAGTGTTTATAGCAGCATAATTTACAATAGCCAAGACACAGAAGCAACCTAAGTGTCCATTGACAGATGAATGGATAAAGAAGATGTACTGGAATATTACTCAGCCATAAAAAGAATGAAATTCTGCCATTTGCAACAACATAGATATACCTACAGAGTAGTATGCTTAGTGAAATAAGTTGGACAGAGAAAGACAAATACTCTGTTTTTGCTTATGTGTGGAATGTAAAAAATAAAACGAATGTATATAACAAAACAGAAACAGATGCACAGATATAGAGAACAAACTGTAGATACCAATGAGAAGAAGCAGGGGCAAGATGGGGTATAGGGTTAAGAGATACAAACTATTATGTATAAAATAGATAACCAGCAAGGATATATTGTATTGCACAGGGATATATTATATAGCCATTGTTTTGTAATAACTTTAAATGGAATATAATCTATAAAAATATTGAATCAATATGTTGTACACCTGAAACTAATATAATATTATAAATCAACTATACTTCAATTAAAAAAGATGTTGTATGGAGGGTCATGGTCGCCCTGTTTCTGTGCCATGGGCATCTGCTTTGGCTGGGACTTTCTTCGTTGACCTTAACCACTTAGAGGGAGTGTAGACACAGAGTCTAGGTAGAAAAACAGAGAGCAGTAGAATCTCTGACACAGCCAATATTTAATCTCCCACTCTGGAGATTAAAAAAGCCCCCATAGAAATAGATATATAATAACTATTTAAATATTACTTATTTGTTAGCTTATGTGTGGTCTGCTCATCCATGAGACTCTATACTCTATGAGGGAGGGGAACATCTTGTTTACCGTTGTATATTCAGTGCCTAAACTGTGCTTTGCCTATAGTAGCTACTCAGTGCCTGTTTATTAAATGAATGAGTGAATGAATTCCCAAGCAGTGGCTTAGCAGAAAGGACTCTGAAGAATGATGAAACCCTGAGCAGATAGTGTAAAATTAGATCACCTTGAGGTCACAGAAGATAATTCAGCTTGGACTTGTGGTAGGATAGAATACCCCCATCCCCCCAAAATGTCCTTGCTCGACTCATGGCATCTGTGAATATGCCACGTGATATGTCAAGGGGGAGTTAAGGATGCAGGTGGAGCAAAGGATGCTAATTAAGGGATCTTGAAGTAAGGAGATTATCCTGGGTTTTCTGGATGGGCCCAGTGTAATCACAAGGGTCCTTTAAAGTGACAAAGGGATGCAGAAGAGAAGGCCCAAGTCAGAGAGAGATTTGAAGATGCTGTGCTGCTGACTTTGAGGATGAAGGAAGGGGCTGTGATCCAAAGAATACAGGCAACCTCCAGCAGCTGGAAAAAGCAAGGTAACAGATTCTCCTGTGGAGCTTCCAGAGGGAACATAGCCCTCCTGACACTGATTTTAGCCCAGTGAAACCCATTTCAGACTTCTGACCTGCAGAATAGGGAGATTTCCTCTTTCATATCAGATGTGAGTGTGTGATTCAGACCTGGCCAACTAGAACGTTGCATTTGCCTGGTCATGGTTATTAGGTAAGGGTTGGACTTCTATGAGTCAGCTAAAAGACTTTTTCTGGGACCTTTGGGAGAGAGGCTTATGGGCTTGAACCCTGGAGATGCGGGGAGCCATCTTTTACCATGTAGAGCCAAAAACAGAAGGCAACATGGGGAGCTCAGAGCCAAGAAAGGGAGATGGACTGGATATTCAGGTCAAGCTGCTCCTGAGCTTTTCCATGACATAAGCCAAGAAATTTATTTTTTGCAGAAGCCAGTTTAACTTGGGTTTTCCAATTCTGTTAGCGAGTTTTTAGTGAGGAGGCATACCAAAGTGATAGAAACAACTCTGTGTCTTTTATAGTTTTTATTTATATATATATATATATATGTGCATATATTCTCACTGCATATATTCTCTCATAGAGAGTGTACTCAGCCATTCCCAACCAGTCACTTTTTTATTTTTATAAAGATGTGAGTCAAAACACCCCAACTCCCAGCACCACCAACTGTCGGTCTGTGTAGACAGGTGGTCAGCCTGAATCTATGTGACCCTTAGTGTCAAGACTACATCAGGAAGACAGGACCTTATCATGGAATTTTGCTGTAATGAGTCTTCCTTCTGTCTTTGTGTGTTCCACGTGATACTGATGATTAGCATAATGAAACTCTTGTCTTCATCATTTGAAAACATTAGCTAATAAACATTTTAAATATTACCAGGAGGTCACTTTTAAAGTGCAATACTTTAAAAAAATGATTTGTCTTCACTAAGTAATTTTGCTTGGTTTTCCTATGGTTGATCCATGTTTAACTAATGTATTCCTTAAAAACTCATGAACATGATCTTACACACATGAGTGGCTTTATTGGTTGAGGCATGTTTGTCACTGGGGTATTCAACGTTGAAGAGCAACATTTCCTCCCTGTGTGGAAGCCTCTCTTACGAGGCTTCATCTTAGGTAGAAAGCTGCCCCTCCTTCACAATTGAAGTGCTTGTCGGGACCAGGTGGGTCACGAGAGAAGAGGGCTGGGTGGGGATTGTAGTTGGTGAGGAGACCTTGTTGTCTGAAGGGGCCCTGCTGCCAAAGACCAGCTGCTTGTTACTGTAGGATGTAGGCCCACTTGCTGATCTTCTAGCTTTTCAGAGGTCATAAATCTGGATATTTATGTGCAGCTCCAAAGCTTTGCATATAGAAATCAAATTAAAATTTAAAAAGTACTTTATGCCATGTGGCTTCTTTGTGACCACCTAGAGGGGTGGGATAGGAAGGGTGGGAGGGAGATACAAAGGGAAGGAGATATGGGGATAGATGTATACATATAGCTGATTCACTTTGTTACAAAGCATAAACGAACACACAATTGTAAAGCAATTATACTCCAATAAAGATGTTAAAAAAATAGAAACCATGAAATTAACAACAACAAAAAAAGTACTTTATGGGCCAAATAAATCCCCAACAACAGAGGTCATGTCCACAGACTGCACTGTGGCTCCCAGGCCACAAGGTCGTCCTTCTAGAATACATTGATTCATCTCCTGCGTAAGAGATGGCATTGATGTCCCTTTGATCATCAATCCGGTTGTATTTATTGTGCTTGTGCTTCATTTTCAGGTGCTTTAGGGTACTATTAACCCTGACGTGCCCAATAAGTGCGAAAGCTATGACACTGTTAAAACGCCAGTGACTGTGAAGCCCTCGGTAATCATTAGTCAAATCCATTTCACCTGACTCCACTAATCAAGGTCATTTTAAGACTCTCGTGTCCTTCAAGGAGCACATAGCCTAAACAATAAGGTGTTTGCCCGAGGTGTTTTCAGAAACTTGGAGTCAGCTGCGTCTAGCTGGAGCTGAGCTGGTTAAGACTGACTAGGACCACCGACCCGCCACCTGGGCATGCGCGAGGTCCTTCTGACGTCAGAGGGCTGAAAACTCCACCCTCAGATGTGCTAAGCACCTCCATTTTTTAAAATTGAAGTATAATTGATTTACCATGTTGTGTTAATTTCTGCTGTACAGCAAAGTGATTCAGTTATGCATATATATGCACTTTTTTATATTCCTTTCTATTATGCTTTGTCACAGGATATTGAATATAGTTCCCTGTGCTATACAGTAGGACCTTGTTTATCCATCCTATATATACCAGTTTGCATCTGCTAATCCCAAACTCCATTTTTGAACACATAGAGGCCGGTAGCTTAGTTACACCTGCACAGAATCAGGATGATGACCACACCTTTTCCCAGTCATGTTTCCCCACACTCTCCATGCCTCAGACTGCTCTGCTGCCTTATCCCATAAATTCCCCAAGCCTCTTGTCTTCAGGGAGGTGGATCTGAGATCTGTTCTCTCTTGGCTACCTTGTGAATAAACCCTCGCTGCAAACCTCGGCATCTCAACGTTTTGCTTGTGGCACATGTGGCAGAACAAACCTGGTCCGGTAATGCTGTGATGGGAGGGTGTTAGAGAAAAGAGAACACAAGAAAACGGTGAGAAAAGGACAGAAGTTGCGCCTATGTTGTGGATGAATTCTTTGGGAGTAGGTGTGATTCTGAGGGAGCAAGAATCCTCCAGTATATGCAGACTTCAACGTTAGCAAAAAAAAGAAAAAAGAAAAAATGATAAAACAGAAAAAATTGAGTGTTGGCTGTAGGATTCAGCCTACAAAATAGATGTCTATTAACCTAAAACTTTTCAGGAGAAGACTATCAATTTGTTAAAGATTATACACAGTGAAAGTCCATTTTTTCCCTTCTAAGCAACTTGGGGCAGCAATTTGCACAGTAGGTCATGTTTTTAGCCCAGATGAGATACTGTTTTATACTCCAGTGGAAACTTCTCCATTTCAAAACGATTTTATATGCCAGAATTATTCTTTATCATTAATCAAACGGTGCAGGTAGACACATAAGAGAGGAAGAGAAGGGATGACAAATCCTCAGATGATTCCAGCAAAGGTATGGCTATTTGAGGAACATTAATGCTGTCAACCCTCAAGGCCATGAGTCACCATCCCTGGATGACTTCAGCTTGGATTATCAGGCTGCTGGTCCCTGAAGTGAGTAAAGCAAGAGCAGCACAGTCATCAAAGAGGAACAGATAAGACCTTAAGTTTTGGAACCGTTTTAAAAAGGCACTCCACAAAAATCTTATCAGAAGCTCTAATAGTGCCCAGCGGTTAACTGCTGTGCAAGATTTAGTTTCCCCAAGATCCTCCAGTTTGAGTTAACAGTATCTTTCTGGTCAATAAATGTAGGGCAAAAAGTTTAAGAGCATGAATCAGTTGTTGAAGTTCCTCTCTGAAAACACCCAGTATTCTTTCTCTCCAAATAAAACCCACACCATCTGAAAACCCACGCGATTTCAAACTACAGCAAAAAGGCTGTGTGAGGGAAGCTGCTATGTTGCGTGTTCCCAGTTGCTTCTCCAGCCACAGAACTTAACTCTCTCCAGATGTAACCCTTCACTCCTTCTCCCTTCTCATAATTTTTGTCTTGACTAAAACACAACTAAGAATTTTTTTTTTCCTCATGTGACCTCGAAAGCAGGAGACACTGAATTACAACTTCAGTGATAACATACTTGGTATAGTGTGGTTTCTCTCCTGTCTCATAAAGGAAAAAAGAATAGAGTTGGGTCAAAAGGGCTAGATCAAAAAAATTTATGATAACTCATATCACAGGAAAATCTTGGTTCTGAACTAAAAAGGGTGATTTACTTGTAACAATTCTCTCACAGATTATAGGATTGAGGATGGAGAGAGATATGCGTGTGTTTGCATATGGGAATCAAATTAAAATTTAGAAAGTACTTTAAGGGTCAAATAAGTGTGTGTATGTGTGAGAAGGAGCGAGAGAAAGGGAGGGAGAGAGAGGGAGAGAGAAAGTGTGTCAGTCCTTGGTTAGGCAGCTAAGGTGATCATTTTTGCAGAGCGTCATTGGGGGTGATGATAACAGGATGAATCCAAAAAGCAGAAGCCTTGGTGGGATGTAGCTAATGGGATGTGAGGAAAAGAGAGGAATCCACAGAGACACAGAGGACTCGGCTCTGGTTATGTGTAGAATAACAGAGGAAGTGATGACAAGGTTTCATGGGTCCTTTTCTCTGATACTCAATGCCTTGATGAGTGGAATGGTTGTGACTACTGTGAGAGAAGTACGTGGTCACCAGCAGTGACGGGAACGTTGAATTTGACTTTGGTTAAAATTTTGGACTTACGAACTATCAAGCACAAAATGGACTCTAATTTTACATGTAAGCTATTTATGGGCACAATCCCAAAAGCTGGAACCTACCTTCTACCTTTGGGTGAGGAGCCCAGCAGCATGTCTGTGTGTGATCCAGAGCATGTTATTTCAGTTAATCAACACGTGCTTGCGTTTAGCCGGAAGAGGTAAAAACTAAACACAAAGTGTCACTGTCTGTTTGTGGTACATATCTTGTAAGTAGGTATGTTTATTTGACTGGAGAAGGGTCTGAAGTCTACAGGAGGAGTTTTTAACAATTAATTGAGCAATTTCAGCCTTGTAATATTGTCATTACAGTAACAGTTCTCAAAGAAGGGTCCTCTGAAGACGACAGCACTTCAGAGGATGTGAGGGGTTGTAATATACGAGCTACCTTGTTTATAGCCCTGTTCATACGTACCTATGATACTTGCCCGTACAAATTTTAAAAATGCTCAATGCACATATAATGTGTGTGTGTGTGTGTGTGTGTACATATATATATATGTCTACGTTATATATAATGCTTCATTATACTTCCATCATGTTGTAGAGCCCAAGAGGTATTTTTCCCTCTTCTGCAGGGAACCCTCCTCTAGTGTATATTGGGGAGAATTGTCCTAGGATGATCTCCAGACCTGGCATATGACTGGGTGGGGTGAGGAGAAGCTCTTCCCTGCTCCCAAGTCACCACGGTCCCTCCCACCCCTGGTGACCCCGTGGGATGCTGCCCCTTCCACACAAGCTGCAGTAGGCGTGAGAGTTAGGGTGTGCCACGCCTCCCTTTATTCTCCCTGCACCTTCCTCCTCCAGAGGAACTGCATAGCATCGCGGTTGAGAGTGGACTCTGGTTTCCTGCAAGCTTGTCCTGATCTCAGATGAGCTACTTCCGTTATTACATATGTTATTTCTCTCGAGTCTGCAGGTTGGCAGGAGGTCAGCGGACCCACACTGGGCTTGGATGGGGGCGGTTCTGCTCCTCGTGTCTCTTGCCCTCCGCCTGGGACGGGGAGGTTAACCCCGGCATGTCCTTCTCGTGGGAAGGTTGAGTTAACGGAGTGCAAGCTGTATCATGCACGGGTTTTTTCAGGCCTCTGCCAGCTGCCCATCTGGTAACATATCAGGGGCCAAGCATCACAGGGTGAACTCAGAATCACAAGTGGAGAAGGATAGGGGGCCTTGAAGCCGTGTGGCAAGGAGCACAGCTAGAGGGCAGAGTGAACTGGGACCATTAGTGCAGTCTGCCATCGAAGGGCGGGTCAAATCCCACTGAGATGGAGTCCCTGAAAGGCACTGCCTGGAGGAGGAAAGGAAGTGATCAACTTCACGTTGATCATTACTTCCCCATTGTCCACGAGAAGAGCACCTGTGATGTGAAGTTCCTTATAGGGATTCCTGTTTCCTTCCCTGCTCCCCTGTCCGCAGTTCCGTCCCTAAACAAAGCTCCCCTGTTCTCCACGTTGCCAGTCTCAGTCTGCCTCACTGGAACTTCCCTTTCTCACTTGCTGGACCTCCGCCTGGTGCCCATCCCGCTTCACAGCCCTACGTTTCTCCACATCTGAGCATCCAGACTGGAGGAATGATCCTCAGGATGCTTTACGGTAGCTTCTGGGTCTCCGGGTGTAGCTACCTTCCAGGTTGTCCACCAGCGTGCCTTGTAGACTGTCCTGTCTACACACACACACTCACTCACACATCCCTTACTACTCCTAAGGATAAATATGAATTCTTGAAAACAGTGTGACCCCAGCACTCAAAGAGAAAGTAAAACACCTTCTGTATCAGTCTCTTCCCACCCACCCCAAATGAAGTGCTGTCTGTCCCACAACATTGGCTAACACATTGTCATTACGTTTCCTTGATACAAAGTCCAAGCCACAAAAGACCATGGTCTTTCCCCCAACTCTCTGTTCAACTGGAGGTGAGTTAGGACAGATTCAGTCTTCTAATTGTGCAGATAGCATCTTGGATAAAAAATAATGTACAGTCTTTCAATGTCATATAACTTGAGTTACACATGAACAAACCTTGCTGCTTATATAGTTAGCAGGTCTCCTAGGTTGAGGATGAAATTGGAAATCTGTTTGCTAGGGGTTAATCCTTCATTACCTCTGGTTTCCAAAAGATGAAGACAAAATATGAGAGTAGTCTCCTAAGCAGTGAGATCGGTGGACAGCAATTGTTTGAAGTCTTGGCAGAATATTATATGAGGCCACAGTTTCCTGAAATAAAACTGAAGAAGTCTAGATTTTTTGACCTGGAAAATTAAATTTATTCTGTCATTTAGGTTTCTAACCAGTAGCTTTTTGGTGTGAAGAAAACTATTTAAAATACACTGTTCTCAAACTCTGAAATCCCTGTGGTTTGGGAGTTAGCTTAAATCTTGGTAAATGACCTAAAAAAGGAGTTTCTCTATCCATATATCCTGAGAATTAAAATAGCATATATCTAGCTTTAGGGGTTGAAAGATGTTAAGAATATTTCATCATGTGCATGAATCTAAATAGAGTTCAGAAAGTAGAAGGGGACAAAAGTTCTGTGCTTCTGATTCCCAACTCTCTGTAAACTAGGTGGAGTCAGCTTTGTACTTTTATGCCTAGAAGCCCTCATTTTTTAATTCTCTGGTTCTGGGAGAATTTGAAAAGGATCCCCAAGGTCATGAAAAACATATTTTAACCCCATTTTCTTAAATGGTTTCTTCTCTGCTTTCAGCATGGAATAGTTACTCTCAACTTGTTGATAATGGCAGGTTGTATGGCCCTGGCCTCTGGAGTCGGGCAGACCTGACTTTGAATGTCAGTTCTGCCACCAGCTATGATGTAAACTGTCAAGCTACTTACCCCTCAACCTCAGTTCATCACAAAACAGGAATAACCCTAGAATCTGCCTCATAAGGTGGCTGTGAGGATTAAATGAAAAAGAAATGCATGTAAAGCACTTGGCTGACAACTTGACACAGACTAAATGCTTAATGCATTCCAATGTTTATTGTTATGATTACTTTTATTATTCCATCCTCAACTCCTTCCTACTTCTACTTCCTCATAATAATCCTTCAGATACTTACAGTCAGGTAATAGTTTCCCCCAGACATTGTCTTCTCCAGGTTAAACAACCCCAAGCCCCTCAACTGTTCCTCACATGGAAAGCTTGAGATGCCTGTTCCTCTAGGTGTTCTCTCAGTAATGAGATACAGAGACTGCAGCTGATGCCTGGAGCTTGTCGGCTAGGATAAACTCCTTGAGCTGAGTGGGGTGAAGGGCCACGGGCCAAAAGGAAATAGTCAGTGTCTTTCACCTGGTGTGGAAGGCATTCCACGTGTCAGCGGGTGGGAGTTCCCAGGTAAGGACCGGGAAAGATGATGGTGGGAAGATCAGATAAGGTGGAGGCAGAAGAAGGAGAAGGTTTGCTTCCTGGGCTGTGACTCTGCCTGTTGGCCAGCCTGTGAGACCAGACCAGTGTCCAGAAGTGGACACATCATCTGTCTGTGGCACTGAGGGACCTGCCTTTTTTGCGGGGGGGGGCGGGGGTAAACTCCTTCCTACCATCAAGTGTGTGGCCCCGGGAATGCTAGTTACCCTTGTTTCATTTTCTTGGTTCTGTTCATCCATTACGGTAGCTGTTTTTCTCAGCTCTGGGTCCTTGCAGCTCTAAGCCATGCTCTCCCTGTGCTGAAGAGTGGGGGTGGTGAGCAAGCCCTACAGCCCCAAGACAGGGACTTCCTTCAGCTCCCCACTGACTCGGTGACCTCTAGTTTCCAACTGGTGAGGAATCTCCTCTCTCATATCACAAAACGCACATTTATCCATCGAGTCCACGAGAATAAGATGATTATTTCAAGGGAGAAGAAGAGAGAATGAGAATGTGGGTGGTGGTAAGAAATCGAAGAGCAGAACAGATGAGTAAATTATATAAAAATGCAGTTGTCTTAATCTTCTAATATGTGCGTGAAGGCAGTAAGCGAGGGGAAGGCATCCAAACGTTTATGAGTCGTCTTATGTACTCAGCAACACTCGTGTATTATTACCTGAGTGAAGAGAAATCAAAAGACGGATAGAAAGATACTCTCTTTAAACTCCTCAGCCCTTTCCTTGATTCAAATGTGCTTCATCATCTTGGGTTCACTTGTCGAACAGTTCTACGCAATAGAAACTTACGAAGGGGGATGTGATGAATTGAATTGTATCCTCCCCCAAAGATACGGTGAAGTCCTAACCGGACTCAGAGTGTGACCAGATTTGGAGATAGGGTCTTTACAGAGGTAATCGAGTTAAATGAGGTCATTAGGTTGGAGCCTAAGCCAATATGCCTGGTGTCCTTATAAAAAGGGGAAACACGGACACAGACACAGAGAGGAGATGATGTGAGACAGGCAGGGAGGATGCCATGTGAGGTGCGAGGAGTGGAGTGATGCCTTTACAAACCAAGGAATGCTTGAGATGACCAGAAGCTACAGGAGAGGCATGGAAGCAGCCCCTTTCTAGTGCCTTCGGAGGAACATGGCCCTGCTGACACCTTGGTTTGGACTTCTGGCCTGGAGAACTCTGTGACAATAAATTTCTGTTGTTTTAAGCCACCCAGTTGGTGGTACTTTGTGATGGAAGCCCTAGGAAACTAATATAGAGGAGATACACGGAGTTTTCAAAAATTAAAAATTTTTATAGAAATAAAAATTGTTCAATTTGCTTATACACTAAAGTCGATTCAGTGACTGAAAGTTGAAATCTCAAAATTAAAAACTAGGGCGGTCCATTGTTACTGCATAAAACAATTCCAACCTAAAAGTTGGACAGCAGGACAATCTTCTGATGACTTTGTTTTTCCTACAAAACAGTGCACAATCAGAATGAGCAATAGCACAGATATATTAAGAACATCCCTACTATGTCATATCATGGCACACAAAGAAGTTAAACTCAAGACATTTTATTGTTAAGAGGCGCTAGTCTCAGGCTACGTTTCCATATGGATTTTGGTCCATGACCCTAAATAACAGAGAACTTATAAACAATTCCAAAAGGCAGTGTGTCAGGCAGATGGTTTCTGGGGTCAAGGTTGGGGAGAGTTTAACATGGCAAGCAGCGTGGTGCCATATGTACTCTGGCTGTTCTGGACTAGCAATTGACTTAAGCATCACTGGGGAGGGGGGGCGTTCTTTGGATCTTACTTAGATCTAAAATGAGTTTAACATTTCAATGCTTTAAATTTTGCATGCTAAAGAAATCAGCCTTCTACTTAAAAAAATTTTTTTAACATCTTTATTGGGGTATAATTGCTTTACAATGATGTGTTAGTTTCTGCTGTGTAACAAAGTGAAACAGCTATATGTATAAATATATCCCCATATCCCCTCCCTCTTGTGTCTCCCTCCCACCCTCCCTATCCCACCCGTCTAGGTGGACACAAAGCACCAAGCTGATCTCCCTGTGCTATGCGGCTGCTTCCCACTAGCTATCTATTTTACATTTGGTAGTGTATCTATGTCCATGCCGCTCTCTCACTTCGTCGCAGCTTACCCTTCCCCCTCCCCTTGTCCTCAAGTCCATTCTCTACGTCTATGTCTTTATTCCTGTCCTGCCCCTAGGTTCTTCAGAACCATTTTTTTTTAAGATTCCATATATATGTGTTAACATATGGTATTTGTTTTTCTCTTTCTGACTTACTTCACTCTGTATGACAGACTCTAGGTCCATCCACCTCACTACAAATAACTCAATTTCGTTTCTTTTTATGGCTGAGTGAGATTCCATTGTATATATGTACCACATCTTCTTTATCCATTCGTCTGTCAGTGGACACATTGGTTGCTTCCTAGTCCTGGCTATTGTAAATAGAGCTGCAATGAATATTGTGGTACATATCTCTTTTTGAATTATGGTTTCCTCAGTGTATATGCCCAGTAGTGGGATTGCTGGGTCATATGGTAGTTCTGTTTTTAGCTTTTTAAGGAATCTCCATATGTTCTCCATAGTGGTTGTATCAATTTACATTCCCACCAACAGTGCAAGAGGGTTCCCTTTTCTCCACACCCTCTCCAGCATTTATTGTTTGTAGATTTTTTGATGATGGCCATTCTGACCGGTGTGAGGTGATACCTCATTGTAGTTTTGATTTGCATTTCTCTAATGATTAGTGATGTTGAGCATCCTTTCATGTGTTTGTTGGCAATCTGTATATCTTCTTTGGAGAAATGTCTATTTAGGTCTTCCGCCCATTTTTGGATTGGGTTGTTTGTTTTTTTTGATATTGAGCTGCATGAGCTGCTTGTATATTTTGGAGATAAATCCTTTGTCAGTTGCTTCATTTGCAAATATTTTCTCCCATTCTGAGGGTTGTCTTTTTGTCTTCTTTATGGTTTTCTTTGTTGTGCAAAAGCTTTTAAGTTTCATTAGGTCCCATTTGTTTATTTTTATCCCACCTACATTTCTCTAGGAGGTGGGTCAAAAAGGATCTTGCTGTGATTTATGTCATAGAGTGTTCTGCCTGTGTTTTCCTCTAAGAGTCTGATGGTGTCTGGCCTTACGTTTAGGTCTTTAATCCATTTTGAGTTTATTTTTGTGTTTGGTGTTAGGGAGTGTTCTAATTTCATTCTGTTACATGCAGCTGTCCAGTTTTCCCAGCACCACTTATTGAAGAGGCTGTCTTTTCTCCATTGTATATTCATGCCTCCTTTATCAAAGATAAGGTGACCATATGTGCATGGGTTTATCTCTGGGCTTTCTATCCTGTTCCATTGATCTCTTTTTCTGTTTTTGTGCCAGTACCATACTATCTTGATTACTGTAGCTTTGTAGTATAGTCTGAGGTCAGGGAGCCTGATTCCTCCAGCTCTGTTTTTCTTTCTCAAGATTGCTTTGGCTATTTGGAGTCTTTTGTGTTTCCATACAAATTGTGAAATTTTTTGTTCTAGTTCTGTGAAAAATGCCATTGGTAGTTTGATAGGGACGGCATTGAATCTTTAGACTGCTTTGGGTAGTATAGTCATTTTCACAACGTTGCTTCTTCCAATCCAAGAACATGGTATATCTCTCCATCTGTTTGTATCATCTTTAATTTCTTTCATCAGTGTCTTATAGTTTTCTGCATACAGGTTTTTTGTCTCCTTAGGTAGGTTTATTCCTAGGTATTTTATTCTTTTTGTTGCATTGGTAAATGGGAGTGTTTCCTTAATTTTTCTTTCAGATTTTTCATCATTAGTGTATAGGAATGCAAGAGCTTTCTGTGCATTAATTTTGTGTCCTGCTACTTTACCAAATTCATTGATTAGCTCTAGTTGTTTTCTGGTAGACTCTTTAGGATTTTCTATGTATAGTATCATGTCATCTGCAAACAGTGACAGTTTTACTTCTTTTCCGATTAGGATTCCTTTTATTTCTTTTTCTTCTCTGAGAGCTGTGGCTAAAACTTCCAAAGCTATGTTGAATAATAGTGGTGAGAGTGGGCAACCTTGTCTTGTTCCTGATCTTAGTGGAAATGGTTTCACTTTTTCACCTTTGAGAACGATGTTGGCTGTGGGTTTGTATTATATGACCTTTACTATGTTGAGGTTGGTTCCCTCTGTGCCTACTTTCTGGAGTTTTTTTTTTTTTTTTTTAGCATAAATGGGTGTTGAATTTTGTTGAAAGTTTTTCTGCATCTATTGAGATGATCATATGGTTTTTATCCTTCAGTTTGTTAATATGGTGTATCACATTGATAGATTTGCATATATTGAAGAATCCTTGCATTCCTAGGATAAGCCCCACTTGATCGTGGTGTACGATTGTTTGGATTAATGTGCTGTTGGATTCTGTTTGCTAGTATTTTGTTGAGGATTTTTGCATCTATGTTCATCAGTGATATTGGCCTGTAGTTTTCTTTCTTTGTGACATCTTTGTCTGGTTTTAGTATCAGGGTGATGGAGGCCTTGTAGAATGAGTTTGGGAGTTTTCCTACCTCTGCTATATTTTGGAAGAGTTGGAGAAGGATAGGTGTTAGCTCTTCTCTAAATGTTTGATAGAGTTTGCCTGTGAAGCCCACTGGTACTGGGCTTTTGTTTGTTGGAAGATTTTTAATCATAGTCTCAATTTCAATGCTTGTGATTGGTCTGTTTATATTTTCTATTTCTTCCTGGTTCAGTCTCAGAAGGTTGTGCTTTTCTAAGAAACTGTCCATTTCTTCCAGGTTGTCCATTTTATTGCCATAGAGTTGCTTGTAGTAATCTCTCGTGCTCATTTGCATTTCTGCAGTGTCAGTTGTTACTTCTCCTTTTTCATTTCTAATTCTGTTGATTTGAGTCTTCTCCCTTTTTTTCTTGATGAGTCTGGCTAATGGTTTATCAATTTTGTTTATCTTCTCAAAGAAATAGCTATTGGTTTTATTGATCTTTGCTATTGTTTCCTTCATTTCTTTTTCATTCACTTCTGATCCGATCTTTATGATTTCTTTCCTTCTGCTAATTTTGGGGGTTTTTCGTTCTTCTTTCTGTAATTGCTTTAGGTGTAAGGTTATGTTGTTTATTTGAGATGTTTCTTGTTTCTTGAGGTAGGATTGTATGCTAAAACCTTCCCTCTTAGGACTGCTTTTGCTGCATCCCATAGGTTTTGGGTCATCCTGTTTTCATTGTCATTTGTTCCTAGGTATTTTTTTATTTCCTCTTTGATTTCTTCAGTGATCTCTTGGTTATTTAGTAGCATACTGTTTAGCCTCCATGTGTTTGTATTTTTTACAGTTTTTTTCCTGTAATTGATATCTAGTCTCATAGCGTTGTGGTCGGAAAAGATACTTGATATGATTTCAGTATTCTTAAATTTACCAAGGCTTGATTTCTGACCCAAATATGATCTATCCTGGAGAATGTTCCATCAGCACTTGAGAAGAAAGTGTATTCTGTTGTTTTTGGATGGAATGTCCTATAAATATCAATTAAATCCATCTTGTTTAATGTATCATTTAAAGCTTGTGTTTCCTTATTTATTTTCATTTTGGTTGATCTGTCCATTGGTAAAAGTGGGGTGTTAAAAGTCCCCTATTATGATTGTGTTACTGTTGATTTCCCCTTTTATGGCTGTTAGCATTTGCCTTATTGTATTGAGGTGCTCTTATGTTGGGTGCATAAATATTTACAATTGCTGTATCTTGTTCTTGGATTGATCCCTTGAGCATTATGTAGTGTCCTTCTTTGTCTCTTGTGAGCCTTTATTTTAAAGTCTATTTTGTCTGATATGAGAATTGTTATTCCAGCTTTCTTTTGATTTCCATTTGCATGGAATATCTTTTTCCATCCCCTCACTTTCAGTCTGTATGTGTCCCTAGGTCTGAAGTGGGTCTCTTGTAGACAGCATATATATGGGTCTTGTTTTTGTATCCATTCAGCCAGTCTATGTCTTTTGGTTGGAGCATTTAATCCATTTACATTTAAGGTAATTATCAATATGTATATTCCTATTACCATTTTCTTAATTGTTTTGGGGGTTTGTTTTTGTAGGTCTTTTCCTTCTCTTGTGTTTCCTGCCTAGAGAAGTTCCTTTAGCATTTGTTGTAAAGCTGGTTTGGTGATGCTGAATTCTCTTAACTTTTGCTTGTCTGTAAAGGTTTTAATTTCTCCATCGAATCTGAATGAGATCCTTGCTGGGTAGAGTAATCTTGGTTGCAGGTTTTTCTCCTTCATCGCTTTAAATATGTCCTGCCACTGCCTTCTGGCTTGTAGAGTTCCTGCTGAAAGATCAGCTGTTAACCTTATGGGGATTCCCTTGTGTTTTATTTGTTGCTTTTCCCTTGTTGCTTCCAGTATTTTTTCTTTGTATATAATTTTTGATAGTCTGTTTAATATGTATCTTGGCATGTTTCTCCTTTGATTTATCCTGTATGGATTCCCTGTGCTTCCTGGACTTGACTGACTATTTCCTTTCCCATGTTAGGGAAGCTTTCAACTATAATCTCTTCAAATATTTTCTCAGTCCCTTTCTTTTTCTCTTCTTCTGGGACCCCTATAATTCGAATGATATTGTGTTTAATGTTGTCCCAGAGGTCTCTGAGAGTGTCCTCAATTCTTTTCATTCTTTTTTCTTTATTCTGTTCTGTGGCAGTTATTTCCACTATTTTATCTTCCATGTCACTTACCCGTTTTTTGCCTCAGTTATTCTGCTATTGATTCCCTCTAGAGAATTTTTAATTTCATTTATTGTGTTGTTCATCATTGTTTGTTTGCTCTTTAGTTCTTCTAGGTCCTTGTTAAACGTTTCTTATATTTTCTCCATTCTGTTTCCAAGATTTTGGATCATCTTTACTATCATTACTCTGAATTCTTTTTCAGGTAGACTGCCTATCTCCTCTTCGTTTGTTTGGTCTGGTGGGTGTTTACCTTGCTCCTTCATCTGCTGTGTGTTTCTCTGTCTTCTCATTTTGCTTAACTTACTGTGTTGGGGGTCTCCTTTTCACAGACTGCAGGTTTGTAGTTCCTGTTGTTTTTGGTGTCTGCCCCCATTGGGTGAGGTTGGTCGTATGGCTTGTGTAGGTTCCTGGTGGATGGGACTAGTGCCTGTGTTCTGGTGGCTGGGGATGGATCTTGTCTTTCTGGTGGGCAGGGCCATGTCCAGTGGTGTGTTTTGGGCTGTCTGTGAACTCAGTATGATTTTGGGCAGACTCTCTGCTAATGGGTGCGGTTGTGTTCCTGTCTTGCTAGTTGTTTGGCATGTGGCCTCCAGCACTCGAGCTTGCTAGTTGTTGAGTGGAGCTGGGTCTTAATGTTGAGATGGAGCTCTCTGGGAGAGCTCTTGTTGATTGATATTTCATGGGGCCGGGAGGTCTCTGGTGGACCAATGTCCTGAACTTGGCCCTCCCACTTCAGAGGCTCAGGCCTGATACCCGGCTAGAGCACCAAGACCCTGTCAGCCACACGGCTCAAAAATGAAGGGAGAGCTCCCCTGCTGCCCCGTGTCCAGTGGGTGGGCCCAGGTGAGGCAAGAGGCGGCCCAGGCCCGGTGCTCGGGATGCCTGGTCCCACACCACCGTATCCACATGTTGTTTGGCAGCAATAGACTGAGCCAGCTCCTCCAGAGCAGGTGGTGGGTGGCGAGAAGGGAGAGGACAGCAAGGAAGGATGCAAGCTTAGAAGGCCAGAAATCAACTTTTAATGTCATCACAGTTCTGAAGGATCTGCTGTATGTGGGGAAAAGAACATTAGGCCCTAGAGAGGTACTGTGTTGGCATTCATGGATAGCAACCAAAGGTGTTCATGTTTTGGTTCTTCCTGAGGTCACCAGGGTGCTGAGTCTTATAAAGGTAACCTGTGAGATGGTCACCTTTCACAGAGGAAGTGTGCAACTCTGGGGGGAATTCTGCCTTTTCTCAGAATTCTCCAAGGAGTGATCCTTATCTTATTTTGCCCACTCTAGGCACCCAGATCTCAACTCAACCTTTAGAAAGTTTTGATGCTGTACAGTATCTGTATATAAAATGGCTGGAAGTGACAAAGGTATCAACAGAATTTGGTGAGAAGGCTGAGCTGTTGTTACATACATACAACTAGAAAGCACTTTACTACTCTCAAGACACGACAAGACTTCTTTCATTTCCCCCACCATGAGCATGCGTGGCCTCTAACCGGTGGGGCTAGCGCATTATAGATTATTCTGGGTGTGCTGAGGGGAAGTCTTGCCCCACTCAGCTAGTTTGTACTGGCATGGCACATTGATTTTCAGCACCAATATTCCTGAATCTTATTTCCTTTTACATTTTTTCATCTGGGATACATAGGCACCTCTGGACCACCCTGAATTTTTAGATATGTCTAGGCTTTATACTGTGAGTGAATATACAGTATGAAGTGAAGGATTCATCCTACTGCTTGCTTTTGGCTATAAGAAAAGCATCCAGGCACTGGGTTCTTTTCACTGGAATTCATGAATACCAGAGAAGTGGCAACTATTTAAATACCTTTATGAGCAATAAATTGGTCTATATTAAATGGTTGATAAATATTAGAACTCAAATGTGTACATTAAATGTACCAAATTCCAGTGAAATACAAATTGAAATAAAGTAATATTTGAAAGCAATTACCAAAATATTTTAAAATGCTGACAGAATTATGAAGGAAATGGTATTTTAGGTTAATGCAAATTGATCTAGTCCTCTTAAGAAACATATTATCAAGAACTACAAAAATCTTCATATACTTTAACCAAACCACCTCACTCTTTTGAAGTTCACTCATTGAAATAACCAAAATAACCAAAAAGAAGCCTCATGTATGAAAGTATTCAATTTCATGCTATTCTTAATATATGAATCTGTGAACAAATATTTCCAATAAGAGGGTTGGTTAAACAAATGATGGTCTGCTAATTGGATCAAACATTGTGTAACTATTATAACAACACTGTGTGAACACTATAAATAGGATAAAAAATGTGTGTATCTCCAAGCTTTATAATGGGAGCAGATTACAGAAGTACATATTTCCCATGATTATTACTGTGCATATATGTATATTCATTCATTCACTTTAGAACGGTTTTTGAGCACTGACTATATAACAGATGTTGGTGCTAGGTGTAGGAAACACAAAGGTGAAAGATATTCCTGCTCACACAGAGGGTTGGCCCAGCTGGAAAACAGTCATGAGAACAAATGGAAAAGTGTAGTCATTCACAAAATGCCATTGGAGAATAGGAGGAGCCTTTAAGTTGGCTGAAGACTCAAAGAAGGCTTCATAAAAAAGCAAGATTTTTATATGGACAAAATTTGACAGCAGTTAGAGAAAAGAAATCAGTTGTATGAAAGTGTAAGTATTAGAAATGACTCACACCTTTTTAAACATATGTATTGAGATTTAATTCACATACCGTAAAATGCACCGATTTAAAGCGTACAGTCCAGTCCTTCTTAGTTTATTCATGCAAACGTCACCACAGTCTAAGTTTAGAACATGTTCATCATCCCAAAGAAGTGTTGTGTTCTCGCTCTTTCTAATCTCTTCCAATGTTAAATGATCTTGTAGTAAAGAATCAAGGTGTGGGCTTCCCTGGCGGCACAGTTGTTAGGAGTCCACCTGCCAACGCAGGGGACACGGATTTGAGCTCTGGTCTGGGAAGATCCCACATGCCGCAAAGCAACTACTGAGCCCGTGCACCACAACTACTAAGCCTGCACTCTAGAGCCCACAAGCCACAACTTCTGAGCCTGCGTGCCACAACTCCTGAGCTCATGTACCACAACTACTGAAGCCTGTGCCCCTGGAGCCCGTGCTCTGCCACAGAAGAGGCCACTACCATGAGAAGCCCGTGCACTGCAATGGGGAGTAGACCCTGCTCGCCTCAACTAGAGAAAGCCTACACAGCAACGAAGACCCCAACACAGCCATAAATAAATAAATAAATAAATAAATTTAAAAAAATGAAGGCGTAAAGACAGAAACCTTTGGTGTCTGCCATTGTGGGAAACCTTTATGTTGCTTGCGAAACAAACCACAAATAGTCATCATGTCTTTAATTTTTAATTTTATTAGTGACAAGGTAAATAGGTACATGAAAATCTTCACAGATATCTACACGTGTATTTAAATAAAGCAAGAGTTGAGTTCAAAGAGTGGGGCTTCAGTGGCGACTGGTCCATGTTGTTTACTTAGTGTATAAAAATCTCCAAGTTTATAAAACTTGATTTGCCCATTTTTTCCCATTCTTAAAAGCTAGCTGCAAGTATTTCAAAAGGCATATCTAAAATATAGATAGATTCTAAGAGAAGCACGGCACATTACGAATGACGAAAGTGATTGGCTTTACATGATGAGAAGCAGATTCACTCAGTGCACTGGTAGAATATTCTCCATGCGGGGGATGCTCAAGAACACACCCGACCTCAGTGTGCGTTGATGGCCGTCTGTGAACTGCCTGCAGGTGGCAGCGCCTGTCCTTCTAGACGGGGACCACTCTTGGCTGAGACTGTGAGCCTGGAGCTTGCCTCTGAAGTCCTCATACCTGCTCTGTTCTGGATCCAGCCTTGCCCCTGGCACCTCGAGTCTCCTCCAGGTGTCTGTACGCCCTGGCTTATAGGGTCCCAGACCTAAGAGTTCCTTTGCAAAGGGTAGCTTAAAAGGCAATAGGTGTGTTTTCTCAGGGATCTTTTATTCTCTCTTGGCCAGAAGTCAGGCATGACGAGAAGAGTTGGGGCTTTATTTGGGGGAAGAGAGACCCATCTCTGTGATATGATTGGAGAGACATCCCTCCAATCATCTTACAGAAACGGCCACCTCCCTGTACGACCAATTCTACCCAGACAACTAACACCTAAGACCCCCTGAGGCTGGTGTGGGACCCTCCAACTCTTTGAAACGTGCAGTTCTCACCCAGTGAGCCACACACACTGGGAGCCAGACTTTGGTTCCTGACGGCTTGAAACCACTACCGTGACAGAATTTAACCACAAGCAGGCAGAATATGAACTGTTCAGTGTATTCGTCCATGTGCCTTTCGTTTGGTTTCCAAGGAAGTTGTGCAGCTGTAACCAAATGGCTCCTCTCCAGGTTAAGGCATGACCGAAAATTTAGTGTCTGTGAGTCTGGCTCATCTTTCAAATCAAGTGTGATTGTTGAAATAGGGATATAAATTTTCCAACCGCTTCATAAACTTAAGGATTTGGGTCTGCTGGTTCTATCATACTTAATATTCAGGATATTAATTTAAAAAATAACTAATGCCAGTGTAAACATGCTTTTGATACATAGGTCTATAAAATATTGCACATAAATATAAAATTTGTTCAGCATCTCTTCATAATAGTTTTTCATTATCATAAAAAGGATACAAACTTGGGCAGACTATATAAATTTGGCTGGTCAATTTTACTTGAAAAATGATACTGTTACACATGATTATGGATTATTTACAAGAGTTTTAAACATAAAGTTTCTGTGATGGTTAAATTAAAGATAATGGGAAAATAGCTTAAGTAAAAATTATTTTCCAAAGTCATGTACTATAAAGATTAGCAGTAAAAATGAATAGTAAAGTGGGAATAGGCAATTCTAAATAAAATCCCTAGGAACGTGTTTTCTAGGTTCATCTCACATCTGCCTAACTTCATGTTTCCTCCTATTTATGTTTAACATGTCTTTTCTGTGAATATAAGTTTGAGGTGTAGTAGAAAAAAATAGGTGTTTAATACCAAGCTAAATGTTGGCATTGCCTCTTGTAGATATTAAAAATAATATGTTTACCCAAATTATTAAATTGCTTTTTTATTAATGGACTCTAGAAATTTTACCATTACTTTTAAGCACCACCTAGGGTCAAGAGTCCCTGGAAATTTGTATATTGCTAATTAAGTCAACGGAAAGATGATTGTTTTTTTTTTTTGTAAAAGGAAATACAAATGCAACTTTTTGCAAAGCTAAATTAAGCAGATGTGAGTCCCTGGAAAGTGTGAATGAAAGTAATTTCAGGTAGAAGGCAGCAAGGTGTTAAGTGAAACGGTCTTCGAATACCAATTTGCTTTTCTTTAACTCTGTCTAAATCCTGACTAAGTTCTGTTAAATGATATATTCTGCACAAACTGGATATCTCGGAAGGAAATCTAGTGAGTGATTTTGAAAACCAGCAAACCAAATCTTAATTTCCAAATCCTCTAGAGTATCAGCCTAGAGCCATGGAAAATAAATAAATAAATCGTTATCCTCACTTAGAAAGATGATCTTTGCCATTTCCAAAGTACTTTCACAGTCCCAACAGCATAGGTCTCCCTGAGCAGTAACGTCATTAGAAATGTTTCTCTTCCAGAGGGAGGTGTCAAATATTCCGTTGGATACAGTAGTGTCGGAAGGTTTGGTCCTAGTTCACCTTCTAAAGTCTATCCTAATTCAGACATTGCATCTTTGAGACTTCAGTTGGATTTATCTGGAAAGCAACCTCACGTTCCCATACCCATTTCAGAGTGTCTGCCAAATACGGAAGGACTCAAAGCCAAAGACATCTTCCACGATTGTCCATTGTTTCTGCAGCGTCGAGGATGCTTCCTTCCCCAAAAGGGTCACTGGGATCCGAGGCAACTTTTCCAAAGCACAGTGTAGACAAGGTGATACCATGGCCTTTCCATTTCTTAGGACACTGGCAGGTAGAGGAAAACCTTGGTTGAACCTTCCTGATCCTTCTTTTCTTTGAACTGGACCAGTGTCGGAGTTTGTTTGGTCTTTGGTTTTCCTTTTCACGCCTCAGGGGTCTTCTCATTGGTCAGCTGTTCCCTGTCATTCATATCATCCTGGGGGGGTCTTGCTCGGTCAAAGAATCCACACTACAAAGAGAGAAACGGGCTAGCAAGTCAGGTCATCCTGAGAATTTGTGAAAGTCCTCATTCTAAGAGTTTTCCCTTTACTTGTTGTCTAAGGAATCTGGGGCTCTGAGAATATAATCTGCCCAGTTCTCCAAATTAGGAGGTGAAAGCAGTGTGTTCTTTACCTGCAGAGAGGAGTTCATTGCCTACGCAGAGCGTCTGTGTCCTTCCTGCCACGTCCATGGTGGTGGGAGAATGTGCATTTTATATAAACCGCTTAGGGACCTTGTATATTCTTCTGGGGTTACAGCAACCTGGCCCAAGGAGTCCCTCTCTGCTTTCGACATGTTTTCTGGAGCCAGCAACAATGTGAACTGCCAGCCAGGGATGGCAGATTCCTGAAGTGGACTGTGGGCTACCTTGGGGTGGACTGAAGGAAGAAGTGAGGAGGTGCTTGTCTATCTCTCTGCACTTGGTGGAACATACAGTATATGGAGGAAAATTAGATGGGTCCTTTATGTCAATCCCAGAACATCTTCGGGGCTCCGAAGATCAATCAGCAACTCGGGGAAGAGGTGATTATAGAATTTTCATTCTCCTGAATTTCAAAGGAGTACTTGGTCTAGGAGAATATAACTTTTCCTAGAAACCTAGAACCTTAATTCTTATTGTTTCTTAGGTTGGAAGCCCCATTTGTTGGGTTTGACTTACAACCATTGAGTCATCTTTCCTTTGTAGGACTAGTGCAATATTCTATCAATTGCTGTGTATCGTTGCATCATTTATGGACATAAAGTTTCTATAAATAACAGACTAACATGAAAGTCTATTTGTAAAGGTAGACTGTGCCATAGACCTTTGTGGGCTCAGGATGGCACAAAACAGCTGATAATGTTCAGGAAAGCCATTATTTAACTCAAAAGGCAAGGTTTTATCAGTTTATTAAGCATGCCTCATGTTGTTTCAAAATAAAAATACACTATGATTTTGGAGAAGGACAACAATAGTGATTGACCAAGATGTGACTGCATTAATTACTTGCACAGTCATGTCATTGTGACATTGTTTCTATTTTGGAATGGAAAGCTCTGTGAAACTTGGCAGTACTGTGGTTTGGGGACCAGAAATTAATTCACATTGTAGACTTTTAGCAGAAACTTCAGCAAAACACA
The DNA here is from genome assembly GCF_964165515.1 of Mesoplodon bidens. Classification (NCBI taxonomy): domain Eukaryota; kingdom Metazoa; phylum Chordata; class Mammalia; order Artiodactyla; family Ziphiidae; genus Mesoplodon; species Mesoplodon bidens. Next base: position 6,740,912 of record NC_138178.1, on the reverse strand, counting down.
TGAAAGAGTAAGTTAAGGCTTCTTAATGGAGATGGAGTAGTTGGCAAGATCAAAAAAGCAAGTCTGAGAATATTAGAACATGCACGATCTATGTGGTGTCATTGAAAGCCCATGTAATAATTAATTACTATATTAATTGCATCCGTGTAGTGCTTATAAAGAAAGCTCTCAAAGTATTGCTGATAGGATTGTGTCAACAAAAAGCTTAAGATCTCGATGAATTAAATAAGAAAAAGAAGTCTTCATCATAACATGATCACTCCAAGATATTGGAAAGAAGATCACAGGCCTTAGTTAATAAGGTCCAACTCTCTTTACATTTATTTACAAGAAATTACAAGATAAAAACGTCAGTAAACACCCTCCATCTTCTTAAATGTCAGTTCCACAAGCATACTAAGTTTGCCAAAGCAAACAAGACCATTTTCCCTTCATGTCCCTATGTTGGAAATCCCCAAATCATGCCTCTAGCCTTGTCTTTTAAAATCCTAGGTATATCCTTCTAAATCCTCTCAGTGGCCTCTCTACTGAAAAAGGAAAAGAAAGCAAATAAACTTACCTTCCATAAACCCAAGGTTAAAATGGCCAGAACCAATAATCCAAGAAGTATTGCTAGTATTATTACCCATAACGGGATCGAGAAGGAAACATTTGGGGTTGCCCAAATAACCGATGTTTTAATCTGGAATGGAACATAAAAGAAATGAGCTCTAACTTGAAAACTATTGGGTGAAATAGAGCAGTAATTACCAATATAATACTGGGGGGAGTACTTCTGAAAGGATCCATGCAATAATTTGATATCACCCCAGTGGAGATTTGATGGTTTACAGCACTCGAACATGGCATCTTAAAAATTGGCACATTCTCAGGCCTCCCAGGTTAGGCGCAAGTCCAATTACAGACATTTGGTGGGTGTTTGGCTTATACCAACCCAGAAACCCTAGAATAGAATTGAGGTGGAAAGGAGTTACCTTAAATTGGGTTGGACCTTTTACGGCCAAAAATGGCTAAAAGTAGACCCTACAAAAAGCCAAGTCTGCCCACACGTTTCTCCACAGAACTGGGCTCACCTCACTGAGAGGTGAGCTTGCAAACAACCATGGACTGCTGGAGTGCAAGAAGGATAGACATCACCGAGTTCCCCATTTTACAGATGAGAAAATTGAGTCCCAGGGGGCTAAGTGATCCACAGATCTAATTAGGGTCACTGCCTCTTTAGCCCTCGGCTCTGTGCTCTATCAAGAAAGAGCCATCATTGCTCTAGTAGTCACAGTCATGTAAGGCCATGATGCATTTTATGAAAGTAACTCACATTTTATGAAAGTAACTGTAGTCAGCGACATGAACGCTAATTGTCCCGATGTATTGGAGCTGCCTTTGGTCTTAAATCCAATTTTCAGTTGCTACTGGGCCTCACTGAATTCCCCACTGTTGCAAGGGAACTTAGAGGAAAAATGAGACCTTCCCAGCAGGACTGCACACTCCATGTGTGTGACCCACCCCTGCCTCCCCACGTGGGAAGAAGAAGCTCTCCTATAGCCCATGTGCTGGGGACCTCTGCCTCTGGAGACCCCCAAACAAACCAAGGAGAGACCCAGCCCTGCCGCGCACAACTGCTGTCAAAGAAAAGAGAAAGAAAAACATTCTTGGATCTAAAATGTTATTCACCAAAGCAGGCCTATCTGGTTTTAGAGAGAAGTGAGCATCACCTCAGTTGAACTGGTTCATGTGCTCCTCGTTTTAACTGTGTTGGTTGGAAGGATCCTGAGTCTCATCCTGACCCACATGCAGAAACTCTAGGCCACACTCCCCTACCCCACCAGGAGGTGAGAGTGAACTCAGGGCGGGTTGGTGGTTCTGGTGCATCCCCTGGCTGGAAACATGGGTGTTTTCATAGCCCGTGCCCTAGCGCTGGGTCCTGCCTCTGCTCACGTCTTTTTTTTTAAAAAAAATATTTATTGATTTGTTTTATTATTTATTTATTTATTTTGGCTGTGCCTGGTCTTAGTTGCAGCATGTGGGATCCAGTTCCCCACCCAGGGATCGAACCCGGGCCCCCTGCACTGGGAGCGTGGAGTCTTAGCCACGGGACCATCAGGGAAGTCCCTCTGCTCACATCTTTCCTTTCATCTTCTTAACTAGATTTGAGCATTCTGCCTGTGCTCTTCTTAGCCTGTCAAGGTTTTTATTGCTCCTTCATCCTGGTCCACGTCCCTTGTGCCACACACGTACTGATGACTTAGATTCACTTGATTGTCCAGCCCCAAGTATCATTTACATCCAGGCTGAACAACGACACTGATGGTGGTGAAACCGCTAGAGATTCCACGTGGTGAGGAATGCCGGGACTTGACAGATGCTCTCAATGAGAGAAAGCCTGGCGTAACCTACTCACCTTTGTACCTTCCTCCTTTGCCCGTTAGCTTCCCTGGCCGGTGTTGCCCCTATTCATCCAGAGCATCGATAGGAAGTTTCATGATAGCAACGTTCCATGACCACAGTGGGATCACACTCACCCTACTTGACACGGTTTGAGGACAGGACACATGGTACCAATTTTGAAGAAATGCATTGCAAGGATTCAAACATCTCCATGCCACCTGGAATCTGCAGCCTAAGTAATTTACTCTGAAGTGATCCTCTGCATGGATATGGCTCCACAAGCCAGTTGGGGACCAGACCATTTCTCTTTATATCCCTTTTCCTTGGTGAATTACATCTGATAATGTATGAAATCAGTGCTCAATCCTGCATCTTAAGGTGCTCAGAGAAAGGGCATGAAATGATAACTTAAAATGACCCTAATATTACTGGAGGCACACTGATACAGTTGTTTTTTTAAAACATCTTTATTACAGTATAATTGCTTTACAATGATGTGTTAGTTTCTGCTGTGTAACAAAGTGAATCAGCTATATGTATACATATATCCCCATATCCCCTCCCTCTTGTGTCTCCCTCCCACCCTTCCTATCCCACCCCTATAGGGGGTCACAAAGCACTGAGCTGATCTCCCTGTACTATGCAGCTGCTTTGCACTAGATATCTATTTTACATTTGGTAGTGTATAAATGTCCATGCCACTCTCTCACTTTGTCCAACCTTACCCTTCCCCCTCCCCGTGTCCGCAAGTCCATTCTCTGTGTCTGCATCTTTATTCCTGTCCTGCCCCTAGGTTCTTCAGAACCATTTTTTACTTTTTTTTTAGGTTCCATATATATGTGTTAGCATACGGTATTTGTTTTTCTCTTTCTGACTTACTTCACTCTGTATGACAGATTATAGGTCCATCTACCTCACTACAAACAACTCAGTTTCATTTCTTTTTATGGCTGAGTAATATTCCATTGTATATGTGTACCACATCTTCTTTATCCATTCATCTGTCGATGGACACTTAGGTTGCTTCCATGTCCTGGCTATTGTAAGTAGTGCTGCAATGAACACTGTGGTACATGACTCATTTTTAATTGTTGTTTTCTCAGGGTATATGCCCAGTAGTGGGATTGCTGGGTCATATGGTAGTTCTATTTTTAGTTTTTTAAAGGAACCTCCATAGTGGCTGTAGCAATTTAAATTCCCACCAACAGTGCAAGAGGGTTCCCTTTTCTCCATACCCTCCCCAGCATTTATTGTTTGTAGATGTTTTGATGATGGCCATTCTGACTGGTGTGAGGTGATACCTCATTGTAGTTTTTTTTTTTTTTTTTTTTTGTGGTACGCGGGCCTCTCACTGTTGTGGCCTCTCCCGTTGTGGAGCACAGGCTCCGGACGCGCAGGCTCAGTGGCCATGGCTCTCGGGCCCAGCTGCTCCACGGCATGTGGGATCCTCCTGGACCGGGGCACAAACCCGTGTCCCCTGCATCGGCAGGCAGACTCTCAACCAGTGCGCCACCCCTCATTGTAGTTTTGATTTGCATTTCTCTAATGATTAGTGATGTTGAGCATCCTTTCATGTGTTTGTTGGCAATCTGTATATCTTCTTTGGAGAACTGTCTATTTAGGTCTTCTGCCCATTTTTGGATTGGGTTGTTTGTTTTTTTTTGATACTGAGCTGCATGAGCTGCTTGTATATTTTGGAGATTAATCCTTTGTCAGTTGCTTCATTTGCAAATATTTTCTCCCATTCTGAGGGTTGTCTTTTCGTCTTGTTTATGGTTTCCTTTGTTGTGCAAAAGCTTTTAAGTTTCATTAAGTCCCATTTCTTTATTTTTGTTTTCATTTCCTTTTCTCTAGGAGGTGGGTCAAAAAGGATCTTACTGTGATTTATGTCATAGAGTGTTCTGCCTGTGTTTTCCTCTAAGAATTTGATAGTGTCTGGCATTACATTTAGGTCTTTAATCCATTTTGAGTTTATTTTTGTGTATGGTGTTAGGGAGTGTTCTAATTTCATTCTTTTACATGTAGCTGTCCCATTTTCCCAGCACTACGTATTGAAGATACTGTCTTTTCTCCATTGTATATTCTTGCCTCCTTTATCAAAGATAAGGTGACTGTATGTGCATGGGTTTATCTCTGGGCTTTCTATCCTGTTCCATTGATCTATGTTTCTGTTTTTGTGCCAGTACCATACTGTCTTGACTACTGTATCTTTTTTTATGTTTCTGTGAGAATGTTTTTGGTTGAGATTTATATTTAAATTGGTGAACATAGTAAAGCAGATTGCTCTCTATAATGTTGATAGGCCTCATCCAATCAGTTGAAGGCCTCTCCTGAGCAAGGGGAAGTCTGTAGTAGATGGCCTTCATACTTGAACTGCAACACGGGCTCTTCCCTAGGTCTCCAGCCTGCTGGTCCACCCTGCGGATTTTAGACTTGCCAGCCTCCATAATTGCATGAGCCAGTTCCTTAAAATTAATTTCTTTCTTCCTATTTCTCTCTCTCTCTCTCTCTCTCTCTCTCTCCATCCTATTAATTCTCTTTCTCTGGAGAACTCTGAGTAACACAAGATCATTTAGCCCAACCCCTTTGTTTTTACAGATTTGGTAACATAAAGGCTCATAGAGAGAAAGAAATTGGCCAGGGTCAAACATCAAGTTATTGAGAAAGCCATGACATGAACCCATCTCTTGATTTCCAATTCAACACTCTTATTACCTGACATAATACCTTGCCCAGAGCTATAAAACCAAATGGAAAAGCTCACCCTCTCCTACTTCAAATAAAAAATAAGCATATTGAGTACTTTCCATATATCAGGTTCTCTCCTAAGTAGTTTGTATCCTTCTTTCTCATTAATTTTCACAACAGCCCTAGGAAATAAGTATTATTTTTTTTTATGTTCCTAATTTCCTAGATGTGGGAATACTTCTAATATTTCTCCCCACTTAGAAAAATCTTTTTATTTATTTATTTTTTATTTTTAATTTTTTAATTTTTTGCTTTATAACAAATTTAATCAGTTATACATATACATATGTTCCCATATCCCCTCCCTTTTGCGTCTCCCTCCCACCCTCCCTATCCCACCCCTCCAGGCGGTCACAAAGCACCGAGCTGATCTCCCTGTGCTATGCGGCTGCTTCCCACTAGCTATCTACCTTACGTTTGGTAGTGTATATATGTCCATGCCGCTCTTTCACTTTGTCACAGCTTACCCTTCCCCCTCCCCATATCCTCAAGTCCATTCTCTAGTAGGTCTGTGTCTGTATTCCTGTCTTACCCCTATGTTCTTCATGACATTTTTTTTTCTTAAATTCCATATATATGTGTCAGCATAGAGTATTTGTCTTTCTCTTTCTGACTTACTTCACTCTGTATGACAGACTCTAGGTCCATCCACCTCATTACAAATAGCTCAATTTCATTTCTTTTTATGGCTGAGTAATATTCCATTGTATATATGTGCCACATCTTCTTTACCCATTCATCCGATGCTGGACACTTAGGTTGTTTCCATCTCCAGGCTATTGTAAATAGGGCTGCTATGAACATTTTGGTACATGTGTCTTTTTGAATTATGGTTTTCTCAGGGTATATGCCCAGTAGTGGGATTGCTGGGTCATATGGTAGTTCTATTTGTATTTTTTTAAGGAACCTCCATACCGTTCTCCATAGTGGCTGTACCAATTCACATTCCCACCAGCAGTGCAAGAGTGTTCCTTTTTTTCCACACCCTCTCCAGCATTTATTGTTTCTAGATTTTTTGATGATGGCCATTCTAACTGGTGTGAGATGATATCTCATTGTAGTTTTGATTTGCATTTCTCTAATGAGTAAAGATGTTGAGCATCCTTTCATGTGTTTGTTGGCAGTCTGTATATCTTCTGTGGAGAAATGTCTATTTAGGTCTTCTGCCCATTTTTGGATTGGGTTGTTTGCTTTTTTGTTATTGAGCTGCATGAGCTGCTTATAAATTTTGGAGATTAATCCTTTATCAGTTGCTTCATTTACAAATATTTTCTCCCATTCTGAGGGTTGTCTTTTGGCCTTGTTTATGGTTTCCTTTGCTGTGCAAAAGCTTTGAAGTTTCATTAGGTCCCATGTGTTTATTTTTGTCTTTATTTCCATTTCTCTAGGAGGTGGGTCAAAAAGGATCTTGCTGTGATTTATGTCATAGAGTGTTCTGCCTATGTTTTCCTCTAAGAGTTTGATAGTGTCTGGCCTTACATTTAGGTCCTTAATCCATTTTGAGCTTATTTTTGTGTATGGTGTTAGGGAGTGATTAATCTCATACTTTTACATGTCCCTATCCAGTTTTCCCAGCACCACTTATTGAAGAGACTGTCCTTTCTCCACTGTACATTCCTGCCTCCTTTATCAAAGATAAGGTGACCATATGTCCGTGGGTTTATCTCTGGGCTTTCTATCCTGTTCCATTGATCTATCTTTCTGTTTTTGTGCCAGTACTGTCTTGATTACTGTAGCTTTGTAGTATAGTCTGAAGTCAGGAAGCCTGATTCCTCCAGCTCCATTTTTCGTTCTCAGGATTGCTTTGGCTATTCGGGGTCTTTTGTGTTTCCATACAAATTGCGAAATTTTTTGCTCTAGTTCTGTGAAAAATGCCAGGGGTAGTTTGATAGGGATTGCATTGAATCTGTAGATTGCTTTGGGTAGTAGAGTCATTTTCACAACGTTGCTTCTTCCAATCCAAGAACATGGTACATCTCTCCATCTATTTGTATCATCTTTAATTTCTTTCATCAGTGTCTTATAATTTTCTGCATACAGGTCTTTTGTCTCCTTAGGTAGGTTTATTCCTAAATATTTTATTCTTTTTGTTGCAATGGTAAATGGGAGTGTTTCCTTGATTTCACTTTCAGATTTTTCATCATTAGTATATAGGAATGCCAGAGATTTCTGTGCATTAATTTTGTATCCTGCAACTTTACCAAATTCATTGATTAGCTCTAGTAGTTTTCTGGTAGCATCTTTAGGATTCTCTATGTATAGTATCATGTCATCTGCAAACAGTGACAGCTTTACTTCTTCTTTTCCGATTTGGATTCCTTTTATTTCCTTTTCTTCTCTGATTGCTGTGGCTAAAACTTCCAAAACTATGTTGAATAAGAGTGGTGAGAGTGGGCAACCTTGTCTTGTTCCTCATCTTAGTGGAAATTGTTTCAGTTTTTCACCATTGAGGACGATGCTGGCTATGGGTTTGTCATATATGGCCTTTATTATGTTGAGGAAAGTTCCCTCTATGCCTACTTTCTGCAGGGTTTTTATCATAAATGGGTGTTGAATTTTGTCGAAAGCTTTCTCTGCATCTATTGAGATGATCATACGGTTTTTCTCCTTCAATTTGTTAATATGGTGTATCACGTTGATTGATTTGCGTATATTGAAGAATCCTTGCATTCCTGGAATAAACCCCACTTGATCATGGTGTATGATCCTTTTAATGTGCTGTTGGATTCTGTTTGCTAGTATTTTGTGGAGGATTTTTGCATCTATGTTCATCAGTGATATTGGCCTGTAGTTTTCTTTCTTTGTGACATCCTTGTCTGGTTTTGGTATCAAGGTGATGGTGGCCTCGTAGAATGAGTTTGGGAGTGTTCCTCCCTCTGCTATATTTTGGAAGAGTTTGAGAAGGATAGGTGTTAGCTCTTCTCTAAATGCTTGATAGAATTCGCCTGTGAAGCCATCTGGTCCTGGGCTTTTGTTTGTTGGAAGATTTTTTATCACAGTTTCAACTTCAGTGCTTGTGATTGGTCTGTTCATATTTTCTATTTCTTCCTGATTCAGTCTTGGCAGGTTGTGCATTTCTAAGAATTTGTCCATTTCTTCCAGGTTGTCCATTTTATTGGCATAGAGCTGCTTGTAGTAATCTCTCATGATCTTTTGTATTTCTGCAGTGTCAGTTGTTACTTCTCCTTTTTCATTTCTAATTCTATTGATTTGAGTCTTCTCCCTTTTTTTCTTGATGAGTCTGGCTAATGGTTTATCAATTTTGTTTATCTTCTCAAAGAACCAGCTTTTAGTTTTGTTGATCTTTGCTATCATTTCCTTCATTTCTTTTTCATTTATTTCTGATCTGATTTTTATGATTTCTTTCCTTCTGCTAACTTTGGGATGTTTTTGTTCTTCTTTCTCTAATTGCTTTAGGTGCAAGGTTAGGTTGTTTATTCGAGATGTTTCCTGTTTCTTAAGGTGGGATTGTATTGCTATAAACTTCCCTCTTAGAACTGCTTTTGCTGCATCCCATAGGTTTTGGGTCGTCATGTCTCCATTGTCATTTGTTTCTAGGTATTTTTTAATTTCCCCTTTGATTTCTTCAGTGATCACTTCGTTATTAAGTAGTGTATTGTTTAGCCTCCATGTGTTTGTATTTTTTACAGCTCTTTTCCTGTAATTGATATCTAGTCTCATAGCATTGTGGTCGGAAAAGATACTTGATACAATTTCAATTTTCTTAAATTTACCAAGGCTTGATTTGTGACCCAAGATATGATCTATCCTGGAGAATGTTCCATGAGCACTTGAGAAAAATGTGTATTCTGTTGTTTTTGGATGGAATGTCCTATAAATATCAATTAAGTCCATCTTGTTTAATGTATCATTTAAAGCTTGTGTTTCCTTATTTATTTTCATTTTGGATGATCTGTCCATTGGTGAAAGGGGGGTGTTAAAGTCCCCTCCTATGATTGTGTTACTGTTGATTTCTCCTTTTATGGCTGTTAGTATTTGCCTTATGTATTGAGGTGCTCCTATGTTGGGTGCATAAATATTTACAATTGTTATATCTTCTTCTTGGATCGATCCCTTTATCGTTATGTAGTGTCCTTCTTTGTCTCTTCTAGTAGTCTTTATTTTAAAGTCTATTTTGTCTGATATGAGAATTGCTACTCCAGCTTTCTTTTGGTTTCCATTTGCATGGAATATCTTTTTCCATCCCCTTACTTTCAGTCTGTATGTGTCTCTAGGTCTGAAGTGGGTCTCTTGTAGACAGCATATATATGGGTCTTGTTTTTGTATCCATTCAGCCAATCTGTGTCTTTTGGTGGGAGCATTTAGTCCATTTACATTTAAGGTAATTATCGATATGTATGTTCCTATTCCCATTTTCTTAATTGTTTTGGGTTCGTTATTGTAGGTCTTTTCCTTCTGTTGTGTTTCTTGCCTAGAGAAGTTCCTTTAGCATTTGTTGTAAAGCTGGTTTGGTGGTGCTGAACTCTCTCAGCTTTTGCTTGTCTGTAAAGGTTTTAATTTCTCCATCAAATCTGAATGAGATCCTTGCTGGGTAGAGTAATCTTGGTTGCAGGTTTTTCTCCTTCATCACTTTAATTATGTCCTGCCACTCCCTTCTGGCTTGTAGAGTTTCTGCTGAGAGATCAGCTGTTATCCTGATGGGGATTCCCTTGTGTGTTATTTGTTGTTTTTGCCTTGCTGCTTTTAATATGATTTCTTTGTGTTTAATTTTTGACAGTTTGATTAATATGTGTCTTGGCATATTTCTCCTTGGATTTATTCTGTATGGGACTCTCTGTGCCTCCTGGACTTGATGAACTATTTCCTTTCCCATATTAGGGAAGTTTTCAACTATAATCTCTTCAAGTATTTTCTCAGTCCCTTTCTTTTTCTCTTCTTCTTCTGGAACCCCTATAATTCGAACGTTGGTGCGTTTAATGTTGTCCCAGAGGTCTCTGAGACTGTCCTCTGTTCTTTTCATTCTTTTTTCTTTATTTTGCTCTGCAGCAGTTATTTCCACTATTTTATCTTCCACCTCACTTATCCATTCTTCTGCCTCAGTTATTCTGCTATTGATCCCATCTAGAGTATTTTTTATTTCATGTATTGTGTTTTTAATCGATGCTTGATTCATCTTTAGTTCTTCTAGGTCCTTGTTAACTGTTTCTTGCATTTTGTCTATTCTATTTCCAAGATTTTGGATCTGGGAAATAGAATCTTGGATCATCTTTACCATCATTATTCTGAATTCTTTTTCAGGTAGACTGCCTATTACCTCTTCATTTGTTAGGTCTGGTGAGTTTTTATCTTGCTTCTTCTCCTGCTGTGTGCTTTTCTGTCTTCTCATTTTGCTTATGTTACTGTGTTTGGGGTCTCCTTTTTGCAGGCTGCAGGTTCGTAGTTCCCGTTGTTTTTGGTGTCTGTCCCCAGTGGCTAAGGTTGGTTTAGTGGGTTGTGTAGGCTTCCTGGTGGAGGGGACTAGTGCCTGTGTTCTGGTGGATGAGGCTGGATCTTGTCTTTCTGGTGGGCAGGTCCACGTCTGGTGGTGTGTTTTGGGGTGTCTGCGGACTTTTTATGATTTTAGGCCACCTCTCTGCTAATGGGTGGCGTTGTGTTCCTGTCTTGCTAGTTGTTTGGCATAGGGTGTCCAGCACTGTAGCTTGCTGGTCGTTGAATGAAGCTGGGTGCTGCTCTTGAGATGGAGATCTCTGGAAGATTTTCGCCGTTTGATATTATGTGGAGCTGGGAGATCTCTTGTGGACCAGTGTCCTGAAGTTGGCTCTCCCACCTCAGAGGCACAGCACTGACTCCTGGCTCCTCAATTTGGGATGATTTGTTGTCTATTCATGTATTCCACAGATGCAGGGTACATCAAGTTGATTGTGGAGCTTTAATCCGCTGCTTCTGAGGCTGCTGGGAGAGGTTTCCCTTTCTCTTTTTTGTTCTCACAGCTCCTGGGTCTCAGCTTTGGATTTGGCCCCGCCTCTGCGTGTAGGTCGCTGGAGGGCGTCTGTTCTTCGCTCAGACAGGACAGGGTTAAAGGAGCAGCCTCTCCGGGGACTCTGGCTCACTCAGGCCGGGCGGGAGGGAGGGGCACGGAGTGCGGGGCGAGCCTGCAGCGGCAGAGGTCGGCGTGACGTTGCACCAGCCCGAGGCGCGCCGTGCGTTCTCCCAGGGAAGCCGCCCCTGGATCCCGGGACCCCGGCAGTGGCGGGCTGCACAGGCTCCCGCAAGGGCGGTGTGGACAGTGACCTGCGCTCGCACACAGGCTTCTTGGTGGCAGCAGCAGCAGCCCCAGCGTCCCACGCCCGTCACTGGGCTCCGCGCTTTCAGTCGTGACGCGTGCCCGTCTGTGGAGCCCCTTTAAGCAGCGCTCTTAATCCCCTCTCCTCGCGCACCAGGAAACCAAGAGGGAAGAAAAAGTCTCTTGCCTCTTCGGCAGCTCCAGAGTTTTCACGGACTCCCTGCCGGCTAGCTGTGGCACATTAGCCCCCTTCAGGCTGAGTTCTCGCCACCAGCCCCAGTCCTCTCCCTGCGCTCTGACCGAAGCCCGAGCCTCAGCTTCCAGCGCCGCCCGCCCCGGCGGGCGAGCAGACAAGCCCCTCGGGCTGGTGAGTGCCGCTCGGCACCGCTCCTCTGTGCGGGAATCTCTCCGCTTTGCCCTACCCAGGTATGTGGGGAGTTTCTTGCCTTTTGGGAGCTCTGGGGTCTTCTGCCAGCGTTCAGTAGGTGTTCTGTAGGAGTTGTTCCACGTGTAGCTGTATTTCTGGTGTATCCATAGGGAGGAAGGTGATCTCCGCGTCTTACTCTTCCGCCATCTTACCCGGAAGTGACTACTGTATCTTTGTAGTATAGTCTGAGGTCAGGGAGTCTCAACCTCCAGCTCCGTTTTTCTTTTTCAGTATTGCTTTGGCTATTTGGAGTCTTTTGTGTTTCCATACAAATTGTGAAATGTTTTGTTCTAGTTCTGTGAAAAATGCCATTGGTAGTTTGATAGGGATTGCATTGAATCTGTAGATTGCTTTGGGTAGTATAGTCATTTTCACAATATTGATTCTTCCAATCCAAGAACATGGTGTATCTCTCCATCTGTTTGTATCATCTTTAACTTCTTTCATCAGTGTCTTATAGTTTTCTGCATACAGGTCTTTTGTCTCCTTAGGTAGGTTTATTCCTAGGTATTTTATTCTTTTTGTTGCATTGGTAAATGGGAGTGTTTCCTTAATTTTTCTTTCAGATTTTTCATCATTAGCGTATAGGAATGCAAGAGCTTTCTGTGCATTAATTTTGTGTCCTGCTACTTTACCAAATTCATTGACTAGCTCTGGCAGTTTTCTGGTAGACTCTTCAGGATTCTCTATGTATAGTATCATGTCATCTGCAAACAGTAACAGTTTTAATTCTTCTTTTCCAATTTGTATTCCTTTTATCTCTTTTTCTTCTCTGATGGCTGTGGCTAAAACTTCCAAAACTATGTTGAATAATGATGGTGAGAGTGAGCAACCTTGTCTTGTTCCTGATCTTAGTGGAAATGGTTTCACTTTTTCACCATTGAGAATGATGTTGCCTGTGGGTTGGTCATATATGGCCTTTATCATGTTGAGGTAGGTTCCCTCTATGCCTGCTTTCTGGAGAGTTTTCTTTTATCATAAATGGGTGCTGAATTTTGTCGAAAGCTTTTTCTGCATCTATTGAGATGATCATATGTTGTTTATCCTTCAATTTGTTAATATGGTGTATCACATTGGTTTGCGTATACTGAAGAATCCTTGCATTCCTGGGATAAACCCCACTTGATCATGGTGTATGATCCTTTTAATCTGCTGTTGGATTCTGTTTGGTAGTATTTTGTGGAGGATTTTTGCATGTATGTTCATATTTTTGCATGTATGATATTGGCCTTTAGCTTTCTTTTTATGCGACATCTTTGGTTTTGGTATCAGGGTGATGGTGGCTTCGTAGAATGAGTTTGGGAGTGCTCCTCGTTCTGCTATATTTTGGAAGAGTTGGAGAAGGATAGGTGTTAGGTCTTCTCTAAATGTTTGATAGAATTCGCCTGTGAACCCATCTGGCCCTGGGCTTTTGTTAGTTGGAAAATTTTTTTTTTTTTTTTTGTGGTATGTGGGCCTCTCACTGTTGTGGCCTCTCCCATTGTGGAGCACAGGCTCCGGACGCGCAGGCTCAGCAGCCATGGCTTACGGGCATAGCCTCTCTGTGGCATGTGGGATCTTCCTGGACCGGGGCACGAACCCATGTCGCCTGCATCGGCAGGCGGACTCTCAACCACTGCGCCACCAGGGAAGCCCAGTTGGAAGGTTTTTAATCACAGTTTCATTTTTAGTGCTTGTGATTGGTCTGTTTACATTTTCTATTTCTTCCTGGTTCAGTCTCAGAAGGTTGTGCTTTCCTAAGAAATTGTCCATTTCGTCCAGGTTGTCCATTTTATTGGCATAGAGTTGCTTGTAGTAATCTCTCATGATCCTTTGTATTTCTGCAGTATCAGTTGTTACTTCTGCTTTTTCATTTCTAATTCTGTTGATTTGAGTCTTCTCCGTTTTTTTCTTGATGAGTCTGGCTAATGGTTTATCAGCTTTGTTTATCGTCTCAAAGAAATAGCTATTAGTTTTACTGATCTTTGTTACTGTTTCCTCATTTGTTTTTCATTTACTTCTGATCCAATCTTTATGATTTCTTTCCTTCTGCTAATTTGGGGGGTTTTTTTTGTTCTTTTTTCTCTAAATGCGTTAGATGTAAGGTTAGGTTGTTTATTTGAGATGTTTCTTGAGGTAGGATTGCATTGCTATAAACTTCCCTCTTAGCACTGCTTTTGCTGCATCCCAATGGTTTTGGGTCATCGTGTTTTCATTGTCATTTGTTTCTAGGTATTTTTTTATTTCCTCTTTGATTTCTTCAGTGATCTTTTGGTTATTTAGTCGCATACTGTTTAGCCTCTATGTGTTTGTTTTTTTTCTTGTAATTGATATCTAGTCTCATAGCATTGTGGTCAGAAAAGATACTTGATACGGTTTCAACTCTCTTAAATTTACTAACGCTTGATTTGTGATGTAAGATATGGTCCATCCTGGAGAATGTTTCATGAGCACTTGAGAGGAAAGTGTATTCTGTTGTTTTTGGTTGGAATGTCCTATAAATATCAATTAAGTCCATCTTGTTTAATGTATCATTTAAAGCTTGTGTTTCCTTATTTACTTTCATTTTGGATGATCTGTCCATTGGTGAAATTGGGCTGTTGAAGTACCCTACCATGGTTGTGTTACTGTCGATTTCACATTTTATGGCTGTAAGCATTTGCCTTATTGTATTGAGGTGCTGTTATGTTGGGTGCATAAATATTTACAATTGCCCTATCTTCTTCTTGGATTAATCGCTTGATCATTATGTAGTGTCCTTCTTTGTCTCTTGTGATAGCTGTTACTTTAAAGTATTTTGTCTGATATGAGAATTGTTATTCCAACTTTCTTTTGATTTCCATTTGCATGGAATATCTTTTTCCATCCCCTCACTTTCGGTCTGTATGTGTCCCTAGGTCTGAAGTGGGTCTCTTTTAGACAGCATATATATGGGTCTTTTTTTTTGTATCCATTCAGCCAGTCTGTGTCTTTTGGTTGAGTGTTTAATCCATTTACATTTAAGGTAATTATCAATATGTATATTCCTATTACCATCTTCTTACTTGTTTTGGGTTTGTTTTTATAAGTCTTTTCCTTCTCTTGTGTTTCCTGCCTAGAGAAGTTTCTCTAACATTTGTTGTAATCGTGGTTTGGTGGTGCTGAATTCTCTTAGCTTTTGCTTGTCTGTAAAGGTTCTAATTTCTCCGTTGAATCTGAATGACATCCTTGTTGGGTAGAGTAATCTTGGTAGAGTAACCCTAACTCTAAGCCTAACCCTTTCATCACTTTGAATATGTCCTGCCACTCCCTTCTGCTTGCAGAGTTTTTGCTGAAAGATCAGCTGTTAATCTTATGGGGATTCCCTTGTATATTATTTGTTGCTTTTCCCTTAATTTTCCCTTAATTTTTGAGAGCTTGATTAATATGTGTCTTGGCATGTTTCTCCTTGTATTTATCTTGTATGGGACTCTCTGTGCTTCCTGGACTTGATGATTTCTTTTCCCTTATTAGGGAAGTTTTTTGAACTATAATCTCTTCAAATATTTTCTCAGTCCCTTTCTTTTTCTCTTCTTCTTCTGGGACCCCTATAATTCGAATGTTGGTGTGTTTAATGTTGTCCCAGAGGTCTCTGAGACTGTCCTCAATTCTTTTCATTCTTTTTTCTTTATTCTGCTCTGTGGTAGTCATTTCCACTATTTTATCTTCCAGGTCACTCATCTGTTCTTCTTCCTCAATTATTCTGCTATTGATTCCTTCTAGAGAATCTTTAATTTCATTTATTGTGCTTTTCATCATTGTTTGTTTGCTGTTTAGTTCTTCTAGGTCCTTGTTAAACATTTATTGCATTTTCTTCATTCTATTTCCAAGATTTTGGGTCATCTTTACTATCATTACTCTGAATTCTTTTTCAGGTAGACTGCCTATTTTCTCTTCATGTTTTTGGTCTGGTGGGTTTTTACCTTGCTCCTTCATCTGCTACGTATTTCTCTGTCTTCTCATTTTGCTTAACTTACTGTGTTTGGGGTCTCCTTTTCACAGGCTGCCAGTTTGTAGTTCCCGTTGTTTTTGGTGTCTGCCCCAGGTGGGTAAGGTTGGTTCAGTGGGTTTTGTAGGCTTCTGGTTGGAGGGGTGTGGTGCCTGTGTTTTGGTGGATGAGGCTGGATCGTGTCTTTCTGGTGGGCCGGACTGTGCCTGATGGTGTGTTTTGGGCTGCTTGTGAACCTTTAGTATGATTTTAGGCAGCCTCTCTGCTGATGGATGGAGTTGTGTTCCTGTCTTGCTAGTTGTTTAGAATGGGGTGTCCAGCACTGGAGTTTGCTGGTTGTTGAATGGAGTTGGGTCTTAGTGTTGAGATGGAGATCTCTGGGAGAGCTCTCGCCGATTGATATTACGTGGGGCCAGGAGGTCTCTAGTGGACCAGTGTCCTGAACTCGGCTCTCCCACCTCAGAGGCTCAGGCCTGATACCCGGCTGGAGCGCCAAGACCCTGTCAGCCACACGGCTGCAGCATCCATCTGCCATTATTGTTGCTTTCTTTCTCTCTCAACAACTGAGCACGATAACATACACCCTCTTTCTCCTGAACCGGAAGAAGCTGAAGGAGAGCTGGTGGGAGCAGGAGGGGCCACAGTCACCGTTGAGGCTTGACTCCATGGAAGTCAAAACAGCGCGAACCCCCTTCTTCCAGCGCCCTGCACCAACTTTCCCAGCATGTGAGCTGCTGCATCAGTTTCACCTTGTGATACAGTTTTCAGAATGAGAATTTCAGAATTTTGGAGCTATAAAGGGTAGTAGTGGTCATGCACTCATAAGCCAGTTACAGTGACCTAGGAGAGAGAAAATCTGGTGCCATGGAGAATTCTGAGGTTTCTTGTAAATGTTTCTTCCCCCTAAGGTCTCAGTCCACTAAGGAAACAACATAGTTTTGGTCTGTATTTTGTGCATGTGTTAGAGATCACCAAAATTTACTAATAGATAATTTACAGGAACACAGGCAACAGTACTTTTCCATGTTCCCTCTTCTGATTTACCTAATTAATATCTGAAGTCACCTCCCAATATTTCATTATAACATAGGAAACAGTTCTAATTTTTTAAGTTAAAAAAAAAACTAAGCTAAAGGAGTTGAAATAAGGGCTGATGGTCTGTTCAAATTGTTGGTTTAATAAAAAGAAATGGAATGAGAGAATAGCTGCTGAGTTTTTGCTGAGTTTCTTTGCCACTTGGCTATTGCAGGCTTCAATGTCTTATCTATAAAACTAGTCTGTCGGCATACAGATGGCCAAAAGGCACATGAAAAGATGTTCAACATCACTAATTATTAGAGAAATGCAAATCAAAACTACAATGAGGTATCACCTCACACTGGTCAGAATGGCAATCATCAAAAAATCTACAAAAAATAAATGCTGGAAAGGGTGTGGAGAAAAGAGAACCCTTTTACAGTGTTGGTGGGAATGTAAATTGATACAGCCACTATGGAGAACAGTATGGAGGTTCCTTAAAAAACTAAAAATAGAGCTACTGTATGATCCAGCAATCCCACTCCTGGGCATGTATTCAGAGAAAACCATAATTCAAAAAGATACATGCACCCCAATGTTCACTGCAGCACTATGTATTTACAATAGCCAGGACATGGAAGCAACCTAAATGTCCATCGAGAGATGAATGGATAAAGAAGATATGGTACATATATACAATGAAATATTACTCACCCATAAAAGAGAACGAAATAATGCCATTTGCAGCAACATGGATGGACCTGGAGATTGTCATACTCAGTGAAATAAGTCAGACACAGAAAGAGAAATATCATATGATATCACTTATATGTAGAATCTTAAAAAATGATACAAATGAACTTATTTACAAAACAGAAATAGAGTCACAGATGTAAAAAAACAATCTTATGGTTACCAGGGTGGAAAGGGGGGAGGGATAAATTGGGAGACTGGGGTTGAAATATACATACTACTATATATAAAATAGATAACTAATAAGGACCTATTGTATAGCACAGGGAACTCTACTCAGTACTCTTGTAATGGCCTATATGGGAAAAGAATCTAAAAAAAGAGTGGATATATGTATATATATAACTGATTCACTTTGCTATACAGCAGAAACTAACGTTGTAAATCACCTATGATCCAGTAAAAATTAAAAGAAAAAACCAAACCCCGCCCCCCGCCATGGTCTACCTGTGGAAACAAGCAGGAGAGGTCACTCACAAAGATCTAATAATGATATTTGAAGGTTTTTTTGCACAAGTGATGGAAAAGTACAAATAAAATACCCCATTTCATACCCCATTAAATTGAACAGGGTATGCTTAGTAGGGTGTCTAGAAGCAGAAAACAGCTTTACAAAGTATAATTACAAAATCTTCTGGCTTTCTGTTTGCATTTGCTTCCAAAGAGTCTGACAACAGTCTTAAAACAGTCTCAGAGAAGATGATCACTGATGTCCTTATCCATTCCAAAATCTGAAATTCTCATCACCAAAACTTTTGCCAGTCTGCTCCTGGTAACATTATGTTCATTTGAAAAGTACCATTTCATACCCTTTCTCTGAGCACTTTGAGTGGAAGGATTATGCATGTCATATACGTTCACCATCTGTAATTAACTAAGGGGAAAGGACATAGAGATTTAAAGGAAGGCAAACTTAGTGACTTTGCCCCCAAGCCTGCATTCTGCTGTCCTCGCCTGCTGCCTTTAGGACTTCTGTGTGGCACGGAGGCTGCCCGATCTCGATCTAAACCGGGTGCAGGTGCAGAGACCTTCCGTCGCCCCTGGTGGTTCCCTAAGCTTATCTAGGTTTTTCACTGCCTAGTCGAGAAGTTGTTACACTAGAGACAGTAGAAATACAGAACAACAGTAGTGCCGCAGAGCACTTCTTCAGATTTCCAGGGCTGAGGATTTAGATGGCTGCTGCTAGAAAAGGGTGGATGAGTCAAAGGTAACACATCATTGGGAGAGTCATCCAGGTCTTGGAAGGAGAGGACTTTCTGAGAACACATTGATTAGGGAGTCAGGTGACATATACAGGTCTGTAAATGGCAACGGGGCATTTCATCTGCAAGTGGAAACAGGTAAAGCCAAGCTTTCCTGAGACTCAGTACTCTGTATAGACGAGAAACTTGAAATCTACAGGCAAGCTTAAGAGAAAAGACTTAATTGATCACTTTTATGGGACCAGCGTTTATTTAAATTTGTCATAGTCCTGTGGAAACCCTAGGATGGTTTGGAAGAAGCTTGGCCACGAAATAAAATGTTGAAAAATACCCAAACTTTGTTATTTCTAATATTTATATTTGGCAGCTCATTTTGACAAGCTCACAAGAAGCTTAGATTATCCATTGGATAATAAATAAGAAAAGTAGGTCTTAATTTCTAGAGTTCCTAATGACTTAACACCAATTTATAGTAAGAATTTTTCATTCATTTTGAATAAGATTTATTAAACACCCTATGTTCTCTGAAGCTCTGTTGGTAGTATCAACAGCTCCAAGCTGGAACACTCTATAACTCTGCTGTAGATCAGTGCTCTCCAATAGAAATATAATGCAAGCCACGTATGTCATTTAAAATTTTATAGTCATCACATTTAAAAAGAGTAAAAAGAAACATGGGGCATTAATTTTAATAATATATTTAATTTGACCCTAAATATCAAAATTATCATGTAATTGATATAAATTATATCAACATGTAATTGATATAAAAATATTCTTCCTTTTTTCTTCTTTTTTTTCCTAAGTCTCCAAAATCCAGTGTTTATTTTACACTTGCAGCAAGTGACAACTATTGGATTTTTATTGGTTAAAGTAAAATGTAGTCTTACCCAAAAAATAAAGCTGCGTTTAATGGAAAAAATATCTTATACTGCTACAGTTTTAAAGTTTACAGTTAAGTGAGTTAAAATGAAGTAAAACTACTAGTTCAGTTCTTCAGTTACTCCACCCACATCTGGGGTCCTCACCATCCATGGTAATGTGGTGAGTGGCTACCATATTGAACTGCACAGCTCGAGAACTTTTGTATAATCTCACACAATGGTGTGTTGAGCCAAATTACCCAAGTCCCTCTTTATTAGATTCATTTTTCAAGAAAGTGGTCCCAAGGTGGACAATGGGGTGTATTTAGGACTAAAGCTTTACTTTAAGAACATGGGTTTTGGACTACATATTTCAACTGCTTTAAGAAAGTCCCATTGAGTAACTTGAGTACTTAAAACGTAGGGAGAAAAATTCAATTACATGCCAACTAATTAACAAACTGTTTTCTTTTTTTTTTACTGTATCAAGAACCTATGGCTATTTAAAGAAATAGTATAAAATTTTAACAATTCACTTAATATAACTATCTGCAGTTTTAGGAAGGGGGATCCATGAATTGTAAGTGGTTTAGATGTTCTTAAAGCAATGCTAAGTAGGGAACATTTAATCTTACCTTCATCATGTTGTAAATCTTGTTGTTCTTTATTATGGTGGAAAGACCATAAATAAGTCTTTAATATGCCTACATTTTATCATTGACATTTATGATATGTTTTTGTATATTTTGACAAAATACCAAGGTAGAAGGAAAAAGCTCTGTTGTATTTGCAGTGGTAATTAATGTTGATGTCTGTATTTATGTATCACAAAATCTTGTGTAAACATACTTCAGTGGGGTCACAAGAATGTTTTATATAAATGTACCAAGACACCCTACCTAGAGTGCCATTTAGAACAAAATAATAACATGAAGTGGACTAGCTGAACATACCTTTTAAAAACATTCAAATAGCCCCTATGAGAAAAGAAGTCCTGTGATAAGTTTGAACTCCAGACAATTGTTTCATGTAAGAGATTCATTTTAAGGTTCTGAAGTTTTGCTAACAACTCAAAAAGTCAAACGGACTCATAGTTTATGTGTGAGTTCTTAATTAAGGATTTTACTGAAATATTTTATAATAACTGCCTTTGGAGTTATACCAGAAAATAATATCCTCTTCTATATGTAAATTATTCAGCTTTAGTCACAGGACACACAAATGCCAAAGTTTATGAATAGGCAAAAAAAGTGTTCAAATAACGGAATGATTTTTTTTCTTCTGGGCTGTAGTGATTCAGCATTTAGTCATATCCCCCTTACATCATGCAACCTTTTCCTTGCCTCTGAACACGACAAGTGTCACCTGGCACGGAGAGTTCATTTGTTACAAACACAGACACTGTGCCAGTAGCAAGTGGGGATTACTATTTTCTTCAATATGGAAAGTTTATCTAGGGTTCACGAAATAGTTGCATTATGACCATGTTGAAAAGGAAGCACAGATAGACTCCTCATGGCACACAAGGGCCTAGTAAAACAAGCAGATATTTTTGTCTTATTACCAAAGAAGGAACCGAGATGCTTTCCCCAGTGGCAGAGTATGGATTGGAACTCTGATGATCCTCCAACCACCTAGTCCTAGTCCAACTGATTCTACCACCAGGAAGCAATTCCCTTCTGCTGGGTCCTTTTCAAGATAAGGATGACAGGATTTTTGAGAACACGCTCCAAGAAACATCTGCCAGCTCCAAGCACAGTCCTCTCAAATCAAGCCTGTAGGGCACAGCTAACTTCCTACTGGCAACTTCTCCTTCAGTCAGTCAGGGATTGGGAGACCTAAACAGTTTTCCCATAACCTTTACATAAATGGTGCAGTAAATCATCTACATCAGATAATAAGACTTTTTAAAAGATGGCAGGAACAAGGGTGGTACGGATGGGGGAAGCATGTATCTGATCATTTTGTGGATCTTCTGAGATGAGTTGAGAACAGCAGGCCGGCACCTGTGGCCAGGACAGAAAGATGCAATCCTGTTGATGGAATTGACTGTCACATATGTTTCTGTTATGGAGCATGTGCTCAGAGAAAACAAAGGACCCAGATTTATCTCCCTTAGAGTTACAAGCCTTTGAACCTCCTTGGATGAGCATTCTATATTCAAAACCCAAAGCCTCTGTTTTCTAGGTTGAACATAAATCCAAACTGCAGTAGACATCTCGTAAGAGAAACAGAGGCAAGCTAAGTGAAGAAAGATGTGGCAGTATTTGCTTTAAATGCCACCAAAGTTTACTGAACTATTTTGACTGTGTGAATCCATGGATGTTTCCAATTGGACTTCCTGGACTTTGCTGGAGAAAGTAAGACGTTTTGGGAGGGTTACTGTTATTGAGACCTGAGACTTAACTCGTTTTAGGTACAAAGCTAGAGGTTTTTATACATAATTTTAATAATCTTCTTAACAATACTTTCAGGTCAATGTGGTTAACAGCCTCAGCAAAGTACATAGAGTGATTTCCAGAAGGTTTCCACTTAGAGCAGGGTGGATCCAGGGTGAAGGCCAGGAGAAGCTGTTTTGAAATCTGTGGATTTTCTTCGATGCTGCCTGCCTGTGTTAGAGGTTCCCAATCCTAGCTTCACTGCAGAATCATCACTTGTAGAGCTTTCAAAGCACAGTGGCAGAGCTCCACCCGACTCACTCAATCCTGATGTTTCAGATGGGGTCTGAGCATGTATAAACCTTAAAAGTCACGTGGATGGTGATTCTTTGCATACTCAGGGTTGAAAATCACCAATCAAGGGATGAATTTAAATTACAAAAAGTAGATTAGGCTAGAAAGAGTAAATATTAGTTACCTTTTTAAGACCTAGGCTGAAGAGAAATTACGAGAGTATTGACTTTTACACCATCCGAAGCAATGCTTCTCAAACGTGACAGGGTACCTGCTGCCCTGATGATTTTGATAAAAGGCGGATTCTGACTCAGCAGGTCTGGAGTGAGGCCTGTTTCTGAATTTCTAACAGTTTCTTAGGTACTGCTGATACTGTTGGTCTGCAAAACACATTTGAGTAACAAGGACCTGGGGACCGGAATCCGAGTCGAGGTTGCAAGTTTCTATGGCGTGACCAAGAGATGAGGTTTACATGTTAACATTGTTTCCAGGAGCCCTGACTGTGGTCACTGTCACCGTTAAAGTCAGGGTTTTGGTGACTGTGCCTGTTCATCCCCCGTCATCTGTTCTCCCCTCTGCTCTGCATGGCCTTGCCAGGTTGCTAGCAGTTGTGTTGTGACAGACATGTGGGTGTCAGTAATGTTTAATAGCCTCAACTGAAAACCTGTTTCATTCAAATGAAGCTCAGAGTGTACTTCTTTCTTCCCCCAGGTATTACTGGTCTTTGCTTAGAAAGGAAAGATGACTGTCCCTGTAGCTGGTCTGTGGCAACTGTCCCTAAGGAAGAGTCTCCCTCGTCCCTCACTCACCAGGCTGTCTCTAAAATTACAGTCGGAATGACTTCATTCTGATGATCATGACTATCTGGACGTCTTTCAAACAAAAGAGCCTCATTAAAAAAATGGTATTAGTCCTGAATTTTACGGGGGAGGGGTAGAAATTTACAATGAAGGTTTAAAAATGTGATCAAATAACACTAAGGAATTTCCAGACTGAAATAAGAAAGTAGTGATCTGAAGCGGGAAACTTTTCTCAAGCCACTGTAATAAGCATGTAAACCTACCACAAGCAAAACAGTGATTTAAAAAATAATTTCAATAAAATTATTTGGACCCATATATTTTAAGATACTCACTGCTATGCTGCCTTCAGGGAGTTTGGCTGGCTGATCTTTATAAGGCATCTTCTTAACTTCAAAGGACACCAGGGATGCAAGAGAATAAGGATCATTTTTCCTCTGAAATTAAAAACATTTAGTTAAGTATAGGCCATGTAAAGCTTTTAAAAGTTATATTGGCAGCCAACCGGTTGTTTTTCATGTTGTCCATTTCCAAAGCAAAATTTCCTGCTTCCTTCTCTCTTCCTTTTCTCTCTTTACTTTTTCCACATCCATCTATCCATTCATGATCCATTCATCATCTCCCCGTCCATCTTCCGTCCATCATCCACCCATCCGTCACCCATTCACTATCCATCCAACCAACCATTCATCTTCTTCTTATTTCTAAAGATAATTCATCTTATGAACAAAAGACTTGGCATAATAAGGTTAAAATAAAAATAGAAAAGCAGAGTTCCTAAAAGGAGTAATAAGCACAAGTGCCATTAGAAGAACATAACAGGGAGACATCGTGGGTTACAAATTCTTGTTATCTGAGAGAAGGAAATATTTTAGGAGAGAGACTGCTGCTAAGTTACAAAGAAATTAATCACATTTCATCTTATACAGAAGACCCAGAACAGATCCCTCAGTCATGGCACTATTAGGATTTTGGGTTGGTTAAGGAACTGTCCTGTGCATTGTAGGATGTTTAGCAGCATCCATGACCTCTACCCACTAGATGCCAGTAGCACCCCTCACCCAGTTGTAACAATTGAAAGTGTCTCTAATTACTGCCAGTGTCCTCTGGGGAGCAGAATCCCCCTGGTTAAGAACCACTGACCTAGAGCTATACAGTGTTTTTGACAGAACTCTTCAGCAAGTTCTTTTTGTTTAATCGGTTCTCATATTAACTGCTGATTAAGGTCAAGGGAAAGTATTTAAGAGTAACTCATGGAAAACCATTCTGAGAACTTAAGTTCCTGTGGTTCCCCTCCATTTAGCTTGAGACAGTGATGAGATCTATCCAGGGGTGGGCTGTAACTGGCTCATAATGGCGCTGGAGAGCAGAAGGTTAAAATTTCAAGAATTTTGAGTACCTGTTGTCAAATAGAGCCATTATTAAAACAAGTTATATATACATAAGCGTTAGTAAGTTATCTTTTTAAAAAGGTAGTAAACACTCTAAACTCAGTACTTAGTAATAATTTTATTGCATTTTACTATTATCTATGCTCTTGATATTATTTAAGCCTATTGTATCTGTAGGGGAAACACTATATGGTGGTGTGCTGCTCTGCATCTCTTCCCAACTCTGTATTCAGTGATGTCATGTTGGCAGCTTGAAATTGACCATGGCGGGAACGGTCACACCATGGGAATCAGCAAATGTTACATTTCAGAGTTTTTTCCCTCCAGAAAGTGGTTTATTAAACATTTACTAGCACTTCACCATCTATAATCCAGTGTTGGGTTTCTTGAGGCCAATCCAACAGGTTGCACTGTAATAATTTCAATATTTTTACAAATTTATTTTTCCCCTGTGGCTCAATTTTTTCTCCCTTCAATAAACCCCATTTCTTCTACATAATGAGGACAGGCTAGAGTATACAAAACTTTTATATATACTTAACGTCACTACTTCTTTTTTTTTTTAATAATTTTTTTGTTAGTTTCTGCTTTATAACAAAGTGAATCAGTCATACATATACATCTGTTCCCACATCCCTTCCCTCATGCATCTCCCTCCCTCCCACCCTCCCCATCCCACCCCCTCCAGGCGTTTTTTAAAATGTGGAAATCTTTGCTCATAAAATCTTGTGTGTACTTGGTGATTTAAATCTACTTTCCTTAATACCATGGCTGATAGAAGAAACATGACAAATTCTGGTAATGAGATTCTGTGCATAACGGTTATAATAGCATATTCACATGTGTGTCCAGGCTCCCAAACCTTCAAATAACAAGTTTTCTTTAGTCTCCAAGTTCAATAAAAAAAGCACTGATAGAAAATAATTCCCTTGCTCTTGAAGTCACATCTTTGGGAAACAAATCATGAGAGAACTCTATCTCCAAATCAACTCTAGATGGAAAGTTTTTGTCCTACATGATTCTGCATTTATGAACATGGAAGTTTCTTAATGAATAACAAATGAACTTAATTACAAAGCAGGAATAGAGTCACAGATGTAGAAAACAAACTACGGTTACCAGGGAGTAAAGGCGTGGGGGAAGGATAAATTGGGAGATTGGGATTGACATATACACACCACTATATATAAAATAGATAACTAATAAGAACCTACTGTATAGCACAGGGAACTCTACTCAATACTCTGTAATGATGTATATGGGAAAAGACTCTTAAAGAGTGAATATATGCATATGTATAACCGATTCACTTTGCTGTATACCCAAAACTAACACAACATTGTAAATCAGCTATACTCTAATAAAAATTTTAAAAAAAGAGAGAGATGGGATTTGAAGTCTGGAATGTGGAGAAACATGTTTCTCGGAGGGGATTTTCTCTCACCTTCCTTGAATCCCTCTACTCTTGGCCATTTTGAATCTTCTTCACATTTTCCATTCATCAGCCATCTTTACCGTCATTTCCCTTGGTTCACAAAACACTGTGCTTTGCTGAACCTCATAAACACCTGGGATCAGGTTCACAGATTGTGATTCACTAAGTCTGGGATGAAACTATAGTTGCCCTGTATTGTTTGGAATTTCCACATTGTTGTTTAGTTTTTTTATCTTTCTTGATTATTTTCTTCCCCGACAAGATTACCCAAAACTGGAAGGCATAGAGCATGGCATATAATAAGGCTTATACCTTCCATAGCACCTGGAACAGTATGCCTGGAAGGGCTTCATCAATCCTGCTTGACTGACAGCATGAACGGATGGTGAATGAACACATCAGATGGCTGGGTTATCCGAAGACCCTCCTATCCCATATCCACCCATTTGATAGCACCTTATAAAAGGTTTAATTCTGTCAATTATTGAATTGGACCTCCTGCCCCATCAATGAGATTAGGAAGTTCAGGAAGTTGTAAGAGAAGGTAGTGACATAAAATGAGGGCTGCCGATCATGATAAGGGGCTACGGACACACTCCTCCGTTACCTAATTCAGTGATGCAAATGGACACAGTCTAGGACCTGAATAAATCTGGTGGTAGGCAAATAGACTGTAAACAATACAACTCATAGACTGATCTGTTCTTTTTTTTTTTTTTTAAGAAGATGCTGGGGGTAGGAGTTTATTAATTAATTAATTAATTTTTGCTGTGTTGGGTCTTCCTTTCTGTATGAGGGCTTTCTCTAGTTGTGGCAAGTGGGGTCCACTCTTCATCGCAGTGCACGGGCCTCTCACTATCGCGGCCTCTCTTGTTGCGGAGCACAGGCTCCAGACGTGCAGGCTCAGTAGTTGTGGCTCACGGGCCTAGTTGCTCCGCGGCATGTGGATCCTCCCAGACCAGGGCTCGAACCCGTGTCCCCTGCATTAGCAGGCAGATTCTCAACCACTGCGCCACCAGCGAAGCCCTTGATCTGTTCTTTATTTTAAATTATTCTCCAAAAGCAATGTTTCTTCCACCCTTTTCAGTAAAAAAATGCATTTTTTTTTTCATTTTTCTAAGATGCTCTGAAGCTCCACGGAATGGGAAATATGAGCTATTAGGCTCTGATCTACGTCAGTATCAAAGATACACGAGGCCTGTGTCTGTAAGTCAAAATCCTGGTACAGGTAAGCGTTTAATTCATGAAAAATAATCATGAGCACAGTCCTTTTATTGATTCCATGTTCAAAGTTGAATGCTTTCAGCAGTGCTCTTTACATAACTATGATATTATTCTTATGTTAAAAAATTATCTCTTCTGCGTGGCAATCTACTGCTGTAATAGCCATCACTGCCATATTCTAGGCAATTTAGGATTAAAAAAGCAGCTGGAGTTAATATCCCTTGACAATACCTTGAACCCTCCACATGCCCCAGCTAGTTGTTAATCCTCAGAAAATGCCCTATCCCTCTGTCATTGCCACATCATTTAAACTGTGGTTTGCAGCCCACCACCTGCCTCTGTTATGTACTAGTGCACACAGATTGGCTTATGGTCATGGTACTAATAAAAGTTACAGAGCTGGGAACAAATGGAGTGGAGAGTGAGGCTTTTAAGTTGGTTAAAGACCTAGTGACGGTGGCTGAGACCATGAAGAGCTCCCCCGCTGCTAAATTCCTTCTCAAGAATTACTTTTAAACCACACATCCATTTTATAAAGCCTGTGTTTAAATACTCAATATCTCCCAGAAACAAAGCCTTGTGGGACAACAAAACTTAAAACAGTTACTGGTCAAACTTTAAGCTGTTAAAGAGGTTGCTCTTTCAAGCAACAATCACAGCACAGATCATTGCTTAGAATTAAAGACCAGTATGCATGTTTACCATGTGGGCAAAACCAAACATGATACCACAAATCACGTCAGCCTAGAATCATAAACTTTCTCTCCTGGATTAGGAAGGCAGAAAATGTTGGCCTCCTGCTGGGTTGTGTGACAAAACTATTAAAGACTTCCAGGATGTAGAATATTCTTTGAGCGGCAGGCCGGCGGCAGTTTGCAGTAATGCTCTCCTCTTTAGCCATCAGCTTCTGAGACTGGTATAAGCAGAAACAGTGGAAGTACAGAAGTTTGGGCTATGGCTGTGGGTAAACATGAAGTGACATGTGCCAGTCTCTCCTGAATCTTTGGAAGCGTCACTTTGCTCTGGTAGAACCTCAGAATGTCCCTGTAGGTTGTTCTGGTCTGACTCTACTTGTGCTAAATAGTTATTGTTTAGAAAATCCTAGTGGGAAGCAGCCGCATAGCACAGGGAGATCAGCTTGGTGCTTTGTGATCACCTAGAGGGGTGGGATAGGGAGGTTGGGAGGGAGACGCAAGAGGGAGGGGATGTGGGGATATATGTATACGTAGAGCTGATTCACTTTGTTATACAGCAGAAACTAACACACCATTGTAAAGCAATTATACTCCAATAAAGATGTTTAAAAAAAGAAAATCCCTCAATTGGTATTGACTTCTTCCATATCCACTGGGTCTTCAACAGGTATATGAAGATGCAATTTTCTTTTCTGTCTGTTTTTTTTTACTTCTACATGGTGAAAGTGCTTTATTTTTTAAACTTTTTAAAAGATTTATTTTATTGAAGTATAGTTGATTTACAATGTTGTGTTAATTTCTGCAAATTGATTGCAGAGCAAAGTGATTCAGTTACACATATATATATACATTCTTTTTCATATTCTTTTCCATTATGGTTTATTACAGGATATTGGATATAGTTCCTTGTGTTATACAGTAGGACCTTGTTTTTATCCATTCTATATATGATAGCTTGCATCTGCTAATCCCAAACTCCCAATCCATCCCTCCTCCACCCCCCTTCCCCCTTGGCAACCACAAGTCTGTTCTCTATGTCTGTGGTTCTGTTTCTGTTTCATAGATAGGTTCATTTGTGTCATATTTTAGATTCCACATATAAATGATATCATATGGTATTTGTCTTTCTTAAAGGTGCAATTTTCGCTCCATAGGTCTTCTATTGGAACAGTATGTTATGCACAGACAGACGTATGTCATCTGAAATAGTCATTTCCCCCTTGACTATAATGTCATAATTATTTTAGTCCTGCTTCACTGAAAGGCTGTGCTTCCTCATTTCAGTAGGATGTGATGCCCAAAGTAATAGGAGGGGTGGATGGTTATCATTTAGACTGTGTGGGCTTGGGAATTCATTAAAACTCATCTCCCCTGACTCTTAGAGAAAAAGTAACAGCCAAAAAACAGAATGGCTGTGAGCAAATTGATGGCATGTAAGTGGTACCTGAAGCAGTGCCTGGCACATAGTTGGCAGTTGGTACTTCATAAATATTTATTGAGTGAATGAATAAATCATGGTTTAACAACAACAGCAAAAAGAAATTGTGCACTGCCCTTCTCCTTAGGTCAGTTGTTCAAAGCCAGGAATGATTTTGCCCCCAGGGGACACTGGCGATGTTTGGAGACATTTTTGGTTGTCACAGCTGAGGTGAGAGTTGTTACTGGCATCTAGTGGGCAGGGGCCAGGGATGCTGCTAAGCATCCTATCATGCACAGGACCACCCCACAACAAAGAATTCTCTGCACCAGAATATTAATAGGGCTGAGGTTGAAGAATCCTGCCTTAGGTTAAAAAAAAAAAAAAGAATGCTTCACAAAAACCTTTTTAAAAATACTTTAAATTTTCCTCCTCTTTATTGTAGAAACAAAATTATATAAGATTTATGAGACTACCGCAAGTATTCTGACTCATAGAAAACGTGAGACTCTAGAGCTACAAAATTCTGTATTATTAGCTGGACTCAGAAGGATTTTATCATTGGATTTTCTATGGTACAATGAAACAAATGAGTTTTCTGGTAGTTAAAATATGGGCAAGAATGCATAGACTTGAGTTTTAATTTAGCTTTTTTCCCCCAAATCCTCCCCAAACAACAAGGTCACAACACAGCAGTCTCATTTAAATAAATAGCAATTTCCACATGGAAAAATTCATCTGCTTAGTATAAAGGAGATTTTAAACCTTTAAAATACACACAATCAATATAATCATCCTGAGAAGTATGGGATGCCACAGTCCAGACAAGCCAAAGCAGCAAGGAATCTACAAATCAACGTGCCTGGCACTTTACTGAGAAGCTGTTCTGACCGAAGCCCAGGCTGTGGTATCACCAGACAAGAAGAACTTTCTAGGACACTATCTCTTCCCCTTCTAAACTTTATATTTGAATTGTTCTGGGCATATGGCTTGAATTATGTTCTTGTACTCACCATCATTTCATCAACTACTATTTACCAAGGAACTGCTAGATAGTGTTGAGACAAACAGATTTGTTCAAATCTCAGTTACTGTCTGACGGTCTTAGGGACTGAGGATATTTAAATTGTGTTCACCTAACATATCACACACACACACACACACACACACACACACACACACAATGGAATATCATTCAGCCATAAAAAAGAAAGAAATCTTGCTTTTTGCAACACCATGGATGGACCTTGAGAGCATTATGCTAAGTGAGATAAGTCAAACAGAGAAAGAAAAATAGGGTATGAACCCACTTATGCATGGGATCCAAAAAAAGCCAGATTCATAGAAACAGAGAACTGATGGTTACCAGGGGTTGTGTGGGGGGGAAATGGATACATGATGTTAAAGGAACAAACTTGCAGCTAGTACATCAATAAGTCCTGGAGACCTAATGTACAGCATAGTGATTATAGTCAACAATACTATAGTATAAACTTCAAAGTTGTAAAGAGCCCGTATCTTTTTTTCTCACTGCTGTGGCCTCTCCCGTTGCGGAGCACAGGCTCCAGACGTGCAGGCTCAGCGGCCATGGCTCACGGGCCCAGCCACTCCGCGGCATGTGGGATCTTCCCAGACTGGGGCACGAACCCACGTCCCCTGCATCAGCAGGCAGACTCTCAACCACTGCACCACCAGGGAAGCCCAAGAGCCCATATCTTAAAAGTTCTCAACACACACACACACACAAAGGTAATTATGTGAGGGGATAGAGGTATTAACTAAGCTTATTGTGATAATCATGTCACTATATAGTATCACATTGTCATGTTGTACACCTTAAGCTTACATAGGTCATATGTCAATAAGATCTCAATAAACCTAGAAAAATATCAACTTCACCTGATGGGAAAGATGACCAGCTGATCTAGGCTCCATTCCTTCCAGACAGTTCTTCAAAATTTTTTTAAAATTAAAAAATTAAATGTAAAAAATTTGAAAATCTAAAAATATAAAAAATTTTAATGGAAAAAATAGAAAATCAAAACATTAAAAAAGTTAAAACATCTAAAAATCCTTTTCAAAAAAGCTTCCATCTGAGCTTTTGAGAAGAGGTTTCCTGTGAGTGGCACGTCAGTGCTGCACTGTTTCTCTTACCTGGAGAAATGTCTTGGCCCATAACCGTGACCTGACTTTCAGGACAGCGCTTTCTCCTCCCCCTAGTTGTCCCACTGCACAGGAGATTTGTAAGCACTCGATATTTGTACAATTCTGCAAAAAACAACAGCAGTGGTGACGAACCAGTGTCTTTAAATTGTGGTAGAGAATCAACACCGAAGTCAGTTTATTTACATTTTGTTTCCTCAGAAGTCATCCCTTAATCCTTAAACTTTAAATAAAGAACAAGTACACTGAAATGATCAAGAAAGAACACAGTTCAGTAGGAAAGATGCATCAACATTAATGGTAATGTAGAGCTAAAACGGAACATAAAATACAACATAAAATTTAAGCTCTGTTCTAAGGACTTTAAAACAATCTTCCCACATCAGTGACTGAACTGCTGTTTCATATTCTCAGAACTTGGGAAGATATTTCTTATAGACAATCACAACACCTGACCCTGGACTAAGTAAATCCTGAAAAAGCTTCGGAGGAAGGTCCATGAATCCATTATCTCAGAGACCAAATGATATTAAGCCATTGACAGGTATTTGTTCCATAACATTATTCTATCTAAGTTACTTACTGGTTATAAGGCAGAATCTCCTGCAAGTTCCATCCATTAAGCTGCATTTATTTACTTATTTATTTATAATTTTTATTGGAATATGGTTGATTTACAATGATGTGTTAGTTTCAGGTGTACAGCAAAGTGAATCAGCTATATACATACATATATCCACTCTGTTTTAGATTCTTTTCCCATATAGGTCACCGCACAGTACTGAGTAGAGTTCCCTGTGCTATACAGTAGGTTCTTATTAGTTATTTATTTTATAAATAGTAGTGTGTATATGTCAATCCCAATCTCCCAGTTTATCCCTTGCCCACCTCTTTCCCCCCTAGTAACCATAAGTTTGTTTTCTACATCTGTGACTCTATTTCTCTTTTGTAAATAAGTTCATTTGTACCATTTTTTTAGATTCCACATACATTAAGCTGTTTTTAAACTAGTCTGTAGGGTTGCCTAACTTATAATGGGTAACTTTTAATATATGAAATGCATATTCCTAGAAAGTGTTCATTATGATGACATTCTATCGAATTGTATTTTTCTGATTGGATCCCAATATGTAAATCAATGGACACCTCACAATTCATTTTCTGTGTGCCCATGGATAGGATGATACTTCTCGAATTGTACCCCCTCACTGATCTGAATTTATCTTGTGGATTGTGCTTTATTCATTTTCCACCTCTCAAGCACTGATGCTCAATAAGCATCAGTTTATTCGATATTATGTGAAGTAGTGGACTGAGGCATCTCACTTTAATGACATTGATAAACCACAGAGTAACCTGAGGAATGTACTATTGATACAGTTAAAAACTGTTTTTGGACTTCCCTGGTGGTCCAGTGGTTAAGACTCTGCCCTTCCACTGCAAAGGGCACAGGTTTGATCCCTGATCAGGGAAGTTTCCGCATGCGGTGTGGCCAAAAAATATAACATAAAACATAATTCTCAACTTAAAAAAATGTTTAAAAAACAAAAAACCCTTTTCTGAGAACCTCAGAATTCTCCAGAAACAAAGCAGTCAGGATTGTGTATCTGATAAAGTCCAGTAAGGCCAGATTTCTCTAAGATGTTTCCAAATACAGGTGGGCTGGGCTGTTCTGGTTCCACTAGCTGGGCACTGAGAGGTTTGGGGCCTTGTGCCCTGAGCAGGAGCAGGAATCTCAAAGTTCTACAGTTCGTGCCCCTTGTGAGGACTCTCATGTTTACCTGTGCTCCGTTACTGACATGCTGTGTATCACCAATCCCACCCTCTGGAGGCAAAAGAGGGGAGTCAGAAGGAGGTAATTCTTATAAACTCCCTGGGATTGTGGTCCCTGTTAGCTAGCTGTGTTGGAGGATTTTTGGAGACGGTGATGCTCAGGATGAATCTTGAAGGGCGAGGAAGAGTTACTTAGCAGTATGAGGTGATAAGGGCATGGTTCTCCTGTATAAGACCAGGGCATGTTCAGAAGAGAGGAGAAAAGGGTATTTTGGGGGTGGGGTGGGCAGGTGGAAATGAGATAGGAATGAGGGAAAGTCTAGGTGGTAAAGAATCTTCCTATTTGCTAAGAA
This sequence comes from Mesoplodon bidens, assembly GCF_964165515.1. Taxonomy (NCBI): domain Eukaryota; kingdom Metazoa; phylum Chordata; class Mammalia; order Artiodactyla; family Ziphiidae; genus Mesoplodon; species Mesoplodon bidens. The sequence goes on along the minus strand of NC_138178.1, from coordinate 6,707,404 downwards.
GTTTCAATTTGATTCAGAAAGTCCCAGGAAGCCCATGAAGCATTTTAAGCCAGGAATCTAACCATGCTTGTATTTTAGGGGATGGGTGGTAGGTGAGGAAGAATGGAGGGAGAAGAGTGGGAGGCAAGGAGGTTGATAAAGGCCAAGTGAGAAATGGCCAGAGTCCAAGTGAGAAATGGGGGGCCCTGAACTGATGCAGTGGGACTGGAGAGAGGAAGATGACTTCTAGAAAAGTTTAGGAAGTAGAATAGATCCTTGGTGACTAATCAAAGGTTGGGATGAAGGAGAGAGAGGGATGTGGGAGCTCTTTTGTTTGGGGGATTGAGTGAATGGGTACTGGCTTTCCTGAGATTGGGAATGCTAGAGAAGAGGCACATTTTGGGGGGGGTCATGGAGACAGTTTTGCACATGTTGGGGCTGGGGTCGATCAGACATCCAGATGGACGTATACAGTCTAGAGTGTAGTCAGGAGGGGCTAAGATGGCAGAAGGCGCACCTAGGCATGACTGGAGTCACACAAGGGTCACACAAGAAATTTCTCTAAAAGAGTAAAATCGATGGGAGAGAAGAGGAGGGGGCTGAGGATGGAATCCTGAGGCACAGGAGCATTTAGGGATGGGCAGAAGAGAAGTCAGTGAAAAATTCCAAGAAGGGGCGGGCCAGAAGGCAGGAAGAGAACCAGAAGAGAATGTTGTGGGGATGGCAAGAGATGAGATGATTTCAAGAAGTGGTCAAGAGTATCATATGCTGAGGAGGGTCAGAAAGATAATGTTTCTGTATGCTGAGTAGTGAAAGGGAGCAAAAGAAAGCTTGGAGAGGAGGAGATGGGATGAAAAGTACAAAAGCAGCAGGGACCCAAGATGAGAAAGGCAAGGATATTCTTAGGCGGAGGAGAAATTATAGTTCCATGTTAACAGATACAGATTTTTCCTATGCAAATTGGAAATTATGATCCCAACACAGGATGCTGGCATTTTGCACTTTCAAATTCCTAATCAGAAATGGGATTCAGTAAGTTGTTTTTAACTAAACAAAAACTGTATGAGGTCTTATTTAGCTTTTGATTTTAAAATAAACTTTGCATAATCACTCTCTATCCAGAAGTGTTTTGACTTGAGGACATGGGGAGGTGGATGATTTGCAATTTTTGAACCAATAAGAGAGAAAGGGAATAAAACATGAGTTAGCAAAATCAGATATGGAAATAAAGGATCGCCTTGCTCGCATCTGTAAATAATACGTTTCTACGATATTCAGAAGTTAAAAATAGTCTTGTATTAAAAAGCTTTAATGAGACAGAGAAGGAGGGAAAAAATCTGACCTAACAACAGAAGTGAATAAAATATTCAAAGGAACTTTAGTTATTGAACTCCATTGCCTCAGCGTATGCATGAGAAATACACCAAAGTGGAAAATCGAAAATATATTCAAATCTTGATTTTCCAAATTGTTGGTTCCCATAGGTTTGGACATTGGTTCGCCAGAGGGCTTTCTCATTGGCACTGAATATGAGAATTCTATAGCTGTTAGTCATTGTTTTCTTTTTTTAAAAAAATCAAGAAGAGGGAGAGCACTCAAATCAATAAAATTAGAAATGAAAAAGGAGAAGTTACAACAGACACCGCAGAAATACAAAGCATCCTAAGAGACTACTACAAACAACGCTATGCCAATAAAATGGACAAACAGGAAGAAATGGACAAATACTTAGAAAGGTATAACCTTCCAAGACTGAACCAGGAAGAAACAGAAAATATGAACAGACCAGTCACAAGTAATGAAATTGAAACTGTGATTAAAAATCTTCCAACAAACAAAAGTCCAGGACCAGACGGCTTCACAGGTGAATTCTATCAAACATTTAGAGAAGAGCTAACACCAATCCTTCTCAAACTTTTCCAAAAAATTGCAGAGGAAGGAACACTCCCAAACTCATTCTATGAGGCCACCATCACCCTGATACCAAAACCAGACAAATATACTACAAAAAAAAAAATTACAGACCAATATCACTGATGAATATAGATGCAAAAATCCTCAACAAAATACTAGCAAACAGAATCCAACAACACATTAAAAGGATCATATACCACGATCAAGTGGGATTTATCCCAGGGATGCAAGGATTCTTCAATATACACAAATCAATCAATGTGATACACCATATTAACAAATAGAAGAATAAAAACCATATGTTCATCTCAATAGATGCAGAAAAAGCTTTTGACAAAATTCAACACCAATTTATGATAAAAGCTCTCCAGAAAGTGGGCATAGAGGGAACCTACCTCAACATAATAAAGGCCATATATAACCCACAGCTAACATCATCCTCAATGGTGAAAAATTGAAGGCATTTCCTCTAAGATCAGGAAAAAGACAAGAATGTCCACTCTCGCCACTATCATTCAACATAGTTTTGGAAGTCCTAGCCATGGCAATCAGAGAAGAAACAGAAATAAAAGAAATACAAATTGGAACAGAAGAAGTAAAACTGTCACTGTTTGCAGATGACATGATACTATACATAGAGAATCCTAAAGATGCCACCAGAAAACTACTAGAGCTAATCAGTGAATTTGGTAAAGTTGCAGGATACAAAATTAATGCACAGAAATCTCTTGCATTCCTATACACTAATGATGAAAAATCTGAAAGAGAAATTAAGGAAACACTCCCATTTACTAATGCAACCAAAAGAATAAAATACCTAGGAATAAACCTACCTAGGGAGACAAAAGACCTTTATGCAGAAAACTATAAGACACTGATGAAAGAAATAAATGAAAGATGATACAAACAAATGGAGAGATATACCATGTTCTTGGATTGGAAGAATCAACATTGTGAAAATGACTATACTACCCAAAGCAATCTACAGATTCAATGCAATCCCTATCAAATTACCAATGGCATTTTTTTACAGAACTAGAACCAAAAAATCTTAAAATTTGTATGGAGACAGAAAAGACCCTGAATAGCCAAAGCATTCCTGAGGGAAAAAAATGGAGCTGGAGGAATCAGACTCCCTTACTTCAGACTATACTACAAAGCTACAGTAATCAAGAGAATATGGTACTGACAGAAAAACAGAAATATAGATCAATGGAACAGGCTAGAAAGCCCAGAGATAAACCCACACACCTATGGTCAACTAATCTATGACAAAGGAGGCAAGGATATACAATGGAGAAAAGACAGTCTTTTCAATAAGTGGTGCTGGGAAAACTGGACAGCTACATGTAAAAGAATGAAATCAGAACACTCCCTAACACCATACACAAAAATAAACTCAAAATGGATTAGAGACCAAAATGTAAGACTGGACACTATAAAACTCTTAGAGGAAAACATAGGAAGAACACTCTTTGACATAAATCACAGCAAGATCTTTTTTGATCCACCTCCTAGAGTAATGGAAATAAAAACAGAAATAAATGAATGGGACCTGATGAAACTTAAAAGCTTTTGCAAAGCAAAGGAAACTACAAACAAGACAAAAAGACAACCCTCAGAATGGGAGAAAATATTTGCAAATGAATCAACAAAGGATTAATCTCTCCAAAATATATAAACAGCTCATGCAGCTCAATATCAAAAAAACAAACAACCCAATCCAAAGATGGGCAGAGAATCTATATAGACATTTCTCCAAAGAAGACATACAGATGGCCAAGAAGCACATGAAAAACTGCTCAACATCACTAATTATTAGAGAAATGCAAATCAAAACTACAATGAGGTATCACCTCACACCAGTTAGAATGGGCATCATCAGAAAATCTACAAACAACAAATGCTGGAGAGGGTGTGGAGAAAAGGGAACCCTCTTGCACTGTTGGTAGGAATGTAAAGTGATACAGTGACTGTGGAGAACAGTATGGAGGTTCCTTAAAAAACTAAAAATAGAATTACCACCTGACCCAGCAATCTCACTACTGGGCATATACCCAGAGAAAAGCATAATTCAAAAAGATACATGCACCCCAATGTTCATTGCAGCACTATTCACAATAGCCAGGTCATGGAGGCAACCTAAATGCCCATCAATAGACGAATGGATAAAGAAGATGTGGTACATTTATACAATGGAATATTACTCAGCCATAAAAAGGAACAAAATTGGGTCATTTGTAGAGACATGGATGAATCTAGAGACTGTTATATAGAGTGAGGTAAGTCAGAAAGAGAAAAACAAATACCATATATTAACGCATACATGTGGAACCTAGAAAAATGGTACCGATAACCGGTTTGCAGGGTAGAAATTGAGACACAGATGTAGAGAACAAATGTATGGACACCAAGGGGGGAAAGCGGTGGGGGTGGTGGTGGTGGTGTGATGAATTGGGCGATTGGGATTGACCTTTATACACTAATATGTATAAAATAGATAACTAATGAGAACCTGATGTATAAATAAAATAAAATTTAAAAAAAGAATTGAGGTATAATTGACATAGAACACGATTAGTTTCAGGTATACAATGAAATGATTCAATATTTGTACATATTGTTAAATGAGCACCACAATAAGTCTACTTAACACCCATCACCACGCATAGTTAAATAATTTTTTTTTCTTGTGATGAGCACTTTTAAGCTCTACTCACTCAGCAACTTTCAAATATGCAGTATGGTATTATGAATTGTAGTCACCATGCTGTACCTTACAACCTCATAACTTAAATCATTGTTTTCTGTTCTATCATTCTTCCTGGAAACTTTAAAAAATAATAATATTAGTTTTATTAATTTATCCTAAACTGCATAGCATATAGATTTCCTACTCTTATGTTTTAAAAAATATTACAGTGCCGTAAAAATTTACAGGAACTTGAGTCGTATCTGGCAACTGCCATAGCTTTTTGCCATGTAATTGCAGGTAATTCTATCAATACTATAATAAATGTTCCTCTCTTGATTTAAGTTTAACTGATTATGTTAGACTTGCTCCTCGCACTTTGTGGCCATTTCCGTGTTTGAAAATGTTTGTATGGTCCAGATGAATTAAATACATGTCAGAGCATGTTCAAGACATACATTTTCACTAATTAAATTTTTATTGTCTTTTCGGTGGGATCTGGGGAAGAAAACTAGGCAAATACATGTGTTCAGTCTGTCATCCTGACTTGAAAAATTCTGTTTTATACTGCTGTTTTTCTATATATTTGGTTACTTTTTGCCCTACCCATCCCTATGTGTCTCTACTTGTGAAGTGCTGGGAGATTATGTAGGTTTTATTATCGTTTGTTACAGTGCTGAAAGATTCTTGAGACAGTACACTCATTATATAATGTCAGGTCTGGCATAACTTTTTTAAAAAGACATACATTGAAAAAAACCACAACGTTTTAACCTTTTTTACACATACAACCAATGGCATTAACATTCACATTGGGATGAGTGGGAAAACTGAATCTAAAATGCTGAGTCATGGGACTTCCCTCTCAGTCCACTGAGTAAGACTCCATACTTCCACTGCAGGGCGCAGGGGGTTGATCCTTGGTCCGGGAACTAAGATAAAATCGTGCATGACACGCAGTGTGGCCCCCCCCAAAAAAATGCTGAGTCATGAATGCCGTCCACAGTTTTACGAAGGGCTGACTAAGCTCAGGCTAGATCCACCACAGACCCCACTGCTTTGGGCCCAGGAAATCTGCAAATACCATTCTCGATTCTTCCACTGGAGCAGAGAATTGTGAGATTCAGGAATGGAGTGTGACACCCCAAGGACCCACTGCATGGGCAGTGTTCCAGGCTCACTTCAAACTCTCACCAGTTCAGTGTCTGGGGACCCGCTGATGGCTGAATCTTTGTCTTCTTGAAATGCATGAAAAGTCACCTCTTACGTTTTCTTTGTTATTTCTCTCATGTGGCCCCCAGGGCAGGTTCAGAAGAGTGAAAAGGTTATATCACACACACACACAAAAGTGGTTGCTTTCACATCTACAATACGTACCGCCCAAAATTTGGGCATATCTGAGCCTGGGAGGGGACTGAAAAGCAGTACTTGAAGTTAAAACCACGTGCATTTGGGAATTCTGTCCAATCCAAAATCCGCGCACTGAGACAACTCACCAGGATCTTTGCGGGGCTCTGTCTGTGAGGCTCCAGCGCAGGCACATCTCTCTTCCTGACCAGATGAGGGATAGTGGAGTTTCGCAAAAAGGCGCTCAGCTCAGGGGTGTCTTCGGGCGGGGCAGCGGGCTGCAAAGAGCGAGCCAGAAACAGCACATCAGGTACATGAGCACGCGGTACCTTTTCATTAGCCTTGAGTGCTAGGCAATTTTTTTTTCTTGACTGTGATTCACCTGAGAATTCAGACCCCGTTCTCATTCACCACAAGCATACGCATCAGCAAGATGAACCCCACGGGCGGCAAACAAGCCTTTCCATTCTCCAATTATAGGAATTTCTGAAGCCCGGGGAATGCACTCCTGGAAAGTTTATCTTTGTAAGCATAAGATTTTAAGCAGAAGTGATTTCTCCATAAGGGCAGAGAAGGTGGAAGTGACTTTCTAAGCGTGAGCTGTCATTTTCCCATCACTTTGCTCTCACTGTCGAGCAGGGAACCGAGGAACAGTCTGTGTGGTGAGATGCATCCTGAGGTGGCAGAAAGGTGAGGTGCTGATGGTGGGGAAACAGCCAGATGTGGTCAAGGACTTGGGCGTGTCTGAGCCCCAAACCCTGTAGCTGTTAAGTAGCGCTCCCTCAGGAGAGAACTGTGTTGTAATGAAAATGACTCTTCCCTAGCACACCACGTGAGCACTGTGCCATGATGGAGCTTGTTTTCAGCCCTGAGTTTGTTTTGCAAGTGTTCCAGAACGTACGATGTTATCTCAGGCTCCGTGCTGGCCATATCTGATCACCAAATAAATATTTTGAGAATTCCAATAAATCACACAGAGTATCCCATCAAAATTCTTTATTTTAGACCGACTGAATATAAAACCTAATTTTTTGCTCCCCACTGCCCGTCCCTGACAGCACATCTTCTTTTACCCAGTCTTTTTTTTGTAGTCCCAGGAAGAATCCTAGTATGCCTGTCTCCGTGGAATGAAAAAAGATATTCCTACACTGCAGCTGAAATGACAGTGCTCCTTATGTCCTAAGAACCTAGACAAATCTACTGGATCAACAGAAAGATAGAGTCCAGGCTTCTTGGTATGACACAGCCCTCTATATGCTGACCTCTGCCTGCTGCCCCAGCCTCCCCTTTTCATCAAGAGGCCCGGGCATCCTGCTTCCCAGCGAGCAGAACCACGCTCCGCTCCTGCCCTGCACCAGGCTGATTCCCTGAGGCCTGTCTGACGTTCCAGATGATGGCTCTGCTCTCCATCAGCACCTATCAAGCTGTACAGTCACTGTCTGCCAACTGGTCTGAGTTGCCCCATGAGAAAATGTCAAATGAGAAGCATAGAGTCATATATAACATCCCAATAAATATCAGAAAAAAAAATAAAAAGAGAGAGGAAGGAGACCCAGCCGGGAAAAGTCACAGGGGGGAAATCAGATGTAGGAGACAACCCAGGAAAGTGTGACTCTACAGGAGCCTCAGGAAAAGAAAGTTGCGAAAATAGTGACTAATGGGCTAGATTCTTCGCTGTTCCTCCCATGGACAGGTTAGGGTCTAATCCCCCCCTTAAGCCTGGGCTGGCTTCAGGGACTTGCTTGACCAAAAGAATGTAGCAGAAAAGAAAAATAAGTGAAAAATAAGTGACTAAGAATGTTAAATCCTGCAGAGGAATAAAGAAAGGTTAGGATTAAAAGGATTCACTGAATTTGTCACTTGAAATTATGGACATACGATCCAGCAACTCCACTTCTGGATAGTTACCCGAAGAAAACAAAAACACTAACTGGAAAAGCTATCTGCACTCATGTTCAGTGCAACACTGTTTCCAATAGCCAAACCTGGAAGCAACCTAAGTGTCCAACAACGGATGAATGGACAAAGAAATCGTGCTAAACATATACAACAATATACAATGCAGAATTATTCAGCCATAAAAAAGAAGGAAATTCTGCCATTTGTGGCAACACGGATGGACCTTGAGGGCAATATGCTCAGTGAAATAAGACACAGAAAGACCTTATGATCTTACTTACAAGTGAAATCTAAAAAAACAAAAATAAAAACAAAATCAGGAAACAAACTTATCAGATAATAGATTGGTGGTTGTGAGAGGTGAGGGTCAGTGGTGGGTGAAATGGGTGAAGGGGATCAAAAAGTACAAATCTCAGTTATAAAGGATGGAATGTATAGCATGGTGACTATAAGCAACAATACTGTAGTGTATATATGAAAGCTGCTGAGAGAGTACATCTTCGAAGTTCTCATCCCAAGGGAAAAAAATTTGTAAATATATAAAGTGATGGATGTTAACCAGACATCGTGATCATTTTGCAATAGATACAAATACCGAATCATTATGTTGTACATCTGAATACAATAAAATGTTATATGTCAATTATATCTCAATTTTAAAAAAAGAAAAAAAGAAGAAAAAAAGAAGTTATGGATGCCCTTTCCTGAGCAGGGGATTGGTATAGGTGGAAACTGAACCACAGAAGCTAAAGAATGAATGGGTTTAGAGGAATGGATAATTATTTGAAGAAGTATGAAATTAAATCTCGATCTTATTCTCATATTAACTAATTCCTAACGGCTAAGAGATGAGGTGCAGCTTCATCCTCCAAATAAGAAAGCACTAAAACAAAGCAAAATAAAACATGAATATTCTTAGCAGCTATTTATAACAGAGACAAAAGATAGTAACGTAAAGCTTTAAGGGCATAAAGAGGATGCTGGTTTAAAAGTTATGACATTTATATAAAAGACTACTGGACAGTTTTTTAAAAATGATGTAGAGCTATGTAGTAATTTAGAAAGATATAAGATCTTAGTAAGAGGAAAAGGCAGGTTACAAAATTACACACATAATATGATTTTTTAAAATGGCTGTTTATTTACATTGTGTGTCAGAAATAGGACTATTTAGAATAGCCATCTAATTGTTAGGCAGTGGTGGAGTTTTAATGATATTAAGGAAGTTTTGCTAATTACTTTTTAGGTATGATAATGGAATTATGGATTTCTAAAGAGTGTCCTTAATTATTGACAATATACAATGAAATGTTTATGGGTGAAGTGAAAAAATAATGCATAAATAAATAGAAAATATAACAGTAAATGGGTGGTGACATTACTAGAAATTAAATATTTTCTTCTTTATGTTTTTACATCTTGCCTGATATATTCCTATGATGGGCGTTTAGTACCTCTTAAGATGAAAACCAAAAAAATTATAATAAGAGTAAAAGAGAAATAAGGAGGTAGGGGTAGCAAGCTTGGCTAACGATGGAAGGGAAAAGAAATCCGTTCTTGGAAGAGGACACAGAGGCAAGTTGTTTGCTGATTGTTTGTTTTGAAGATGGAGGAAACTTAAGCAACATCATAGGCTCCAAGGAAGGAGCTAGTAGAGAGGAGGTTGCAGATACAGGAAACGGGGAATAGTCGACGCAGCAAAGTTAAAGTTGGAACTGGGAGAAGAACGTTCCTCTGAAAGTGCTGAGAGGAGCTAAGGATGCGGGAGCGACGATTGGAAGGTGTACGTGTGGGCGGGCGGCGGGCGGCGAGGAGGGCTGTGGGATGGGAAAGGGGTCACTTGAAGACTGTCTCGCTTTAAGGTCACCTGCTAATAGTAGTGACGTTCGAGAGACTGGACAGGAGGTACGGGGAGAGGAGTGAAGGTCTGGAGAAGGCGGTGAGGAGAGCCGGAGGGAGAGACCATCGGATGGCAGAGGGGAGTCTGCAGATGCTGCGGCCCAGTGAGCGCGAGCCGCCCCCTGTCTGCAACGAGCCCGCAGGCTAAGTGGGAGAGAAGCCAAAACCTGGGAGGGTGCAGGGACTCGGAAAGGACAGAGGACAGGGGAGGCGAAGGAAGGGAGCTTGTACAGGAACGTTTTAACCAGCTCCTCGTGGATTCCAGGCTTGGCAGGAAAGAAAGCATGGCCAAAGGCAGCCTTGGGAGTCGGGTGGGTGAACTGACTCAGAGAAAGTTTTCATATCAAGGAAGAAAAGGGCTAGTGGAGAAAGGAAGTGAGGAAAATAGAAAAGCAGGAGATTGATTTAGAGTCTTGGATGCTGAACGGAATATTTCAGAGGTCAGGTAGCTAGAGGTGATATTCAGAGCACTGGGATGATGAGGGGCCTGGGAATGGGCTGCGGGTCAGCCCCACAGCCTTTGCAGTATTCCAGGGCAATGGCAGGAGAGCCGTGAGTTAGCTCAGGGATACTCAACGGTGGAGAATCTGACGGAGGAATCTTTACAGCGTAAGAGCTTAGACAGAAAATTCAGAATTGTGGAAATCTTTAAGATTCCCTTATACGTTTTCCATCATACACTCTGTGTGTGTGTGTGTGTGTGTGTAATTTTTGCTTTGAGATTTGTTATGTCCAATTTCTTCTTTTTTTAATAGGTCACTGGGAGACATGTTAACTTTGTAAGTAACCAAACTATAGAGCAGAGACGCTGGAAAGAACTAGGGAATATTTTTTATTCCCAAGGTATAGGCCAGTAGTAGTAGTAGTAGTAGCTGTAGTAAAATAATAGCCCAAAGAGAAGAAAACTCTTCAACTTCCTGTGTGTTCATATCAGATGCAGCTTGTGTACAGATAAAGTTATGACACAACCTATTGTGGTGGTCCCTGGTGTACCATTTCTCACAAATATTTCTAAGTGGTCTCTCAGTAAAACAAAGGACTTTCTCTGAGCTACAGAATGAACGTATGACACAGCAGGAATTGGTTGATAAAATGTGTTTCTTTCTTTTAGTGACATTGTTTTACAAACAAAGGAATGCCACGCTTAAACACCATCATCAGAAAGTCTTCCAATGGCTCACAACACAGTTTTCTCAAATGGCATTCCAGAAATTATTTCAAAGGACAAAACAAAATACAACCCAAAAAACAAGGTAGAAGTTATCCAAGAAATGTAAACAGTTAGTTAAAGGCTATTTTCCAGATGAATTTTCAGAGCCTGTTTCACAATGGATCATGAACCCATAAGTCAAGTTTTTCCTTAATCTGAAACCCTTAGGGGTGAGGGAGGCTGGCCCCTTAGCGCCTATGTTAGGCGGACTTTCAGTTCAGGGTAATGTTTGCTAAGTGCTATGGAAGCTGGTGGTAAACACTCATGTATCTTCTTTAGAACAAACTTGAAAATTGCTTCTTTCTGCAATAAGGAAACAATTGTTAGCAATATGGCTCTCTCCCCAGCTGCTAGTCAGAATCTGACCCCAACAAGAGTTTTCTATTTTCATAAATCTTCACAAACTCTTACTCTAGTATAGGTTTAAATTTACAGATTAAAGGGATACTGTGTGGCTGGAATGTGCAATGCAGTTGGAAATGCAGCTTTGGAAGAAAAGAGTTGGGTGACATTAGATTAAGGGCTCTGTGAATCCAAACAAACGCAACACATACTATTTTTTCAAATTGTTTGTCATTTGCCTTTGGATTTCAGATACTCCTAGTCCACAAGAGGTGGTGCCCTTCTCTCCTGTGACACTTTGTAATTAAATCGAAACAGAGACAAGTCCAAGGGGTCGGTCCACCATGTCATTTTCTTTCAGACATAAATGTTCAGGACTTGTTGGGAGAGAAAAAAACCACAACTGTTTTTTAACCTTCTGAACAGTTCATGCAAAGCATAACTGAAAGAATCAATTCACTCCTTTGGTGATTTTGAAGCTTAGTTGTTGGACATGTGTTTTTACATTCTGAAATATACATGAGAACTTGAAGACCATCTTAAAGAGAAGATAAGGCAAAGAGAAATAGACCTCAGAAAGTATATTGTCTTTGGTGGCTGAAAATTGGTAATGTGATATGTAACACTACTACAGGTAGTGTTACAAATAACAGGTGAATGAAATTCCTCTATCAGGGAGCAGGAGAGAAAGGAGAGAGAGGAGAGAGGGAGGGGAGAGAGAGAGGGGGAGGGAAGGGTGGGGGAGAGAGGGAGGGGAGAGAGGGAGGGGGAGGGAAGGGTGGGGGAGAGAGGGAGGGGAGAGAGGGAGGGGGAGGGAAGGGCAGGGGAGAGAGAGGGAAAGAGAGACACAGAGAGAGAGAGAGTTGGGCTGGGAGCTGCTGACCTACGAAGTATCAAGTGTCCTGCACTCTGAATTAACAAAAAGCAGTAGCAGATGGAGGCAGTTATGAAGGAAGAAAATTCTCTTAAGGATAAGACAAAACTATGCAAGTTTGCCAAGCCACTGTCTGATTTAAAAAAGCAATTTGCAGGGCTATAATCCCTGATGAACAGTTTCTGTGTTTCTGCTTTCCATGTCTGCACTCTCCGGTTGTAATTTGGACTTCCTGTGGGAATGGTCTTGTTCAAGAGATCAGTTCTCAGTGGTAACTTCCAGCTTTCCACGGCTCCAAAGACAGTTGTTCATACCTTGGCTTTCTCTCTTGCTATCAGTTGTCCTAGTCCAGTTCCCCGTCAGATCATTTTTACCTCAGGATTCTCCTTTCTTGAACTCAGCCCCAGAACATTCTCCTGTGATCTTAACGCAGGTTGGACTTGACCACCATGTTTGTCTTCCTCTCTGGGCGCAGTCTAACAATCCGTAGCTCTGTGTCCCAGCATCTCATACTTGGCTGTTCCTGACAAAATCTTGCCAATTAAAAAAATTCTTCACTCTCTATGCAAATTTGGTTCCTTAATCGTGTTTACTTTTTCAACTTCATCTTATTGAGAGATCGTAGCCTGTTGGAAGGACTCTCCCAACCCTAGGATAGAGTCCACCAAAACAAGAAAATTGGTAGTTTGAAATCATTATTTTACTGCCTTTAGAATAGTTGAGAAATACTTTACCCAATTCTAAAATTTTATTCCAAGAAGGATCTGGAACCAATTAGATTTAATGGATTGGTCGGAGTGCGGCAGACAGTTGAAGGTTTCAAAATACTTCAGATGGTAGGATGTGGGGAAATGGCCACCTCCAAACCCTTTGTCCCTGTCCTAGACCATGGAGTCTGGAAGTAGAAACTTCACGGCCACCTGCTTCTGCCCCCGGGCTTGTGAAGACAGAGAAATGAAGTGGAACAGAAAACCAGAGACCACAGCCTTTTCATTGGAGTTGGGAGTGAAAGCCAGGGTGACAGTGACACTCCCAAGTGCCACCCCTCATGCTTGCTTGAGCTGCACTCCGCAAGGGGCTGTGCACCTCACTCAAGCTTTTCCTGAAGCCCATCATCTCCCTGGGCTTCTTTCTACCCCCATGCTCAGACGTTTGAACAGTGTCAGAAAGCAGGCTGAGTGGGTCCCCGCTCAGGCTAACGTGAGGCAAGCAAGCACTTACAGATAAAAACCTCACGCCCTTCTGAATGTGTCCTCCCTGCCCACAACCCTAATTTAGTTGTCGCTGCTCTGTACTTGGGTAACAAATGAGTGGGGTGTGGGTGAGATCTTGTGCCCACTTTCTCCTAAGGCAGCCACAGGTCTTAGGAGAACACGGACATGGTGGTTGGTGGCTTTCCAACGTGGTCAGTGTCTCCTCTTCAAACTTTGTGGACATTCGGGTAACTGATGGGATAACCAAACGGTACACTTCCTGTTTGAACTGAACCCGGTCAGGCCTACTTGCACTTGGAGGCTGAAGTGAGGAGAGTGCGTTTGGAAGGCATACTTAATTTATAGGTGGGTTGTATTTCAGAAGGTTTTTCAGCTAGATGTTTGGCACTCAAAATGCCTTTCTCTTTAGAAATGATGTTTTAAATGGTGATTTAGTTCTCAGGCCAGCCCGCAAGAAAATCTGCTTTATCCACAGTATGGCTTTGATGCATACAACGAAGTATTTGCAATAAAAAATAAAGCCAGGGCAGTTGCTACATGAGTAATTTTTAAAAATAGGAAAAAAACGGTTGTGTTAAGTACATTACATTAAATGCTGATAGACTTAATTAGAGTGAAGCCTTGTGGAGATTCTGCGGAGGATATCTGGGGAATTTCAAAGGTTTTAGAGTTGCGGGCACTGGTTCCTTAAAGTGGGTGGCCTAGAAAATGTTTCAGAGGAAATCCGATGGTTTCTGATTCATAAGCCAATCTCCTGAGAACTTGTGAGAGTTGGAAAGAGTCAGTGAAGGAGAGAGCTATTTTCTGTGGTAAGTGGGTAAAAGTGAGAATATACATGGGAGGAGAAGTGGACTACAAAATTGTATGTGAACACAAGAGGAAGGGATTTTTTGTGAAAGGAAGTCAGCTGAATGTCTGAAGAGGAAAACATGGTGGAGAACTCTGGAAATCCTCTGGAAGAAATTTCAAAAAGTTGAGGTGGTGGTTCCTTCTCTGATAGGTCCATGGTTGGGACATTTTGGTGGCTGATTGGAGCATCCTCAGAAAAGACTTGTAGATGCAGAGGTTTTAGAGACACTCACCACCTATCCCTCTACTCATAAATAAATTGTAGAACCATATAGTAAGGAATTGTACATTCATCCACCCATAGGTAAGATTTAATACTGTGGTTTGATTCTGCCTGTGCGAATATATGTCTGTGGTTTGATTCTGCCTGTGTGAATATATGTCTGTGGTTTGATCCTGCCTATACAAATATATTTCTGTGGTTTGACCCTGCCTATGCGAATATATTTCCGTGGTTTGACCCTACCTCTGCAAATATATTTCTGTGGTTTGACCCTGCCTATGCGAGTATATTTCTGTGGTTTGATGCTGCCTGTGCGAATATATTTGTCTCCTTTTTCCTTATACCATATCCACCCCCTCTCTGCTCCCCAGTTAAAGAACTAAGTTTCTAAAAAAATTAGATAGTTTAAAATAAAACTATCTATACTCCAATTAAAAAAAAAACCCTGGCAATTAGCTTTGATGCAAGACTCTGGAATCGATATGAGATTTAAAAGTTTACCCGGCCTATTCTTTTGACAACAACAAGATATAATAAATAATTTGCTAATTTCCAATTCATATTTAAGACAAAGAATAGACTGTTTAGCTTTGCATTATCCAGAAAGAAAGAAATTGCCAAGTAAATTAATAGTGACTTCACCAAGAAACTATTTAATAGCTTAAGAGGAAAGTAATTTCCAAGTACTCTCAACTGTTTATAGCCACTCATATAAAAATTGATTATCATGTTTTAAAATCTATTTATTGATAAAAGCTCATTTAGACTCTTTGGGTCATTCTTGTTAAATACAGGTAAAAGTACTTTGAGAACCTGAAAGTAGTAACATTTCAAGTTTTCCATGAATTCAGAATTTCAAGAATTCACGACTTGTTATACTTAGTTATTTTAGCATGCTCTTACTTTCTGTTGTAATCAAATCTTATATTCAGTTTCTACAGATGGAGTTTTATAAAATAAGCATAACTGAGTCACAATTTATAAAGTACTAGCCTCAAAAATAGTCTATACTTTAAGAAATAACTGGCTAGCAGGGAATGCAGGTAATGGGGACATACTCCCACCCAGTTTGCACGAATCTGTCAATGTTTAAGGCTAGTTATCTGTTGGTACCATTCCAGCCATTGTAAACGTTTATTAAATTGCAACAAAGAAAAAAATAACTCACCAACACACTGCACCAAGTTATATAATATATACAAACATATATAAATAGTGTCAGATACACACTAAGCATTACACTCAAAGAGAGTTAGAAACCTGCATAATCATGTGCTCCAAGAATCTCAGGACTGAAATAGGGTCTCAGGTAACTGCAGAACAAGAGATGTGAACGTTTTCATTACTTAGATGTTATCCACTAACATTTAAAGATACTATTTTCTAATAAGCTACTGTCCTTGAAGATGTTAAAATTATCTCAGTGAAGAACAAAGAGAGAGGAGATGGGGTGGGGCGGGGGAAGGATGCCAAGGAGGAAGTATTTTAAATAATTTTGGGGAATACAAGTGGCCTTATTTATTAGTTCCCCATGAAGATTGAGGCTTGTTGCCCCACAAATCCGTGAATACTGGACCTCCTTTTAATCTTCCTCTCTTTGAATAAAAGGCATGTTGGGTTGAAGAAGAAATCCTTTCATAATGTCAGTGCCCCTGTGCCACTGGTTGAGAACAGAGGCGGACCTGCGTTCCGGATGATTGAATTAGTATTTCCCAAAGCCCGCCCTCTGCTCCATTGATAATGGAGACATCATGTCCCTGCCAGTACTAGAGAGTGTTAATGAAGTTCTCTTTTGAGGACAACATCTCATTAACAAGGGATTTTTTTTTCATTCAAGTGTGACATTTTCAAGAGCTTACACTCATTAATTTCTTTCCTTCCCAGAAGGAACCCAAAGCCAGATTTGGGTTTTAATCTGGACAGAATCAGCTCCGTGGATGCTTGAGGTCCTGGGTAGTGCAAGTGTGACTCACAAACCAGCAGATGGTGATCGGGTTGGGGGTCTGCAGAGAGGCAGAATCTCAGACCCCCTCCAGACCCTGTGTCTTACAGAGACCTCCAGGTGATTCGGATGCGCTTAGAGTTTGAGAAGCCCTGACCTAGGCACCTCTATAAGCTGGGGGTTCTCAGGGCATTAAGATGGCCTTTGGCAAATTATCGCATTTCACTACTTGCTATTGGCAACATCTGGAAAAGCCCATTTTGGCAAAAATCCTTTATGTTTTTTGGCAATATACCAAAAAGACTTTATAAACAGCATTTTGTACAAATTCTCCAAAACATGACATGGGGTCTATTTCTGATTTGGGTTTAGTCATGCTGCTAGTCAAACCATATGTAAGAGGTGATATTGAAAGAGGCTAAATGAATGACAGATTACCATGAGCAATAAAACCAGGAGAAACTGAAGTTCTCTAGGAGTGATACTTTAAGTTAGATCTGGTATTTTACCTATAAAAGTAAAAGCAAAGATCTGATCAATTATCACTGAAGTAACAATTACTTTGCTTTTTATTTTTAGTAAGCCACTCTTTGTATTTTCTCCTTACCATGAAAAATAGAGCAAAGCTGCTGGTTAGACAAGGCTCCTTACCTTTATATCCTGTGGGTTGATATCAGGATTTGTTTGACATTGCAGAGGTCCCAGAGTTTGAATATGAAAAATGTAGAGGAGAAATTCGTCCCGGGCAGAGAAGGGCCAGCCCACCTCTAGAAGGGTATCCCTGATGGTGCTTGGTCCAATATTGTGCAGCTACAAGCAAGGAACACATCATGGAATAGTTAGCACAAGGCAGCAAGATGAAATCAAACTCCATAGACTCTGGACCTTTTCTAAAGAAGCATTTATTTTGGCTTTAAGTCAAAGCCAAAATATGGACTTTGACCATGAAAATAGGAAGACAGAGTCTCTATAAGCAAGAAGGGTTCTGAAAGCAAGATGAGCTGATGCTGAGAGAAGACAATTCAATCTGTGAAGCTCTAAGGGTAGAGTTCCTTTGCAAAGACCAGATTCACCATGTCTGATAATTGTGCAGTTTACCTTACATTTATATTAATCTAATCACAGTGCTAGGAATGCCATTTTAATTACATGCTTTCTAAACTTGGTTATTCTTTCTTTACATTGAAATCTGCCCCTTTCCTGACTACTGATTTGTCAGTTGCAACCATATGCGATGCACTTTCTCTCACCCTCTGGAAAAATGGCTATCCATCAAATTCCAGAGATGGTCCAGGCTCACCACAGTTCACTTCAAGTGTGCATTTCAAAACTGAGCTCCTGTTTTAATCAACGAATCTCAAGGAAAGAAAGGCCACAGTGCATAAGGAGATGAACATTTCGAACACAAGAATCCTATTCTTGCAGGACACAAAACAGCTTGCAGGACACAAAACATTAAGTGGATTTAAATTTACTGTGGTTTTCAAAAATTCACTTCAAAGTTAGCTGGGACTTTTTGTCCTTTTTTTTTCACAGTTCTGACAACTGTAATGATCCATAAAACAATTTATAATTGGTTTTGCTTATTAGGTGGCTTGTGTAATTCATATTATCAAAGTAACATGGCATCCTTTGATAAAAGTATATTTTGAGACAAGAGATTAGCCTGTAAGAAATGTTCAATGATTACTTTTGGCACTACTGGTTATTACCCTAAAATGTTATGATCCATTTTGCTCAGATTAGAAACAGGGCTGCCCTGAGAATGATTGAGATTGAATGTTTTCAGACTTTAAAATTTCACCATTCTTAAGGAGAAACTAGTGCACACAGGTTTAATAAATTATTTGACAATAATTTTTCTTCCAGCTAGGTTCTTAATCTGAATGGCCTTGGGGACTGTGTTATCCTTTTGTTATCAAGAGAGCTTAAGCCAAAGCTTTGATCCAGCTTTGGACAGGGCTTCTGATTCTGGACCACAGGTTGGGCAGATGGCAGGCTTTCATGTTGACAGTGCACAGGAGCTGATGCTTCTTCCCCATATATGTAAACAGCTCATCAGTTTTGAAATGGCTTTATTGTTATCCTTAGAGAATGCTATTCATGTCCCTTGTAGCTTGAGATGAAAGTCACAGAATTATTGGGTCAGCGGCATGCATGATGCAAGAAAGGGATAGGGAGTGTTAACCAAGAAGGAACCTCAAACAGAAAATGGCTTGGAACATAATTTTCACCAGATTCCCATTCCTGGCCCCTTGAAGATGAACAGGAAAAACTGTTCTCTGCTGATAGCATTTACTGTATGTATGTATGTATGTATGTATGTATGTATGTATGTATGTATGTATTATTTATTATTTATTTATTATTTATTATTGATTGATTGATTGATTGATTGATTGATTGATTTTGCGGTACACGGGCCTTTCACTGCTGTGGCCTCTCCCATTGCGGAGCAAGGCTCCGGACACGCAGGCTCAGCGGCCGTGGCTCACGGGCCCAACCGCTCCGCGGCATGTGGGATCTTCCCGGACCGGGGCATGAACCCGTGTCCCCTGCATCGGCAGGCGGACTCCCAACCACTGCGCCACCAGGGAAGCCCAGCATTTACTTTATTTAAAAAAAAAAAAAAAAAGAACAACTATTAAACTAACCCTTTACTATATCTTGGTTTCTAACTATGAAAAAATTTTAATGTTTCATATAATGTGTTCACAAAGCTCTTCCCTATAAACAATTTAACACTTGAAGTGGGATCAGATGATCAAGGCTTTATCAGGAGCTCCTGGTTTGCTTCTGAAAAATCAATGGACTATTTTAAATCTCAGAATAAGATACATGTCTGATTGGGGTTAGTCGAATGAACAGTAAAATTATTCTTACCTATCTACCATCCACCCACATTATATACGCATTTTGGGGGGTACAATTGTGAATAATCCATACAGTTTTCTCTGTCTGGTAACTTCTGGTTGGTGACCCTTTAGTTTAAGAGGTGGGTGGGTTTTAAAAATAGCTGAAAATGTAGGAAGAAGTGAAAGTCTAGGGAGCTAGTCATTTTTAGACGTAGGCTGCCCAAACATTAAAAGAGAGGAAATAAAGAGCATTTAAAAGTGAACAGGAACAAGATAAAATGTTTCTCACTGTATAATGGCTCTCGCCACTAAAAAGCAAGTGACCGTAGAGTGGTTACTTAACAGGACACTCCCAGCACCCACTGCAACATGAGAGCAAACGAGGACAAATCTAGGCAGGCTATAAACAGCTCCGACCTCAGATTGGGGTCTTTTATTATTACTAAAGAGCATAAGAACAAACCCTGAACACAGTTTCAACAGAGACAACGGCTACCTCATAAATATGTTCCACCAGTGGTCCAACTCCCTCCTCCTTGCGGGGCTCCTCTTCCGGTTCCCAGTTACGAATGGGCAGAACGATCTGCGGAGGGTGGGATACCCTGAAACGTGGAATGTGACGTCAGTGGCTGGTGTTGGCACGTGTAAAGAACGCTTCACTTGTGTGGAGTACGTTAACAGCGGCGGCAAAGAGTGACTGTCATTTTATTTGAATAGATATTTCCCGCAAGGAAAAAAGTAGTGAAAGTTTTGTTCAGCAAAATCACTAATAGGTAAGGGTCTGAAACATCTCTTAATTAACTGGTCTCTAGCTCAGAGATTGACTCTTTTATAGCATCTCCTCTCTTGGGCACTAGGGGGCAGAGCAGAGCGCATGCCTGAGCTGAGATGGATAATTTTACATATACATAAATACATAAATACGTAAATACATACATCTATCTATAGATCCTGTGTAAGTGTGTGTGTGCGCGTCCGCGTGCACACGTGTGTGTGTACAGGATCTGTAATCCATGCTTTATGCCATATCAAGAAATGGGACATTTTTGTGGATAAAAATCTAGAATTCTATGTGGTGTGTGAAATGTCCAGTTGTAACGAAATACCGTTTCTAGTTAAGTACTTCAGAGTGGAAAAGTGGCCACTTGTATATTTCTCCTTCTTAGATTTCTCTGGCTTTCCATGAACTCAGGCATACCTCTCACAAGGCCAGGCCCAGAGCCAAACTAAAGCCTGATCAAGGTCTAGAGTTATTTTATAGGTAACTGAAGACGTGAGACACAGTGAGGGAATGTGAGAGTTACGTGGTAGAATCATGTAAGTAGGATAGTAACTTGTTACATAGACATTGTTGCCTGCTACTTATACCTAGAAAGGGAGCACGTGGCATTATTCCATATTAAACATTGATTGCAAACTAACTTGTTACTGTTATATAATCTTAAAAAGGATAATTCCCCCAAAACAATGCTTTCTAGCAGTTTTTAGGTAAAAGGTATCTTTAAAAGAATTCTCAGGCCTTCAGCTAACTTCAACAGAAAACATCTCTTGGCAATCCGAAGTCTTAAATGCCCCATTCAGAGTACCCAGTAAGTAACACAGCCTTTAGCAACTTCAAATGTTATCTTTTGGGTAATGTCTTTCTAAAGCAGAAAGCAAAATGTATTGGGTTAAATTCTGACCCTAGGGCAAATAATTTAATTTCTGTGTGTCTCTATTTCCTCATCTGGAAAATTTTGGGTTGTACACCGCAAATGATTGGAAAACATGTCAAATGCTTTTGGTCAAAGTTAATTTGGCTTCGTTGTCTCCTAGGGGTGGGTGGGAGACGTCCATTTTTTTAAACTGACAACCCACAGAAATGTTTCTAAATTGTAAAGCCCTTTGCCTTCATCCTTCATATACCACTAGTCAGAGCACAGCCTTCTGGACTGATGCTTTACCGTTTTCTACTTGTAGATCAGTTGTCATGCCACGCTCCCCTTTCTGACTTGATTTGATTAAACCAAGTTTGGATCACTCACAGGGGACGTGGTGAGGAGAAGAGAAGATGGCAGGGTGATTTCATCAGAAGGATGCCCAGAGAGCTCGGGCTTCCATTCCCAAAGGATCTTGACAACCTCACCACCCAAAGCTTTACTTTGCTCTCAGTTTAGCCACAGAGAGTTGGTTCCATGCTCTACATCTGTTGTGAGGCTCTAGGGAAACTTTATTTATTTTGGTATAGAGAAGAAGAAAAATACAGAATAGAAGCTGAGCCCATTTTCTCTGAAAATGCTTATTCCTATGGTCATCAATCCTGTAGCACTGGTCATAAATTTCCTAGGACCAGAGAGTCATACATTTAGACCTTGGTAGGTACTATGGAGACAGTGTGCTCAAACCTCCTCATTTTATACATGAAAATAAAACCGATGACCAAAAGTGTAGGGGGTTGGTTGCACGGGAAGACGAGGGCTCAGGTTTACTAAGCACTATTCGCTCTATTTCCAATTTACAGTGCTCTATAGAGGCCTTTAGGTTGCAGTGGTTCTAGTAAAGCCAACTTAAAGAAACTTCCTGGCCCATTTGCGTAGCAAAATCAAGTAGAAATCTATAAAGAAATACACAGTCTATCACAGGGCATGGGAAAAATTCAGAAAGTATGGCTCACAAAAATCAGTTATATATCCTCTAAGACCTTTTCAAATCTGGGGAAACCACAGACAAAGAATGGCTCCCTAAAGATTCCCAACTATATAAGTGAAACATTGTTTATTGTTTTCAAAGTTATTAAGAAAGAAGATAGCAAGTGAGGAAGAAAAAACGAGAATGTGAACAACTAATTAGCCTAAGAGGTACAGCCAGTGTAGTAACCTAACAACCTGTACTAAATGGTCTTCACATTCTGAGACAGAGCGTTATTCCACGGAGACCCTCGAGTAATAAGACTGGGGTACTCAGTGGTAACACTGGACGTGAGGAGGGGATTTAAGGGGAAGCAAGGAATTCGGATTTTTACAAGTTAAAGTCTGTATGTTATCAGGGAGTTCAAATCTAATGATTTGGTTGTGTGGTGTGAGCCCTATTTTCATAATCCCATTTCCAATCCCTCTTAGTCCCAAATAGCAAAGACTATCATTTATTGTATGGAACAATAATGTATAGGTTGGCTATACCTGCTATAGACAGTATCTATGTAAATCATGGTTATCCATGATTGCAGTCTCTCTTAACACAAACCCACTCAGTCCTGATTATTTTGCCAAGGATACAATTTTATTTTTATTTTGTTAAGAATTTTTTTTTATTGAAGTATAGTTCATCTACAATGTTGTGTTAGTTTCTGGTGCACAGCAAAGTGACTCAGTTACACATATATGTGTGTGTGTGTATATATATATATATTTTTTCTTACTCTTCCATTATAGTTTATATCGAATATAGTTCTGTGTGCTATACAGTAGGACCTTGTTGTTTATCAAGGACACAATTTTATTACTGTTTGTGAGCTCGGTACTATGTGTGCTGCCTCTTATAGCCAAATTTACTTCTCTGCAGGTGTATGCTAAATTAATCCTTTGTACCAACAAATGACGTGTAAATCTGCTTAAAGACAGTGTTGACATTATCTGGCTTTGAAACAAATGGGACAATTCGCAATACTTTTCTTTTCCCCATTCGAAGAAATAAATCCATTTGAGTTTATTTTTAAAATTATAAAAACAACAGTAAATTTTAGAAAAGGATTATTAGATAGAAATATGTTGGAATAAACACCATTGGCCAAGAAGAAAATTAGATTTTCCTGAAGACTGAACATGGAAGAGTTTCAACACACTAGCTGTTTTCTCCTTGAAGAATTAAACATTGGAACAAATATTTTTGCTGAGTACTTGGAGGAAAGAGCTTTGCTTTGCAAAATGGTTTAAAAAAACCCTTTATCTTAGAGAATAAACTGTGGAAAATTGTTGGATATTAATCTAGCAATGAAAATAACTGCACCTACATGAGAAACCCAATTTTAATTACCTGTTTTGATCATTGGTAAAACAAATAGAAAGTTTCCTTCTTTTTTTACTTAGAAACAGTGGTGTCATTAGTGATGGCAGAAATATAATTAAAATATTAATCTTTTAAAATGGATATGTGAGAATAAATACAGTTAAATTAAGCACTTAGATGACTTGGACTAAAATTTATTTTGGAATTAAGAAACAGTTTCAATTTATTTTTGGTAAGCTAAACAAAGATAAGCTAAGCTTAAAGAAAAAGACAAAATTTCATATACACTAGTTGTAAATTTTCAAAAGATATCAAAATAAGATAGTAAAAATAAGATAGTAAATTTTAAAAATATATCAAAATAAGATGGTAAAAATATAATGCTTGTATTTTATTCTCTGACTTTTTTATATAGTGTTTTTCTCATCAAGAGGGACAGCAGAATTAAATTAGAAATGCACAAAAGTGAAACATCTAAATTAGCTCCAAATATCTCTAAATCAAACAAGTCACTTCCTATGAGTCAGCTCATGAGTTAAAGAAGAAATTACAAAGCAAACTGGGAAACATTTTGAGCTGAGTTGTTATAATGAAAACCCAACATTATGCTGCTAAAATAATATTACAGGGAAATTTATAGCATGAAATGCTTATGTAAGAAAAGAAGAAAGTCTCTAATTCTACATAGAGGAACTAGAATAAGAAGAGAAAATCGAACCCAAAATGAACAGAAAGAAAAAAATAATAATGACAAAAGTAGAAACCAATGGAATAGAAAACAAAAACAAAAGTAAAACAAACAAACAAATAAAAAGGAAAAAAAAGAAAGAAAAATCCATGAAACAAAAACTGGTTCTTTGAAAAGGTCACTGGACACTAGCCAGATTGACTAAGGAAAATTAAAGGGAATAGAAGTTACAAGTTGCCAATATCAGGAATGATGAGGGGAAACCACTAGAGGTCCTACAGATGTTAAAAGGAAAATGAGAGAAAATTATGCCAAAACATGTAACAACTTAGATGATTCTTGAAAGATGATTCCTTGAAAGACAGACTACCAAACCCCATTCAAGTAGAAATATGAATAGCCTTATATCTAAGAATGCAATGGAATTGTTAAAAACCTTCCTACAAAAACAAAAAGGACCCCCCCCAAAAAAAAAACCCCAAAACTCCAGGCTCAGATGACTTCACTGGTGAATTTTACCATATATTTAAGTTAGAAATAATACCAATTCTACACAGACTCTTCCAGAAAATAGACAAGATGGGTGAATACTTCCATCTCATTTTAAGGAGCTAGCATCCTCCTGACACCAAAATCAGAACAAAATTGTAAGAAAAGAAAACTACAGATCAATATTTCCCATCATGTATGCAAAAGTCACTAACAAAATTTTAGGAAGTTGAATCCTACAATATATAAAAAGGCTAATCATCATGACTAAGTGTGCTGCTTGCCCAGAATGCAATTTTGGTTTAAAATTAAGAAACAAAAAGTAACCGAGTCGCCACTTCAGTGGGCAAAAAGGGGAAATCATTTAATCCTCTTCATAGACACAGAAAACACGTTTGACAAAACTGAATACACATTCGTGTCAGAAATTGTTAAGAAAACTAGGGAAAAGGGAACATTCTCAACTTAATAAAGGCATCTATAAAAACCCTGCAGCTAACATTAGACTTAATGGTAAAAGACTGAATGTTTTCTCCTTAAGATCAAGCTAGGGTCTATCAACAAGGCAAGGCTTTACCTTTTACTTTTACCACTTCTATTCAGTCTTGCACTGGCAGTCATAGTCTATGCAGTAAGAAAAGAAAAAGAAAAAGAAATAAAAGGCAAAACTAGGTAGTAAACAGTTTAACCTCGCCTTCAAAGAGGCTTGGCCTTTGCCCTCAGCTTCTGAGAGGTAACCTCTATGCTCTCAAAATTTTATGCTTGAGAGGAAGGAGTATCTTTGGTTTTTTGGGGTGGGAGTGGCTCACACCAGGAAGACCAACAGAGTGATTCAGGATGGGGTGTTTGGTCACATCATCTCAGTCATCCTGGAGACTGAGATCAATTAAGTGGTCAGTCAATCAATCATACCTATGGTATGGAAGGCACCCTCCTCCCCCGCCAAAAAGAACCCCCCAAAAACCCACAACTGAACACTGACGCTTAAGTGAGCTTCCCTGGTAGCAGCATACTGTTACACATCAGTACTAGGAAAGTAATCCATCCTGCCTCTGCAGAAGAGAATAATGGGAGCCCTGTGTCTGGTACTTCCCCAGACTCCGATTTATGCACTTTTGCCCCTGGCTGATTGTAATCTGTATCTTCTCCCTGTGATAAATTGTACCCATGAGGATAATAACTTTCAGAGTTTGGTGTGTCCTTCTAAGTGAATTATTGAACCTGTGGGTGGATGGGAACCACCCAAATCTGTAGTTTGTGTCAGAAGTGAAGGTGATCTCTTGCAGGGACTGTTCCCTGTAACTTTGTAGCTGGTTAAACTTTTGAGCATACAGATTAGAAAGAAAGAAGTAAAGCTGTCTTTATTCACAGATAACATGATAATTTTTTAGAAAATCATCACACAAAATGCTACTAAATTGGTAAGGGGGTTTACCAAGATCTCAGAATACAGACTGCATTTCAAGACTTGTTGTGTATGTATACATGTAACTCCATGAAACAATAGGAGGTACAGAAATAGACTCTCACAGATGAACAACTGATATTTCAACAAAGGTGCCAAGTAATTCAATGGGGAAACAACAGTCTTTTGAACAAATGGCACAGAAACAAGTGGATATTCACATGCAAAAATGAACCTTGGCCCTTACCTCACACCAGATACAAAAATTACCTTAAAACTAATCATAGACCAAAATGTAAAACTATGAAACTTGTAGAAGAAAATATAGGAGAAAATATTGTAACTCCGGATAAAGCAAAGATTTAGACAGGACACAAAGACCACAAACTACAAAATATTGGATTTCATCAAAATTTAAAATATTTGCTCTTTGAACACCACTATTAAGAAAATAACAAGCCAAACCATAACCTGGGAGAGAATATTTTCAGGACACTTATCTGATAAATTATTTTGTATCCAGAATGTGTAAGGAACTTTTACAACTTGATAATAGGACAGACAGCTCAGCAATAAATGGATAAAAATTTTAAGAGACACTTTACCAAAAAAGGGATACGGATGGCAAATAAGCAGTGAAAAGATGCTCAATATCACTAGTCATGAGAAAATGCTAATTAAAACCTCAGTGAGATACTTCTCACTGACACACTTACCAAAATGGCTAAAAACAAATAAACAAATCTCAAGCACATTCTGGCAAACACACTGCTCAGCTGGAACTCCCATGCTTTGCCGGTGGGAATGCAAAATGGAAATGGTACAGCCCCTTTGAAAAACAGCTCAGCAGTTTCTTATAAAGCTAAACATACACTTGCCATATGACTCAGTAACTCCACTTGTGAAAACAAATGTCCCAACAGAGACCTGTGTGTGAATTCCTATAGCAGACTTATTATTAATAGCCCCAAACGGGAAATAACCCAGTGTTCACCAACTTGTGAATGGATGAATTATGCATGGGACATCCATACAGTGGAATACCTCTCAGCAATTAAAACAACAACAACAACAAAAAAAAAACCCAAAATACTGATACATGTAAGAACATGGATTTTTTTCAAATGCATTATGCTAAGTGAAAGAAGCCAGATTCAAAAGGTTACATTCTATATGAGTATATTTATATGATTTTCTGGAAACAGAGCGACAGAAAATAGATCAAGGTTGCCAGAGCGTGGGAGTGAGGGTAGGATTGACTACAAGGCACAAGAAGAAACTATTTGGGGTTTTGGAACTGTTTTGTAGTGAATGTTCTTGTGGTGTCATAACTCTTCAAACTGGACACCTAAAAAACAGTCAGTTTTACTTTGTATAATTTATACCTCAATAAACTTGACTTAAAATCAAAACCCAAACCCTGTGAAAAGATATTTGCAATATGCGTGACTGATAAAGGATTAGTGTCTCAACTCTAGAATATGAAAGAATTCTTATGAACTAATAAGAAAAATTCAAGTCACTTAGTAGAAATAGGTGCAAAAGAACGAACAGAAATTTCCCCAAATAGGATGAATAAAAAATTAACAAACACATAAAACTGCTTAATCTCATTTAGGAATCAAGGAACAGCCAATTAAACCTTCAGTTGGATATTATTTCCTATCCATCAGATTGGCTCAAAATGAAAAACTAGACCATTTTGAAAGTTAGTTAATAATGTGGAGCAATGGAAACTTTCATCCACTTCTTGTGGGGCGGTAATTTGGTAGAACTATTTTGGAAAACAGTTTGGTATTATTTAGTAAAGTTAAATAGTGTATACTTCCTGACCCTGAAATTCCACCTCTAAGCACATAACCCTTCTGACATTCTGCCACGTGTGTAGCAGGAGGTAGTATAAGAAAGCTTGTAAAGAAGAAAAAATACAACCCCCAGTATTCATCAAAAGTAGAATAGATACATAAGTTACTTTATAGCTTTACAGTGTTATGTTCTTCCACAATTCAAATGAATGAACTACAGGCACAGGCATTAAAGTGAATGAATGTCAAAAACATTCATCTTCATGAAAAAAAAACCACAGAAGTACACACAAAATTTGTGTAGACAAGGTTCAAAAGCCTCTCTCTCATAGGCTGTAGAGCATGATCATTTATAAACATGTAGCTGGAGACAAGTTGCCTGTATTTACATTCTAGCTCCCCAGTTCCTAGCTGTGTAGCCTTCAACTCCTTGCACCACAATTTTCTCACTTGTACAGCGAGGGTGCAAGCACTTATTAAGAGATGCTAACATGCTGGTGTAGCACATGAAGAGATCATAAATGTTAGGCATTATTATTATTCCCTAGCCCACTAGGTGGAAACTCAGTGGTGCCAGGATGGCATACGGGGGGGCACCCACCCCACTGCCATTGAGCACACGGGGCAGCAGTTAAGACAATGCACAATGACAATAGCTCTGAGTGCAGAAATCTACAGCTGGCATCATGGAGGAGTGTGAACCACCAGGACTCAGGACCTACAGAAAAGGAAAGGGAACTGGGATTTCTGGAGCCCCAGGGACAATTCAGCCTAAAATACCAGTTGACATTTGTAGCCAGGTCCTTAACTGTTCTGATGAAACAAGAATTAGAATAAAATCAATGAAGTCCACACTTGGTGCAAGATAAGAACTGCATGCAGTCCATTTCCAATTTCTTTTTTCCCTCCTGGCACAGATTTCCCAGATGGTATTTATTCCAAGCCTTTTACTTGACCACATTCTTCCTGTCTCTCAATTGATTGCTTATTGGCAACTTCTTCAAAGAATAGGACAGAAGGGAAAAGACACAAAGTGTAGAGCCCATCAGACCTCACATCTAAGACTTAGCCCCTTCTTAAACTCAAGATGTGGTACGGTGAGGCGGAATTTTCATTACATGAAAATAATTTTGGGGGGAAGTGGGACTTTGGGGCAATCACATGGTTGCCTATTTTATCTGGCTTCTTATCACTAGTTTTTTATAGTTTGATTACTGAACTGTCAGTTTGGAGAATAAAGTGATCTCCTGTTTTGATAGCCTTAGCATTATCATACAGGGTCGACTCTACTTACCAGTGGAAAGCTAATGATAGGTTGAAAAGAATGAAACTTTATAACCAAAGGGAACTGTGATCTCTAATACATTAGGAAAATTCCATATAGTTTTTACTAGTATTTTATCATAACTCCTATACAGAAAGCTATTATTAAAGTATAATTACTCTAATGCCTTGTTTATTACTTACCCTCTTATTTCTACTTGAGCTACAGCAGTGATGTTGATTTGCAGGCTCACAAAATTGCTGTCTGGGTTGTCCTTGTTGGAACTAAAACACAGTTGACATATGATTTAAATTTATTTTCTCAGACGTGTTACTACCATAGACGATCATAAAAAACCTTCTATATATCAGAGGAGCAACATGCATTACCAATATGATCATTTAGAAAACAAAAGTGTATCCATTCTACAAAATTGTAACCATTTGTAAATGGAAATGCTAAGATCCTCTGTGAGCAAAAGAAATGTAATAACTTTCCATGAGGAGACACCTTATCTGAAAACATAATATATTTCTAGAGAAGCCAACATGTCTTTGTTGCAGTGACTAAGCCCAAAAGGCAGTAAGCTGAGTTCTTGTCCAGCTTCTACAAGGAACACATTCCTTAACTTCTCTGTGCATCAAGTTCATTGCCCATCTCATGGGAAGGACAGCACAGTCAACTCCTGACTTTCCATACTAATAAAAGGAGAACTGGCATGAATAGTCCAGGAGCAGCACATAATGGGAAAAGTGTTTGTGTTTGGCTCTGGAATGCATCATCCCATACATTGTTCTGGCAGCAAACTTATCTTCCTTATGGTTTATTTCTTAAGTAATATTAAAATAAGTGTACTTACTGCATGGTCACTGGCTGACTAGGATGAGGCGTGAGGAGTGAGGAGTGAATTAGAAGCATGGCCAGTGGAGAGAAGAAGTAAGACCCCAGGAAGAGATTGACACAGGAGATTACATATATGTTCATCAGGCACCTCAAGAATCTCAAGATAGAAGGTGCATGTTTAATAATATTTCTTTGAACAGTGGCAAAATTATTTTTAAGTTTGCTGTTTCTTTCTCTCAAATATAATTAGATATAAAAATTTAACTTTAAAAATGCATGTATTAAGCAACCAGTGCTGTAAGGAAAATAAAATAAAATAAAATATCCAAGAGGCTGGACCAGTAGCTGGGCTTTGGATGCAGCTGCCATTTGCACTCATTGTCTTACTGGGCTGTCATCGAAATCACCCTAATATTCCAAAGGATAATGCAGCTTTTAGCAAACTGGGATATGACACCACCACTAACAGGTCATGTTTATATTCAGGTCTCATTAAGAAGAGAAAGCCTCCTCTTTGTTCATCATCAAATCTCATGCAGAGGCAATGGACAAGCTCTCACACTGATGATGGTAATGGGGCATGTCCTGACTACCTTTTGAAGCTTTCCAAATGTGGGAGCTGGAAAAGATATGATAAAGGTCTGCTTTCAAAGCAGGAGACAGAATTGTTCCCACAATGCTTTTGAAAAGTGCTGTTCGGTTGTATATACTGATAAGGCAACTTAAATGGCAAACACACATAAAAGACATAAACAGGCAAATGTCAGGCTCATTTCCTGCAAAGGGGTATCACTGCTAAGCTTGTGATGAGCCTAGAGGGACTTGTTCACCAAAGTTTGAACCCCAGTTTCCAGGCCACTTTTATTATTATCACATCTGGGGAGGATCAGTCAACTAAAAAGTTTTGTTGTTGTTTTTTTTTTAAAGCAGGATTCTGACTTACTAACTACTAAGAAGTCATTAAGTAATTAATTCCACTTGTTACAGACTTCATGGTTCCCAGTGCATTACAGGGAACTCTTTAGTTTGGAAGCTTAAGTCTAATTGTTCCACATTTTTACCCAGACCTTGTTCTAGTTTCTAGGTCACTACTGTTTTGCAACAGTGGAAATTAGAATTATAGAAAAAAAGTTTTATTTAAGTTATCCTATAATTCTATTGCATTTTGCTTCCAAGTGGTTTAAATAATACAATTTTCATGACAACATCCTGAAAATATAAACAGATGTCAAGCGTCGAAATTGTCTTGGGAGAGGAGTCTAATATGAGGCTTATAGAGGCTGTTCTGAAAAGTCACAAAAGCAGTGGCAGAATCCAAGGGTGGACCTGGATGGCCAACTAAAATCACCCTCTGTCATACCGGCTTGCCGGGGCACTTGGTACGGCAACCAGTGGTGTCAGCAAAATCTCCGGGTAAGAAAGACACCAGGCTGCATATATAACTTAGATGCATCTTTCACCTCTTTCCTGGAAGGAAACCTCCCTCACTAATACCACTGCTCCATTCAAACAAACAATTCATCACTGCCCTGGATGCTGAGCTATTTATACTGTCGGTGCTAGTTCTTCTCAAGAAATGATGAACTTCCTCTCCATGACTATAGCTTATGTCGCGTACCAAGGATAAACATGTTATTCACTTATTACTCCGATGCTATTTTCTTTCTCCTTATTGTTTCCTATTTTCTATTTTCTAACATTCCCTCTATGCTTTCTGCGGTCTCTGGAATGTCAGCAAAACAATACAATGTTCATTTCACCATTACTGAGGAAGCAGCTTCAAGGATGATCATAAAGATCCGTTTGTACATGGGAATCGCAAACTGAGACCGGCTCCAAGCAGGGAGGAAGATGTTTACATGTCACATAGAGCCGGGGCATGGAGAGACCAGTTAATTTTCTCTTTTGGGTTCTATTTGTGGAAAAGGATATTAAATGTGGGTACCAGTGGTCAATGTGCTCAAAAGCTTGAGTTCAGACTTGAGCGCATTTAGTTTAATTTATTGTTGGTTTAAGCACATTTAAACTGAACACAAACCATCCATTAAACACTTATGTACATCTTTGGAGCCCACCAGCAAAGCATGCAGATAAATGCTCACCACTGTATTTGAATATTAAAAGTATTCTCAAATACTTTTATCTCTAGAACTTATGTTTTGGGAATTTGATGTTTAGTATGTTGCTGTTGCCTCTCCAGTTCTTTCTACATTTCTGCATTTTTGTACTTTTCAGGATAATGTTAAAATAGTCATGAGTTTCTATAGTGTCTGAGGATGGAATATAATCATGGACCATTTTAGATGAAGAGGGATGTTTAAAATGCGACCATTTCTATTTTCCATCAAATTCAGCACTTCCTCTCTAAATTCATTATTTGAATGATGATCTACAGGATGGTTTTGGGCAAGGCATTTACAACATTATTTAGTGTCCTTTGCTCCTTGATTCAGCTACTAGTTACATCCATTCTGTTATTCAAAACTGCAATTAAGGGTAAGAAGCAAACATCAGGAATTTGCTTTGTATCTTTGTACCAGACTTTCTATCTAAAGGCTGCAACTTTTATGAGATAGGTATCTCTTTCTGAAGTGATGCAAAGCTTCATGCTACTGCAGGATCAATGTTACAGACAGTGATGGTGAAAAACAGAAACTTCAGGTTACTGAAGTATCTGGAGAGATGGTGGTCCTTCCCTATGGAGTGCTTTTTCTTTTCTCTTTTTTTCTCTGAAAACTTAGAAATATAAACAGGAGATTTTCCAAATGAAAATATTTAGGACTACCTGAACTTTTTGGAAAATGTACATTTATATAGATACAAAGAAATGATTTAATAAGCTTTTGGTAAAATGAAGGGATATGATAGATGAATTCATTCCATCTGTATCCCATCACTAATTTGGG
This sequence comes from Mesoplodon bidens, assembly GCF_964165515.1. Taxonomy (NCBI): domain Eukaryota; kingdom Metazoa; phylum Chordata; class Mammalia; order Artiodactyla; family Ziphiidae; genus Mesoplodon; species Mesoplodon bidens. The sequence continues at coordinate 6,674,781 of NC_138178.1, read as the reverse complement.
TAAAATTTTTAAAATCTCTAAGATTCAGCAGAAAATATTTAAGTTAAATTCGAAAAAGGACTGACTAAGGTCAGACAAGAACACCTAAGTTAGAAAGCCTTCCTTCCTAGAAATCTATCACAAAGTTGAGGGGATATGGTTTGTGACACAGGTTGCAGATTTTAAAAATCTACTACATTCTTATAGAGATTATATATATATTTTTTTAAGATTTTAAAAGATTTTATTTATTTGTTTATTTTTGGCTGTGATGGGTCTTCGTTGCTGCCCGCGCGGGCTTTCTCTAGTTGCGGCGAGCAGGGGCTACTCTTTGTTGAGGTGCGCGGGCTTCTTCTCATTGCAGTGGCTTCTCTTGTTGCAGAGCACGGGCTCTAGGCACGCAGGCTTCAGTAGTTGTGGCTCATGGGCTCTAGAGCACAGGCTCAGGAGTTGTGGTGCACGGGCGCAGTTGCTCTGCGGCACGTGGGATCTTCATGGACCAGGGATGGCACCTGTGTCCCCTGCATTGGCAGGTGGATTCTTATCCACTGTGCCACCAAGGAAGTCCGGGATTATATATTTTTTTTAAAAAAAATCGTAAACCTCTAATGAAGTAGCTATTAGAAAGTAATCCATTGTGTAAAGTAATTACTCTAAAAGTCATCACACTCTAATGACTTCACTTCTTGCAGGACAGAAGGTAAGTTTAGAGATTGGTCATCTTGCACACCAGTATTTGAGAACCAAATTGTAGGTACTGACTTCAGAGTCATTGTTATATTAGAACGAGGGTTGAACACACTGAGCATGTGCTGTCTATATCAGTGTTTTTCAGACTTTTAAAATTGCAGACCACAAATATATATGTGTGCGTGTATATGTATACACGCACACATATATATTTATATATATCCTACAGGATGTCTTATGACACACATTTACATGTATGTGAAAGGAATTTTTCATGAACTCTGATATAGTCCATTCAATATCCTTTTCTTTTCATCCAGGTCTAGAGCCATTACATTGATTCCCTTACTGGCTAAAGGGTTTAAGTGTACACTTGGGAATCCCTGGCCCTCATGACACATTGCTCTCTGTAGGTCTTTTAACTCATGAAATATTATTTTCAGCCATGAAGGAGCAAACAGAATAGACAGAGACAAGGTAAAGTCACACTTGAATCCTGGGGCAGAGTCAGCCTTAGAAAAAAGGGGCAGCTCCCTTCAGGGTTTGGCTTAGAGTTGCCAGAGAAGGCCCTGCCTTCTGAATATATGATCTTACCTGCGTCCTGCCTTGCTGCTCACAGTTAAACCATCAGAGACTCATTCATCCTTGAAAAGTTAGATTTCAAGGTCACAAGCTCAAAATCTATGCTTTTTTTTTTGTAGAAATTTTGTTCTCAGGGATCAGCTGACCCCCAGCAGAGAGAATGGCAGGATGTGGTAGGGGTACTGGTGCGGGGTGGGAAAAGCCATGTGCATCAGAAAGAGGAAAGATGGAGGAGCGGGTGGGGTTGGGTGGGAGCGTGCTCAGGACAAAATTTTACTCTCACACCTTGGCCTGGCCTGCAGAATGCAGAATGGATCTCTTCTTCAAAAGCCAGAAAAAAAAAAAAAAAGAAAAGAAAAAGAAAACTGAAATAACGAATAACTGAGAAACAAAGGAAAAATAGTCTGTGAACATCTGGGTTCTAATTTCAGAAGAATGTTTAAGGTGAAGGAGCTTGATGAGGGCATTCATTTCACCATGGATTCTCTTTACTACTGAATGCTGATGATATTTCAGGCATGTAAAGGTCTAACCTTCTGATTTGGAGATCGAAGGTAATGCTTGTATTTGTTTTCTCAAGTCGTGGAACTGCAAATCGGAGGCCCAGAGAAGACTAAAAAAAAAAAAAAATCACAAGACACTAAGTTTATGACATGGGAGGAACCTTATACACAGCATAGAAATCTTTTAAAGTCATCCCTGCAAATCCCCACCCTAGACTGCTGTCCCTTTTTCTGCTTCTGCCTTGGGGTAGCTGAGACTTCGGGGCCCAGGCAATGTGAGTCCCTACACATTGTGGTTCCCTCTCTTCATTTATCCTCCTATCAACTCCTTTCCTGCCACCTTCTCTATGTGCTAAATTAAAAACAACCTAAATATACGAGAAGAGATTGATTTAGAAAACTGTGATAATTCTGTTTGATGGACATTTATGTCATCATTGAAGTTACATCTGTGAAGCCTATGCCATGTGGAAAATGCTTCTAATGTAACTATGGTGAAAAAAGGTTGCAAAGTTGTATGTGCCATGGTTTCACCTATGGTTTTAAAAGGCTACCAGTGGAAAAATTACTGTACAGGAGTGAGGGTGTCTTGTAAGAAAATACACCAGGATAATATGCTGCAGTTAAGGTTGTGAGTGTATGGATTATTTTTTCCACCTTTCTTTCTTTTCCAAAGTTTTAAAACTGTTCTTAATATTTTTACAGTTTGAAAACAGCTTTTTAAAAACCTGGAGAAAAGTGAATCCAATGATAATATAAATAAGGAAGTAAAAATAATAGCTAAGACATGTAATTATATTACTTATGCTCTCATGCACTGTACTAAGCCTTATATGCAATGTCTCATGTAATCACGACATCCACACTACGAGGTATACTGTGAATGCTGACATTTTACAGTCCAGCAGCATTCTGAGGATTAGGGAGATGAAGTGCCTTGTTCCAGGTGCAGAGCAAATAAACTCTAGATTTGGAACTGAAATCGCTACAAGCCAACTCCAGAACCTGGAACTCACAGCCACTACACTATGAGAATCAAACCAGCAATCAAACTCGTGTTATTATGAACCAGTAATAATATGAACTAATAATAAACCATCATTTTTATCATAAATCATCATTTCACTAGCCCTTGCCGAAGGAGCTGCAAGCCAGGTACTGCCCTGGTGGCTTTACATATACCATATCATTGCATTGCTCCAAACGTTCCTACAAACAGGTATTCTCCCATCTCAGTGTGACTTGCCCAAGGTATCACTGCTGATCAATGGAGAAACTGGGATAATAATTAGGGTGTGCCTAATTATTAAGCCTATACATCCTTATGCCCCAGCCAGGATGAATTCCTTTATAATTCCAAATGTGCAATTTTCTGTCAGACCTCTGGGGCTTTGCACATGCTCTTCTCTCTTCTTTAGAAACTTTTAAAGTCTTTCCCTGCTTTTTCTACTTGCAGGACTTCTCATGCGTCAAAACTCAGGGCAAGGGATCCTCCTGCAATACACCCTCCAAGCCCACAGGCCAGGTCAGGCAGAAATGTTCTCTTTATTCTTTGTCTCCTTTGCTACTCACCCATGACTCAACCTATGATGTTGCTAAATTTTAAGTTTCTTATGGAATGGGGATTGTACATTTTCATCTCAATATTATCAGACTCTAGTTTAGTACCAGGCATATAGAAGGGGTGTAATTAAAAATGGTGAAAAAGAGTGTGCCCTTGTTTGCACACTTCCAGTGATGGGGAGCTTACTATATTGTGGGGAGGCCTGTTTAATGTTGGTCTTTTATTATTCAGCACGAGATGAGGATACCCTAAAGGTGTGACAATTTCATACTGATAAGAGACATATGTTCTTAACTAGAACCAAAAGCCAGATCTCTGGGCATTGATTCTAAAGAGCCTTTGTTGAGCCACTATTTTTTTTTTTATTATCCTACTAGAGAGACTTTGTGAATTTTTACAAATCTTATCGGTATATAAATATTTTACATTACTAAAGCTATTATATGAAAATGATGTTACTACTTACAAATCAGAAGTAAACTTCTGAATACAACCTTGAATGCTTTGTTAAAATAAAAAGTCACTTGAAAACTACTTTTTAAAAAATATCAGGACTGGGATAATTAATCCTGGCAATTTGTGATGCTTTTTAATAGTTAGGACTACTTTTAACATTTGGAATTTTACTACAACCCATTAAGAGTATTCTTTTAGAAGTACAAAATGAAGAAGTAAATAAATCAAAGCGTTTTATAACAAAACAGAATGCAATAAAATTTGATGTGTTTAAGGGCATTCAAGGGCGAGATAAGAAAGCTATTAGGTTTCTTCTACTATAGACCTCAGAGATAAACGAATACAAACAATTTACTTCCTTGACTTCTAAAGATTATTTGCTGGTAAAATGGATTGACATCTTTTCACAAAAACACATTTGTGGCTAAGACCACACTGCCATTTTTACCCTCCACTTTGAACAACACTGGTGTCCAGTTTTTGTTCCAAGATTATCCTTAGTTATTGATGACCTTAGATGATTTCTGGTCTGGATTTAACCCTTTTAATACTGAAAAAGGAATGAGTGCCCAGTCACCTATAGATGCTAACACCATTACCACCATGTCAATTCATTTCTGTCTGGCCTTAGGTAGACCTTTTCCTATCAAATTGGGTGGCTGAATTTTTCTTGAAAACTAGCCAAAGGATTTATTAGCTTCTAGATAAAAGGATTCTAATGAAAAATGTTCTAATATCTCAGCTTAGACATCCCATTCTATCTTTCATGGCTTTGTTGAAAAATCGCATCTGTTATTCATTAGTTTTTATCCAATTTTTGCAGACCTGCTAGAACGTGGGCTTTTTGTTGAGGCCTGGTTCGAATCCTGGTTCTGTTCTTCACTATGTGAGACTTTGGGTAACTCATTTGATTTCTCTGAGTCTCAGTTTCCTCATCCATAACACAGGAGAAATACCTGACTCATAGGATTGTTGGTAGTTGTGAAAATTAAATGAGATAACACACACAAAACACCCAGTGATGGAATTATAACACAGAGGGCAATCAATACATGCTAGTTAATAAAAATCTATTATAAACATTTACCTTTGATTTAAATATTTACTTTTTTGACCCAAGAAGTGAGTTTACTAGACTACAGCTTGGCATATCTTTTAAATATTGAGGATGAACGGAATGATAATCAATTTAGAATATAAAAAGGCAAACATATTATTTTAGCACAATATCCTAGATTATAAACTGGGAATAGGTGTTACTGGATAGAAAGTTTCAAAAGCTCAAATAAATATGAGAAACACTGGGCTAGAAGGTTTCCTTACTGCAGAACTTCTCAGCACCTTTAAAATGAAATAGGCACCTGAATGTCCCAGGGGAGGATATGATTCTCAGCAGTGACTATAGGGCTCCCTTTTAAAGGCTTGCCTCAAAGGATTAACACTCTTTGGAAGACGCTTTGGGAAGCTGTTCTAATACAAACCTACACACTTACATATTTCCAGGAAGGTTTTTTCAAACAGGCCATTTCATTATCAATGAATCATAAGCATCTAATTTAAAACAGAGGAATACGTATGTTTAATTTGTAACACTTAATTACATAGTATTTGCAGATTTCAGGGTTATTTTTTCCTGATTTATGACTCCATAAAATAATGATTTCTCCTGTGATATTTATTACAAGGAGTTACTCTGTGTATACTTAAACTGCAATGGCATAAAATGAATTTATTGACTACAAGTAATTCTGAATGGGAAGTTCCTAAATCTGGAAACAAAGAAAGGAAAAAAAGACTCCTTATTCTTTCATAAGCCTGTTACAGATCATGATTGATCCTTTCTTTTTTCTTGCTATAAACAATTTTCTGCATTATTCTTTATCAAGTAAGATGCATGGAAAATACAGACCTGGTAAAGCTGTTTTAAAACCTGGATTATGGTAATATTTTAACAGGAAAACACTGTGAATGATATTCACATGGGAGGTATATCTAAAGTAAAAGTTTAATCATCTTTGCTAAAATTCTTAATTCTGTTATTTCCTTTTTTTTTTTTTTTTTTGCGGTATGCGGTCCTCTTACTGTTGTGGCCTCTCCCGTCGTGGAGCACAGGCTCCGGACGCGCAGGCTCAGCGGCCATGGCTCACGGGCCCAGCCACTCCGCGGCATGTGGGATCTTCCCAGACCGGGGCACGAACCCGTGTCCCCTGCATCGGCAGGCAGACTCTCAACCACTGTGCCACCAGGGAAGCCCCTTAATTCTGTTATTTCTTAAATCCTTTACATCGTAGTTCTTCTTGGATTCAAAGAAAACATTTGTAGTGAAATTCAAAGAAAAAATACTCGAGAAAAAAATCTGTAGTAAAAAAAATAGTTTTTAGAGATTTGTTGAGACTGAAGACATATAAGACTGATGTCAAAAGAAAAGGCATATGAAAGTATTCATCATTTTGTGTATTTTAGCTCAGATTGTCCACTCAGTGTGGGTTGTGATGCAAAATACCACCACCCTGGGAATTTCCTGCCTAATTGGTTTTAGTTGCCAGGTGCTAAATTGCTGAGTGCTAATTGGGGGGGCTTTCCACTAGTTCTCTTTAAAATTCAATTAGACAGAAATCAGTTAAGTGCATCTGGTTTTCTCTTACATTTGTTCCAGCCACCATAGGGTTCCCAAGGTCACACACCACCATTCGGGTGACGTTGTCCATCTTGTACTCACAGCTCAGTGGTCGCAATGCCTGCAACGGGAAAGAATACCAGTGTGGAGTCAGGGGCAGAATAAACGACATCCTGTTGCAAAAGCAATGCTGTGGGCCAGGCAGCTTCTCTTGATTTCAAACACCTGTATGAGTGCCTGAGCCCAAGGGTTCATGTGTGACCATCAACTCAGAAGAGAAGCTTGTGGGAAAAGACCGAAGTTTAATTTTAAGAAGAAACCTGTTGGATGGGTAAACACATTTGTTGTGTTTCATTGAGGAAAAAAATGCTTAGTAGAATATATGTGTGTGTGTGTGTGTGTGTGTGTGTGTGTGTGTGTGTGTGTGTGTGTGTGTGTGTGTGTGTGTGTGTGTGTACACACACACACACACACATATATTATTTTTTTTCTTTTTTTTTTTTGGCTGCTCCACGTGGCATGTGGAATCTTAGTTCCCTGACCAGGGATTGAACCTGCACCCCCTGCAGTGGAAGCGCTGAGTCTTAACCACTGCACCGCCAGGGAAGTCCCTGAAAATGCTTAGTAGACTATTTATATGAACATTTTTGAAATGATTTGCATTACTGTTCATGTTCAGTTTGGGCCATGAAGATCATGGATAATTAAACATAACTAAACAAATTAATTTTTGCAAACATGAAATGACAGCAAGATGTATATTATAGATTATCCTACAGCCCAGTGACATTTGCAAGAGAATTGCTTTGGACACAAATTTCTCCATACCATGGTTCCATTTTGAGATTACACACCCAATCTTAGTTCAATCCTATAAATACTTAAGATGGGAAGAGAACACTTTTTTATGTTTACCCACTGTTTTTCACCTCCCATCTTGCCCCATATCCTTTTCTGATTAGAATGTATAAAAACTCAAGTTTGAAGAGGCACTTAGAACTATGTGCTGGAGAAGGTCTCAAGGTTACAGCCGACGGGCTTATTCTACTTAGCCTAATGTCCTTAAGGGTCATCCATATTGTAGTATGTGGCAGAATTTCCTTCCTTAAGGCTGAATAATATTCCATTGTATGTGTGTACTGTATATTCATCTGTTCACCCATTGATGGCCATTTGGGTTGTTTCCACCTCTTGGCTATTGTGAATAGTGCTGCTATGAAAATGGATGTGCAGATATCAGTTGAGATACTGATTTTATTTCCTTTGTATATATACACAGAAGTGGCATTGCTGGATCATATGATAGTTCTTTTTTGAAGTTTTTGAGGATGATGTAATTTTTAAGGGGAAAATTTGGGGAGACTGTTGTTTTGCTGATTGTATGAGGTGGTGTTAGTGTATTTCTTAATGGGCCCCAGTTCTTGAAAACTGCTTTGTTTAACTGGGCACCAGGAGCATCTGATAGCTCAGGAATAATTTTTTGATTATTGTTCATTCATTTTGGAGATTTCTTTGAGGTTCAAAGAATTATTTTAGGAGATGATCTGGATCTTTAACTGCATTTTTGAGTCCATTGCCAAAGCCTGTTATTTGTACCATAATGGCAGTTTAGTACACAAGGGAAAATAAGGGTTATATTTATTGCAGCATTTGTGTTTGTGTTTAAAATATTGTTTATTTTAGCAAGAACAAGATTGTGATTCAACACTGGTTTCAGTTTAGTGGAAAAAACTGAGATTGTGGTGTTTTGCTTTCTAGTCTTCTGTCCTATGTTTATGTGAAAAACAAATGAAAGGAAAACAGTGAAATCTAGTGGAAAAGGAGTTATTAACCTATGTTTGTGTTATTATAAATGTTCCTGTGTTTAAATTAATGGATCTTTACAGTGGAATATTATGCCAGAATTACAAAGGATGTGTTATATCTGTGAGTGTTGATCTGGAAAGATAGTCTATGAAACGTAGACGTAGAGATGGAGGTGTGTATGTGTGGGTAGAGAAAATAGTCTGCAAGGATATATAAACTGAGCGGAAAGAATTAAAAGTAATTTCTATGTGGTAGCATTAAAAAAAAAAAAAGTTACACCCGACGGAGGGGAAAGTAAAGGAGGTTTATCTTTGGACTCCTGTCCTCTGCTCACAGCTCTCCCTTGTGTCTTCAGGCTAGAAATCCACATCTGGATCTCCGCCCTGAGCCCCTTTCCATCTTTCAAAACTTCATGTCCCTATGGCCCTGCTCTTGCCTTTGGTAATAGCTACATATGTTCATCCATTATTTCACTCTAACTTGTTAAGTGCTACTGATATATTACCTGTCAGCCTCATTCCCAAAAATAAGCTTGTAAACTGAGGACTTTCACAAAGGACCCCATGAGAGGACCATGGAAAAGGGTTCCAAATACGAGGACCACTTATCCGTCTGTCAGCTGTATCGAAATTTCATTTAAGGAAGTAATGTGAATTTTCAAGGATAAGTTTCAGAAACCACCTCCTTTCCATTCTTTCCACATGGCTGAGAAAAACCAAGAGCCAAAACCAAAACAAAGAAAAGGCAAACAAACCCCAGATACCGAAGTCAAGAGCTCTGTGGGTAAATCATACGCTTTAAGAAAATAAGCTTAAGCAGGCAGGGTTTTTTTTGTATGTGTTCTCTTCCCAGTGCCCAGAAAAATGTCCAGCACAAAGTAGTAGACGGTGTCAGGAGATACACAGCAAATGTAGCTCCCAATCTTTCCTACAAGGAGGCTGAAGTGAAATGGACTAGCACACAGCTGAGTATAAAGCCCTCTTCCTGCCATCAGCCATTGAAAGGTCTGTTTTAACTCATGAGAAAGAAATGAAATCTCTGATATTCAGAGGCAGCATTTAATACCTGCTCTTTCCAAAGAACCCGAGTGACATGTTAGTATCCTGAGGAGGTAAGAAACATATGTTCCAAAAGCTGATAATATTTTTGCTTCTCAAAGGTAGCTTTAGCATGTATTCAAGTTCTGAAGGATCCATAACTAACCCTAATTGTACAGAGATGTTTTGTGTTGGGATTACTAACTCAATCCTGAAAACAGGAAAAAAAAAAAAAAAAAGAACTCAGCAAAAGCTTTCCAAAATATCCACGTGTCCCTTGAATATAATTCAAGGATTTGGTTTCTATAGTAAATATTTTTATCTTATCTGAAGGTTGAAAGTCATATGTACATTTTTTCCCCAGCTTTCTAGAAATAGCTTTTTCACATCAATCAGAGATCTCTTCTCTCCCCAGATTCCCCACCCTTTTTCTTTTTTTAACCTTTATTTCCTCTCTCTGAGTGGGAGAAACAATGATTGTTTTTCTAGATATTTCTAGATTATTTTTCTCAGCTGTTCCTGGGACTATCTTGTTCTCATCCATTTATAGCTCTTAGAGTATTATTCATTCACTGAAAATATTTACTGTGTACCTGCCACTTACCAGGCACTGATCAAAAAAAAAAAAAAAAGAAAATAACACCCTTGTCCTCCTTAAATGTCCTATTATTATAAGAATCCTAATAAGGAATCACAAGCAATTGTAACAAGCAGTGGAAACATACAAATAGAGTTTGTTAAGTTTCATGAGGGCAGAAATTCACAGTGATGGAGGAGGACAGGCACATAGAAGTAAGCAATCAGAGAAGACATCCTGGAGGAAGTGACATAACCTCATAGGGGGCCTGGCAGCTCAGTGGTTAAGAAGACGGGCCTGGACCTGACAGCTGAGGTGTCAATCTTGGTTCTGCTACGTAATAGCTGTGTAACTTTGGGCATGTTTCTGAATTTCTCCTTATCTATACAACAGGGATAATGATAGCCTTACCGTTTCTCTGTCAGGCTGTTATGAGGTCTAAGAAAATTGAATACTTGCAAGAGCACAGAGCAGAGCCCAGCTCACAGCAATTGCTTGGTGAATTTCAGCAGCCTCAGTCGTTATTAGGCCGAGGCCTGAAGGGTGAGTAGTAAGAAGTAAGCTGGGGAAAGGGGATGAGAGAGTAGAGTTACAGAGGGAACAGCAGGTGTGAGCTCTCTGTGGCAGGAGGGCGCATAGGTATTACAGAAACAGAAAAGAAATCCCATCCCTCTAGGACTAGGGTGGGAGGTAAAGGAAAGAAGCAAAGACTCGTGATGAAGCTGAGGAGGTCAGCAGGGGTGATGTAATTAAGGGCCTCATAAGTCATCTCAGGGCTTTGTAGGACTCTATCCTACAAGCAGTGGGGAGCTAGTGAGGGTTTTCAGCCAGAGAGTGACAGGGTCAGATTTGCATTTTAGAAAGAGGGCTTCCCAGGGCTTTCCTGGTGGCACAGTGGTTAAGAATCCGCCTGCCAATGCAGGGGACACAGATTTGATCCCTGGTCCGGGAAGATCCCACATGCCGTGGAGCAACTAAGCCCGTGAGCCACAACTGCTGAGCTCGCATGCCACAACTACTGAGCTCGTGTGCCACAACTACTGAAGCCCATGCGCCTAGAGCCCGTGCTCCGCAACAAGAGAAGCCACTGCAACGAGAAGCCCGTGCACCACAATGAAGAGTAGCCCCTGCTCACCGCAACTAGAGAAAGCCCAGCAACGAAGACCCAACACAGCAAAAAAAGAAAGAAAGAAAGAGGGCTTCCCATGCAGGGAAGGGGCTGGAGGCTGGGAGATGGGGAGATGAGTTAGGAGACTGGTGTAGCCATCTCGGGAGAAGATTGTGCCAGCCTGGAGGAAGGCAGTGACCGTGGCAGTGAGATGGAGAGAGGATAGGGTTGGACAGGTATAGGACTGACTTAGGCTTTAGAAACTGGGTGGAGACTGGCGTGATTCTCTGAGATAGGCTAGAGACAGGAGGAGGAGTGTGGGAAGATGGCGCCTAGTTCCGGATGCACTGAGTGTGAGGTAGTTTGAGGCAGAGGAGTGGAGCATGTATGAGGTCCCTTGAATAGACACATTCATAGTGACAGAATGTGGAATGCTGGGTACCAGCGGCTGGGGAAAGAGGGTAAGAGGGAGTTGGTGTTTCATGGGTACAGAGTTTCAGTCTGGGGTGATGAAAGTGTTCTGGGGATGGACGGCAGTGATGGTTACACAACAAAGTGATTATACTTCATGGCGCTGAACTGTACACCTCAAAAGGGTTAAAATGGTACATTTTATGTTGCATATAGTTTACAACAATAATAATAAAAAGATAGAGCACGTGGGCCTTTATTCCTAGAAAAATTTAGAAGGTCACCGAAAAGAATTGCAAAGGCTGGCTCCGTTAAGGTCTCCAGAGAAAGAGATGATCAGCTTCTGCATTTTTGAAAAGATGAATGTTTTTAGCCAAAGAACAACAAAACTGACAATCAGATAATCCCTCATACTTTTCCCCTTGAGAGAAAATTGTTAAAAAAAAAAAAAACTTGAACCAAGTATAAATAAAAAGAGACACAAACTTCAAACTGCTTAACAACAAAGAAGGAATTAGAATGTGGCTTAGTCATGTCAAATCAAATTCTGCCCAAGGGAAACTGATGGAGGAAAAACAGTTAAAGACTCATTGGAGATTATAGATAATGTCTGTTATAATGCTTAAAGCCAAAGATAGAAATGATAAATGTTTCCTGTGTTTTCCACCCAACAGTGAACAGTAAACTAGATGTTTTGCTAGAAGAAGAATATTTTGGATAGATGCTTTGTTTAACAAAGTCAGGGGTGCAGTGACAGAAAGGGGGTTGAAATAAAAATATAGGCAGAGCCCTGGAACATTTTTTAAAATAACATACTTGAGCTTCATTGTTTGTTTGTTTATGTATTATTTACATGTAATTATTCTTAAGTGATATGTTCCTGCAAATTTCTTCAACAGAAACTCATGATGATTTTACAACTGTCAAAGATACTTGATTATTGCTCCTCTGGGTTATTTTTTCACTGAGAAGATAATTCAGTCAAAACATAAGTCATGAGACTAGAGGTGTGCACAGAGAATTTTGTATTCCCCACATTTGTAAATGCCTTTCAAATACTGACATCACAACCGTTGTTAGCATTTCTTTAGAGGAATTATTTTTCGTTAAATTATTTGATCATTAGAATGTGCACGTTCCCAAGAGGATGCAGTTTTTGGAAAGTAGCAGAACTTTAATAAACTTCAGTTAAATGAACATATCCATCAGCAAGAATTTAAATAACACTGATCATGCCGACTTCTACGTGAAGCGCCAGGATGACTATGAAAGTGTGAAACTTGGTCTCTGCCCTTAATTGTGAGTCTGGGTACCTCTGAAACCAAGGGACTCTCTCTGTTATCCTTCAGTGTATTTACAATGGTTTTAGAGCAGAACCTGAGGATATTCTGAGTGGGAAGATCCATATTGTGATAAGGAAAGGAAATCTATAAAAAGCATTGTCGTCAGTTTAACAAATAGTGGCATTGCAGGACTGGCAAATGACAAAAACCTGGCTTTTTCTTGGTCCTGGTCCCGAAAAGGTGGACCAAGAAAAAAGAAAACGTGAAACGTGTTTCCTTTCCAGTGCCTGTCTAGGCTGTTTTCGGTGCTCAGCTGGGATTGGTCAGACCTTCCTCCATAAGCAGTAATGAAAACCAGACCTCCTGGGACCTGCTTGAAGCATAAAGGAACTCAAAGGCCAGAAAACAGCCAGGGAGGGTGGGAGTTAGCTTGGGAGTGTAGCGGATGGATCACATTGATGAGCTGCTTCTTTCAGACAGCTGTCTTCCGTGTTTCAGCTCCCAATCTTGGGCCAGTTTATCTTTGCACCGTGGCCAAGAAAGATATTAATACTGCTTAAGACCATCTTCCTTTCTGGGCCGTTGCTATTCTGCTTAACAAAATAAGGTGACATTTTGTTTTCTTTTATTGGGGAAGAAATCCTCAGCTAAGATGACTTAACATGGATTTGTCTTCAAAAATATACCGAGCTCTTTCCTCCTCCAGATCACCTACAGGCATTACCTTGTTGCTGCGTTCAATCCCAACATAATCAGCCTCTTCTGGAATTATCACAAAGAGCTCAGCTTCGTAGGCACCTTCCCCTTCATTTCTCGCGTTGATTATGAGCATAAGGTGGTTTTCATCTCCAACGATGACCTGATGCTTATCTCTAAAAATGCAGTTTAAAAAGAATCATTAGGTACTATATGCGTCTCTGGATTCATGGATATTTTATTTAAGGACTTACAGGAAGATGTAAACATGCAAGACAGGGAAAAAAAACAAGATGGATCGGCATGAGGGGGTGGTGAGAAGAATCAAAACTATGTCTAGATGAGAAGGACAGGAAAACATCCAGCGGTGTTCTGGTCAGTGTTTAACAACCAGCGCTTCAAACTAGTGGTTACCAGTGGAGGAGGGGGCAACATGGGTGGGGGAGGGGGAGGTACAAACCACTGGGTCTGAGACAGGCTCACGGATGTATGTACAACTCAGGGAATAGAGCCCCTACTTTGGAGTAACTGTAAATGGAAAGTAACGTTTAAAAACTGTATAATAGGGCTTCCCTGGTGGTGCAGCGGTTAAGAATCCTCCTGCTAATGCAGGGGACACAGGTTCGAGCCCTGGTCCGGGAAGATCCCACATGCCGTGGAGCAGCTAAGCCCGTGCGCCACAACTACTGAGCCTGCGCTCTAGAGCCCGTGAGCTACAACCACTGAGCCCGTGTGCCACAACTACTGAAGCCCGTGCACCTAGAGCCTGTGCTCCGCAACAAGAGAAGCCACCGCAATGAGAAGCCCACACACCCCAACGAAGAGTAGTCCCCGCTCGCCACAACTCGAGAAAACCCGTGCGCAGCAACGAAGACCCAACGCAGCCCAAAATAAATAAATAAATTTATTTATTTATTAAAAAAAACTGTATAATAAATAAGGTAACAACCAGTTCTCAGAAACAAAGAAAACCAGGATGTGTAGCATTTGCCGATTCCAGTGGTGTAAATCCTCCCACTGTGATCAGTTTCAAGCTCCCAACATCCTTAATGATTTGCCAGCAAAAATTCCCAAAAAGTTGACAATTGGCTCACAAGCCAGGAGGAGACGGCTTCAGCACATCCCTGAAAACATCCCATAGGAGGAAGATGGGCAATGGGAAGAGGGGGAGAGAGGTGGTTTAGAAAGTAGGAGGGGAGCTGAGTGTGACGCAAAGTGGAAAATAAGAGGGAAGAAAGAGGCAGATGAAGGAAGATCTCAAATAGCTGATGGTGAGGTATTCTGAGGACATTTAATTCACTCCAAACTCCAAATTGAAACAGCATTTGGAAATGCCTACTCATGACCCTTAATCAAAGCTATTGCTTCGGACACTGGCTAGATTATGAAGTTTGGAAAAAGTCCCCTTGAGAGGTTACCAAGAAGCTTCCAAACCCTGGCAGCAAGATAGTTCCTGGGGTGGGGATGGGTTGAGGCAGCTAGAGAGGAGGGCAACCGGAACCACCAGAGATGAGTTAACTTCAGACAGAAACATTTCCCCCCACTTTTGGTGAAGGATGGAACGGCTCAGGCAAAGTCTTGGGGTGTGTCACTTGACACCAATGACAAAGGCCTAAACCACAGGCTAACCCAAAGTGTAGCCAAGCGCAGAAATTTCACGCAGTGCACTTATTTTGGTAGTGGCTGGAAGTGTATACTTTCTCCAGAGAAGCTTTAAGTGAACACCTGTATGCCATTAGATAAAATGGACAAGTTTATTTATTTAAACTTACGGTCTAGCTGACAGCTTCAAGTCAGGAATGCACATGTTATCTTCTCCACAGTCGACCAGGATGTGAGCCTGTGTTGTGGAAAAACATGTATCAGGAAGAATCTGGGAAAACCTGAATCCCGTCCTTTCTCTTGAAAATGATGAATGATCCCATAAGTTAAACCAAAGCTTTCCTTTCACTCTGCATGCGTCTACCTAGCTAGAAACTCTGTTCGGCAGTGACCTCCCCTTATAGGCTAGTTTACTTAGGAGCCCGATTCCAATTCATTCTGAAATGTCTGTAAAGAATGCTACTCTGGCCGATGTTTTGAGGATTACAGGCTGTACTGCTTCTATTACAGCCACATTTTGAACAAATTAAATCTTGGTTCCACAAGGGGAAGGGCTTCTGAAAACACAGGGATGCAGTGTTTCAGGAAACATGTTCAGAAAATCTCCCAAATGGTACAAGTGTGTATGCAAGAATGAAAACAAAAGGGCCTGGATTTCGTCTTAAGGTCACAGGAGCAATGCCCAGGGCCTGATTGAGAATATACCATCAAAGACGGGCCAGGACCTACCTGTTTGGTAACAGTGTTTTCCCTGTAGTAATTCAATATTGGTTTCACCTCCAGACCTTCTTTAAAGGTGGATTCATCCAAACTGTAATTCAAACTAATGTTGATTGGAGACAATTTATCTCGGAATTCAGTTTCATCCTAGGGAAAATAATCATAAACTCAAGAAAGGCCCTGTAAAATGGCTGCAAGATGTTAGTTGGTGAAAGGCAGGCAGCATTTGACTCTGGCCATTAAAAGTGAACGATGAAGTAATTACCACCCCAGCGGGCCTAGGCACATGCTGTGGACGTGGCATAGAGAAGCTAGTTTAATGAATGTATGTTCAGAGTTGGAATCATTTAGGCTTCGTTGAAATACATGCTTCTAGAAGCAATCTTCAGGTTCTCCAGATCTTCAGCAACTCACACGGATTGGTCAAATTGCACAATTAAAAATCAGATGCACAGTAAATGTCACTGAAAGTTGCGTGAACTGGGATTTTTATTTTAATGAGGTTGGCAGAATTTGTAAGTCCCCTTGGCCTCAGAGGAAGAAAACCTCTCGATTCTCTTCCTTTCTTATCATCTCTTTAAGTCCTTGTTTGCACGAACTTCAAAACACCTTCAGCACATCTGAAGTTCCCTTAGAAAAAGCACCAGAACCTTCCTGGGGAGGGAGCGGGTAGCACCAGCAGCAAGACCTGAACACACAGGAACTCCCAAACCATGGAGTGGGCATGCCACCCTTCAGCTGGGTGCCAGTATCAGTCATAATGAGACACGAGGGCCGTGCACCAGTTTTTCATTCTAGCATGTGTTTGTAAACTCTGCCTTCTACAGGTTTTCCCTTACTATATCCCCTCAAAGAGGAGACCAAATGAAAAGAGGCTTCACCACCTCATCACTGGTAAGAAGATGAAATAACTGTATCATAACACATTTTGGCTTTTTATTTCATAGTAGGTTTAGGAGTTATTGTAAAAATACATTGCTTTAAAAATGTAATTATAATTTACTTTTAATAAAGCCTTTGAATGCCTCACCCTTTTCCTAAGTTGGCTCAGAAATGCACATTGATAAAATCTGGCCAAACGTCCTCACGTAGGATAAAAATTCAAATAAATTGTGTCTAACTTTTATGTTTTTTGCAGGGAGGCAGTTAGAAATGAAAACCACCTGAGTTAGTACTAGTACTAAAGAGTGTATTCAAAACAAGAAGAAGCTTAGGAGCAGAAACTCACACAACATTGTAAATCAACCATACTCTAATAATTAAAAGAAAACAAAGCAGCAGCTTAGGAATTAAAAGCAATACATAATTAGGTTGGCTGAAGTCAGGCTCAACAGAGGAGTGTGTGGCCTTAAAGATTTCTCCTATAAAGTGAAAATAGATGTGGGTCTATGTGAACCACTGTGATGTTTAAATGGAGAAAAATGGTTGGAATTTGGACTTCAGTGTTAGAGGCCAGAAAGGTGATTCTGGAACACTTACTCGAAGGTAAACGATGAAATCCTGGCATTGGAGGGATTTCTGCCCCTTTATCACGAGAGGGAAGACGACATGTGACTGATGATTATCAAGGAAGAGCGTGCGTTTAACGGCTCCTTTTTGTTTCAGGGAATCTAATTGCACCTCGGCAGTCAGGCCTAAAGGACAGACAGAAAGCAAATATAATCCAGAAAGGAAAAGTATTCAGTGAATGTAGCGCTTTATCAGAGATATGAATTCCTATTTCAACTTGCTTATTCAGGAAACATTTTTTCCATAGTTGGGATCAGAAACAATACATGAGCTGCAAAGATTTGATAAAATACTCCCCAAGCTAAAAAACTTGTTTTATAATGGTTTTACACAAAAAGTCATTTCCCCCATAATTAGGTCTGTTCTTACAGACAGTACCAATTATTCAAGGACTATTTATGTAGAAGTTCCCATATTTATAATAGAAATCTTGGTGCTAATGAAGAGCTCTTTGAAAGCTTTATATGGTCTATGCAATGCTTACTGTTGACTTTTCCTGATGTGATATAGGAGTGGAAAAATGAAAATATGCTCACCTATTGTGTTTGAAATGCTCTGGCCCGCCACAGATGCACACACTCTTAAAGAAAAGCTAGGGAAAATAATAATCAATAATTTATTGGTTAATAAACTTTTTCAACTGAAGTAGCAAACTTCCTTTACCTTACCCCAGATAAAACGAATGCTTTATTTTTCCTCTATACTTCTCTTAGTGTACACACACACACACAAAACCAAACAAATAAATATGCATATATTTATTGATTGATATATATACTTATCAAAAATATATTTATATACATATATATATCTGACAATTCTCATACGATTAAGAAAGGTGACATTATTACATAGGAAGGTAATACTTAAAATATTACTAGAGGTCGATTGATTTAATCAGTGGATTAATTGATCAGTTACTTGCTGCCTTTTTTCAAGAAATGCATGTGAATATCTTCCATGTGCCACGGAGTGAAGAATTGGACAGAACAGCAGGGGGACAGCGAGTGGCAGAGCCTGGAGGTGAGCAAGCATGGGACCCCAATTGGAGGAACCTGAAGAAATCGGGTGCCTTAGAGAAGGATGGGGAAAACTGTAGGAAGCCGAGGCTGGCTGGGTCAGTAGGTAGGGAACAGGGCTTTGAAAATCACGTTAAAGAATCTGGATCAAGAGGTGCAAACTATTAGGTATAAAATAAACTACAAGGACATATTGTACAACATGGGGAATATAGCCGATATTTTATAATAAGTATAAATGGAGTATAATCTTTACAAATTGTAAATCACTATACTGTATCCCTGTAATTTATATAATATTATACATCAACTACACTTCAATTAAAAGTATTTGGATTTAATTCTGAGAGGCATGGAGCATCACGGTACGATTCACCCATAATCCACTCTCCGTGGAAGGAGATAAGAACTCAGGCAGGTACTTGCCAGGAGTGGGATATAATTTGAGGCAGAGACACCAGAAGAGGGAAAGGAAAAAGAAAGAAAATGGGGAGCGTAGAGTGACCGTCTCAGGCTTCGTAAGCACAACAATACAGTGTATAAGGTCAATAATAAAAGGATGGGGCTTCCCTGGTGGCGCAGTGGTTGAGAGTCCGCCTGCTGATGCAGGGGACACGGGTTCGTGCCCCAGTCTGGGAAGATCCCACATACTGCGTAGCGGCTGGGCCCGTGAGCCATGGCTGCTGAGCCTGCGCGTCCGGAGCCTGTGCTCCGCAACGGGAGAGGCCACAACGGTGAGAGGTCCGCATACCGCAAAAAAAAAAAAAAAAAAAAAAGGATGGATATGTAGGAGAGACCCTTATAGTTTTGCCTTGAACATGCCCTAAACTCAATCCAGGGAGGTGCCTGCTGTGGCTTGTAGGATGGCCTGCACTTGGGTCTATCCTGTGGCCTTGGAGGGAATGAGGACTGGCCAGTGGTCTCTGCCTGACTGTTGCATGTGCTGACCTCCCTATGGAAAAATGTCAAGCTCTAAGCGCCAGCATTCAAGATGGGGCTTTTTCACATTTCTAAGAAAGTAAAAATGTAAGAAAATACTTAAGTATGATTTAATGACAGCCTTAACGTTTTTACTAGTAAATACTCTAGTATGATTTGAATATTTCCACAGAATCCAAAAGGAGTAAATAATCTCTAGTCGTGCTTTAATTATGTGTCAGCTTCCTGTGTCAGATATAATGAAGATGTGTCACATCTGGGATTCATCTAGCTCCCGTGACCTCAGTCAATGTCTCCCTTCAGGGTAAGTAATTTGTCACATACCATTAAGCCAAACGTTTTCCGAGATGTCTTTGCTATTTCAAGTGTTTGTACCACTTCCCCTGAGAAATCATGAATTCCAACCCACTTCCACTTCAATTGGAATAATTCAAGAAAGATGAATAGTTAATCACATCTTTAAATTTTGTAGCAGGTCTGGCTTTCAAAACTGGAATTTTTTCTGTGTCTGACTTTTTTGGAGGTACTTGGGTACATGTTAAAATTGTTGACCGTTTTTCTATTCATCCTTATACTGAATAGACAAAACTCATTAGCTTGTATATGATAAATTCCTATTTGTAATAAAATTATCATTATATCTATAGATAAAAATAATTTTACATACAGTATTTTGTCTAACACAATTGAGAAGCAATAAAAAATTTTTGCAAACGAGATAAAGTTATGAATGTGAACATTATCTCCTCCTTTTGAAAAGAATTTGATTGAAAAACGATGTCATCAGCTGAAGGGTAACTCGGTTTATAAATTATATGTCAGTGTTATTCTATACTTCTTAGTTCCCCCTTTCTGTTACCTTTATATCATTAAGTGGACGATTTTAACTTTTTTCATACAAGTTTAAATAACTGCTACGACTTACTGAATTATTGATAATAGCACTCCAACCTAAACTTTTTGGCTTATAGATGTCTTTAGCAGAAAAGAGTTGCCAAATTATAACTTTCAAAGCACTGTCTTCTGATCTAAAAAGAAAACCTCACTGAAGCATCCATTCTGAATTTAGAACATTTATATTATGTTATATATAAACACACACATATACATCATATGTTTTATATAACAGATACTTAGGTGCACTCACAGGTCTATACCTAATTATAACACACACTTGTTGTCAGAGAAAGCTGTGAATTATTATTAAATTAGAATTTAAATTTCAAACTAGCATTTATGATCATAGTCAATATGAATAGGTCTGACTGGAGTGAAAAAACTCCATTAAACCAGCCCAGATCCCTCATCACATAATTTCTAAATGAAACTGTTGGGCTATACTTCTGGTGCTTCAGAAGGCAGGACAGTACCTTACAAATCCTCTAATACTAGTCCTAACCCAATGCAAGAAGGGTTAGAATAATGACCTGGTGATGTAATGGTGCTCATGGCCACATATGGGAGAGGAGGAATGAGATAAATGTGAAACAGGACTTAAAAGTACAAAGCAATTCATTTTTCAATCTAACCAATTCAGTACTCGTTCAGTGATGGCAAATATCAGGTTTTACATAAAGTTAGGCATATCTGAAAAGTTTTTCCAAATTTGAAAAGGGGATAGTTATTAACTTTTATATTTATAAAATAATTTTTTTACCAAATAGTTTTAATCTTTCTCATTAGATAACAATTATGTGAATATTTATGGGTTGGCTTTATTTTTTTTTTTTCTAGTTTAGAAATGCAAGTAGCAGAAACTTTATAAAATTACACAACTGGGCTTCCCTGGTGGCGCAGTGGTTGAGAGTCCGCCTGCTGATGCACGGGACATGGGTTCGTGCCCCGGTCTGGGAAAATCCCACATGCTGCGAAGCGGCTGGGCCCGTGAGCCATGGCCGCTGAGCCTGCGCGTCCGGAGCCTGTGCTCCGCAACGGGAGAGGCCACAACAGTGAGAGGCCCGCCTACCGCAAAAAAAAAAAAAAATTACACAGCTGTTTGAAAGGCAGAGAAATTCACATTGAGGGAAATGGAGAACTATTTCCCAGTTAGAGGTTTACTTAATAGTTTCCAGATGTACAATACAAGATTATACCAAATACAGACAAAAATTACAGAAAAGAAAATCAACAAACGCTTTTCAATCATTTTGAAAAAAATGAGCTAAATTCCTATAATAAATTTAAAAAAGTATCCGAGAAACACATTCGAGACTGAACCCGCTGTTAATTTTCCATCTTCTAATACTCTGAGTTACCCATTCAAAATTTTTGGATGTGAAAATAAAACATCTTTCAGGAAGGAAATGGATGCAATAGAATCAAATAAATAATTGTAATTGTAATTTGCCCACATAACAAATTGTATTTTATCTAAGCAATCTGATTTAATGCAACAAGAGTTCGTGAAAAGAAGGAAATTTTCTTGTTAAAAAGTAATATTCATGTCGATCCCAAACTCCCAATCTGCTATATTTAAAATAAAATGCCTTTCCATGAAAAAAACAATTAAAAAATAATTTTTTTAAAATAAAAAGGAATATTCTTTCCATAAAACCAAACATCCCACAATCTGTTAAAAAACACTTAAATTTTTTTAAAAAATTCAAAAACTGAAAAATCCTGAGAAAAGATGATCTAGTTCGTAGCAACATTTCACACCAGAGTGTGCCACACACATATGCTTTAAAGACTTCAGTCTAGATGTCCATTCAGTGATGAATGTGCGGGCAGAGGACTATTGGGCGAAATACCAAAGTTTTAATACTTGTGCCCAAGTAGCACTTCTTGTTCATTTCATGTTCATTTCATCCAGGGTTAGGAGAGATGCTAGCTAGCTCTTTCACATATTTTCTCAGATCAGGTTTTCATTATAATATTTTATGGTTTCATACCATTTTAAAATGTGCTCAGGGCATTTCCCAGCTACTTTCAGAAGCTGCTTAAGGGGAAGACAGGCCTCCCTGAACCGAGAGCCCCCAGCAAAGGATGTTTTTCAAAGAATTCTTCAGGGTCCTCCACACCCCCATCCACCACCCTCAAAGGCTTTGACTCCAGTCTGAACCCGTGTCCAAGGCCATGAGCAACGTGCTGAAACTGGCTTCTATGGGTCTAGACTGGTGTGTTCTGCATTCTGACTTTCTCAGGAACTGACCATATCATCTGAAAATGGAGGTAAATCTCAAATGCTTCAAATGTTTGTTGATTTTTCAGAGAACATACACTAAGGCATTACCCAATATGACAGACTTCTGACCCTGGAGGACCTACATATTGAGAAACAAAGTGGCATTTTCTTGAGTTGTGCTACAGCCAAGTTCCATTTCTTACTGCCTTCGGGTGACTGGCCAGATTCACAAGGAACATTCTCAGAAGGTGTATGAGCCTGTTTGCCTACAGGCCAGGCAGAGAACTATTCCTGATGATGAGATCATGGCCACAAAAATATAGTTGAGGACACAAAAATCTCTATTTTTATAATGTTTACCTTCTGTCTCATTGTATACAGATGTGAGGTTATAAAACTGACATCTATTTTCAGCACAGGAAACCAAGTAATTTAACCCAAGCCTGACTATTTAAGAAAAAAAAAAAAAGGACAATACATATGTCTGAAAAGTGGTTTCCATATGCATATGCAAATACAAGAATCAAGGTATTTTATTATATTTTCAGTTTGGTTAATGTTTATTTTAGTACGCCAAGATTCTAAGAGATCTCCAAGATTTGCTTTGTCAGGAATTTTCTCAAGTGTTTTCATTTCTCATCACACGTGGAGGCTGTAGATTGGAGAAATGGCCTTCCCGTGACAGCACGAGATCAGCATCGTGTTAGAGATCCTTTGATTTTTCTTTTGAAAGACTAACAACTGGCTGCTCAGATTTGGTGCACAGACCCACAGCAGTAGCACCCCCTTGGAGCCTCTTCAGAAATGTAAAGTCTCAGCACCCATCCCAGGCCTACGGCCCCCATAGCTGCATGTTCACCAGATCCCCAGGTGATCTGAGTCCACCTAAGAGGGCTGGAAGCACCGCACTGACTCACCAGGCCACAGATGCCATCGATTCTGGAATCTGGCAGGTTTTATTTTCCAGATTGATGATCCCCGGGTGCAGAAGAAGCTGGGCTCCCACCGTCACAACCGGCCTCGCTCTGCAGGGAGAAGACACACGGTTTTAACCAGCCCCGGGAGGGGCAGGCAGAAGCCCACTACTACAATTCTAGAGGCCACGGCCAACATTCCCGGCCCTGGTGCCAAGAATTCCCCTCACTGAGTGAGCAGGTGGGCTCCAGACTCAACCAACGACCTCCAAACACATCTGGTAGCTCATGAATACAAATAAAGGAGCCACGGGCCCATCAAGCACAGCCGCATTCACGGACCTTCTGTCTGTGGAGGGGCTCACGGTATTTTGGCGACATGGCTGTGAAAGATTTCTCCTCTGGGACCTGCTAGTCTGTCCATATTCCCATCTGAATATGAGGAAATACATCATCCTACAGTCACTCATGTTGCATCTGTAAGTACTCGAGTTTTGCTAATTTTGTCACCATGTTGGCTGGTGATTTTTAACTGCTGATTGATCATTTTCTAGACAAGCTTTGCAGATTGAGCTAAACACATGAGGGTGAGTTGATTCATTCTGTGCTTCACGTGGAGCAATGGTTCCCAACCCTGACTGCACAACAGAAGCACCCCGGGAGCTTTAAAACAGAAGCCAGTCTCCCGGGGTCAAGGCCAGGCACTGGAATGTCAAAAAACAAAAACAAACAAACAACAAAACCCTCTCGGGGCTTCCCTGGTGGTGCAGTGGTTGGGAGTCCGCCTGCCGATGTAGGGGACACGGGTTCGTGCCCCGGTCCGGGAAGATCCCACATGGCGCAGAGTGACTGGGCCCGTGAGCCGTGGCCGCTGTGCCTGCGCGTCCGGAGCCTGTGCTCCGCAACGGGAGAGGCCACAACGGTGAGAGGCCCGCGTACCAAAAAAAAAATAAAAAAACCCTCCAGGTGATTCTATTGTGCGGCCAAGTTTGAGGAGAGGGTCTAATACTGAGTAAACTCCATTCCAACCACCCAGTGAGGATAAATCAGACAAGAAAGTAAGTCACTGGGAAAAGGAATGGGGCAATATTTATAAAGCTTGGTGCCAAGATAGGAGAACTGGGAGCAAAATCTCCAGGTGACAGTGTGAAATGATGCCGTGTTGCTTAAGTTTTCCTCTGACAGGAGGGAGGGCTGGGCCTTGGGGCAGTGTGTTGTTTAGGGCACTGGTTTAAACAATTCCCTGATTACCGTAGTGGCACCCAATGGGAATTTTCCTGAACTCCTGTGCACTATTATCTGTACTCTGTTACGTGATTTTTCTTTTCAATATTGTGTTAGCTCCAGCCCTTGGAAAAGCAGTTGATAAGACAGGATTAGACACACAAGACACTTATAAGGGCAAATACTGATGAGGGAAAAAGGGGAGGGAGGGAGGAGGCTGGGACTAGCAGTCAGAGTGTGATGTACGTCTGATTTCTGTGAAGAAGTAAGGAAACGAAAGAGGATCTGGGAAAGAAGCTCCAGCCAGGGCACTGGGGAGTCCTTGAGCCAAATCTGCCTGCTAGTGGAGCTCCAGGTGGGCCTGTATTTGTATCCCTGTTGTGTCCAGTAAT
This sequence comes from Mesoplodon bidens, assembly GCF_964165515.1. Taxonomy (NCBI): domain Eukaryota; kingdom Metazoa; phylum Chordata; class Mammalia; order Artiodactyla; family Ziphiidae; genus Mesoplodon; species Mesoplodon bidens. Next base: position 6,650,029 of record NC_138178.1, on the reverse strand, counting down.
CGGCTGGGAGCAGCTCATGGGAAATAGGGCCTTGTTGCAAATGTAGACTTAGAGCACAGTGGAGGGACCATGAGTCATTTCACTCCATCAGCTCTGAGTGGTGCATCTTCATGGCCACCACAAACACAGCCCCACCCTTCAGGTACTTTGAGAGTTTCAGTCACCTGATTCTCTACCCCCTGAAGTGGAGAGTGGCTGGTGTAAATCAGCCCTCTGGGTATGTCTTGGGAATGCTGAAGAAGACAATCTTGCCTACTTGAGGAGACCTACTTTAGAATCCCTCAGGGAGTTGACCTAGGTTTGAACTATGTGCCCAGAACACCTGGGTTGGCCCTCTGCCTTTTGTCTTGATATCCTGACCTAGTGTCTTGCATTCCTATAAAATGTTTTTTTTAAGAATAAAAAAGAATCTAAATTTTTTTAAGAAGAAAAAAGAATCTAGTAAGTAACTGGTAGCACTGTCTACCAGTTACTTATTATTCCATGTACCTTACATGCAGATTCTTACTTAATCCTTTCAACAAAAATAAACTTGTAATGTAAATATTATGCCTATTTTACAATGAAAAAAATCTGAGGCTCAGAAAGTTATAGAAACTCGCCCAAGTTTACAAATGGGTGAGTGTGTGGAGTGGCCAGGTTTTTTAAATCCAGACCTGTCACATTTGAACAGTTGTTCAATTCTTGCTTTTGGAGACCACCAATTCTTGGTATTTCTATTCCTTAATTTAGTGTCCACACTTGATGATAGAGGCCAGGGTGCATAGCAACACCCCCCCACCCTGCATTCCTTATCTATAGGCACATTTTAAAGCAAAGAGAAGTATTCAAATGTAATAACTAAAAAGTGTGTCATTTTAGAAGTTCTGCTAAGATTCATATCTTATTTAATGTTATGTTAGTAGAAGCTGGAAGTTTGGTCATGAGGTATGAGAACAAAAAGACAGAAGGGCTGAAAGAAAGGGGAAAATATTGAGAGCAAATACTCCTCCAAACTTTACAAAGAGCATCTAAATGCTCTCCAAAATAAATAGTTGGGATTTACTCTTTAAGGCAAAACTAACAACGAAAAAGAAATGCATTTGAGACAGTTAGAAGAACATGTCCACGGATGGAGGAATAAAGAAAACGTGGCATTCAGCCATAAAAAGGAAATCTTGCCATTTATGACAACACAGAAGTACCTTGAGAGCATTACGCTAAGTGAAAAAAGTCAGACAGAAAAAGATCAATACCATATGATCTCACCTACATGTAGAATCTAGAGACAAAAATCAAAACCAAAAAATGAACATATAGATACAGAAAACAGATTGGTGGTTGCCAGAGGTGGAGATGAGATGGAGGTGGAAATGGATGAAAGTGGCCAAAAATATAGACTTCTATTTATAAGATACATAAGTTTGGGGGATGAAATATATAGCATGGTACCTAGAGTTAATAATACTGTGTTGTATATTTGAAAGTTGCTAAGAGGGTAGATCTTAAAAGTTCTCATCTCACACACAAAAACTGTAACTATGTGTGGTGATGGATGTTACCAACTAGACACTGTGATGATCATTTTGCAATATATACAAATATTGAATCATTATGTTGTATGCCTGAAACTAATATAATGTTACATGTCAATAAAAGAAAAGTGCATTTGCGTAACACCAACCACATACCTGTAAACAGCTACTTTTCCTGTTCCAAATGCACCCACAATCAAATCTAAAAAAGACAAAAACACACAACACGTGCACAAAATTTTATACAAACGATCCAAACTCATAATTATAAATAGCACATGAAGCATCCTGAAATGCTGATTGCAGAGTGAGAGTCATAAAAGTAAGAACAGCAAATCACACTGTTCTTAAGACGTTTTGGAAAGGATACTGGAACTTCACTCTAGCTCCATATGACACATACATCAATAGATCTCAAACCCTTCCGGACTCAGGAAGGCCAGCCTTCTAGAAATGCTTCAGATGCTCATCGTAACACCATTTCTCCTATCCTCCAGACTCAAGGCACACATCTTAAATCAAAAGGGGAAAAGCAGGGGCTAAGGGCCTACTAAGTGCCAGGCTCGTAGCACATTGTATTTTATCATCCCGCTACCAGAACAACCCTATAAGGAAAGTATTTTACCAACGAAGTGAGACATTTTGGCTGTCATCTCGCCACAGCCATTTGCTCTTGACAAATATGCGGATGGCGAGTATGGTTTTGGCAGAGTGATCAGTAGCGTATGAAATAACTGACATAGCATTACAGCAGTCTCTCCTCATTTGCGGTTTTGCTTCTTCAGTTTCAGTTACCTGTGGTCAACCACGGTCTGAAAATATTAAGTGGAAAATTCCAGAAATCAACAACTCATCAGTTTTAAATTGCACGCCTTTCTGAGCAACGTGATGAAATCTCATGCCGTCCTGCCCCATCCTGCCCGGGATGTGAATGATCCCTTGGTCCAGCGTGTCCTGTCCGTAGTCACTTAGCCAACTTGGTGTCTCAATGCTTGTTCTAGTGACCCTTACTTTATTTAATAATGGCTCCAAAGTGCAAGAGGAGTGAGACCAGGGACTTCCCTGGTGGTCCAGTGGTTAAGACTCCATGCTTCCACTGCAGGGGACAGTGGTTCGATCCCTGGTCGGGGAACTAAGATCCCACACGCTGCGCGGCATGGCCAAAAAAAAAACTAAAATTAAAATTAAAAGATGTTTTTAAAAGGAGTGATGCTGGCAATTAAGATGTGCCAAAGAGAAGCCATAAAGTGCTTCCTTTAAGTAAACAGGTGAACGTTCTCCACTTAATAAGGAAACACAATCCTGTGCCGGGGTTGCTAAGATCTGTGGTAAGAAGGCATCTTCTCTCTGTGAAATGGTGACGGAAACAGAAAGCCATGCTAGTTTTGCCGTCACATCTCAAACCGCAAAAGTGAAAAAGCCGCGGTGGGTGAGAGGTGCGTAGTTAAGATGGAAAAGGCATTAAATTTGTAACAGTAAGGTATTTTGAGAGAGAGAGGAACCACATTCACATAACTTTTATTATAGTATATGGTTATAATTGTTCTGTTTTATTATTAGTTATTGTTGTTAACCTCTGACTGTGCCTAACTTATAAATCCAGCTTTATGTATAGGAAAAAACATAGTATGTATAGGGTTCAGTACCCTCCGGGGTTTCAGGCATCCACTGGAGGGTCGTGGAACATATGCCCCCCTGGGTAAGCAGGGAAACCACTCTACAAAAATATTAAATAACCACAACAATGATAATAATAAACAGCACATATTAAACGCTTATTCTAGGCCAGGAATGCTTTTAATGGATTTACTTTAACTTATTCTTAACAAGTTAAGAAGTCTCTATCATATTATTAGCACAATTTTACAGAAGAGTAATTTGAGACTTAGGAGGCTCACTGATACATTCATTGAAGTTCACACAAGTACATAAGAGGTGAAGCTGGGTTACAGTGGTGCTGGGCAACAGAGCAATCTTAGACTATTTGAGGGGGAATGTTCACAGTGACCTCAGTGACCGGCTGATATATAGGCAGAGCTCTCTGTTTTTCTTAATCTCATTTATAATGGTTATTCTTTCTCGGTGGATGCAATCAAACAAAAATTAAAATGACCATGGTGATATCTGCAGAGTAACATTTAGAAGCAAAGATGGGAAAACTGGATTCAGAAGAAATAACAGCCACACAAGAAAACTTACAATAGCTGAAACTGTAATCAGTTAATTCTAGTAGGACAGAAGTGAAAATGAAAAAAAAAAAACAAAACAAAAGAAAAAGAGAGGGGGGAACTCCTTTGTCAGTGCCATATGGAAAGCCAATCAAGAACTTAAACTGGTTCAATGGAATTCGTACAGGAAAATGATTTGTAACCACATGCCCTTGGCATTCACCTTTCCAGAACAAAGGAACTGGCCAGGCTGCAAGCAAATATGGTTCTTCTCTAGGGGCCTCTCTTGGCTGGGCCAGGGCATTGTCCTCGGTCCATGAATGCATGGGAGTTGGATGGATAAGCAGGTAATGGGCTCAAGCGGCTGCTTTCTTAGGGTGACTCTGAGACATGTACTTCCCTGTCTCCCAGATGTCCCCAGCTAGACAGAGCCCAAGTTGCCCACCCTCTCAGCCTCTTGATAATAATCTTCCCTTTCCACATCTCTCTTCCCTACTCTCTTAGCAATGATTTTCTGGGGATATTTCTCAAACCACTTGCCTTCTTTTTTTTTTTTTGAACTTTATTTATTTTTTTATACAGTAGGTTCTCATTAGTTATATATTTTATACGTATTAGTGTATACATGTCAATCCCAATCTCCCAATTCATCACACCACCACCAACACCCCCCACCACTTTCCCCCCTTGGTGTCCGTACGTTTGTTCTCTACGTCTGTGTCTCACTCTCTGCCCTGCAAACCGGTTCATCTGTACCATTTTTCTAGATTCCACATATATGTGTTAATATACAATATTTGTTTTTCTCTTTCTGACTTACTTCACTCTGTATGACAGTCTCTAGATTCATCCACGTCTCTACAAATGACCCAATTTCGTTCCTTTTTATGGCTGAGTAATATTCCATTGTATATATGTGCCACATCTTCTTTATCCATTCGTCTGTTGATGGGCATTTAGATTGCTTCCATGACCTGGCTATTGTAAATAGTGCTGCAGTGAACATTGGGGTGCATGTGTCTTTTTGAATTGTGGTTTTCTCTGGGTATATGCCCAGGAGTGGGATTGCAGGGTCATATGGTAATTCTATTTTTAGTTTTTTAAGGAACCTCCATACTGTTCTCCATAGTGGCTGTATCAGTTTACATTCCCACCAACAGTGCAGGAGGCTTCCCTTTTCTCCACACCCTCTCCAGCATTTGTTCTTTATAGATTTTCTGGTGATGTCCATTCTAACTGGTGTGAGGTGATACCTCATTGTAGTTTTGATTTTCATTTCTCTAATAATTGGTGATTTTGAGCAGCTTTTCATGTGCTTCTTGGCCATCTGTATGTCTTCTTTGGAGAAATGTCTATTTAGGCCTTCTGCCCATTTTTGGATTGTGTTGTTTGTTGTTTTGATATTGAGCTGCATGAGCTGTTTATATATTTTGGAGAGATTAATCCTTTGTTGATTCATTTGCAAATATTTTCTCCCATTCTGAGGGTTGTCTTTTTGTCTTGTTTGTAGTTTCCTTTGCTTTGCAAAAGCTTTTAAGTTTCACTAGGTCCCATTTGTTTATTTTTGTTTTTATCTCCATTACTCTAGGAGGTGGATCAAAAAAGATCTTGCTGTGATTTATGTCAAAGAGTGTTCTTCCTATGTTTTCCTCTAAGAGTTTTATAGTGTCTGCTCTTACATTTCGGTCTCTAATCCATTTTGAGTTTATTTTTGTGTATGGAGTTAGGGAGTGTTCTAATTTCATTCTTTTACATGTAGCTGTCCAGTTTTCCCAGCACCACTTATTGAAGAGGCTGTCTTTTCTCCATTGTATATCCTTGCCTCCTTTGTCATAGATTAATTGACCATAGGTGCGTGGGTTTATCTCTGGGCTTTCTAGTCTGCTCCATCGATCTATATTTCTGTTTTTGTGCCAGTACCATATTCTCTTCTTTACTGTAGCTTTGTAGTATGGTCTGGAGTCAGGGAGTTTGATTCCTCCATCTCCGTTTTTTTTCCCTCAAGAATGCTTTGGCTATTCGGTGTCTTTTTTGTCTCCATACAGATTTTAAGATTTTTTGTTCTAGTTCTGTAAAAAATGCCATTGGTAATTTGATAGGGATTGCATTGAATCTGTAGATTGCTTTGGGTAGTATAGTCATTTTCACAATATTGATTCTTCCAATCCAAGTACATGGTATATTTCTCCATCTGTTGGTATCATCTTTAATTTATTTCATCAGTGTCTTATAGTTTTCTACATACAGGTCTTTTGTCTCCCTAGGTAGGTTTATTCCTAGGTATTTTATTCTTTTTGTTGTATTGGTAAATGGGAGTGTTTCCTTAATTTTTCTTTCAGATTTTTCATCATTAGTGTATAGGAATGCAAGAGATTTCTGTGTGTTAATTTTGTATCCTGCAACTTTACCAAATTCATTGATTAGCTCTAGTAGTTTTCTGGTGGCATCTTTAGGATTCTCTATGTATAGTATCATGTCATCTGCAAACAGTGACAGTTTTACTTCTTCTGTTCCAATTTGTATTCCTTTTATTTCTGTTTCTTCTCTGATTGCCATGGCTAGGACTTCCAAAACTATGTTGAATGATAGTGGTGAGAGTGGACATCCTTGTCTTGTTCCTGATCTTAGAGGAAATGCTTTTGGCTTTTCACCATTGAGAATGATGTTTGCTGTGGGTTTGTCATATATGGCCTTTATTATGTTGAGGTACATTCCCTCTTTGCCCGCTTTCTGGAGAGTTTTTATCATAAATGGGTGTTGAATTTTGTCAGAAGCTTTTTCTGCATCTATTGAGATGATCATATGGTTTTTCTTCTTCAATTTGTTAATATGGTGTATCACATTGATTGATTTGCATATATTGACGAATCCTTGCGTCCCTGGGATATATCCCACTTGATCATGGTGTATGATCCCTTTAATGTGTTGTTGGATTTTGTTTGCTAGTATTTTGTTGAGGATTCTTGCATCTATATTCATCAGTGATATTGGTCTGTAATTTTCTTTTTTTGAAGTATCTTTGTCTGGTTTTGGTATCAGGGTGATGGTGGCCTCATAGAATGAGTTTGGGAATGTTCCTTCCTCTGTAATTTTTTGGAAGAGTTTGAGAAGGATGGATGTTAGCTCTTCTCTGAACGTTGATAGAATTCACCTGTGAAGGCACCTGGTCCTGGACTTCTGTTTGTTGGAAGATTTTTAATCACAGTTTCAATTCATTACTTGTGATTGGTCTGTTCATACTTTCTATTTCTTCCTGGTTCAGTCTTGGAAGGTTATAACTTTCTAAGAACTTGTCCATTTTTTTCAGGTTGTCCATTTTATTGGCATAGAGTTGCTTGTAGTTGTCTCTTAGGATGCTTTGTATTTCTGTGATGTCTGTTATAACTTCTCCTTTTTCACTTCTAATTTTACTGATTTGAGTCCTCTCCCTCTTTTTCTTGATGAGTCTGGCTAAGGTTTATCAATTTTATCTCCTCAAAGAACCAGCTTTTAGTTTTATTGATCTTGGCTATTGTTTTCTTTGTTTCTATTTCATTTATTTCTACTCTGATCTTTATGTTATCTTTCCTTCTGCTAACTTTGGGTTTTGTTTGTTCTTCTTTCTCTAGTTCCTGTAGGTGTAAGGTTAGATTGTTTATTTGAGATTTTTCTTGTTTCTTGAGGTAGGCATTTATTGCTATAAACTTCCCTCTTAGAACTGCTTTTGCTGCATACCATAGGTTTTGGATCATTGTGTTTTCATTGTCATTTGTCTCTAGGTATTTTTTGATTTCCTCTTTGATTTTTTCAGTGATCTCTTGTTTATTTAGTAACATATTATTTAGCCTCCATGTGTTTGTGTTTTGTACATATTTTCCCCCTGGAATTGATTTCTAATCTCATAGCCTTGTGGTCAGAAAAGATGTTTGATATGATTTCAATTTTCTTAAATTTACTGAGGCTTGGTTTGTGATCCAAGATGTGATCTATCCTGGAGAATGTTCCATACACACTTAAGAAGACAGTGTAATCTGCTGTTTTTGGATGGGATGTCCTATAAATATCAATTAAATCTATCTGGTCTATTGTGTCATTTAAAGCTTGTGTTTCCTTGTTAATTTTGTTTGGATGATCTGTCTATTGGTGTAAGTGAGGTATTAAAGTCCCCCACTATTATTGTGTTACTGTCGATTTCCTCTTTTATAGCTATTAGCAGCAGTTGCCTTATGTATTGAGGTGCTCCTATGTTGGGTCCATATATATTTATAATTTTTATATCTTCTTCTTGGATTGATCCCTTGATCATTATGTAGTGTCCTACCTTGTTTCTTGTAACATTCTTTATTTTAAATTCTATTTTATCTGCTATAAATTCTATTTTATCAGCTTTCTTTTGATTTTCATTTGCATGGAATATCTTTTTCCATCCCCTCACTTTCCATCTGTATGTGTCCCTAGGTCTGAACTGGGTCTCTTGTAGACAGCATATATACGGGTCTTGTTTTTGTATCCATTCAGTGAGCCTGTGTCTTTTGGTTGCAGCATTTAATCCATTCATGTTTAAGGTAATTATCGATATGTATGTTCCTGTTACCATTTTCTTCATTGTTTTGGGTTTGTTTTTTAGGTCCTTTTCTTCTCCTGTGTTTCCCACTTAGAGAAGTTCCTTTAGCATTTGTTGTAAAGCTGGTTTGGTGGTGCTGAATTCTCTTAGCTTTTGCTTGTCTGTAAAGCTTTTGATTTCTCCATGGAATCTGAATAAGATCCTTGCCGGGTAGAGTAATCTTGGTTGTAGATTCTTCCCTTTCATCACTTTAAATATGTCATGCCACTACCTTCTGGCTTGTAGAGTTTCTGCTGAGAAATCAGCAGTTAACCTTATGGGAGTTCCCTTGTATGTTATTTGTTGTTTTTCCCTTGCTGCTTTCAGTGATTTTCCTTGTCTTTAATTTTTGCCAATTTGATTGACTATGTGTCTTGGCATGTTTCTCCTTGGGTTTATTCTGTATGGGACTCTCTGCACTTCCTGGAGTTGGGTGGCTATTTCCTTTCCCATGTTGGGGAAGTTTTCAACTATAATCTCTTCAAATATTTTCTCGGCTTCTTTGTCTCTCTCTTCTCCTTCTGGGACCCCTATAATGGAATGTTGCATTTAATGTTGTCTCAGAGGTCTCCTAGGCTGTCTTCATTTCTTTTCATTCTTTTTTCTTTATTCTGTTCCGCAGCAGTGAATTCCACCATTCTGTCTTCCAGGTCACTTATCCGTTCTTCTGCCTCAGTTATTCTGCTATTGATTCCTTCTAGTGTAGTTTTCATTTCAGTTATTGTATTGCTCATCTCTGTTTGTTCTTTAATTCTTCTAGGTCTTTGTTAAACATTTCTTGCATCTTCTTGATCTTTGCCTCCATTCTTTTTCTGAGGTCCTGGATCATCTTCGGTATCATTATTCTGAATTTTTTTTCTGGAAGGTTGCCTATCTCCACTTCATTTAGTTGTTTTTCTGGTGTTTTATCTTCTTCCTTCATCTGGTACATAGCCCTCTGCCTTTTCATCTTTTCTATCTTTCTGTGAATGTAGTTGTTCCACAGGCTGTAGGATTGTAGTTCTTCTTGCTTCTGCTGTCTGCCCTCTGGTGGATGAGGCTATCTAGTCAAACCACTTGTCTTCTAATCCTTGTCTTAATGTCTGCTCTAAAAGAACCCAACCTAAGATACAATAATTCTCGTTAAAAATGTTTTTTAAAAAATGGACTCAAATGGGGCTTCTTTGGTGGTACAGTGGTTGAGAATCTGCCTGCTAATGCAGGGGACACGGGTTCGAGCCCTGGTCTGGGAGGATCCCACATGCTGTGGAGCAACTGGGCCCATGAGCTACAACTACTGGGCCTGCGCGTCTGGAGCCTGTGCTCCACAACAAGAGAGGCCGCGATAGTGAGAGGCCTGTGCACCGCAATGAAGAGTGGCCCCCGCCTGCCACAACTAGAGAAAGCCCTCGCACAGAAACGAAGACCCAACACAGCAAAAATAAATTTATTAATTAATAAACTCCTACCCCCAACATCTTCAAAACAAAAAATGGACTCAAATGGCTTCAGGATTAAAATCACAGTCAAAATTCAAGCAACCTAAGTGTCCATCAACTGATGAACGGATAAAGAAGAAGTGGTATATGTATATATATATGTGTGTGTGTGTGTGTATACACACACACACACACACAATGGGATATTACTTTGCCATAAAAAAGAATGAAATATTGCCATTTGCAGCAACGTGGATGGACCTAGAGATTATCATACTGAGTGAAGTCAGACAGAGAAAGACGAATATTATATGATCTCACTTATATATGGAATCTAAAAAATAATACAAATGAATTTATGTATTGAGGCAAATCAGAAACAGGCTCACAGACATAGAAAACAAATGTGTCATTACCAAAGGGGAAAGGGATGGAGGAGGAATAAATTAGGAGCGTGGGATTAACAGATACACACCATTATACATAAAATAAACTACAAGGATATACTGTATAGCACAGGGAACTACATTCAACATCTTGTAATAATCTATATTGGAAAAGAATCAGAAAAAGCATATATATATATATATATATATATATATATATATATATATCCATTTAATTGAGTCACTTTGCTGTACACCTGAAGCTAACAATATTGTAAATCAACTATACTTCAATTTAAAAAGTTCTTTAAAAACTCTCTTGTTTATAGATACAAAATCAGATTCAGATCATAGGCTCAAGACTGGACTCCAAAGCTCCATATTTTAAAAGACGTGCATGCTAATGTTTAATAAGTCAAATGAAGGTCATCTGAGGAGCTCTGTGAGATTAAGGAAGACTGTTAAGTAAAGGGTTACAACTTGACCATCTATGATTCATGGAATAAAATATTCTTTTCCAGGGGTTCAAATCTTTGAAACCAGAAGTCAAAGTTTCTAAGTCTACCAATTTTTTTTTTTTTTTTTTTTTTTTTTTTTTGCGTTACATGGGCCTCTCACTGTTGTGGCCTCTCCCGTTGCGGAGCACAGGCTCCGGACGCACAGGCTCAACAGCCATGGCTCACGGGCCCAGCTGCTCCGCGGCATGTGGGATCTTCCCAGACTGGGGCACGAACCCATGTCCCCTGCATCGGCAGGCGGACTCTCAACCACTGCGCCACCAGGGAAGCCCCAAGTCTACCAATTTTTAAAATCACATCAGAATTTCAAGTTTTGCAAAGATTTTCACATTTATTTTTTTTCTGTTACATTCGTCTCTCCCAGCACATCAGTGCGTTTTTGCTATGTCAGAGGAAAAAGAGCTACTGATTTGAAGAAACACGAACTCTGTTCTTCCTCTATAATCCTGGACTTAATTATTTAGACATGTATAACACAGGTGGCACTTGGCCTGATCCGTATCTATTGGCATGAGACACGGACAGGAAAGTTCCATTATGAAACTGATTCAAGGGAATCATGTGCTTTGTTTTTGTCTCCAAATAAGGTGAAATGTTTGTATCTTGAGATTAGACACTTTATAAATAACAGAAGAATTGTAAGAATTGACTCTTTGGAAATGGCCAAGAAAATGAGACTATAAACTCCTCTAGGGCAGGAATCTTTCCTCAGGTTTGCATATCACAAAGATTTTATGGAGTGGTAGGGGTTGAAATAATGAAGAAAGAAATAATCTTTGCATCCACAGCACCAGACACAGTGCCAGAGACAGGGCAGGGACTTTATAAATACCTGTGAACTAGGAGGATAAGTAATCATGAGATAATATATTAAAGAAGAGAGAGATGAGGAAAATGAAACAGTTTTTAAGATAGGCTAATGTTAACTACAATCAAGTTCTGCTGAATTTTGGCATGTGCACTTGAAGGTGTTGGGAGAGAAACACATACACACACAGAGGCTCCAGATTCAGAAGCTGCATCATGATCAGACTGTCATTACAGAGAAGTTGAGAGCCACGCTCCTGGTGGTCGAGAGCAGCACGCCTTTTTCTTTGGGAACTCTGATTCCTAGGCCTCAGGGTGGGAATTTTCCTACTCTGGAAAAATCAAATAACTGGCAAAACAGGCCATATTTCCTTTTTTCATGAGAATGTGGCCACAGTTATTCAGAGGCCAAGAAAACAGTTATCTACCACCAAAAGTATGTTTGTCTTTTGAGACACCACCTTGGTATTGTGCCTGCTGGAAAAGGCCAGAAGCATTTATGCTCAGGACCTTAAAGTTATCAGATTTCTCCAGGGGAGGAGAATGGATCTGCTGGTTTGTATTTCTAGCCAATTTGTCCTTCCAGAATATGCGATTTGCTTTGATAAGTGCTATGTGATTTCCATATATATATATATATGCTGTTATGTTCCATATATATACATACATATATTTGAGTACATAGATGTATATACACATATGTATCTCTCTATATACACACATATGTATATATGTGTGCATATATATACACATACATATACACACACACGATTTTTAAAAATCTTGCATAATTCTGCCATGCTTAGGAATTTCTCCCCCCACCCCTGCCTCGGGACTTTTACTGTATTCTTTTTTATTTTTATTTTATTGGTGTATAGTTAGTTGATTTACAATGTTGTGTTAGTTTCAAGTGTACAGCAAAGTGATTCAGTTATACATATATTCATTCTTTTTTAGATTTTTTTCTCGTATAGGTTATCACAGAATATTGAGTAGAGTTCCCTGTGCTATACAGCAGGTCCTTGTTGGCTCTTTATCTTAAATACAGTAGTGTGTGTATTTTCACATCAAGGAATTTCAATGATAATCTGATGACAAATTTTGGTGCTAATATTTGGATTCATAACTGAACTTTTTCCCTCACTTTGAGACAACAGGTCTTATACCTTTATCTGATGTTTACTTTCCTTTCTTACAGAAACTTCTTAAAAGCACATTCTGAAAACAAGCAAACAAAAACTTTGCCTTTCTTTATACAAAGACATTTAGCCTTTTAATTTTTCCCTTGAAGAAACATTTGGCCACTAAAATTGGTTCTTTCCCCTTAATCAAAAACTGTTCTAAAAATGCTGGAGTCCTTTGTTATCACCTCACATTGCCCGAGAAACATAGTTTATTTTCCTTTTGGCTTTTGATGGAACTGAGTACTTTTAAGGATACAAAAAGGGGACATTAGCATGAATGCAGGATCAGTTGGCAAGAAAAAATAACCCTAAAAAATGTGAGGTCATAGGAGATGTATTACACCTCTGTTTTGTATTTTATTTCACTAAAACCGTTGTTTTTAAACGAGGAAGAAGTAAAGAGCCAAGTCTCTAAAGTGGTACTTGGACTATAGGGTCTGATTTCATTAATCTCTGAAAGAAATTTTAGAGTTGGAAGAAGTTCAGTGTGAAAACATCAGCTTTGTTCTGAGTGTGGATTTGAGGTCTGGGCCTAGGTAGGCAGGGGGGCAGAAAGGAGAGAATGGAAACTTCATGGAAGGGGGCAGATGGGAGGGGAAGACAACAGGAAGAGTAATGACAGGGTTAGATGAAAGAGTCTGCCAGAGGCGTTTCATGGGGGGAAGCCTCCACGGTCACCCAAGCACTGACATTTCATAAGCTGTGAGCCTTCTTACCTGCTACCTTCTTTCTTCCTACTTCTTACTCTCTCATCTTCTTAAGAAATATACGAGTGCTGCTCTCTTGCTCAAAATGCTATCAAACGCCTTTTAAATTTTGGAGTTAAAAGACATTTACTATTTCAGAATAATTCTGGACAGTGAGATATGCTATAAAGAGCTTCCAAATAAATGAGAAACATGGGAATGTGAAACTAAGAGTTGTATGAAAAAATAATGATGACTCAAGGGCCTCCCCGGTGGCGCTGTGGTTAAGAATCCGCCTGCCAATGCAGGGGACACGGGTTCGTGCCCCAGTCCTGGGAAGATCCCACATGCTGCAGAGCAACTCAGCCCGTGCACCAGAACTACTGAGCCTGCGCTCTAGAGCCCACGAGCCACAACTACTGAGCCTGGGTTCCACAACTACTGAAGCCCGTGCGCCTAGAGCCCGTGCTCCACAACAAGAGAAGCCACCACAATGAGAAGCCCGTGCACCACAACGAAGAGCAGACCCCGCTCGCCACAACTAGAGAAAGCCTGCGTGCAGCAATGAAGACCCAATGCAGCCAAAAATAAATAAATTTATATTTACAAAAAAGATAATGATGACTCAAAAGGAAAGCGCCCCCTTCAACATGACCCCCGAAATGTAGAAATCACAAAGGAATTTTAAGATTGAATCTTCTTTTTAAAAACTGAAGCAAGTTCAAAAGAGAAGTGAAAGAAACAGGAGAAGATGTTTACAATGCAGACCTCTGATCAAATGGGAATATTTTTCAATGCTTTCAAGAATGTCTGGCACCTATGAAAACATAAATGTTAATTATTATTATTAACCCTATTTTATGACAGACTCACACAAATTAATAAAACTATAAATAGTCCAATAAAAAGGTAAAGTTTAGTATTAGGCAGAGAGAAGAGAACCAAGAACTCATACGCTCTGTTTGAGGGAATATAAATCGGCACAATTTTCTTAGAAGGTGCTTTTTTGGTATGTAGGACAATGCAAACCTTTGGCCCAGAATTTGCACTTCCAGGAATTTATCCTGAGGCTATACTGGACAGCTGTGCAGAGATGTATCAAACAAAAGCTAACCTTCTAAATATTTTAAGTATATGCATTTCATTGCTACAACAATCCCATGTGGTAGATACCTTAATTATCCCCATTTTAAAATGGGGAAAATGAGGTTCTGAAAAATTAAATATAGTAAGTGGCAAGGCCAAATTTTAAACCCAGGCAGTCTGGCTGTTACCTGTTTTTGTCCCAGTGCTTCCCAGGAGCATAACTACAGGCTACCTTTTAAAAAATCTTAAAATTCAGGTGTATTTTACATACAGTAAATTTCATCCTTAACAAGTATCCTAATATGTGGAATCTACAAAAAGAGTACAAATGAACTTACCTACAAAACAGAAATAGAGTTACAGATGTAGGAAACAAACATGGCTGCCAGGGCGTAAGTGGGGGAGGGATAAGTTGGGAGATTGGGATTAACATATACCTGCTACTGTATATAAAACAGATAACTAATAAGGACCTACAGTATAGCACAAGGAACTCTACTCAATACTCTGTAGTGACCTATATGGGAACAGAGACTAAAAAAGAGTGGATATATGTATATGTATAACTGAGTCACTTTGCTGTACGGCAGGAACCAACACAATATTGTAAATCAACTATACTCCAATAAAAATTTTTTAAGAAGTATCCTATTCTCAGAGCTTTGATAAATTTCATCTGGTTGTGTAACTACCAACACAACCAAGATATAGAACAACTCCTTCATCCCAGAATGTCCCCCATGCACTTTCTAGTCAAGCCCGCTCCCACCCCTAGACCCCTGCATCCTCTAATCTGTTTTCCAGAATGCCTCATAGATGGAGGCATACAGTATGTAGCCTTTTTTTTTGGTTTACCTTGTTTGGCCTTTTCTCTTTATTTTTTTAAATTTATTTTATTGGAGTGTAGTTGATTTACAATGTTGTGTTAATTTCTCCTGTAGAGCAAAGTGACTCAGTTATACATATATTCATATTCTTTTCCATTATGGTTTACCACAGAATATTGAATGTAGTTCCCTGTGCTCTACAGTAGGACCTTGTTGTTTATCCATCCTGTATATACTAGTTGCATCTGCTAATCCCAAACTCCCAATCCCCTCCTCCCCCACACCTCCCCAGCCACCACAAGTCTGTTCTCTGTGTCTGTGAGTCTGTTTCTGTTTCATGGATAAGTTCATTTGTGTCACATTTTAGATTCCACATATAAGTGTTATCATATGGTATCTGTCTTTCTCTGACTTACTTCCCTTAGTATGATAATCTCTAGGTCCATCCATGTTGCTGCAAATGGCATTATTTCATTCTTTTTTATGGCTGAATATGATTCCATTGTACATATGTGCCACATCTTCTTTACCATTCATCTATCAATGGACATTTTGGTTGTTTCCACATTTTAGCTATTGTAAATAGTGCTGCAGTGAACACTGGGGTGCACGTGTCTTTTTGAATGATAGTTTTTCCCGATTATGTGCCCTGGAGAGGGATTGCTGGATCCTATGGCAACCCTATTTTTAGTTTTTTTGAGGAACCTCCATACTGTTTTCCATAATGGCTGCACCAATAGTATGTACCCTTTTGGATCTGGCTTCTTCCACTGAGCTTAGTGAATTTGAGATTCATCCATGACCTTGCATGTGTCAGCAGTTCATTCCTTTTTAATGCTGAGTCGTACCCCACTGTGCAGACGGCTCATGGTTTGTTTATCCATCCCTGGCTAAGGGGAGCTTGTGTTGTTTCCGGTTTTTGGAAAGTCACTATAAACATTTGTGTACAGGTTTTTGTACCTATAGGCCGATTTTGATTTGTAAATTCTTTCTCATTGAATCTCCGTAATCTATTTGAAGCCCTCTTTTAAATGCAGTGTTCTATTTCAAGTGGAAACTTCCTGAATAGAGGGTAGAAATTTAGGAGTTCTAACTTCCAGTTTACTTTGCCACTGGCTTCCTAATGACTCTGGACAAGTCGCTCTTGGTTGCCAAATCTCTGGTGAAGTCTTCAAGGTTCTCCAGATGAGAAAGCCAAGAGCTCAGTAGAACTGGTTGGGGTCACATGACTGTACTTTCTCGGCTCTGATTTACAATCCAGGACTGTGCTTTGCCTCTTGAGTCAGCTGGGCTCCTGCAGAATTTGTGTCTCGTCTTGCCTCCTTTATGGGACAGTTTCTGGCATTCTCACTGGCTTAACCAGACCTGGACATCACACTGGCCCACCTCCATGACTCAGCTCCCTGAGCTCAACATCCATAGACTTCTGGCTCCTGTCTTGGCATTGCTCATGCTCACAGCCCACAGCATCTCCTCCAGACACTCCTCATCACTGTCCCAGCTCCATCTCTGCTAAGCCCCTTCCCACAGCATTTTAAAGATGAACCGAGGTTTGGCAAGTATAGCTGTTTACCTAGACCCACCCAGGGTCTGCTCACTTTCATAAAAGGATGATTTTAAGAGAAACAACAGGATTAAAGATAACGTGTAAAATGATGGGGTTAAAGATGCTGTGTCAATATGGTAATGCTGACTTGTAAGTGGGTTACGAAATTGGCTTAAGAGTTTGGCACTGGAAAAGCAGCTCATGTCTGTGGGAAGCAGGCATTTAGATAAGTCTCCTTGAATTTGGTAAATGTGTTTATCTAAAAATAGACAGAGGCTGCCTTTCCTCCTTGCTTTTTTATTGCAACATGTAAAATATTACTGAGAGGAGGGTTATGAGTTGAGGAAGAAAATGTTTGAAAAAAAAATGCATGATCTTATCCCAGAAAGTAATAATCCTAACAGTCTGTCTGAAATGCTTCCAAATGAACTCTGAAGGAAAACATTTATGAGTTGGATTGTGGTATTAGGTTGCAACATTCTGATTTACTGAGACTTTATTTTCTTTTTTAAAAGAATCCCACGAAAAATAAGCGTGAACTATCAAATGATAAGTCTGCCTTATGGAAATTGTTTTCTATGTGTTTTTAGCATCCTGTGGATGTAAGCATCACCCCTTTCCCCCAGCATTGCTTGATGCTTCGCTAGTTGCATTTCGTGTCACTGGATCAAAGGCGTGTTTCACTTTATCCTTGTTGTGGCCACACTTACCATGTGTGTGCTGTCCAGTCAGTTGCTACAAGTCTTGGAGCAAAGTTTGTTTCTTTTCGGCCAGTCTCACAAGTGGCTGACTACTGGGAATGATTTCACAGTCTCCAAAAGAGTCTGGTATCGAGGCCAAAAAGTCGGCCTGTGTATACCAGTGCTGAGTCAAATCTCGGAGACAGAGTTTTGGGTGAAGTAGAAGAGAATAGCTTTATTGCTTTGACAAGCAAAGGGGGACACACAGTAGGCTAGTGCCCCTCAAAACTGTGTGTCCCAATCCAGGGGGATTTGGTGAGGAGTTTTATAGCACTCGTTCAAGGGTGGGGTTGCTGATAAGGATCAGGGCCTGAATTCCTTTAATCTGGCCTCAGGTGGTCTTCTGGTGAGCTTCTGTGATTCTCAAGGTTATCAAACTGTGACCTTCTCTCTGGAACATCTTCCATTTGTTGGGGGTTTTAGTCCTGTGGAAGAGCTCAAAGATATTGTCATGTGTATCCCTTGAGGCGGAACCAGGACCCTGCCCCAAGGCTGCACTATTGTTTCTTGACTGCTCCTCCCTTGTCTCTGCATTCCCTCCCTTCACTGACAAACAATTGTTTGAACCTGCCCTTTGGAACTCAGGGAAGGTCATGGAGGCTGAAGTATATTCCCTACAAACAAGAAACAGGGACACCTAAAGGCTTCTGTGCCCAGGAGCCCCACAGGGTCGTGCTCAGTTTCAGTATCCCACAAGACACTACTCCCACATCCATCCTGATAGGGAAAATCCTATGATTAAAACCTTGAGGGACTTTAAAACTTTGCTAAGTGATATGGACTGAATTGTATCCCCCCATCCCCCCAAATTTGATGTAGAAGTCTTAACCTCTGGTACCTCAGAATGTGACTCTATTTAGAGAAATGGTCTTTAAAGAGGTAAGGTAAATGAGGTCATTAGGGTGGGACCTAATTTCATCTGGCTGGTGTCCTGTAAGAAGAGATTTGGACACAGACACACACAGAAGGAAGACCATGTGCAGACACAGAAAGAAGATGGCCATCTACAAGCCAAGGAGAGAGGCCTCGGAAGAAACCAACCCTGCCCACATCTTGAACTTGAACTGGTAGTCTCCAGTTGTGTGAGGAGATACATTTCTGTTGTTTCGGCCACCCAGTGTGTGGTACTTTGTTATGGCAGCACTGGAAAACTGATACAGTAAGATACAAATTTATAGAGTTGAAAGGGAGGGAGCAGAGGAAGAAAAGAAGGTGTGGGCAGTGGTTCCCTATCCTGGGGACCCTCATTCAGCAACTTGTGATTGAACACCCACGTGAGCCAAGTCCTGTCCCAGCTGCCAAGGACTCAACAGTGAGCAAAACAGCACATTCCCTGCCCTCGAGCACTGATAGCCTATCAGTCAACTCTCCAAGAGGGCTTGTTAAAGATGCAGGCCAGCACCCACTGGATCAGAGTCCCTGGGTGCGACCTACTTTCCCTGCATCATTTATATCTGATGGGAATAAGTATATTAGATCCTTCTCTGCTGCACATTTGAGAAGAGGAAGTAGTATAAGCTTCTGCAGCTGGTATAGAGGAGCTGTCAGGGACAGAAAGAAAAGGAAGCTGGAGATGAGAGGGGCTGAGCATCCCCCCAGATGAGCTTCACCTGCATCACAATTCAGCCTGAAGGCGGGCCAGACCCCACGCTTTCTGTTGTACCTTCACGCGCTTATGAATTTCTATTAGGGCTGGTAGGTTTTTTGTTTTTTGTTTTTTTTTTTTTTTTGCTGTATGCGGGCCTCTCACTGTTGTGGCCTCTCCCGTTGCGGAGCACAGCCTCCGGACACACAGGCTCAGCGGCCATGGCTCACAGGCCCAGCCACTCCGCGGCATGTGGGATCTTCCCGGACCGGGGCACGAACCCGTGTCCCCTGCATCGGCAGGCGGACTCTCAATCACTGTGCCACCAGGGAAGCCCAGGGCTGGTAGTTTTTAGGAAACTGGCTATTACTAATATCATCTCAGGAAAATGCCAGCAAGAAAATATAAGATGATGGCCATACATAGAAAGAAGGGCGTCACATGAACAGTGTTTGCTAATAAGAAGTACTGAAGAGGATTTTGCTGCTGGGTTAGTTATTCTGAAAATCTCTCCCCCTTGACTCTTAGGAAGCTCTAGGCATGTTACCTGAGTCATCGCCTTAAGGCACAGGGCTAGGTCTGGTGCAAAGCATTAGAGCATCTGGATCTCATCATTTGAGTTTCTTTCAGGTCCCTCTCACCTCCATCTAGTGGGTGAGGTTAAGAAATAACATATATTGACTGCTTAGGGTTCTTCACAGTTTGCAAATCGCCTTCATAACAATCCTGAGCAGTGGGAAGCTAAGGTTCAGAGATGTAAGTGGTATATCCAAGATTACAGAGCTGAAAATGATGGGTGAAGAAACGAGAATATGGGCCCCCTGACTCCCAGTTTGGTGCTGTTTCTATCAAGCTGGCTACTGGTTCCCTTAGTCTAGCAGTTTGGCATTTAAATGCCCAGTGAATACAGAACAAAGGTCAAGGGTTCTGCTTGTCAAGAATGAGTGCACCACCTTGAGTGGAGCCTCCCGTGATCCAAGGAGAGGAAGTCCAGGTTTATTTAAAAGAGCCTCATCGTCTCAACTTACATGTCTATTCTTTTTAAAAAATTTATTTTATTGACGTGTAGTTGATTTACAATGTTGTATTAATTTCTACTGTACAAAGTGATTCAGTTATATATATATATATATATACATTCTTTTCCATTACAGTTTAACACAGGATATTGAATACAGTTCCCTGTGCTATACAGTAGGACCTTGTTGTTTATCCATCCTCTATATACTAGCTTGCATCTGCTCATCCCAAACTCCCAGTCCATCACTTCCCCACTCCCTACCCACTTGGCAGCCACAAGCCTGTTCTCTATGTCTGTGTTTCTGTTTCTGTTTCATAGACAAGTTCATTTGTGTTGTATTTTAGATTCCACATATAAGTGATACCATACGATACTTGTCTTTCTCTTTCTGTCCAGGTCTATTCTTATTCTACACAAGAATAAGATAATTTGTTGGACTTAAGTAGAGTTCGAAGATAGTGGCCAGGTAAAGAAAGGAGAGAAAGAGTTCGTATGCCAAGGTGTGTGGCTGTGAGGAAATTGGTTTATTCATTCATTTATTCTTATTCATTCATTCAACAAGCATTTACTAGCCACCTCCAGTGCCAGCCGCTGCTTGGGACACTAGAGTTCCATAATGAGCAAAATTAAATCCATTGCTTGCCCTCAACTAATAAAGTGTCCAGTCTCGAGGGGTGAAAGATGCATTTATCAAATAACCGCAAAAAAATGTGTCATTTCAATCTGAGAGAAATGTTTTTAGAGGAAGGACAACAGTCAGGAAAGGCTTCCTGAGGAAGTGACATTTGAACTGGGCTCCTAAGTGGGAAGCGAACTCCCAGGAAGATGTCCAGGGTGTGCAAAGACAGAAGGGATGCTTCAAGCAAATTACACTCAACTTTTAAATCGTATATTCATCAATTAAAAATGACTTATATGAAGAACACGCCCCGGGAGCTCAGAAGTAAAGGAGAGGTTCTAAGTACAGGGGAACTAACTCCCACTCAGCAGCACCCACCCACCCATAAAAGGAGCCATGGCCAGCCAGAGAGTTTTTATTAACTATACACTTACAACTAAGATCAAGGATAAATGATATCCTGTCACATTTACTGGTGCCTTGGGTTTCAGAAAGAAGCCAGCTTCTACAATTGAATGTTTGGAAGGTAGTCAGTCCGGATTTAAACTGTCAGACTTATGGTTTCTGGCCTAGCATGTAAAAAGCTTGGAAGTCGCCCCTCCGTCCGAGCAAGTAGAGAGCTGGACACACTGAAAAATCAACCACTCTTCTTAGATCCACACGAGCGGTGAGATCCCAGGGCAATCTGCTGCCTCCACGTTGGAGAGACGGACAGGCAGACGCAGAGACTCACAGCTTCTCAGAGCAGCAACCTCCACGGGAACCAGAGTGGGGCAGGGAAACCCAGACTCTACTAGTGAATTGCAGGAGGCTCAGCGTGGACAACTCTGAAAGTTAAACTCCTCCAGGGATCCAGTCATGGGGCTTGTGGGTAGGGGTACACTTTCGTTAGTTTTTTCTGCTGGATCTCTACCAGGTTCTCCCAGGGAACATCAAAGAACAATTTCCTAGTGCTTCTGGCAAGGGGAGAGGAGAAGAAATCAACTTGAAACACACCAGAGCACTCATTCATCTTCACAAGGTCTACCCTCAGGAGAAGCTAGTCATCCAGAGCCTGACCTGCTGGGATAGGAAAAAGAGTCTAACCTGGGGGAAGGGAAATGCCCAACCTCAACCCACTCTAGCCATCCCATCTCAACAAAGAAGCACGTGTGGTCACAGTCCAGAAGCATAGGCTCGCTAAAAGACTGAGACCTAATCACACCCCATGAAACACTCCTCCCCTCCCAATTCCACACCAACATCTACTGCCATAGTAGCTAAAGGCCTATTTACAGCAGTTCCTTTTACCCAGTATATCATGCCCAGCTATAAAAAAAAAAAAGACAAAACATACTAAAAAGCAATGTACATAGTTGGAAGAGACAGAGAAAGCATCAGAACCAGATTAAGATATGGCACATGGGAGTTATCAGACCGGGAACGTAAAACAACTATGATTAATATGCTAAGGCCTCTACTGGATAAAGCATTTAAGAATAGAAGCATGTAAGAAAGGGAGGTCAGTGTAAGAGGAGAGATGGAAATTCTAAGAAAGAACCAACAAAGGAATGATAGAGATAAACAGTATTGTAACAGACATGAAGAACTGTCTTTGATAGTTTATTAGTAAACTGGATAAGACTGAGGAAAGCATCTCTGAGCTTGAGGATATCTCAACAGAAACCTCTAAAACTGTCAAGCAAAGAGACAAAAAGACTGGAAAAAAAAAAGGAATGGAATATTCAAGAATTGTGGGACAACTACAAAAGGTATCACGTATGTGTCATGGGAATACCAGAAGAGGAAGAAAGAAAGAAACAGAAGAAATATTTGAAACAGTAATGACTGAGAATTTCCCCAAATTCATGTCAGTCACCAAACACAGATCTAGGAAGCTCAGAGAACATCAAGAAAGATAAATGCCCCCCAGAACTACACATTGGCATATCACTTTCAAACTACAAAAAAATCTAACATAAAGAAAAAACTCCTGAAAGAAGCCAGAGCAAGAAAGCATCTTATCTATAGAGGAGCAAAGATAAAAATTACATGTGACTTCTCCCCAGAAACCATGCAAGCAAGAAGAGAGTAGAGTGAAATATTTAAAGTGTTGAGAGAAAAAAAACCCACCAACCTAGAATTCTTTACCCTATAAAATTATTCTTCAAAATCGAAGGAGAAACAAACACTTTCTCAAACAAAAATTTAGGAACTTATTGACAACAGGCCTGCCTTGCAAGAAATGTTAAAAAGAAGTTCTTTAGAGAGAAGGAAAATGATATAGGTCAGAAACTCAGATCTACCTAAAGAGAGAAAGAGTACTTAGGAAGGAAAAAGTGAGGGTAAAGTTAAAACTTTTCTTTTTCTTTTTTTTTTTTTTTTGCGGTACACGGGCCTCTCACTGCTGTGGCCTCTCCCATCGCGGAGCACAGGCTCCGGACGCGCAGGCTCAGCGGCCGTGGCTCATGGGCCCAGCCACTCCGCGGCACGTGGGATCTTCCCAGACCGGGGCACGAACCCATGTCCCCTGCATCGGCAGGTGGACTCTCAACCACTGCGCCACCAGGGAAGCCCTAAAACTTTTATTGTCCTTAATCTAACATGTAAGAGTTAGATGGGATCTCTTGAGAAGTGTGTACAGTGGCCCCCAAACTGTCTGCCTGAAAGATGAGAGGCTGGATGCTTACCCAACAGTTCTCATCCCTCAAACAGCAGTTGAAGGTGGCCCTGAGGCTCTTTATCCCCAGACACCTCCAGGCTGCACTGGTATCACTGCTACACTCACCTGGTTCAGTGCATTATTCTTACCTAGGACACTTTAATGGCTTTTAACCTCAAGTTTCTTTTCTATTACAACTCATTCTAGCCATTGCTGAAGACTGAAGTAAAGTGTCATTTTGCAATAGAAGACATACTATCTTTTTCTGTTAGTTTCCTAATAAAGTACCAATTATTTGACATGCTATTCAAGGCCCTTTATTATCTGGCCCAAGTCTTACTTTTGTTGACTCTCTCCATTTATGCTCCCATCACTTTGGACCAAATCACTTCCAAAATTGCCTTTTCTTATTTTTAAGTTTTTGCTCATGCTCCGTTCCTCTTCTGGAATGCCTTCTCCATATCACCACTTAACAGTCATACCTATATCTTAAAACTCTGCTTAACCAATACGTACGTACCCCATGAAGCTTTGAACACTTTAGCCGGAAGTACTTTCTCATTTAAACTTGTTCATTATAGTATTTTAACCTTCTTAAAACTCTTCTCACATGCTATCTTGTATTAGTTAATTGTTTCATACTTTGTCTCCATGATTGCATTGTTTCTTAAGGGCACGGATTATGTCAAAATAGTATAAATGTGTCATTTATAACTAATATCTAATGATTGCCACTAGGTGCTATTCACAATGCTAACTGCTTTATATATATTTTCTAACTTAACATCCACAGCACCTCTTTATTATTTATTTATCTAATTTTTATTGGAGTATAGTTGCTTTACAATGTTGTGTTCGTTTCTGCTGTACAGCAAAGTGAATCAGCTATACGAACACATATATCCCCAATTTTTTGGGTTTCCTTCCCAATTTAGGTCACCAGAGAGCATTGAGTAGAGTTCCCTGTGCTGTACAGTAGGTTCTCATTAGTTCTCTATTTTTCACGTGGTAGCACAACACCCCTTTAAAGGGGGAACTATTAACAGGCAGTGTTATATCCATTTTACCAATGACAACTAGAGCTTGAGGAAGTTCAGTTACTTGTCAGGGTCACACAGTCAGCCAGTATCACAGCTAGAATTTAAACTCAGGCACATGAGAGCAGGATCTTTGTTTAATTCAGTCAAAACCTAGAAGAGCGCCAGGCACATGAAAGGCACCCGGTAAGTATCTGTTGAGTAAGTTAATAAATTGTATTTCCAAAGCACAGTCTTCTTGAATATCATATAACCAGTAAATATTCTACTATTATCATCTTTAAAAAAATGGAGAAAATTGGTAGTTGTTCTCAACATTAGTTGAATAATATTAATGTTGCCCAAATACCTGTTGTTGACAAGTAAAATGCGAAAATGCTAACTTACAAAATATAGGTTGAAAAATAAAAATTAATTTGTTGATTTCAAGTAATAAACATGGTTTGAAATGTAATATAGTGTATGGGAATATGGCAATCTATAGAATTCAGTGCTTTACAAGTCTTATCTTGACAACCTAGCAGCCATGAGTGCACCTAGTGTCCAGATCTTCGTTTCTAAATACAATCCTTCAATAAGAGGAACTAGAGCCCTTTGAAGAATGGTTGATTCCAGGGCTGGGGCAGGGCAGATACAAAATGAGCTTGCAGTATCTTGTGGTGTCAGAAAGTAAGGAATATGCTCATAAAAGGATAGGGAATGGTGAAAAAACACAGGAACCAAATGGCAGGAATTCCCAATGGCCAAATGTAGGACAATTTAAGCAACAAAGATAAATAAATACAGTAATGGATTATAGCCCATAAAATAAAACATACACAAGTCCACAAAGACATAAAAAATAGAATAAATAAATAGACAGGTAGAAGAGACATCTTTTTCTTATTTTAGAACTGAAATTAATAAGTGTAGAAGGAATGTTGGAAATAGAAAATCACAATGACACAGTAATAACGGTTGTAGGCGAGAATCACCAATGGGTGCTAAGATTAGTGGGCAAAAGTATGATGAGAAATAGGATATTTACATAGTGTCGTGATATCTCTCCAAAGGTAATTATTATGCCAAGGGGAAAGGAGTAACTTTACAGTGGGGAACCTGACTCATAGACATCACTGCAAGCAAGCGATCAGAGTGTAAAAGGACAACAGACATCATCTTCTGCTGTGATACACTGGGAAGGGCATAGCATTTGTGCGGTACTTTTGCCAAAAACACATAACCTCAATCTAATCATGAACAAACATCAGGCAAACCTAAATTCAGAGACATTCTTCAAAATGTCTCACCGTAGTCTTCAAAAGTGTCCAAGTGGTGACAGCACAGAAGGATCAAGTGGTCGCAGATTGGAGGAGACTGAGGAGCTACGCCAGCCAAATGCAGTGTGGGATCCTGGGTGGGATTCTGGACTAGGAAAAGAGCACTAGTGGAACAAATGGGGAGATTCTAGTAGAATTCCTAATAGGTCTATAGATTAGTCAGTAGCCAATTTACTATGGCTACACAAGATGTTAATATTAAGAGAGACTGGGTGAAGGGTTTACAGGACTCTCTGTACTGACTTTTCAACTTCTCTGTCAGTTAAAAATTATTTTCAAGAAAAAGGAGAAATCTTTGTATGGTTTTATTAAATCCTGTTTTTTTTTCCAAAGATGGTGCCTTAATAACCTACCCAATATTACAGAGAAATCTGGGAGGCAGTAAGTCTAGATCTTGGATTATAGAATCAGAGTTCAGAGTTTTAAAAGCCCCTTGGAGAAGCATTCCGTACATCCACATCACTTTCAGGTGAGGAAAGCAAGGCCCAGGGAGGCTGAGTTACTAAAGTTTTGGTTCTAGAACTCAAGTCTTTAATCTATCCATTCATTTTTACTTCTACTTTACAACATTGCTGGATTCAAGTCCAAGAACTCTTTCAGTTGATTTAATTAATTCAATTTAATCTAACTTCATAAGGTATTTTTACAAGAAATGTAATATTCTAATGTCTGATGTGTTTATAATGAAATTATGAAAATCTTGCTCAAGAAGAACAATGTTTTGCTTTTCATAAAACCTTGCGTAGCGCTCTGAGAAGTAAAAATAAACTTTGACTGTAAGATTTGAACTTAGTTCAACTAAACTTCAAATCAGTTTCAAGGAGCTCAGGGTTTGATTAAAATGCATTATTCCCTTTGGTTAAAGCCACCCTTTGATTTCTTCTTGCGTGTAGGTTCTCTCTTGCTTGTCGGTTCTCTCTTGCTTGGCTGTTTGCTTATACACACACGTACACACACACAGTGCATTCATTAAAACATGATAGATCACTTTATGTTATTTGGTATAATTGTCTGAGATGGCTTCATGATATAATCATTGCCTATTAGGGGCCATAGCAAGACAATGGTAGTCTTGGCATTCAGCCCATGTTTTCCTCCAGTTTTTATTGCCTGTTAAGATTTCTATTCCTCAACAAAACCTGCACTTACCCCCTTCCACCCTGCAATGTCTGGGCTATGCATTTAACAGATGGCCTTGTTATACAATCAACTTTAATGGGATTAGACTGGATCATTGCATTTTAGAGATTCTTCCTTATCACAGCTGTTTCTTCTCTGAAATGCTATCACTCAAATAATGTATGCAAGGTACTCTTCTGGTCAACCCTAGTTTTCCAGAAAGCACCGACACAGAAACCTGAACACATCTGTATTTTTTTCTTTTAGAAAAAGAGAATTTGGGTGCCAGAAATGAAAGTACTTATGACTGCTATTTATGTATGTGTGTGACGACAATACTTATTGGAAAAAGTCTAAAAAACTACTGAGTGGTTAAGCTAGATGTTAGGAAAATTTATTTCCAAATTTATTTCAAATTTATTCAAATTTATTTCCAAATATTATTTCTAGGGTAGAACCTCTGTGTCTCTAGAGCTGAAACTCCCCGTGTTGGTCCATTAAACTCTACTTTTCTCGGGTATGCGGGACCAAACTTCCAGAGTCATCTTCACCGGTCACTGCTCCCCACTCCTACCTCCTCCACGTTCCATGAGAGCCAGTCATTACCAAGCGTTGCCTATTTCCTATTTACATGATTTCCTCAGTTCCTTCCTCTTAGCTGCCATCGTCATCACCCTAGTTTGGCCCCAGTTGATATGAAATGAAATATCCTTAAATGGCTACGGGGCTGAGGGAGAAGAGTATTTTCCATCTTTGGTACCCAGTAGATCACAGTAGTGAGATACGGGAGAAGTCCCTTATGCCTCCTCTCCCGCTTAGGGGCAGAAGTAGGATGGGCTGAGTGGTGGAATTACATCATAGCAGGGCAGCAACCTCATCATATGAGCAGAAACTTCTAGTGAGGGTCCAGAAACAGGAATCTGATGAGTGGTTCTCAACCTGGCAGAGTCCCAGTAGTTATGTTCTTATTCTCATATTCCTATTTGTCAGGGGCAGGGGAAGCAAAAGTAGTAGTGTAAAGATTGTGGACCATGGACCTTGAATAAGCAAAAGAAAATAATATCAACTAGTGTAATAATATCAACTAAGAAAAAGAATACCTCCAAAATAGAGAGTCTTGTTTTAAGACTTGATTGAAGAGCTACCATTTATTAAACTGTGCTCTATACAATCTCATATTAAACACCTCACCTTATTTCATATTATATAAACAATCTCATCTCATCTTTATACCAACATATTATTATTTGAATTTACTGATAAGGAAATTGCAGTTCAGAAAGGTTAAGGAATTGTCTCACTCTTATACATCTAGAAAGCAGTGGAGTCAAGTTTTAAACCTGCGCCGTCCAACTCCAGAATCCTAGAATGCAATTTTTCAACATCTTACGTGGCCCAGCATGTCTGGAAAGTAAAGTAGCTTTGATTCTGTTTATGTTAGTCAAACAGGTTTTCTTTCCTATTCTAAGCCATTTTACAACATTTTGTAAAAATCCTCTAGTACACACAGTCCAGTGAAGTCAGTATTATTTGCCCCATAATACCAGATAAGGAATTGGAAGCTCAGAGAAATCAATTAACTTGTCCACTGACATATAGCTTATCAGTGACAGATGGGAATCTGCACCCAGGCAGTCTGATTTCCTTTCCCCTTCACAGCCACTCTGCCAACTCTAATATGGTTATATTGATATTGGTTTGAGGTTTCCCAAAAAGAAGTAGAGTGTCATCCAGATTTACCCTATATACTCTCCTGCTGTGTGTGTACACACACACACATACATATAAGTGTGAGTGTACATATGTACATAGGAGAGAGATTCAGAAATACTATTCCAAGGAATATGAACTATATTTATCTTCTATGCAGTGGCTGGCATGCTTTGGATTCTTAATGCTCAGGAGTAACACTGGCTATAATTGCAATAATGTTAGCAATATAATTGGCCTCATGCCTGCTTTTTGCCAGCATTCTTTTTTTTTTTTGCTAAGACAAGAAGACTAAGTGTCTGGTCCTGCCCAAGTACAGAACATCTGTAACTTGCAGAACAGATCATGTGACAAAGGGTAAATGTCCATCAAACCACCTTTTTTTTTTTGCGGTACGCGGGCCTCTCACTGTTGTGGCCTCTCCCGTTGCGGAGCACAGGCTCCGGATGCGCAGGCTCAGCGGCCATGGCTCACGGGCCCAGCCGCTCCACGGCATATGGGATCCTCCCGGACCGGGGCATGAACCCGTATCCCCTGCATCGGCAGGCGGACTCTCAACCACTGCGCCACCAGGGAGGCCCCCATCAAACCACCTTTGCATGTCTGTGCTTTTGATTATTTTCAAGGTACTAAGTGATCTGATTTCTAGTCAGTCTGGGGGAATGAAACAGCTGTAATTCACAATTAATATATGTGTCAAACATCACGGTCGACCTTAGTCTCTCCCCGTGAAAGGCAGCGGGCTTGTGTCAAGAACAGGTAAAGAGTACATGCTGCTCTCTAACGAATGGGGCAATGTGTGTGCCCCGCCATTATCACAGGTAGGTTTCACAGCATCCTGCCCAGAAATGGGTCAGTGGCAGGTAGTGTGGACCAGAGGAAGCACCTAAAATGAGGGAAAATTGTTCACCTCAGGAATGGGAAAAACAACCCCATCAAAAGCCATCACTTTGGATAAGCACACTTTTTCAAGTGTGTTCCACTCCATAACAACTCCGAGTGGTTTGATGCATTTCAGTTCAGAATTTCATATCTGTTACTGGCTTTTGCGTTTGTTTTACCCTGAATTCTGCAGGTGACCAGGTAGATAAAGTGACAAGGTTTGAAATTTTGTTTCTATTCTATTTAGAATGGAGGACCTGGAACAGGGCCACCGAGAGCCCACACCATTCCTGTGTGTGAATTTAAAGGTGCATCTGCTCATCCCAAGGGAAGGAAACCACCTGGTAAGCTAACCTGCCCCCTACCTGCCCCTGGTGGGACACAACCTGTACATCATTGGCTGCAGCCCGGGTCACGAAATTAGCTCCGGTTCTGGAAGTATGTCAGGGGCTATGCAGGTACCTGTACATGGAGCTTACAGAGACTGTGCATTTTCCTCAGCTAATTCATTTAATTAGGGCCAAATAATTACAAAATTTCTGAAGTCCAACAATTTTTTTTCATGATATACTTTTAAAATTTACAAGCATAATGCTCAGCAACCATGCTTGAATTTTTTCAAGCGTTACATTATTATATTCCAAAATAAGTCTTGCATTTAAAGACAAACATTACAATGCTCATACTTTGTTATAATTCTCTGTCTGTCTTTCTCACCTAGAATATTAACTCTGGGAAGGCAGTGACTGTGTCTACCTTGTCACAGCACAGTGTCTAGCACATAGTAAATACTACTACATATTTTTTAAATGAAGGAAGGAATTTCTTATTTTTCTTTTAGACCTTGAAACTAAAGGGACAAATATAAAATTTCTGATGAGCAGTTTAAAAATCATTTTTATTCCTTCATTTAAAAATAAAATTTTTTCTTTTAAAGTACTTTCTTCACTTCTTGCTACAATGCTTATTTCCTAGGGCCATTTTGTTTTGTTTGATAGGGGAGTCATAATGGGTATCTCTTGGGATACCTGCACAATCCACAAGTCTACTCCGACTTTCTTTGGAAAACGTCACTCACCCTTTGCGTTGGAGCCTATGAGCTTTCCTTCCCCAGGACTTAGGACTGAGATAAATTATATACAGTCTCTTTATGAGCGAGTACAACTGCAACGTGCAAGTGCTGGCACTGAAACAGCACCGTGTGCTCAGAGAAATACAGTCTGCTGGGAGAGAAAAGCAGATGCGTAGAGAGAGAGACCAGAAAAAGAAAGTCCTGACAGTCAGTCCCTTCCAAGGTCTGGCAAAATCCCTGTCCTTAGGTTCCCTTGAGTTACTTCTGTAGCCTTAATGTAAATAGCTCCTTTTATGGCTTAAGCCAGGTTAAGTGGGTCAATTCCTAACAAATGTGATAATATATTTTAAATGAAAAGTAAGTGAGGCATTGTTTTCAATGCAAAGATAACTTCCAGGAAATGTAGAGCAGTGCAAGAAAAATTGAATAGCTTCAATGGGGCTTCCTTAACATCGCCAGATGAGGCAACAGCAGGTGGTATGCCCTAGCATCACCACACGGAGGCAATCTGGAGAAAAGAGCTTCAGGTTGGTTTGATGGCCGGGCGAAGAATAAATGAAATGCCAGAGCTCAGCTAATAGGTTCTTGCCAAAAGAGAACTTCGTACATCTGTCTGCTGTGAGCATGGGAACCAGGCAAAAGGACTCTAGGGCAGTGTTTCTCAAAGTAGGGTCCTGGGTAAAAATACAAATCCCTGAACCCCATTCCAAACCTGGGAAATCAAAATATCTGAGGGGGTGCCATGCATTCAGCCTTTATTAATAGGCACAGTGGGCAACTGGTATGCACACTGTCTCGGAGCTTTCTACTCAGGATGTGGTGTAAAGACCAGCAGGGATGGTGTCACCAGGGAACTTCCTGGAAATGAGAGGTCTTTCCCACCCACCTGACCTATAGAATCATGATGTGCATTTGAACAAGATGACCAGGTGATCGAGATGTTCATTAAAGTGGGGGAAACCTTGCTCGAGATCATTAGTTCCCTGCTTGGTTGTACACTGGAACGACCCAGGTAACTGAAACACATTACTGTGGTCTGAGTTTTACCCCCCAGAGAGTCTGAATTAACTGGTCTGGAGAGTGACCTGGGCATAAGCACTTCTAAAAGTTCCCCTAAATGATTCTAATGCGTAGCCAAGATTGAGAACCATTGCTGAACAGGGATGACTAGATACATCCTAGAAGAAGCCATTCAATTTGTTGAATGGATTTTGAAACTCATGGACGGGACCATAGTCTGAAGACAGATTTCTTTTGATTTGAAGGAGCAGGACCCCAGAGGGAAAGAAAATTATATTTCTTTTTAAGTTCCAGAAGGAGCTGGTTTGGAAAATCATAAGAGAGACCACAGAGGAGGAGAACTCAGAGTTTACAAAATGAACTATGGAGTCTAGAAAGAATGCCACCCAATAGCCTTTGAGGGAAAAGAGGGCTTTTGCTACTTCTTAAGAAAAACCCAAGAAGACTGCAACCCTCCTAGGTGCTGGAGTAACAGATGCCTAGGTGGAAAATTAGCAATGGCTAAAGGAATAATCTAGGATAAGCATAAAGGCAATCTCAGAGACCTGAAGACCCCAACCTGCGAGTCCCAACCGTGGCACAGAAGCATTTGCTGAGAGTGAACCAGAAGAGGCCAAAATAGGACAAGGAGGACCCAGGACACATGGAACTTTTGAGCAGTGGCCATTATGCAGACCATTGGATTAATCACCGAAGCTTGAGCAACATGTCAAAGACCATGAGAGACTGAGCTATCCTTCAGCCAGAGGCCAACAAGTACAGATGACGTGCTTGGTCCAGGCACCCCTTTCTCCGTCCCTGGACAAAAGGCACCCCCTTTGCTACTCCATTCCTTGGGAGAGTTGCTGCAGAGGGAGGAAAGAGGGAGTCTTGAATCCAAATGAATATTACCCAAGTGACATTAAATCTGAATCTAGAAGTGACTGCAAGATTGAGGTTTTCCACCATAGGAGAAATGGAGGCTTGAGAGCTAAATGGGATTCACTTATAGAAAAATGAGGAAAGTTCCATGTCTAATTCCTGAATTATGCCTGCAAATTTCAAATCTGCTACACTAGCTAGTAGGATCTAGTCACCTGCCCATAAGGCAGTTTTCCTTGCATTAAGTCCCTGGGACTTGGTATCAAGATAAAAAGGCTTCTTTGAATGGCATTCTTTTTGCAAGAAAATGAGGATGAGGGGAAATGTTACATGATCATGAAGCACAAGATACCTATATCTGAGAGGCAGAACTGGGACCAGAACTCAGCTCTACTGTCTAAGATGTAGTGATGAACTCTGACAGCCTCAAGGCTATCTTGAGGTTAAGAAATCAACTAAGTGTCATTAATGGTCCTGTCTTAGTAAAGAGCATTTACTTTACAGACAGATGGATACACTGCATTAACATCATTCATTACTGTAAAGTGAATCAGCCTCAGTGGATAAAGTTACTGACTAGTGAATGGGCTCACATGACCATTTTCTGATTGTTAAGAAGGGATGAAAAAGATGTAGTTAAGAGATGACCAATTACTGACATTGTACTTACTTCCTCTGTTCTCTGTCTCACTCCTTTACCCCCCTCCCTGGAGGGAATATTCTTTGAGAGAAAAGTTGTTTCATGTTTCTCTCCTTCCTGGCCCTTATTTAGAAGACTTCAAAGGAAATCACTAGACTTGACTATGTGATTGATACATCCTATATTTCCCTCACCTTGTGGAAGGCATGGCCATTCTCTGTCAGTTCCCTGGTACTAAGGGAAGACTATGAAGGGCATAAGGAATAGGAATAACTTTCTAAAATAACTGTTTCTCAGGACTTCCCTGGTGGCACAGTGGTTGGGAATCCATCTGCCAATGCAGGGGACACGGGTTCGATCCCTGGTCCGGGAAGATCCCACATGCCGCGGAGCAACTAAGCCCATGTGCCACAACTACTGAGCCTGCGTTCTACAGCCTGCGAGCCACAACTACTGAGCCCACGTGCCACAACTACTGAAGCCCACGTGCCTAGAGCCTGTGCTCTGCAACAAGAGAAGCCACCGCAATGAGAAGCCCTCACACCACAACGAAGAGTAGCCCCTGCTCGCCTCAACTAGAGAAAGCCCGTGCAGCAACGAAGACCCAACGCAGCCAAATATTAAAAAAATAAATTTAAAAAGTAAAATAAAATAACTGTTTCTCTAAAATTGTGACCCAGGAATTGAATTTCATTAATCACCCTGACATAGTTTGGGAAGAAATCACATAGGGGGTCTAATTTTTGGATTACTTAAAAGTGAATATATTATGTATGAGACTCCCCTCCCCAAAAGAAAACCTAACCAATCATTGATTAGGCTAGTATAATATAACCTAAGAAAATGAATTTCAGTAGGTGCTCTTGCAATTGTCACAAGGAGGACCCATTCATATACAATAGAATTCTAAATCCGCTTTGAGCCCACTACAACGTCTGTGTTAGTGCCATTGAAAATTCCTGGCAAATTTATAAGAATATGTTGCAGTATCCTTTTTGCCTAATCCTGGAGGGGAAGAGAAAGTCAAAGGATTGAAATTAGTGATGTATATTTAGGCAGTCAGCTTATTGGAATGCTGCCCCAAACCAGCAAACGTTCTACATATGGAAAATACTCAGTTGGGGAGGGGTGATGGAAAGAGACAAGGTCTCAATAAATGGTTGAAGCTGTCAGTGAACTATTAATGATTTCTAACTATTTCTTGAAACCATCTTAAAATAACCAACGTAAAAGGGAACATTGAACCACAAAACCAAGAAGTCTAACGTTGTCTGCTAACAACCCTGATTATTGAAACAATCCTTTAAGACAAATCTATATTTTCATACAGCATACATAAAACATGACTTATCTCACTGGGCTGTATGGATCTCCAATGAATCCTCACTGTGAATTAAGCAATCAAGAATTGGTAATGATCTGTATCACGAACCAGTTCTTTTTGCTTTGCTTTAAAAGTCATTCTATCTTCGGAAAACCCCCAAACGTGGCTGGAAAATATTTATGTTCCAAAACCATGAGCTTATGACAGAAATGCTGAGGTGCATAAGTCATTTCATAGGAGCTGTGAGCTCAGCAGGGAACTATGGGGTTAAAATTAATTGCTCTGAAAAGTTATCTGATGCAGGCTGTCCTTGTCAATGGAGACCAGATTACTGAGGAGTTTCAAATAACAAACTTTTGTTGCAAAGTTGGTAAGTTTTATGTCCAATTCAGTTTTTTAAAAGCCATCTTGCTTTTTTAACTTCGTCTCTTGACAGGAAAAGGAGTGTTTGTTTTGTCTGTCTTCAGAGCCTCATGAAAGTGGCTTTAGAATGGTACCCAAAGAACCCGTGTGATGGGCAAGCTTGGCCTTAACCTGTACAAGAGAACTGCTTAAACACGATGCATTGTCCAGAGAATAGCTCTTTCTAGGAAGCAGACTCTGTTGTAGGAAAAGAAAGAAGAACTTACCTGGGTAATCATTCTTGTCTATGTCAGAATCTCCTCTTAAAGTAAAGCCGAATCCAGAAGGGACAGCCTGTGAGGCCCACACTCCTTGCAGAATTTGGGAAGCCTTGGCGTTTAAGCCATTCTTGTTACCGTTGTAAATGAGCACTTTGCCTCTTTGGTCCTTGCCTGCAAAGGGCGCACCGATGGCAATGTCTACAAATAGAGGCACACAATTTTTAAATAAAGAAGAGTATTTTAGAAAGAGAAATAAGTACAATCGAAGAGCAGTACCAGACAGCCCAAAGGGCTTCTTAAGTTTTCCATGAAACTCTGTAGTACTGCAACAAGAGGAAATTATTTGTTGTCTTTCATCCATCCAAGAAATATTTATCGAGTGCCTATTATGTGTTGGGCACAGTGGGTTCAACGGTGAACCAGACACTGCTTTTCAAAAGTTTATATTCTAGTGCAGGGAATAGACAATTTGAATAAAGAAATAATCAAGAAAAGATAGAAAGTGACAAATGCTATGCAGAGAATCTTAAAAATATTGATGTGATGGAGAGTGGTTGGATTGTTATTTTAGATGAAGTGGTCAGACAAGGTGTCTCTAAGGCTGATCTTGAAACTGAAATCTGGGGACAAGATGGAACTGACCATGTGGAATCAGAAGGAAGAGCATTCCAGGCAGAAGGAATGACTGTGCAAAGGCCCAAGGATGCAAGGAGCTTGGCCCACCTGAAGAGCAGCCAGAAGGTAGACCAGATGAGGCACCTTTGCAGAGTACTTAAGAGTTTCTTGTTAAAAGAAATAAACGACCTCTTTCACAAATATTATATCCTTGAATGATTACATCATCCCATGATGTAGGCAAGACCCGTTTCATAGTTGAGGACTCTGGGAAACCGAGAGAGAACCCTATCGCCTGTCTCCCTGTTAAACATAGCAGTGAATGAAAACTACCTTCCATATATTGTGTTCACCAGGATTGCTCTAAACAATATACCTAACTACTTAGGTTTACATGAAAAAGAGCACCAATAACACAGTAACATAACAGCCCAAGCTGGCAGACGATGGTATGTGTCCTCATTTTGTCATTCATCCATTTGTATTTGTTCCTAAATCTGATAAGACTGAATGAATTGCAAACTGATTTTCACTACATAACAAGGATCATAAATCCACTTTCATTTAACAGGTAAGGATGAACCGTCAAAAAACTCAGATCGTTGTGGAAAATAAAGATATTGTCTAGATCACTCCCTAACACCATACACAAAAATAAGCTCAAAATGGATTAAAGACCTAAATGTAAGGCCAGACACTATCAAACTCTTAGAGGAAAACATAGGCAGAACACTCTATGACATAAATCACAGCAAGATCCTTTTTGACCCACCTCCTAGAGAAATGGAAATAAAGACAAAAATAAACACATGGGACCTAATGAAACTTCAAAGCTTTTGCACAGCAAAGGAAACCATAAACAAGACCAAAAGACAACCCTCAGAATGGGAGAAAATATTTGCAAATGAAGCAACTGACAAAGGATTAATCTCCAAAATTTATAAGCAGCTCATGCAGCTCAATAACAAAAAAACAAACAACCCAATCCAAAAATGGGCAGAAGACCTAAATAGACATTTCTCCACAGAAGATATACAGACTGCCAACAAACACATGAAAGGATGCTCAACATCTTTACTCATTAGAGAAATGCAAATCAAAACTACAATGAGATATCATCTCACACCAGTCAGAATGGCCATCATCAAAAAATCTAGAAACAATAAATGCTGGAGAGGGTGTGGAAAAAAGGGAACACTCTTGCACTGCTGGTGGGAATGTGAATTGGTACAGCCGCTATGGAGAACGGTATGGAGGTTCCTTAAAAAACTACAAATAGAACTACCATATGACCCAGCAATCCCACTACTGGGCATATACCCTGAGAAAACCATAATTCAAAAAGAGACATGTACCAAAATGTTCATAGCAGCCCTATTTACAATAGCCCGGAGATGGAAACAACCTAAGTGTCCATCATCGGATGAATGGGTAAAGAAGATGTGGCACATATATACAATGGAATATTACTCAGCCATAAAAAGAAATGAAATTGAGCTATTTGTAATGAGGTGGATAGACCTAGAGTCTGTCATACAGAGTGAAGTAAGTCAGAAAGAGAAAGACAAATACTGTATGCTAACACATATATATGGAATTTAAGAAAAAAAAATGTCATGAAGAACATAGGGGTAAGACAGGAATAAAGACACAGACCTACTAGAGAATGGACTTGAGGATATGGGGAGGGGGAAGGGTAAGCTGTGACAAAGTGAAAGAGCGGCATGGACATATATACACTACCAAACGTAAGGTAGATAGCTAGTGGGAAGCAGCCGCATAGCACAGGGAGATCAGCTCGGTGCTTTGTGACAGCCTGGAGGGGTGGGATAGGGAGGGTGGGAGGGAGACGCAAAAGGGAGGGGATATGGAAACATATGTATATGTATAACTGATTAAATTTGTTATAAAGCAAAAAATAAAAAAAAAAAATAACACCTCTAGGGTGGTTGCTAAGATTGTATCAGATAATAGAAGGAGAGTGTACAACCGTGTCTGGCACCCAGTAATGACTCCACACTGTCAGCCATATACACGGTCTAGAAGCACAGGCTGGCAGAGAAGCCAGCTTCTTTAGTGTAATTCCCTCTGCCGTTAGGCCATCTGGCCACTAAATCAGTTCCATGTGTGTTCTTCAGGGGCTCCCAGCCCAGGGAATTAAGATCTGAGCCTTGGGGAGTTGGGTAGGGCCACACCCTTGAGCCTTACTCTTGATTGAAATAAAATTGCAAAATGAATGATAAAAAAAAAAAAAAGATATTGTCATATGGTAGGTGGAAAGGGGTACTTTCTTCACATCTTCTGAGTCAGTGAATTTATATCTGTCCCCTGGTTACATCTCATTTTGGCATCATTTTAAGGACACCAAGGCTCAGAGAGGCAAAACCCCTCTTAGGTTGTTAGAAATGTTTCTCTTAGCTCTTAAAAGTATCATTAAGGGTTTGAGAGAAAAGACAAATAGAGGAGATGATGAAAAAGATGACTACACAGATAATTTAGCATTATTTATTTCATTTGGTGCTCAGGAATAGGGCAGTTTTTGAAAGCAACAAATCAGTTAAAGATGAACTTGTCTCTCTTTTTTTTTTTTTTTTTTTGCGGTACGCGGGCCTCTCACTGTTGTGGCCTCTCGCGTTGCGGAGCACAGGCTCCGGATGCACAGGCTCAGCGGCCATGGCTCACGGGCCCAGCCGCTCCGCGGCATGTGGGATCTTCCCAGACTGGGGCACGAACCTGTGTCCCCTGCATCGGCAGGCGGACTCTCAATCACTGCGCCACCAGGGAAGCCCGAACTTGTCTCTTTTTAAAAAGTTTCCCTGGAACCATGAGCTTTTAGTATGCATTTATGTCTTATGGTACTTTAAAAGTTACTAACTATACATTGCTGAGACGTGTTTTTTCAAGGAAATCATAAAAGTACGTGACTACTTGCTGAAGGTATTAATGAATACTTTGATTTTATGGGAATACTCCCTAGGCTATTTTGTTGGAGCAAATTCCTGTTACTCCCTGGAACTTCAAGAAACCCAGTCTACCTTGGTTGTTAACTTAAAGGTCCTGAAAATGTATGCAAAATTTTGTGTGAGCTGGCATGTTTTTCTGAGGAGAGGGTACTTAGAAGGCATTCATAAATTCCTAACTTAAAGAACCACAAACCTAAACTAAGAATTTAACACTGCTTAACAGCAAACATTGAAGGTGCCTTTAAGCTGAAGTTGAGAGATCAATTAAAATTCAGCATAACCAGTACGTAAGCCATATGAGTTACTCAGAAGGCAATACACTTGGTAATATATCAACATGTATTTATTTGTTTTGACTCTGTACATATAGTACATTCTCTAGCTCTCTTCAAGTCATAAATCTATATGTCAATTTTAAAAATAATTGCTGTTTTGTTTAGAGCTGTCATATGACACCCTAAATCAACATGAGAAAATGTCCATGTAACATCTATATTAGCCAAAACTAAAGTTTAAATTGCCTTGAGATTTTGGATAGTTTATTAAAGACCAATCAGAAGAACTGTACCACACACACCACTGTGAAGTCTCTTGTTTCCGTCATGCAACAGTAACATGAAATTGTGGCACATAAGTAATTTCCATGCATTGGTGCAAATTACCATTGTATCCATCTTGGTTCAGGTCTCCTAAGTGTGCCAAAGCACTACCGAATCTCCCGAAGACGTCAGTGCCTGCGAGGATCTGCGGATTTCTGAAGACTAGCACGTTCACTTGCAAATACAGGTAAACTTGCCCTACTTCTCTGGGGTTGCTCTCAAATTCACGTTCCATAAAGAGAGGTGCCCCGATCAATATGTCATCCATTCTGCAGGGAACAAAGAAAGAGGTCAACACAGACATGAGATGCTGTTGAGTAGATTTCTAATCAACTAGATTAGTACATTTCCACTGGTATATTTCCTTTTCCAAGGGATATTTTACAACTGTCATATTTCTTTCATTGCTTTGTTATGTCTGCGGAATAGAATGCTGTAAGAAAATAAGAGTTGTTAAATTATCACACTGAACTTTTTAGCTATGCTAAAAATTAGTACTTTAAGAAAACCACAGCTATTTCACCCTTTTCAGCTCTTTGGTGCATTTCCAGAAAATGTACTTACACAAGTAAAACGTATCAGAAAGACCTAAATACGTTTTTCAAAACATGGGTGAGAATTTGTCTACAATTTAGTTAACTATACATTTATATTATGAAGTTTTCTTGCAGTAATAAGGTTTAAAATAAAGTCTGTTCTCCTCTTTTCTCTTGTTACCTCCATTCAAATAAAACGGAGGCCAGAGAAGGTTCTCATACTGGCTAGAAAGCTAGAAAACAAAAATTTCCTCTCAAATGCGAAATTATAGTTTTTCTTTGTAGATGTAGATATTGTAGCAGGCAACCAGTAGATAATTTTTCAGGGTAAAAAAATTTCAAGAAAGAGATAGCAATTGGATTGCTGCACACTTAGGTAAAACGTTTTCTTAAAAATGTTCCAAATGGGGACATCCCTGGTGGTCCAGTGGTTAAGATTTCGCCTTCCAATGCAGGGAGTGAGAGTTTGATCCTTGGTTGGAGAGCTAAGATCCCACATGCCTCATGGCCAAAAAACCAAAAGATAAAACAGAAGCAATATTGTAACAAATTCAACAAAGATTTTAAAAATGGTTTGCACCAAAAAAAAAAATCTTAAAAAAAATGTTCCAAATGCATTTACTTGCCGTGCTTCTGTGCTCTATCTAGGCCAAGAATAAGGCAGGGATTGGGGCTGCTCCAGGCCTCAGGCTTTGCCCTGGAGGAACCTGGTTGCCTCTCTTTCTGTTATTATTATTGTCAGTATGAAGAGACATTTGTTAAACACCTAATTGTGTGTGTTGCTGCCTTGTAGTTCAAAGACGTCTAAAAACACTGGTTCTCTAGTGCAGAGATTGAGCAGGGCCATTTTCTCATTCTCAACAGAAGGAACAAAGCTATACAATTGGTCCCTGAGGGACATGGGACTGACACATTACCTCACTATGTTTCTCACTGCCAACACTGTGGAGTTCTAGAAATGCAAGATTATTCGACCTATGCTTGTGAAAGATTAGCACATCCATGGGATCTTTGGATTCTTGGACTATTGTGACAACGTTGATTTATTTTCATAGAAATAGATTTCCCTAGATATTTAAGTGTAAGGCTTCTAAAATGTTCTAAACGCCAAAAAAGGAGAAAGACATTTGTTCTTAATTTATAATTGTGTTCTCATAAAGCTGAGAGACAATAACTGTCTTGGATTCAATTGATTCAGTGTGCCTTGTGCAATATTTTGCATTTAGTGTCAATAATATTTTATGTTAGCAGTACCACTTAAGAGTCACAGTATATATTATTGTTTAGGCTGGTGTTTTTAAATCTTGATTTGCAACTCATTAGTGGATTGTGAAATCAATTTAATGGGTCTTGACAAGCAATTATAAAAAATGAAATAGAGTACAATAGAAAATATGAGTCAATGCATTACACATACTAAGAGTGAATACTGTTCCATGAAACCTTTTGTTTCAGTTGTGTGCATCTAGTGGGTTGCAATGTCAAATGTATTTTTGATTACGATCCCACAGGGCCAAAAACTCATTGAAAGACCACTGCGGTAGGCCATGCGTGCTATTAGGTTATTTCAAAATTTACTTGTCATATCCTTTTTTAGAATATACCCAATTCAAATTTAAAGTTTTAAAAATATTTATTAGTAAAGACGTTCTTTACTGAGCTTCCGAAAAAGTAGTTGTGTAACAGACTGGGTGCCATTCTAAGAATATATAATATATATAAAGTATATCATATTTTATACATATACATGTAATCTCAAGAAAGAATAATGATGAAGCAATATTTATGATGAGGTTTTCACTAGAAACCATCTTTTCTGTTTGTGTCATGTTGGTAGTTTGGATGAGATCTAAGCTATTATGTAAAGGCATTTTATAGAAGTAGGATAGACACACTAAATTTCATCTTATCTGAAATGTCCAATATTTGAGCACAGTTTTCTTTACATCTCTATGTAGCATTCACACAGGTTTTATTTGTGTCCCTTTTTTATGTCTAAAAAAGTATTATGTCCACTCTAATAATACAATGCAAGGTGCAGGTTCTCATTCTTTCACATGTTCTTTGAGACAAAACATGATAAATATTTCCCTGAAGAGCAAAGCATAAATATAGTGATAAACAGAGAGGGGGGATGAGGGAACCCATCAGTGAGAATATTCATTATGAAGAATCTGAATTCAAGTTTTCTACAGCCAAATGGTGTTTAATATGTTGATTTAACATATGAACTTCTCTGTTTCTTCTTTTTTCACAATAGTCCGTAGTGCATGCTAATGCCTGTGACTGATTTGCAGAATGTAGTTATTAAGAGAATGCAGGTTAGGAGGCTGTATACTAGAATTGATATCTAATCAATATAATTGTTTTATGATAGGTGAGAACAAATATAGCTTATCATTTATGTTACAGAAATCAATTTAATTTGCAATTTCTTTATGTTTTAATTTTCTAGATTTTCTACTTAATTGAATCATAATGATTTCTCTTCTATGAGAGAACCCACTTGGAGTAAATCTAGCACCAAAACACAGTTACTCAAAGCTGCTTCCTTTCAAATAAATTTTCTCTAAAATGCTCTCAAGTTAACTAACTGCTAAGACTCTCTCTAAATTTAGTTCCTTTTGGCCCTGCAGAGGCTAAAACAATCCAATGGATTAAACTGTAATTCTGTGAATTTCTGAAATAGTATGAATATTTTGTTTCAAAAAGCCATAAGAAAATTTAAAAAAACAGATTTGCTTGTTTAGGTTCAAGAGGAAAATACTATCTCCCT
Organism: Mesoplodon bidens; assembly: GCF_964165515.1. Classification (NCBI taxonomy): domain Eukaryota; kingdom Metazoa; phylum Chordata; class Mammalia; order Artiodactyla; family Ziphiidae; genus Mesoplodon; species Mesoplodon bidens. The sequence goes on along the minus strand of NC_138178.1, from coordinate 6,607,605 downwards.
TTGCTGTTAAATTTGTCCAGAAATTTCTAACAGTTTACACTGAAAGATTTTGTAGTTCTGGCTATCTTAAGATAACTGAAGTTAATTTCACCAGCTTGTTTATATTTTACAAAATAGTCACAGGCTTGACAAGATCAACCACCAACCAGCATGCACGTTAACTGTTTGGTCTAAACTTTTGCAGTCCACTCGTAACACCTGGAGATTTAAAAAAATAAAATATATTGGGGAAATCCCCACCAGTTTATTTATTTGGTCACATTACTTAACGACACTGTCTTTTTTTTTTTTTCCCCTGATGGTGGGTTTTGGAGCATTTGCAGGGACTTCGCTTTTGTTGCACGGTGGATAGAGAGGATGACATACACTGTGAAAGCAACTTCACTAGGTAGTCTCACGTACAATAGTACTTAGTTATCTCTCAGATGGAGAAAGGGAAGTCTGGTTCAGTTCCACAAAATGTGAGTCCTAACTTCTGAACCATGAATGATCAACTAGATGAGTGATGTTCTTAATCCTATTCTGAGTCACTGTACAACATCCACTCAGGTCCAAGACTTGAAAGATTCAGGCTATTTAAAAAAAAAAAAAAAAGCTATTGGAAAATTAGAAATTGGGTAAAGAAAGGGAATTAAATCTCAATTCTATTATGAAGCTCTGCTGATTAATGCTCATTTATAATTCCTTAATCACTGATAAATGCTGGGAAAGCTAGAAAGGGCTTTGTGAATTTAAAAAAAATTGGAGTTATAGACTCTCTAAAATTATTTATGCGTTAAACTAATGACTTGGTCAAATGCAGCAGCCTAGTATGGCTGCTTTTAATATAATCAAACAAACTGATTTTTCTTATATGCCATGATGCTGAAAAACATTCATAACTGAATTTTTTATCAGTCAGTTGTTTTTAGCATCATCAAAGACAATCTTAAAGTCCTTCGGGTGAAAGTATGGTTTTATATTTTTATAAAGTGGACGTATGAGCTTGTTTATAAGAATAATGGAAATTAATAAAACACACACTTAATAAACAGATTCTTATCAACGAGCAAAACAGAGTAAAAACTGAAACACATGTATATGCTATTCTTCTACCCCAACCCTTATTTAAGGTCATTGAAATCCATGTGTGTTCTATATGTGTATGTACATGTATATCTGTATACATGTTATAGACAATATCTGTATGTTTTTACAAGAATATGAATATAGATAGGTCTATATGTGCATATATATGTGGAATCTATAAAGTGAAATTCACACAAGTAGAGAGTGGCGCTTACCACGGGTGGAGAGATTGGGGAAATGGGGAGATATTAGTCAAAAAGTACAAAGTTGCAGCTATGTAGGATGTATAAGTTCTAGAGATCCAGTGTACAGCACAGTGGCTATAGTTAATAATACTATATTGTATACTGGAAATTTGCTAAAAGGGTAGATCTTAGGTGCTCTTACTGTACAGACACCCCCACACACACACGGTAGCTATGTGATGGATGGACCACCCAGTTGGATGGATACAGATGAATCACATAGATGGAGATGTTAATTAGATTGAATGCAGTGATCACCTCACTATGTATATGTATATCAAAACATGTTGTCCACCTTAAATATACACAGTTTTTTATTTTAAAAATATTTTACAGGTTATTATTGGATTTCTTCAGTGGCAAGTATATTAATTTATCTGTTTCCCAATTTTTAAAAAGTAAGTGAGAGGCATGTCAGTCATTGTACTCACTTACTAGATTAAAAATTCTTAATTCTTACAGATTTTAAACCCTTGAAGACTGAAATTATACATATGCTTTCCTACTAGGTATTTTATAGAGCTTAGTAAAGAGTTCTCTGTATATAAGTGAACAAAAAATTTATAAGGTAAGTCAGCAAAAGTTCTGTGAACTAATCAAGACCTTGCCCTACTTAGTGTGTGCTCTTGGGCAATTCACTTAACTTTTGTGTCTCAGTTTCCTCATTGGTGAATTTTAGGTAGTTTCATTGGCTTGTAGTACAGATTGTCCTGTGAATTTTAGGTAGTTTCATTGGATTGTGGTACAGATTGTCCTGTGCTATTAGACTTATTACACATAAAGGTAGTTTGAGAGAAATAAAAACACTGTCTGCTAATCATTCATGATAAAGATAAAATGTGATTGCTTAATAGCATGTTAAGTTCTACAATTGTTTCAATGGAGAATCAAGATTTCTGCATTTGAAACTGCTAACCAACTGAGGTTTATATCCAGGAAAACTTTATTTGAGATAGAGATTTGTGTTTGCTGCAAATCCCATTCTAGCCTTAGGGTCCCTGCTAGAAATCTTGTCAGAAACTGAGAATGACAAAAGCACTCTTTCTCAAAACAAGGCCACACGTGCCCTGACATGGAGCCATCACAGGAGATTAGGAAAAGTCACTGACACCTGCATGATTTACTGCCTTTTTTTTCTCATTCTGCTAAGATTTCTGAGGGATTACAGGTTTATGTCTCTGCCCTGATGGCTTGTTTTGTACCTTCCCTGGGGATGAGTATCCACCCCAGGAGGTGAGGACACGGGTTGTCACAGTAATTAGTGGTTCTCAGGCCCCCGTCCTGGGATCAAGTATAAACCTAGAAACACAAGATGCCATGTTTTCCCTATTTTTGTCTGTCTGAAAGCCAACAATATCAAGTGATTGTTCTAGAAAAACAGGTGCTGCAAAAATGATGGCAAGTTATATATGCATTATTGTAATCTCAGACTTTACGTGAGTTCTCTATCTTTATTTGGGATGCAGTGTTCTCAGTGGCTTCCAGAGCACACTCATTGATTATAGGAACATGAATGTACGTTGCATCTAAGTAATTAGAACAGCAAACAATATACAGACTGAGAATCTATAGGTACTTTTTTCTTTAAGGATGACAATATTAAGATAATAGATGTATTTTTCAATGCAGTCTAAAGAATTCAGAATATACTACCTAATAAAAAGACATGATGTGCATAGCAATTTTTAAGAACATCAAGAAAGAACAAATTATCACTGGAAAATTCCTGTTTGAGACCAATGAGGTCCTTTTTTCACAAGTTTTCTTTTTTTTTTTCTTAATGTGGCAAAAAAAAAAATGTCCTATAAATGTTGTCACAAAACTTTTCTTTAGACTAGAATGAATGTGTTTTCAGGAAGGACATGGTGCCCTGCAGGGCATATTGTGACACTGGGGGGAAAGCTGAAAGGATTGAAAAGGGAGTGAACTACAGAAGGAAACACGCTGGGCGATCTGTGCCCTAAAAAATGCTGCCTGGCTCCCAGGAGAGAAGCCCTCATGCGTGTTGTGTTGTCATCCTTTGAGGGAAATGTGTCTACACTTATCCCAAGGGCCACTGTCGGATTTTTTGTTTTCACTAAAGAATGGGCTTCCTATATCTGGACAGTACGCCATGTTTTGGACCTCAGGTTCTTCCTCCACCATTTTCTTTCTAAATGACTAAAAGGCTCTGATAACAGATACAGTCCATCCAGGTTGCTCATTTTGAATGGTGGTCCTAATTGTTACTTCCTTTCCACAAGTCAGACAGCTGAAGATGAAAGCAACTTCATTTTCAATTATCTGCAGGATAAGATCTTATCCAGGATAAGATTTGTGTTCTTCAAAAGAGACCCAGAGTGCAACCAGTTCGACTCTTCCTGCCACTGCTCTGGTCCAAGCCACGGTCCTGCCTCGCCTGGCTTATGGCAGTGGGCTCCCAGAAGGCCTCACTCCATGGAGACCCAATGAACAGAGCATGGCTACTAAAACCAAAGTGGGTGCAGGCCAGTCCCTTGCTTCGACTCCTCCAGGGGTCTTCAAGATGATGTGTCCTTCCTGGAAACAGACTCATTCTATCCATGGCAGAGTCCGTGTGGTGCTGTGTAAAGCGGCTCACAGACTTTCTCTCCAAGCCTCTTTGATATTCCTTGACTATGCCAGCAGCTCCCCGCTCCGCTGGGAGTTTGGACACTCTTTCCCATATACTATTGTGTTTTGCTCCCTCACCTAACCTAACACCCAGGCCTTCCCTGTTTACCTGAATAAAAATTGCATCCCTCCCAATTTTTTTCTATCCCCGTTCTGTTTTTTTTTTTTAAGTTTCATTAATAGACTTTATTTTTTAGAGCAGTTTTAGGTTCAAAGCAAAATTGCACAGAAAGTACAGACAGTTTCTCTATACCTCCTGCCAAAAGCAAGGCCTCCCCGACTGTGAACATCCTGCACCAGGTGGTACATTTGTTACAACTGATGAACTTACATGGGCATATCATCATCACCCAAAGTCCACAGATTACATTAGGGTTCACTCTTGGTGGTGTACATTCTGTGGGTTTAGAAAGATGTATAATGACATGAATCCACCATTGCAGTATCATACAGAATACTTTCACTGCCCTACAAAGCCTCTGTGCTCCACCTAATTCATCCCTCTTCTCACTGTTAACACCTGGCAACCACTGATCTTTTTACTGTCTCCATAGTTTTGTCTTTTCCAGAATGTCATCTAGTGGACTCATATAGTATGAAGCTTCTTCATACTGGCTTCTTTCACTTAGTAATAGCATCTAAGGTTCTTCCATGTCTTTCCATGGCTTGATAGCTCATTTCTTTTTAGCACTGAATAATATTCCATTGTCTGGATGGGCCACAGAATACTTACACATTTACCTACTAAAGGACATCTTGATTGCTTCTGGCCTTCTGTTTTTGTTTTTTTCCTGCATAGCGCTCATCACCATCTAACATAATCTTTATTTGACTTATTTATTTTTTGTCTGTAGCTCCCACCCAAACTACAGTATAACCTTTATGAGGGTGCAGGTTTTGGTTTTGTTCTCTGCTGTATCCCAGCACCTAGAACAGTGCTAGTGTGTAGAAGATGCTCAAGAAATATAGGTTTAATGAAAGAATAATAAGATATTTTCCAAAAGGTACAAAAGTTACCAAATTTATCTCCAATCATATGGTACCGCATAATAAATAAAGTTCATTTCTAGCTATGTAGAGGTCATAGCTAATGTCTATCCATGATGTAGCCCAGATAAGGGAACATAGTTCAGATTTTTCAGATATTTGCTTCTTACCAAAATGTGAGCTCCATGAAAGCAGAGACCTATTCTTACTTAATCACTGCTACATTCTGGGCACCCAAGAACAATGCCTGGCATATGGTAGGTGCTCCAACAATATTTATTGAATGAATAATCAGTTCATCTCAATTTATTGGTTTTCTTATTTAATCATTTGTCTTATCTGTCAGTTAGGTGCTTTTCGTGGATCAGAGAGTTGCTTAATAACAATTTTCTTTGAAGTAATAAACACAACCATAATTTATCATGCTGTTTGATCCAAGCTCAACTATAATTTACTGCCATAAACTGGAAAAAAAATAGTATTATTTCATCTTCTGCATGGGGGTCACTAGTATGTTGGTTAAAGCACTGTCAGGAGAAAAAATATTTATGTGCAAATGTTTTATGAATATCATGTGCTAAAGGGTGAAGGCAGATTAGCAAATTCTTCAATGGCTATGGAAGTCAAATGGCCAAGGACTATCTAATTCATAAAATCAAAGATAAAACTAAGTAAAATAGTCCTTTCTTAGAAGTGGCAGATGTGATAAAGACATAAAAAAGGATGATAGAGAATGTTTTAGTAGATGTATCCTTTTGCCCTGGGCTGAAAAAAAAAGTTAAAATAAGAGAGCCTCGATCTTGTTGAGGAAGTACAGAAGGATGTATTTCATAAAGGAAAAAATACAACATATTTAAGGACGAATATAATATCTGGTGAGTGAGGAAGTTCTTATAAACTTACCCATCATTGTTAACATCTGATACTGCAATTGTATATCCAAAGTAAGATGCCATCTGCAAAGGAAAACCATAAGATGATATATTTTGTGCTCAGAAAGTCATTTTTATAGTATTCTCAATTTTCCCTGAAAGATTAGCCACATTGCAGCCCATTTTTGCATTTAAATTCATAGACCCTTGGACATGGACAGTCTTCGAGTCATTGAGTTTAACCCCTGACCTAATGCATAACATTCCTCCCAACACCCATGACATCTGCTCGGACATCCTCTGGAGATGTTCAGCAATAAGCCCATTCAATTTGTAGATACAACTATTAGAATACTTTTTGCTAAAATTGGTCCTGCTGTAACATCTGGTCCTTAATGCTCCTACCTAGTTCTGCAATCTTGAATGTCACAGAATAAACCTAATTCCATTTCCATATGAAATCTCCTATGGAAATGTTTTCAGCTGGCTTCCCATCTTTCTTAGAGATACAACATGGAATACCAAAGAAAAGATGATACCCCCTGAGCGCATGGACAGGAGAAGATAAGTAGGATGGACACCCTCTACTTTGGACTCTTTATATCACTGAAGCATAAAAAGGTTTTAATTTGAGGGTAAACCACGTCTCTGTATCAATTCATATTGAGTTTATCGTCTGCTAAGGTTTCTAAGTCTTTTCTGAGTGAACCAGTGTGCCTAATCTCTCTACATTCTAGCTCTTATATTTTTGTTTTCAACCTATGTTTTCAAGGTTTATAATCTCTTCAGATTTGACCAATAGTTTTAGCTTGCCAAGATTTTTCGGTTCCATATTCTGCCAGCCAGTGCTTTAGCTCAGCGGTCCCCAACATTTTCGGCATCAGGGACTGGTCTCGTGGAAGACAGTTTTTCCACCGACCAGGTTGGGGGTGGGGTGGGAGTTGTTTCGGGATGATTCAAGCACATTACATTTATTGTGCACTTTATTTTTATTATTATTACATTGCAATATATAATGAAATAATTATACAACTCACCATAATGCAGAATCAGTGGGAGCCCTGAGCTTGTTCTCATTTGCCACTCACTGATAGGGTTTTGATATGAGTCTGCGAACGATTGATTTATTATGGTCTCTCTGCAGTCAAACCTCTCTGCTGATGATGATCTGCATTTGCAGCCGCTCCCCAGCGCTCGCATCACTGCCTCAGCTCCACCTCAGATCATCAGGCATTAGATTCTCATAAGGAGCGCGCAACCTAGATACCTCGCATGCGCGGTTCACAGTAGGGTTCGCTCTCCTATGAGCATCTAATGCCGCCGCTGATCTGACAGGAGGCGGAGCTCAGGCAGTAATGCGAGCGATGGGGAGCGGCTGCAAATACGGATGAAGCTTCCCTCGCTCACCCGCTGCTCACCTCCTGCTCTGCAGCCTGGTTCCTAACAGGCCACAGACCAGTACCAGTCAATGGCCCAGGGGTTGGGGACCCCTGATTTAGCCAATTTAGCTTCCTATCACCTACAAATTTAATCAGCCTACAGTCCCCTGGAAAGTGTGCTCCACAGAAGGCAGAGAGTTCCATCTGTGTTGTTCATTCTTCTTTCTGCCCTGTCTGACCAGTGTTTAGCTCAGAGTAGGTGCCAGATGCTAGATACTCTTTGCAGAGGAAAAAAATAGATGAGTTACCAAGTGTAACACAGTTATTCAATTCTCCCACCTTTTTTGTCTATTCCAAACATATACAGTTGCTATAGACTGATTGTTTATGACTCCCCTCCTCCAAATTCAAATATTGAAACCTAACTCCTTATATAATGGTATTAGGAAGTGGGGCCTTCAGGAGGTGATTAGGTCACAAAGGGTTGAGCCTGCATGAATGGGATTAGTGCCCTTAGAGAAGAGACCCCAGAGGGCTCTCTAGCCCTCCTTCCACCAGGTGAGGACACAGCGAGAAGACGGCTGTGAACAGGAGGCAGGCTCTCAGCAGATACCAAATCTGCCTACCCCTTGATCTTAGATTCCAGAACTGTGAGAAATAAATGTTTGTTGCTTTAGCCACCCAGTCTATGGTATTTTTATTATAGTAGTCCATGGACTAAGACATGGGTGCCAGGTGCAAAATACTCTTTGCAGAGGAAATGAATGCCTCATTTAACTGCGTCATGCAATAACTCAATTCTCCCACCTCGTTTCTCTATTCCAAACACATATGGTAAAATCCTTATTCCTGGGTGGCATTGTGTGGTCTTCACTCAGAGGAATTTCATCACTTACGTATTAAGTTCTAAGGTTCAAGATTGTAGAACTAGGTGGTATTGAAGATGAGAAGTTACAGAATGGCCAAATTTAACAATGTTTAAAGAGCTTTTAATGATAAAAATGTGAAATGAAAAGACAAAGGAGAAGTCTTGCCAGATTTCCATTAAACCATTAATTGTCACCACTTGGGAATCATGGTTCAAAATTTATAAATCCACCCAACTTCACTATCATCACAGCCTTGTATCTCTATATTTACCACAGGAGTACCATGAGGGACATTTTTAAATGCTTTGTTGAAAATTGCACAGTAACGGATAGACTAAAGCCCCAGTTTGGGGGAGGAAATGTCAAAAATGCTCTGTGTTCTTTAAAAAACTCTATTTGCTTGACAAATATATGATTCCAAATTTCTGTGTGTAGCTAAGAGTTGAGCATTTCAGGATCTTAAACCTGGATCCTCCTAGGATCCCGTGGGCCAAGACGTAACTTGGCTGGAGTCAAGTGTGAGGCTTGCTAGAAGCTCCTTACCCTGGGTTGGTGGTTAGGAAAGGAAACTGGTTGACCAGAGAAATGAATTCAACTCACGATTGGCTCCCTTAGACGGGAGTATCACATTCATCCTTTAAAGACATGTGACAGATTTCAACAGGTCAAAAACCCAGGAAACCCAGTGTAGTGAATGAAGTGTGACCTCAGGCTGTGTTCTGTCAGGAGGATGACAGCTGACAGCAGCCTGTTTGCAGGCAACTGACCCATTGATAATAAGACCCCAGCCAGTGACAGTGGGTACGGGGCCATACCTACCCCCGGGGGGGAAGGGACCAGAACCAGAGAGCTCATCTTCCATATAATGTTGGGATTGGGGAGGGTTCCAGTCACTGTGAGGACAGGAAGGCAGAGCCCAGACCCACTGACTGACCAACATGTGAAACCTACAAGAAGCCTGTGTCTTCTTGGGGGGAAGGCGGGTACTCAGAACTCATCACTGCGCACACTACATAAGGACCGCAACATAACAGGATTGCTCTCGGATTTCAGCAGTTAGTGGCTTTTGGGCTTTTAGGGAGCATATTCTGCCTTTACATCACGTATCATTTTCTGAAGTCATCACGGGCATTTACTTGTTTGTTAATTGTCACCCTCCATCAGCCTCCCCCGTACTGCTGCGTGAGAGCTGGGATCTTGTCTGTCTGATACTTGGTTACACTCCCAGTGCTCAGAAGAGTTTCCAGCACATAGTAGGTGCTCGGTAAATATTTATTTTATGAATGAATAAATAACATATTACAATATACTATTAGTGCAGAGTGACATTCATTATTTGATTCTAAAATGTCTTCACCTGTTCACCAGTGAAATTCTGAATAAAGGTCATATCTGTAGAGTTAATGATTGAAACCTGAAATCATAGAAATTAGATAGGTTACATCATTTGGCATAGAATTGGAGCACTTTTTTAAAAGTTTAACTTAAATCATTTTACAATTTTTGTGAGGAGTCATAAATGGTTAGCTCTATATGTAAAAAGAAATAAGCCCAAAGGAACGATCTTTAAAAAATCCAACTGAACTTTTTGTTTATGGTTAAATCTGGGATCCTTTCAGACAAAATGCATGCTTACTAATCTGATGTAGAGAAATCTGAATTCAAGAACGCTGAGAGCACCTAATCTGATAGTCAGTTAATTGCTCTAATCAAAAATTTAATCTGTTTCATTTCTCTGCGTATGCTGTTATGAGAAATTGATGATTATGGTTCTCTGCAAAAAAATGAAAATTTAAAGTATTATCCATGTAGCAAAAATATTCCTTTTAAATTCTATCCAGACAACCTAAAATCTATAGATATTATAAGTTTGCCAGACTTAAACATTATTTAAAATATAAGTTTTTCTTTTCATAAGGTCGATTTATTTTCCTTTCCTATTTTTATGGTAACTAGTTGTAATGGGTTTGAATAGTATATCCCTTCAAAACTAATGTCTATCCCGAACTTCAGAAGGTGACCTTATTTGGAAATAGGGTCTCTGTAGATGAAATAAGTTAGGGATCTTGAAATGAAATCATCCTGGATTTAGGGTGGGCCCTATGTCCAATGACTGGTGTCCTTATAAGAGGAGGAGAGGACACACATAGACACAGATGGAAGAAGGCCATATGGAGACCGGGGCAGAGATTCAGGTGAAGCTCCCACATGCCAAGGAAAGGCAGGGCCACCTGAAGTTGGAAGAGGCAGGAAGAATCCACCCCTCCATGCCTGGGAGGGATGTGACTGTGCCGATCACGCCTTGATTTCAGCCTTCTGGCCTCTTGAACTGTGACAGGATAAATTTATGTTGTTATAAGCCACCCAGTTTGGGGTCATGTGTTATGACAGCCCTTGCAAACGAATACACTAGTGAAATAACAATTGACCTTATTATGTCCACCTTATGGGACATATTAAAATGCTGATCACATCAACAATGGGATCCTCTGCAACTATTCCCAGATTATGCACATGCATAGGGCTAGGCTAGCTTCATGGGCACGTGACCCGTGCAGTCAGTCACAAAGGGTCCCACATGCAGGTGAGCCCTACCCACCCTTTGGATAGCCCAGCTGTCACTGTCCTGAAATTCTTAACAATTTTGAACAAGGGGCTAAGCATTTTCACTTTACACTGGGTCCCACAGACTATGGAATTGATCCTGCACCCAGATCAGAAAAGAATCTAACCTCCCTTTTCGTAAGCAAACAAGCGTGGATCAGTAGTGCTCACTATTAAAGGGCAGTTTAAAAGATTTGAAAACTGTATGCAGCAAAATGTTTCTTTGCGTATGTAGAGAATGTAGCGTGTAACGCCTTCTTAGTACTCACGCATCCAAAATTCTGTGCTCCTCTGGGAACCCCAGCAACCAATTCTGTGATGGAAATAGTCATTCACAAGGTGAGTGGCATAGTACACTGTAAAGCTATACAACAAATCAGCTAAAGAGGGTGCCTCTTAAATGAGTAACTATCATGGATCCTGTAGAGAGATGGAGGTTTGAAGCAACAGTTTCGCACTGGCTTTTGCTTCTGCTACAGACGAAAGAAAACAGAAGACCCAAAGTCATACTTTGAGATTTACCTGTCTCCATCACATTCTCCATGTGTTTCTGCCTCCAGAACATAAGCCTGGCTTCTCAGATCTGTGTGTGATTTGTCAGTTAAACCTCGTACTCTGATTTCTCCAGTTTTCACTGTCTTTCGTACTAGTCTTTTGTACTAGTGTACAAAGTAAGAGCTCCTGTCCCACTAATGTGTTCAAACAATTTCAGTTACCTAAGGAAAAGCCACATACCATAAATGATTGAGTCTTGCCCCCCTGGAACAGAATTATAGGACAACCTGGCAGCCAAGGGTACATGAGGAAGGGAAGCTTCAATAATAGAGGTAGAAAAAGCAACTCTGGTGAAAAGCGGGGAGCATATTCCATTGCACAATGATATGGCTCTAGATTCAGGAAATAGTGGTTTCAGTCCTTGGGTCTGCCATAAACCCAGGATCAATCACTGAAACTGATCATTTCCAGTCACCTACAATAGATGGGAGTTGGAACTGCTTGATTATCAAAGATCTTTCCAGCTCTCATTTCTATAAATCTAAACTATCTTTTGATTAATTGGGGTCAACACTTTAATTTAAAGAAAGGGGGCCTGGAAAAGAGTCCCCTTCCATTCAAATTTCCCTTCCCCCAAACCTGGTCCAAAAGGTAGAGCACAAATTCTAGCATTAATTCTATCTGATGTAATAAACTCTAGCAGAGTTGGGTGCTCATGCTGTTGGAGCATTAATAATCAGAGAAGATCCATTTGGGCCTAGATGTTGGACTTTTCTGTAGTAAATTTACTCATTCAATCAACATATAAATGTTAACTGCAAACATAGGATACAGCACGGAGCAAAGACAAAATTCCCTGCTCTCATGGAACTTATACTTGAGCTGGAAGGGGCAGTCAGTTTGAGAAGTAGAGTCAAATGTCATGTTAGAAGGGGATGAGTATAGCGCAGAAAAACTAAGCAGTAAAATGGTACTGGGAGTGCTGGAATTGGGAGGCAGAAGGAATTATGATTTATTGGGGTGGTCAGGGAAGGTCTTGGCAAGAAGATGACATGTTACCAAAGACTGAAGAAAGTGAAGGAGTAAATATTATGGAGATCTGGGAGAAGTATGTTCTAGTCAAAAGGAATAGCATGTGCAAAGGTCCTGAGGTAGAAGTGTGTCTGGAATATTCAAAGAACAGCAGGGAGGGCGGGGTGGCTGGAGTGGATGGAAGGAGTCAGGGGTAAAGGACTGGGAGCTGAGGTCAGAGTAAATAGGGGCCCCATGAACAGAGTCTTTTAGGTCATTGTGAAGACTTGGATTTTAGACAGAATGAGTTGGGCAATCACTGGAAGCAAAGAAATTACACCACGTGACTTCTGTTCCTCAAGGACCACGTTGGCTGCTGGATCTAGGGAAGACCACAGGCGGGTCAAGATGAAAGCAAAGAGGATCAGTTAGGAGGTTACTGCCACAGTGCTGATGGGGGCTTGGATCAGAGTGGAGGCTGTGGAGGAGGTGAGAAGTAGGCAGATCCTGGCTGTCTTCTGAGTTTAGTTAGCAGGATTTGCCCATGGATTAGATATGGATGGGGTGTGAGAGAAAGAGCACAGTCCAAGGCTGACTTGCAAGGTTTTTTGCTTGAGCAGCTTGGAGGATGGCATTGCCATTTGCTGAGATGGAGCTGATGGAGGGTAGAGCATGTTTAAGTGGAAAGATCAGGAGTTCAGGTATAAGCTTATTAAGTTTGGAAGAGCCATTCAAACAGAGATGTTGAGTGTTGAGTAGATTCTAGACCTTACACCGCATTCCAGCTTCCTGGACACAGGTATAGATGTTTACTAGGGGCACCTAAAAACAGACCACAGTCAGACAGAACAGAGCTGACTGATTTCGGGATCAGGCTTGCCAAACACGAAAGACTAAGGGGATTATACCAAGTGAGATACCTGGCAACCACGGCTTCTCATTTGCCACAAACATTCAGAATTTGGTTTAAAAAATAAAAAATCAGCCATCACACTAGTAACTTTGGAGCCTGCAGCCCCCTATGGCTATAACACAAAGGAGTTACTAAATGTAGTGCTGATTAAAAGTTTCAGAATTGTTTAAAAATCACAGTCCTAAAAGAGCTTTTTAGGTCACTGCACTTTTCCCCGTGTTTTATATTGGGCTGGCCAAAAAGTTCGTTCAAGTTCTCTCTAACATCGCATGGATAAACCTGAACGCATGTTTTAGCCAATCCAGTAGAGGGCTTCATTTCAACAATGCTTCTCACCTTGCTGAGAGTCCCCAGTAAATTCCCCAGCAGCAACTGAATATCCTGTTTTAAAGCAAGAAACAAGCGAATCACACGTTTGAAGGCTTTACAAATGATCTATATCTAGAAATATGAAGGCACTACCATAGTAGTACTTTGTGCAGAAATCCCAACAATTTCTGGGATTTACATAAAAGTTTACATGCATTTACATAAAAGTTTAGGGTTCTATAAAGAGAAAAATTAATCAAACCAGGATTTATACTAAATCTTGGAAGCATAATAGATCTGCTACTTCTGAGCCTGGCAACACCTTCGGATTCTGAGGTCCCTTTTAGAAGTAGGAATGCTTCATTGCCCACCTTGACGTGTGATTGGTGGTTGCTGCATTTTAAGAGTTGCTGACTCATCATAATCAGACATAATTACTCTGAAAGGTATCTCTTGTGCTCAGGTTTTGCAATTTCTGATCACCAACAAGGCCTACTTCCTAATACCTTTAATGATGATTTCCCACAAACTTCACTTGGCTCTAAAGTGAGATGAGGTGATAAAAGATTATAATTTTCAAAAGTTCATCAAGGAATCAAAATGCCAATACGATACCAAAGGTGGCAAACAATAGTGATGAAATGGCATTGTGTGGTTTGCACATAATAAATTTTGAGAACATTCTAGCAACTGGAAAGTCTCTTGCTCTTTTTAGAAACTGGAAAGGGTCATCATCATGTTGCCCGGGTAGTACTGGGCATCTTCACTAATACATAGTATCTACGACTGGTAAAATATTTTATTTGCGAGAGATTGTCACGGAGCCTATAAAACAGCTATCAAACTATGGAGACTACATATAATGGCTGAATCAAAAGAAAAGAAAGTTAAGGGTCCACTCGAAGCTAGTAAGAGAAGAAAATTTGCAAAAGGTGCCAAATATTATAAGTGAGGGATAAAGTTTGCTTCCACATTTAACATGCTTTTGTCTTTTGAGAAACCGCAGATGTCTTGAGCATTGCATCTCACCAAGGTAACTGTCATCGTAGGATGCAGGAGCCACTTCTGTCTGCTTTTCTCCAGCCAATTTTCTCAGGATATCCTTGAATGAGTAGTTTGCAATGATATCTGCAATACTGGCAGTGATCACCTGACCTGTGTTCAAACAAATGAATAGATTAACTGAATGAACATGAGAGGCAGGCCCTCTCCGCACAGACACAGGGTGTCTGAACAACACACACGCCCTTGAAAATGGTCATGAGGTTGCCTGCATTTTCGACAGTGAATTTTCCTGCCGGGCACTAGAACTGCAGGCTAAATTTGCTGACAGCTGGTTAGAGCTTTCCATTCTGATAGAAGAACCAAAGATGAACTATGTAATTGTTTTCATACAACATTTATTTTTTTCTGTTGTTTAAATTAAGGTATAGTTGGTTTATAATATTATGTTAGTTTCAGGCACACAGCATAGTGATTCAGTATTTTTATAGATTATACTCCATAACAGGATAGACATGAATCCAAAAGATGGCCAGCAATGTTCCACTACAACTTTTATGCATTCCTATATTTATTATGGAAATCTAAGGGAAAAGTGTGATCTCATGCTCTTTGGGAGAAAATTGGAGGAATGCTTTCAAGAGACTAAAATCTAATATTAATTTTAAAGCCAAACTATTCCTTGGGAATTCCCGCATTCCTACAGTCTTTCTGTCTGAAGTTCCAAAAGAATAAAACTGTTATATCAGGCTGTAAATATCTCCAAGTGACCTTGCCTGAAATGACTGTTCTTATATTAAGACAATCGTATTTACACATGAGTTTCTGAACAACGTCTGTAGAATTTGCCAGTTTTCTCTGTGTTAAAGCTAAATATCCCCTTCCCTGCTCCCACAGACACACTGCCTTTGCTTATTTCCTTTAGTTGCTTCTATAAATATTATAATCTTAAGACTGACTGAGTAAAATTTTAAATTATCTATCTCAGACAGATGCTCTCTATCCCCTTGAAATGGCTAATTGTCAGCATTTCATCTATATCAGACATTTTTTTTCAACGTAAGGAAAGAATTATGTGAAATTAATCAAGTGCATTAGAACAAAATCTTTTTAAACACATCACTTTTACTTTATACCCATCCTCTGCATAAAATATATTGTTTTCCAGTTTGCAAAATAATGTTTAAAGACTGAAAGGTTACTTATTTGATGTTCATAGTTGTATATATATGAATTAAGCTTAACAGTAATTTCATGTAAAATTTTATCATAAATCCATCTCGCCTGTATCTTTCCCATTGGCCTTTTAAACATGATCAGGTCTCCTCCATTAAAAAAACCAAAACCCAAAAAACTTCACTCAACTATTCATCTCTCTCATATTCTTTTCTATCCTTATTCTAAACTTTACAGCCAAAATTAAGTCTGTATTCTTTGTAATCTCTCTTTAGGCATCCCATTCACATCCACGGATTTGGTTATCATCACTATGCTAGTTTTTATTTTAGCCTAGATAGCCTTATCCTCTCTGAGTTTAAGCCCATACATCTAAATACTTATGTGAAAAGTCTTGGACATCTCAAACATGTTCATACTCAACATAACCAAAAGTAAACTCATCATCTTCCTTCCCAATCCACTCCAAACCCGTTCTCTTCCGGCTTTCTCCATTTCAGGGACTGGGACCCACCTAAAGCCATTCAGTTACAAAAGTCAGAAACATATCCTTGTCATCCTCCCTATTCACCCACATACAACCAAACCATCGTCTAAGCTGTTTATTCTGCCTCCGAAGTATCTCTCAAATTCCGCCCCTTTCTCGGTCTGTACTATGACCACTCTAAGAAGCAAACATCTTCATCTGAACCTTACAGCTGGTTTACCTTATAGACTTATAACTAGCTTCTAACCTTATAACTCGTTTGCTGATACTGCACTTTGGCCAACTCCCTATCGATTTTCCACATTGCAGCCAGCGTGATCTTTGTGTAACACACATCCGATCATAGCATCCCATGCTTCAGATTCTCCAGTGGTTTCCCATTATTCTCAGAACAAACCACACATTCTTATTCTACCTCAGGCAATCCATTTAAACTCCAACCATCCACTGGGGATTCCTCATTGTTTTGGAGATGAAGACAAAACTGCTTACCTGGGGCTGCAAGCCCTGCAGGGAGGGTGGGACCCCTCCATCCCACTCAGCAGCTTAACTCTAGTCCCCTGATTTCCCTCCATTCTCAGCTCGCCGGGCTCCTTTATGCCCTAGAACATTTTCACACAACCCTTCCTCTCTTCACCTGGTTACCTCCTACTCGGGGTTCAGAGCTCAGTTCAGGGTTGCTGCTTCCAAATTCGTTGACCTTAAGGTTGATGCCGGCTTATGTAACACCTTTGTAAGAATTAGAGGAAGTCATCCCCCCTGGGCAGACGCCATCATGCACCTGGGTTCAGGGCTCCCTAAGCAGAGCACAGGTTGTATTTTGTCTCGTCGGCCAGTGTTCAGAGGACAAAACATACATGTATGGGGCCACCCTGGAGAAGCCTCCTATGCTTTCATGGCCCCGTCTTGACATACCTTCCTAGTGAGTATCATGCCTGGAGTTTCTTAAGTACTTGTGTGAGTATTCGATTAATGCCTGCATCTTTCCCTAGATGCTAACCTCTGCGGGTTACTCATTATTGTACCCTCAGCATCTAGCACAAAGCCTGGCATGGTCTCAGTAAGCATTTGATGAATGAAGGAATTAAGTTGCAACAGTATTTTAAAATATCATTTATACCACAAAGTACAAACTGAAATGATGCTTCCTTCATTGGAGAAACTACCAATATGTAGATAAAATTAACATAATAAAAAGTCAACACTTGATGTTACTTCTGTTTCATCTCCCTGTTGGAAACAACCCGTGGGCATTTCTTCTCTGCTAACAGGACCTACCTTGCCAATAAAAACTGCCAGGGCCTCCAACTATAAGGTCTCCATTCTACAAAACAGAAACAGTAACAACAATTGGAAAAGAAAGACAGTTTCTTTTTTTTAAGGGTGAGAAATCATTGTTCATAAGCATTGCTCTAACAGTTATACATAAAAAGTAATTTTTAAAAGAGGCCCTTATATCTGAGTCATGCAGGTCATTTTCTTTCCTTTTATTGCTTTCAATTATTTAGTGTGTTATCATATCAAATAATTTTACTTAGATTCAATTAGGTAAGTAAAATTACCTCCCTGAGAATATATAAATTCAGTTTTTTGGCCCTGCCTCAGGTAAGCAAAATATCTACATCTTCTATGCTGTGCAATTTAGTAGACATGATCTTTCGAGCCTTAGCAATAAAAAGAAAATTTGGTTTCTGTTTATTTCAAGGCCACAGTAATGCCTGTTTTTTTTTCTATACATCTGCAAACCCACCCCTTCCCAGGAGAGGGAGTGACAACTCCAGACTAGAAAATAAAAACTTTCCTTTCTACTTACAGCCCCACCTTCATTATCCTGCATCCGTAACTCTTAGTGGGGGGGGGTGGGGGGGGAGAAAAAGAGTAAAATTTCAGACACTGATGAAATTTACAGTATTTGCAAAACCATGGAAGCTTTGCCGCCCACATTCTTATTAAATATCTGTTTTTAATTTGTGAAAGGATACGTGAAATTAACATTAACACTAATGTGAAATCTAATCAGTCAATTACACCTAAGAGATAAAAACATAGATTCTTGTGATCTTTTTAGAAGCACATTTCTTTACTGAGTTTTTGAGATTTTTATTTTAAAACGAAGCAAGGGGCTTCCCTGGTGGCGCAGTGGTTGAGAGTCCGCCTGCCGATGCAGGGGACACGGGTTCGTGCCCCGGTCCGGGAAGATCCTACATGCCGCGGAGCGGCTGGGCCCGTGAGCCATGGCCGCTGAGCCTGCGCGTCCGGAGCCTGTGCTCCGCAACGGGAGAGGCCACAGCAGTGAGAGGCCCGCGTACCGCAAAAAAGGAAGAAAAAAAAAAACAAAAAACGAAGCAAGACTGTTGCTTTTCGGCCTGTGTATTTCTTTTTTTTTTCCCCTCATATAACCATTTTTAATACATAACAAGCAAAGGAAGCAAGCAGAGGAGATTATCAAAGGGCATTAAACACTTCTCTAAATGCATTAAAGAATGTTTATATCATCCATTCCTTGGTATAACACTCTTGTCAAAGTAGCTTGTACATAGCAATCTTTTAAACATTTTCCTACATAGATTTTTAAACAGTTCTCTAAATGCATTACAGAATGTCTTTCAAATCCAGTTCCTCAAACAATTCTCTTCTCTGTGTAGCAAGCAGGTTTTACTGTTTTAACCATTATTCCATGTGTCTTTGCATTTTATTTTATTTATTTTAACATCTTTATTGGAGTATAATTGCTTTACAATGGTGTGTTAGTTCCTGCTTTATAACAAAGTGAATCAGTTATACATATACATATGTCCCCATATCTCTTCCCTCTTGCATCTCCCTCTCTCCCACCCTCCCTCCCACCCTCCCTATCCCACCCCTCTAGGTGGTCACAAAGCCCCGAGCTGATCTCCCTGCGCTATGCGGCTGCTTCCCACTAGTTATCTATTTTACGTTTGGTAGTGTATATATATCCATGCCACTCTCTCACTTTGTCACAGCTTACCCTTCCCCCTCCCCATATCCTCAAGTCCATTCTCTAGGAGGTATGCATCTTTATTCCCATCTTGCCCCTAGGTTCTTCCTGATTTCTTTACTATTTAATAAATTGCCGTATGTATAGATTACTTTATTAAAAATAAAGAGCAAACAAAAAAATTTAAAGAAGTTGCCAAAACAGGCCAGGTGTATACCTAAAGGTTCTTTTGTTGATGGTGGTTATTGGGGGGTGGAAGTGGGAATGAGAGGCAGGGGGTAAAAAAAAATCAAACAGATAAAATAAATTTTAGAAGCTATAAGGTCAAAAGAATTTACCTTATAAAAGTCCAGACTAAATCCTGCTTGGCAGTAACCCTGACCTTCAGGATCAGCATTGCCTGGAATGATCAAAAGATACAAATGTTATAACGTCATTATCCCCAAGATATATTTTAATAACCAGTTCAGGATACACTGTTGTTTTATCTCTAGACTTCGAAATTTAAAATGATCAATATGTGTTCTATATTTATTTTTAAAATTTATTCCAAGTAATTTCTTAAATACATTGCAGTCTGTTTTCTTGTCCCAAATGGCACTGTGATTCTACAGTAAGAGCAATAGGAATAACGTTCTTTGGACTTATGATACTGGGTTTTATAACTCATGTTTATTTGAAGAAATAAAACCTCCATCTCCCAACTATGTTCCAAGTTCCCCAAGTGGCAATAATGTGTTTCTGTGGTGCCCACGTGTTCTGAGTAAAGTAATGCCTTGAGAAAGAGAGAGCTAAATTTAGTCACCTGGGTGGACACTTTCTGCTGGGGTCACTGATAAGAGTTTCAGTTTCCTGATCTCTCATAGGAAATTAACTTCAAATTCTTCTATTATCATTACATAAATTTGGACATGGCATTTCTGATCACATTGCATCTCACAGGGACTCTAGTGTTCACAAAAGAGAAAACTCTCTAGCAATGGCTTATTTTATACTCTCTGCAATGTAATTCACTAGCTGAATGTCCAATAGGACTTTTTTATAATACAGTTTTTTAAACCATAGTCAGGTCAACCTGTGGATTCCCAGGATATTAGGATCCTGGGACATTAGGATGAGGAATGTACTACTTGTCACTTGTACTTTAAAAGAGTATCACTTCTAAAGTGCTTCAATTAAAACCAAAATATAGTTCAGTAGAGGGAATCTCAGTCATTATACAGTTAGATGCAAACATGCAAATAATTACTCCTTTCTTATCAAGGATATTCCTGAATGGAAACTAAAATAAGAGGGCAGGAAAGGAAATGCACATCATCCCAGGAAAAATTTATAGGCTGGACATGTGCCTGTTCCAGAAGCTTTTTGAAATGGGTCAGGCCTTTCCAGCTTTTCCTATAATGCCTTCTGTTTTTTCTTTGCTTTGGTTAGTACTTAGCTAATTTTAGCACTGTCATCAGCCATTCTCTCCAGATGTTCCCTTTATATTTTAAAATACTTTTCTACTTCATATACTGTATTTTTTGTGTGTGTGTGTGGTATGCGGGCCTCTCACTGTTGTGGCCTCTCCCGTTGCGGAGCACAGGCTCCGGACGCGCAGGCTCAGCGGCCATGGCTCACGGGCCCAGCCGCTCCGCGGCATGTGGGATCTTCCCGGACCGGGGCACGAACCCATGTCCCCTGCATCGGCAGGCGGACTCTCAACCACTGCGCCACCAGGGAAGCCCTATACTGTATTTTTTGATGATCTGTTTTTAATTCAAATGTCAATGCTTTGTGTGTGTTTTTTTTAAGCTAAGTTTTTTTTTACAGCTTTACTGAGGTATACTTAATATACCAAAAAAATGCACATCTTACTGTGTACGTTTTGATGAGTCTAGACATATGCCTTATACCATGATACCACCACCATGATCATGGGAATAAACATATTCATCACCTCCAAAAGATTTCTTGTGTTCCCCACCCTCAATCAAATTTGCTTGTTTTTTTTGTGGTGAAAACACTTAACATGAGATCTACCCTCTTAACAAATGTTTAGTGCACAGTACATTACAATATATTTTATTTTATAACTATATTTTGTGGTTTATAATTATGAATGCTACAAAGTTCCTTAAAATCTCAAATGTCCAGGTACCATTTTTCTAGAAGTTCATGCCTGTAAGTAGTTGTATGCAACCAGAAATATATATGAACACAAGATATATGATTATGTGAACATAGGTGTGTTGACTGTATTTAAGAAATGTATTTTTAATTTTTTATAAATCCTTTTGAAAATCAACTCTGACTTCTTCAATATTGTAAATTATTCAGAAAGGAAGAAACAGGACCATTCTTTGAAATCATTTTGCTGCAAAACAGGAAACCGAAAAAATTAAGAGAAAACAGTAATTTTTCATAAAATTCATCAAGAAAGCAACCAACTTCAAATGTTGAAGTGGTGATTATAATAGAAATGGGAAGTTATTTCCTTTGCAAAGTAAGTTTTTCTCTTACAATTATAGTTTATGAGAGCTGAAGGAATTTTTCTTCCTAGAACTTCAGAGCATCCGTGAACTTTACAGTTATGCCCTATAGAATAAACTCAGGAATCCAGGGAATCACGCTATCATGTGTTGGCTTCCCAAGGAGAATGGAAAGGTGTGTGTAAACCATTGCCATCTAAATTATGAATGACCGTAAGAGCTACAGGCATGTCATTAATATGAATGAGCAGACTACCACCCAAATTGCTCAAAGTGTCAGTGAAGGAAGGGGCTTTGCGGTGTGACATGAACATGAGAGGCTTCTTGAAATTCTCTTTTGAAAGTAATATCCCTGATCTGTGATATTGACCATATGCTCATGAACAAGGTGGCTTTGTGTTTATGAACTGTGAACTCCTTAGGGAACACAGGAAGCCGGCTCCTTGGGTGCATTTGAGAAGGAAGTACTTCCAGTAAGAGAGAGAGCAGGATGATGTGACACTGGAGTTGTGTACTAGACTGAACAGAATTCCTGGCCATTTGTTTGGCTATTCTGCAACTCGACATAAACTTCCCCTTTCCCTGTGTCAAGCTATTCTTTTATTTAGGAAAGTAAACGCTAAATAAATTGGCAACATAATATACCCGTGTAACTCAAAATGAGAGCATACTGTACTTTAAATTTTTAGATAATGGTTCAAACTCACCCTGCAGCTCTTATCCACAAGTCTAGATGGCTTATGCTGTATTTTTTTTTTTTTATGGCTGTGTTGGTCTTCGTTTCTGTGCGAGGGCTTTCTCTAGTTGTGGCAAGTGGGGGCCACTCCTCATCGCGGTGCGCGGGCCTCTCACTATCGCGGCCTCTCTTGTTGCGGAGCACAGGCTCCAGACGCGCAGGCTCAGTAATTGTGGCTCACGGGGCCAGCTGCTTCGTGGCATGTGGGATCTTCCCAGACCAGGGCTCGAACCCGTGTGTCCTGCATTGGCAGGCGGACTCTCAACCACTGCGCCACCAGGGAAGCCCGGCTTATGCTGTATTTTAATCTGAGCTCTCCCATCACATGGGCAGTCAGATAAAAAGGCAGAACAAGAAGCCGTGACATGGTTTCTAAACAAGCATCCTTGATGTTAGCTGGAAAAGGATATATCATCAAGGTAAGAGGCGTGTGAAGGACGGGCTTCTCATTTCAGCTACAGTAGTTTACTGCTGTGGGGAGGTATCTTTAGCAAATCGTGAGAAATGTGATATGGATAGGTGTAAAAATTGATGAAACAAGTTCAGTTTTGAATCTCAGCTCTACCATAAATTTTATGAATAAATTCAGGATTTATTTATTGCCCTACCTGACTTTTTTTTTTTTTTTGCCATGATACACGGCTTGCGGGATCTTAGTTCCCCAACCAGGGATCGAACCCGTGCCCCCTGCAGTGGAAGCGCAGAGCCCTAACCACTGGACTGCCAGGGAATTCCCTGACTTTTATCTTTAGCATAATAATAAGGACCTCTTACAGAACCCAGCAGCATGACACCTTGAGTGGAACACGACACAAAATATCCCTCTTAATGGTTGATGCCATGCTTGGAAAACTCCTGCTTCCCTGCTCCAATAACTGCTAAGAGAGGCCCTTCCCATCGTCCTGTCTGAAACAGCTCCTCTCCCCACCCAGGCATGTCGCTCCCTACTCTTTTGCCTTGCTATATTTTTCTTCGTAGTACTTTTCACTACCTGACATTATATTAGAAACTTATTTATTATTTAAACAAATTTTGTTGAGATGTAATTGACATATTAGTCAAGGTGTACAACACAATTTGATTTATGTATATACTGTGAAATAATTACTACAATAAACGTAGTTAACATCTGTCACCACACATCGTTACAATCTTTTTTCTTTTGGCTGTGTTGGGTCTTCATTGCTATGCGCGGGCTTTGTCTAGTTGCGGTGAGCGGGGGCTACTCTTTGTTGCAGTGCGTGGGCTTCTCATTGCAGTGGCTTCTCTTGTTGCAGAGCACAGGCTCTAGGCGCGTGGGCTTCACTAGTTGTGGCTCACGGGCTCTAGAGCGCAGGCTCAGTAGTTGTGGCACGCGGGCTCAGTAGTTGTGGCTCGCGGGCTCTAGGGCGCAGGCTCAGTAGTTGTGGCACACGGGCTTTGTTGCTCTGCAGCATGTGGGATCTTCCTGGACCAGGGCTCGAACCCGTGTCTCCTGCATTGGCAGGTGGATTCTTATCCACTGTGCCACCAGGGAAGCCCCATTACAATCTTTTTAAAACTCTTAAGATCTACTCTCACAGCAACGTTCAACTATACAATGTCGTATTGGTAACTACAGTCACCATGCTGTACATTACATCCCCAGGATTTACCTTATAACTGGAAGCTTGTACGTTTTGACCACCTTCACCTGTTTAACCCACACCTACACGCCCTACCACTGGCAACCACCAATCTGTACTCTTTTTCTGTGAGTTTGCGTGTTTTTTTTTTAAGATTTTGCATATAAGTGAGATCATACAGAGTATTTTTTAATCTGACTTACTCCATTTAGCATAATACCCTCAAGATCCATCCATGTTGTCATAAATGGCAAGACTTCATTCTTTTTTATGGCTGAATAATACTCCATTGTGTATATATCCATATCTCTATCTATTCCACATTTCCTTTATCCACTTATCCATTGATGGATCCTTTGGTTTTTCCATGACTTGGTTATTGTAAATTGTGCTGCAATGAACATGGGGGTGCAGATATCTTTTCAAGATAGCGATTTCAGTTCTTTTAGATAAATACCCAGAAGTGGAATTGCTGGATCTGAACTTATATATTTAAGCATATGTTGTCTCTCTCCCACCATAGAATATGTTTTTTGAATACATGGGTTTGCTTTTTCTTGTCTTGTGCTTTATTCCCTAAACATAGAATAATTAGTGCTCAGTGTGTTCAAAAAACACGTGTTGAATGAATGCATAACTGAGTCTTATTATCTATAAGGAACACCTCTTTATTTATTTATTTATATAAGTTTATTTATTTATTATTATTTTTTTGGCTGTGTTGGGTCTTTTTTGTTGCGCACGGGCTTTCTGTAGTTGTGGCAGGTGGGGGCTACTCTTCGTTGCGGTGCACGGGCTTCTCATTGTGGTGGCTTCTCTTGTTGCAGAGCACGGGCTCTAGGTGCACAGGCT
This sequence comes from Mesoplodon bidens, assembly GCF_964165515.1. Lineage (NCBI taxonomy): Eukaryota > Metazoa > Chordata > Mammalia > Artiodactyla > Ziphiidae > Mesoplodon > Mesoplodon bidens. The sequence goes on along the minus strand of NC_138178.1, from coordinate 6,582,935 downwards.
TCAGTAGTTGCGGCATGCAGGCTCAGTAGTTGTGGCTTGTGGGCTCTAGAGCACAGGCTCAGTACTTGTGGCGCACGGGCTTAGTTGCTCCACGGCATGTGGGATCTTCCCAGATCAGGGCTCAACCCCCTGTCCCCTGCGCTGGCAGGTGGATTTTTAACCACTGTACCCCCAGGAAAAGTCCAGGAACACCTCTTTTAAAGCCATTTAAGGGACTTCCCTGGTGGTGCAGTGGTTAAGAATCCACCTGCCAGTGCAGGGGACGCGGGTTCGATCCCTGGTCTGGGAAGATCCCACATGCCGCAGAGCAACTAAGCCCGTGCACCACAACTACTGAGCCTGCGCTCTAGAGCCTGTGAGCCACAGCTACTGAAGCCCATGCACCGCAACTCCTGAGCCCACGTGAGGCAACTACTGAAGCCCCCCCACATGCCTAGAGCCCATGCTCTGAAACAAGAGAAGCCACCGCAATGAAAAAAGCCTGTACACCACAACGAAGAGTAGCCCCTGCTCGCCGCAACTAGAGAAAGCCCGCGGGCAGCAACGAAGACCCAACGCAGCCAAAAATAAATAAATAAAATAAAATAAAATAAAAATTTAGACTGAACAGAAAAGAAAAAGCCATTTAAAATAAAATTCTGAGTTGATGGATTATTCATTCAGCTGACATTCGTTAAGGTGTGAGGGAGTGGCTTATTTCAGTATTTTAAAACAGGACATCATAATCTTCTCCTTGCCAGAATCCTCACACAAATCCTCAGAGTTAGCTGTTTCACTCCCAGCCCTTTAGGTCTCTAAAGCTTAGAGGCCTCTTTACGAACCCTCTAATATCACCCATCCATTCTCTACCTTCATTGTTTGATTTCTGATAGTTGCTCGTTATCTGGCCTCAATTAATCTAGAAATTTAAAAATATTCACATGGAATGGGGAAATTTTACTTATAGTTTTGGGAATCTAATTTGGGTTGAGTTTTTAAAAATCAGTCACTAGAATGTTCTCTCCAATGCCATTTCTTTCCCTAACGTGGTCTTGTGAATCATCAAGAATAAGAATGCAGATCTCTTTTTTTTTTTTTTTTTGCGGCACGCGGGCCTCTCACTGTTGTGGCCTCTCCCGTTGCGGAGCACAGGCTCCAGACGTGCAGGCTCAGTGGCCATGGCTCACGGGCCCAACCGCTCCACGGCATGTGGGATCTTCCCGCACAGGGCCACGAACCCGTGTCCCCCGCATCGGCAGGCGGACTCTCAACCACTGCGCCACCAGGGAAGCCCAAGATCTCTTGATTTCTTGCTGACAAATCCTAGTGATCTACATGACACACAGAAAACTGGACGAATCCACAAAAGGACTCGGGTAGATCAGTGACTGAACGGCGGTGTCCCAGAGATGGCACTCACAGGCTTGCTTTAAAGGATACTGCATCAGAAGCTTTCTAGAACTACCAGACGAGGCATGGACTCCAAATGTACAGAATCTTTTTGAAAAACGGGATGAAACACCTTAAGAAGAAAAGTATATCATGCAGACAACCTGAGTACATAGCTGCCAAAGAAAGCAACAGGCAGTGAGAACACAGGCTAGGTGGAGAACTCATATCCACTGTGCCCTTGGGTCCAATCATGCTAATTAACACCATTCCTACAATTAACAAGCGGACAGTTAGCATTTTTCAAATGTGCAGTGTGAATTTTGAGTAGAGACGGAGAGTTTAAGGCCTAAAATAAAGAACCAATCAATTTGACTACAGAATATCTAAAAACAGAAAATTTCTAAAACACGCAAGACGATCAGCAGAATTCTGTGTCTTGGTCCTCACATTACAGTAAGGCATCCTGTAAGACCGTTCATCATCTTTACCCCCATTGCTTTTGCCTCACCAATGGTGTTCTGGGGTTACCTGCACTGTCTATAGCAGAAAAGCTCGAGCTAAATTTCAGCTCCAGGAATAAAAATAACTTACTGTTCCGACAAGGAGAGTACTCAGCATATGCACTGAAATTCTGAATTGCTACATAGCAAGTGCCAACTGGGTCCTTTTCTGGTGTCGGTTTAAGAGTTCTCCAGTGATATAATGGAGCGCAGGCCTGGGAAACATCAAAGACAATAAAATTTTTTTTCATGTAGATTCCTCATACAGTGCTTTGATTTGACTTGTTGATGAATGGACCTAAATTTGTAACAAACAATGCTAAATTATTAAGTGACTTAATTGGACTCCAGTATGCTAATGAGTACCTCGGTAGTCAGAGTTAATTAAACTTCCAAAGCCAATATTTCAACATTAATGCACCGTAGAATTGGAACAAATTAAGCATATACAAAGGAATGAGATTTTTCCCCCACAGGATTTTAAATCAAATCAAAGTAGCCTAGCAAAAGTAAATACTTACTAAAGGCAAAGAACTCATATTTTCTTTTTTTTTTTAATTGGACCTACATAAAAGCAAATGAACATTTAAACAGCGAATGAATCAGCGTGATGTCTTAAAAAGAGAACTAGTCCCTTTCTTGGTTTAATTGTTGCTTAAAGAAAAACTACTTTCAAATCAAAGGATGCAGACAAGTTTGTAAGCCTCTGTTTTATGGATTCCTCTGCTTTATCACTGAGGGTGTACCTGACGATTTTTTTAAAACAATGACTTACATTTGGAGTGCTACCCCCTTATCACAGTGGGTTTATTTTTCATTTGATAGTTTTTATTCATGACAAAACAAAAATTAATTTAAACGATGGTAAGAAAAACATGACTCTTGGATTATCAAATGTAAAAAAGGATATAGGAAATCCTCTTTAAGTAAATTAAATAATTAATTGTGCTAGGAGCAAGACAGGCAATAAACATAAGCAGGTAGAAAACACAGGCACCTTTCTGACTTCCGTTTTGCTAGCTCAAATCCTACGTAACTGTGTTTTACCTGAATATTCAACCACTCATTTCTAAGGATGCAGAATTAGAGACTTCTAGAATATGGAACCACTAGCCTGTCTCCTAATTTGATGACATCACACTTAAAACAATGCCAGAAAAAGAGGAGGCAGATCCTGATTTTAGTCTTTTCATGATTCCAAACCTGTCCTTGGTAATCAGTCCAATGTGTAATGACTTCTAGATAACTTTACTAAGTAGCACCCTTCTTACTTGAGAATATAAGTTATCTTTACTAAAATAACTTAAATTTTTTGGGGTTTTGTCTCTCTCTGTATTGTGAGGTCTTAGCCAATACTGAAAAGCTCTCTAACTCATCTAAGTCCCCTTAACTTCGGGCGCTATGTGGTTAAGACATTTAACATAAGGTGGAATGGTGAAAAGTGGGAGTTTGGAAGGGAAAGCATTACCTCTGTGGCTCAGTATAAGCCAACTCGCATCACCTTCCATATCACCATAGAACACTTTAATGCCATGAAAGTTCTTTCCAGTGCTTGCCTGCTATCAGCCCTAAAAAGTTATCTTTTTTATACCTGCTCAGTTTCACACTGATGTGAAACACGATGATGTGATAATATTCAGGCTTTGACCCAAACACACATGATACCTGGATATTCAAAATCGATAATTCTGTTCACAGCAATTTGAAGTTCTAAGAATTGTCACACAGTGTAGAATTTAATTCTTTATGCTGCTAAGTTTCAGTGCTCAAGGAAGAAATTAACTTGAAAGGTACTTTATATTATCCTATTTCCTACCACATAATTTTGAAAGTGCAAGCATGCCCTCAAATTAAGCATATTTATTATGAACATGGTGTGTTATTTTACGTTCAATAATTCTGAAGATTTCTACAAATATTGAATAAATGCACAATAATATAAGTTTTCAAGACTTAATCAAAATCAATATAGTACCAAAAGATTTTTTAACCCCAAATAGTTATTAGATGGAATTAGCTTTTCAATAGCTATTCACATACATTGTAAATCACTAAAGGAATAAAAAGTTTTTACCAATCCTGGAATATGAGAACTATATTAATGCAAATACAATTCTACAGAGAGCCTATTGTAAATTCTGGATTTGTCACTGAAGAGGGCTATCTATATTTTATATATTACTTGTTTTATGTCAAAATTTCTGTGGGGCATTAACCACAGACCAAATAAAGCAAGGCATTTCCCTTAGATACTTATTTTTATTAAATCATAATTCAAACACCTTTAAACAAATCCCAAAAGCAAAAGTTATTGCTTTATTTTAGAGCAATAACTTTAGTTATTGCTTTAAATTAGAGCCAATAGTAAAAAAAAAAAAAATCCCCCAATAACAGTTTCCAGATCAACTTAATACAGTTATTTATTTCTCAGTAAACCAGACATGTATTATCACTCGGAGCTACAGAGAAGAGAATCACAAAGTCATAGCATTTTAAAGCCAAAAGATCTCTATCTGTGAGTGAGAAATTTTTACTTTAAAAAGTATCAATGTACTCAGAGAACCATGTAATTGGTAGTTATATTTTTAAAGAAAACTTTCTGATAGTTCTAAAGAGGATCGATGACATCACAGTAGATTAACTTTTAAAGAATCCTAACAGTAGTACTCCTGTTTCTCTGGTCAAACTTTAGTCAGCTCTTTAAATCAATCTTAAGCAATAAAATATTTACCTTTTTAGGATTTAGCTTTTATTTTTCTATCTTCCTTATTTGTTTTTGAAATATTTGAAAAGATCTAACCAATTTTCTGGAAAACCAGCTTTACTTCCTGTAGCTTTAAAGACTAAAATAGATTCTTTAATTTTAAGCACTAAATTTTTTTTGGAATGCTGATAGCTTATCTTTGAAAATCTGATATATTCTTACATAAATGGCTTTTTGTAGATATGAGTTTTGAAACATTTCAGTGTACATGTTATTCCAAAGCAGCCCCACCAGCACACGGTTGATACTCACCACCACTTTTCCTTTATGAGCTTTCACTGTTGCTCCAAACCATTGATTCGATTTAAACTCTATAGGTTCCTTGGTTCCATTTACTCTGATCTTTCTGTTGTCTGACAGGGAGAACATGGATTGTTAATAATTTGTAAAACGTGGCAGCCAGCTAAAATATGTGATAATAAATTTACCCATTAAAAACATTTTTTAAAATGTCATACACATGGGGGGTTCTTTTTGACTAAGTCTAAGCTAGACTATGCACTTAGAAAAATACCAGTCAAATGAAAATACATACTTGAACATGACATTTCACAACTTTAAAAAAGCATTTTTTTAATGACTTACATTTTCAGGGATAACTACTGTAAACTTGATGTAGACTCTGACAGTCTTGAATCTACACTTTTGTCATTGATTTGCCAGATGGAAGACGAAACATTTATAACTGCTCTAAGGAATTCCAAATCTTTTCTGATAGTGAAACTACTTGGAACCTCCATGCTCCAGGAAGCACAGCTTTCTCAGCATGGTTTAGCAGGAGTCTGCTTGAAGGACTCCAAGTTCCTGGTTTTTAACTGAGTAACATGTGTCCACGCAGTCACAGAAAATAACACCTCAACACAGTTTTATCCACACTTTGCAGATGTCAGCATGAGGGGGACCATCTGGGTAGAAATTCAACCCAATTACGACACACTTCAGGTCTTAATAAAAAGCAGATATCTTTTCTTTCACTCCTGATTCCCAATCGACATATTTCCCATGTGGTTCTAACCACATGGTTCTAACTGAACTTCATCAGTAACAGCTAATGAATTTCAAAAGACATTTGTACCAGGGCATCTTACTTCTATGTGTTCTCTTTGGTATGCATTTTGTTTTTCCTCCTTGACTCTATAATAAATGCATTACAAATGAACTTTAAACTTCTATCAAGGGAGGCCAAAATATACACGCAATTAATATTCAGTTGAGTTTACATATGATTACAGACTTTTCAAGAAAGAATAAATTATATATACTTAGGTCTTAACCTAAAATTTACGCTTTGATATGTTAGTAGAAAATTACAAATTTCCTTCTTTAAAATCTTATGCTTTTGAAGTTTCTGGACTTTTAAAAAAGAAAAAACAAGTTCTGGAAATCCTCACCCAAAATGCACACAACTGGCAAAGAACTGGAGCATCTTACAGATTAGAGCATAAAAATGAAAATATAAACATTTCTGTTTGCATCTAGGCAAGAAGAATATAGACCTCAGAGAGAAAGGATCTTGTCACCATGCACTGGGTGATCTTGGGCAATTCATTTAATCTTCTGCAGTTTTAATTTCTTCTCTAAAATTAGGCTGAAAATACCTCCCCCTTTCCTCTTTCACAGGTGATCAAAGTCATAAAGATCACATAGGTAATGTGGAAGTGCTTTATAAGCTGAGAATATACTACAGAATCTTGCAGCAATACAACCCTTTACCTGGAAACTCAATCTAAGTACAAGAATTAGAAGGGACCTCACAGGCACACAAGTCAATGTTCCAAATTGGCCTTCTTCTGCTAGAGAAAATGATGTGACTCTACCTTTGTGGTGCCTAAGGCATCTTTTCTGCTATTATAAGGTTGAACTGTGGAATAACTTGATTAAAAGTGTAAATTGTGGGCTATTTTCCAACAACAAATTTCTTTGAGACCAAGAATACAAATGAACGGAAGTCACTAATTCCATCCCTAATCCAAGGATTACAATAGAGAATAATCCCATTGTCCCAGGTCTCTCTTTACTGAAATGAGTTGTGATCTAGGTGTATCCTCCTTACCTTGACCTTTGAGGTGGACAAGTCATCTTTTTTTTTTTTTGGATGCACCACATGGCTAGCGGGGTCTTCGTTCCCCAATCAGGGATCGAACCCATGACCCTGCAGTGGAAGCACAGCGTCCTAACCACTGGACCACCAAGGAATTCCCAGTCACCTTTTAAAAATTCTGTTTTATTATTTTTATAAATTCACTGATATAAATCTAATATTACAATGTCATAAAATTCACATGAGTAACATGTATTTGGGTTGATTGTGAAAGTGACCTTTCCCTCATTTCTCACCTTCCTTTTCTGAACAAGATTCTTTCATGCCAAACAACCCAACACAGGGCTTAGTACTATGCACACTGGTGCTCGATGAACCTTTGATGCACAGGGGAATGTTTTTGATTCGATTTGATCTGACCTTTCCTGAAAACAACCTCCTGTAAAAACTCAGCACAATTTCTGTCCTTCTGAGCTCTCCTTGGTATGGCAAAGGGCTGAGAAGCTGGAACCTACATTTTCCAGACCCTCTTACAAGTAGGATTCTGGTTGAATAAGAGGCTCATGGAGAGATCTGGAAAGAGGAGAAGATGGAGAAGCCATTATTTTCTGGCAGCAGCTATAAGCATGCATGGGGGCATCAGTAGCTGCAGGTGTGATGTTCTTCCTGCAGCTCTCAAGTATCCTTTGACGGTCATGCCTTTTTGGTGCTTCAGGCCACTGAGATCAAGTCCTGAACTTCCAGATTTCTTGATCTTCAGGCAGTGACCTTCCTAACTTTCACATACCCAGTCTTTCCAATAATCATATAAACCTCTCAGTCCTAATTATAATACTCAAAGTGGTTTCTGTTTCCTGACCAAACTCCCGTGATATGGAGCAATGCATTGATGATAGGACCACATGTCTTCTGGAACAGAAGGAAGGCACTGTGCATTGTCAACCCCAGAGAATTCTTGGAAGGGCCAGTGGTTCTTGGAGATGGTGGAGACCATTAGTTACTAAAGCAATTCTCTCCTTGGCATATCCCAAACTATGCCAAAAGCTAGGAAAAAGTTTTAGAGTGACTGCATGTGATGTAAAGCTTCCCAAGTGCCAGAAGACTATTAACAAAGTTAATAAATATAATCCAGGTGAATTTTTTTCAAGGGAAGAACCAATATATTTAATATGTAAAAGAGTTCCCAAATCAATAAGAGAAAAAGACTAAAATTCAATAGAAAAATTTCTAAGGACCTAAACAGGCATTGCAGGGAAGAAGAAATCAAATATCTCATAAATTCATGCAGAGATCCTGAACCATAATGACTTAATACTTGTCACCTAGCAGTTTGGCAAAAAATATTAATAATCTCTGCTTTCAAGATAATAGCTCAATGCAGCATTTTGGAAGGGCGATTTACAACATATCAAATTTTTAAATGTACATTTTTTTGAACAAGGAATTCAACTTCTAGGATTTTGTTCAATAGAAATAATTACACAAATGCTTTAAGATGCAGTGTGAAGATATTTGCTGTCCTGGTTGTGATAGCAAAACTGAAACATCTTAAATGTTCATAAATAAGGGATTTGAGAAGAAATTCCTGTTATCTATAAAATAGAGTACTACTCAACTATTAAAACATATATTGGGAGTTTGGTGTTGACATGTATACACTGCTGTCTTTGAAAGAAATAATCAACAGGGACCTACTGTATAGCACAGGGAACTCTGCTCAATATTCTGTAATAACCTAAATGGGGAAAGAATTTGAAAAAGAATAGATACATGTATATGTAGAACTGAATCACTGTGCTATACACCTGAAACTAACACAACACTGTAAATCAACTATACTCCAATATAAAATAAAAGTTAAAAAAATACATATGACAGATTTAGATGCATTGATATAGAATATTGTCTACAAAATATATTTTTCTGTTTTACCATTTCTGAGGCTTTAAAAAAAAGTATAGAAAGGTACGAGGACTTCATATAACAAACACTTGTATTCCCACCAGGCAGAACTGACAATTGTTAAGTATTTTCACATTTGTAAACATCACAGTACCCTTTGACATCTATCTCCAGTTCCATCCCCTCCTCATCCAGAGGTAGTCACCATCATGAATGTGATGTGTATACTCCCGGCCATTTAAAAAATAATGTCCATGAAAAATATAGATCAGAGGTCTGCAGATATTTTCTTTTTTTTTTTTTTGCACGGTACGTGGGCCTCTCACTGTTGTGGCCTCTCCCGTTGCGGAGCACAGGCTCCGGACGCGCAGGCTCAGCGGCCATGGCTCACGGGCCCAGCCGCTCCGCGGCATGTGGGATCTTCCCGGACCGGGGCACGAACCCGTGTCCCCTGCATCGGCAGGCGGACTCCCAACCACTGCACCACCAGGGAAGCCCCAGATATTTTCTATAAAGGACTGATAATAAATATTTCAGGCTTTGCATTCTCTATGGTCTGTCGAAACTACTCATCTCTGCCCTTGTAGCAAGAGCAGCCATAGACAATATGTTTTTACAAATGGGCTTGGCTGTGTTCCAATAAAACTTTACTTGTGGACAATGAAATTTGAATTTCATATAATTTTCATGCATCATTTAAATATTATTCTTTAAAAAATGTCCAATCATTGCAAAATATAAAAACTACTCTCAGCTTATAGGCGTACACAAACAGGTGGTGGGTCAAATTTTGCTGTAGTTTTGCCAACGATTTACTGTTGAGTATTCTTTGTGTTTTTTGTTTTATAATTTATTTATTTATTTTTTTTTTTTTGGCTGCATTGGGTCTTCGTTGCTGTGTGCGGGCCTAATCTAGTTGCTGTGAGCGGGGGCTACTCTTCATTGCGGTGCACGGGCTTCTCACTGTGGTGGCTCCTCTTGTTGCGAAGCACGGGCTCTAGGCACGTGGGCTCAGTAGTTGTGGCTCATGGGCTCTAGAGCACAGGCTCAGTAGTTGTGGCACGTGGCCTTAGTTGCTCCGCAGCATGTGGGATCTTCCTGCACCAGGGCTCGAACCCATGTCCCCTGCATTGGCAGGCAGATTCTTAACAACTGGACCACGAGGGAAGTCCCTGTGTGCTCTTTTTAACTGAATAAAAGTGGTATTATACTATCTGTATGGAACAGCGTGTAACTGTGTTTAACATTCAATTTTATGTTTTTGGGAAATAACCTATGTTTTGATAATTAGGTAGATAGATAGATAATAGATCCAACTCATTCTTTTAAACTCCTGTAAGTATTGTATCTCATTAGATAGCCTTCTGCATTTTATTTATCCATTCCACTTACACATGAACATTTAGGTTTCTCAGTTTTTCTACTACAACAAACATGTGCCCTGAGTATCCTTATACTCGTCTTCATCTGCAGATGGAGAGGTGTTTCTCTCTGGCACCAGACTAGAAATGACATTGCTGGGTCATAGAGAATTATCGTATCTGTTTTATCAGCTATGCCAATCCACCTCCAAAGTAGCCCCAATTTCCATGCACACTCACAGGGCACGAGAGAGACAATATCAGCTCTTGTCATCGTAGAGCTGTTAAATTTCTGCGAGCCTGGACGACTATGAAATGGTCCTTCATTTTGTCCTCTTTGTCCTTCATATGCATTTCCCTGATAATTAGTAGAGTTAATCATCTTTTTATGCTTATGGACCATACAGTGTTTTCTTCCGTGAATTGCTAGGTCATATCCTTTGTTCATTTCCTTGCTTGGTTATTAGTCTTACTGATTAGAAGAATTCAGCCTACATGCTGAGTACTGATTCTTTTTCCCACTTATATGTTGTCAATATCACCTTCCAATGTTTGCTAGTCTTTTAACTTTACGAGTATTGTCGTCCATCTGGAATGTCTTCATATTGGATGTGGCATGGGTATCTTACTTATTTTCAATATGAAAGGCCAGTCGTCTCAACACCACTTACTGAACAATCCATCTTTTTCTTTGTTCCTTGGAGAGTTGTCATTCCACCTCTGCACTGGTACCTCCTGATGCGACTGGAAGGGCCCAGCATGATCTGGCCCCTACCATCTGCTTTCCCAACTCATTAAGCTTCAGACAACCACCTTTCTTTTCTTTTTTTTTTTTTTAAGTCTTTATTGAATTTGTTACAATATTGCTTCTGTTGTATGTTTTGCTTTTTCGGCTGTGAGGCATGTGGGATCTTCGCTCCCCAACCAGGGATTAAACCCACACCCCATGCATTGGAAGGCGAAGTCTTAACCTCTGGACCGCCAGGAAACTCCCTACACCACCCTTCTTGAACACGCCCAGCCTTTTCTGTCTCCTCACGGCCTATACTCTTCCCACAGTTTTCTGTATGGCTCCCTCCTTCCTGTCACTCAGGGTTTAGCTCAAATGCCACTTCCTCTGAGACCCCCTTCCCTGAGCAGCTAGTTCACCCTACCCTAAGTCATTCTCTCCCGTTACCCTTTAGACTTTTCTTCATAGCACTTAACATTAATTGAGATGATCTTATTTCTTAGTTTGCCTGTTTACTGACCGTCCATTCCCTTCCAAATATACATGAATCCCATGAACAGAGACGTTCTCTGCTTCACTGCTGTGTTCCCCACTTCTAGAACAATGCCTGACACATAGTGAGTTCTCTGTAAGAGTTTGTTGAATGAATGACCAAACTCCCATCTATTCATTCAGAAGCTTGTCTAGGATATTGTTCAGTATGATCCTTTAAATTCAAAATGTTCTGTGTATGGGTGTGTGAATGTATAGACACTGAACTGTTTGTGACGGTTCTCTCAAAGGCAGGGAGTGTACATGCTTTAGTGGCTTTTTATACTTTAATTGTATATATTTCTGTGTTGTTTGAGTTTTTACAGTGAACGTTATTACATCTATGATCTGAAAAAAGAAAACCTAGAGGTAAAAGCAAGACATCTGTAGGTCAACCTGAGAAATTTAGATGGGTGGTAGCAATAAAATTGATTTGGCTTGTCCGACATTTCTGGGCTTTGAAGTCATCTCTCTTAATTGGTAGCTTTGGTCTCTGGGCAATCAGGGTATGAATCCCAGTGGGTGGCAAACCTACTAACATTCGGCTCCTTTTTCACGGGAATATTCATTTCTGAGCAGGAGTGAGTGAGGGAATGTAGAATATGGTGCACATATGGGCTACAAGCAGATTTTTCTAATCTTTTCACTGAGTAGAATGGGAGGAATTACAAGAAGTGAGGGTAGATCACCATGGGTGAGAGAGAAGAGCTGAGATTGACACAGGTGCAGCAAACATTTTGGCAGATGGGGTGGTTTCTGAAAAACTATAAAGTCCTCAGCCTTGTCCTGGAAAACAGTAAGTTTCCCTGTAATCTTCAGTCATTACTTCAAGTGCTTAACCCTAGGGATTTTTTTAAAGCTGTCGCAGGAGCTGTCCAGACATTTTTAATCAGGAAAAGGGGAAAGGAAATCTTTAAATGTTTATTTATAATCTTTTCCTTCATCAGTGTATGCTGTAAATGTTTCATTCAAATTGAAACTATGTATCTGAGAACAAGGAATACTCCTATGTAAAATTTAAAATGAAGTATCGGTAGCCAGAGAACTCCTTGTCTAAAAGAAACAAATCCAAGAAAAGAATCTGGGTCAATTTTTATGTCCTGGAAAATTAAACTTCCAAATGTATGCCTCCCAGTATTCCAAAACCACAATGAAAAACCATGAAAGAATACCTCTGTAGCCCTCATACTCTTGATCATCTTACTGGGAATTTTCAAGTATTTAAGGAACTATCACACTAATTCACTTTTTCATATAACATTCAAAAAACGTGTTACTCTTTTGTCCCCCAGTTATACTGAGATATAATTGACATTCAGCACAGTGTAAGTTTAAAGTGCACAGCGTAATGATTTGACTTACATATATTGTGAAATGGTCACCAGAGTAAGTTTAGTTAATACCTATCATCTCACTTAGACACACACACAAAAAAAGAAAAAATATGTTCCAGATGATGAGAACTCTTAGGATTGAGTCTCTTAACAACTTTCATATATACTATATATACATATGTGTATATATGCATTATTTTATATATGTTAACTATAGTCATCATGGTGTATATTACATCCCTAGTACTTATTTATCTAATAGCTGGAAGTTTTTACCTTTTGACTCCCTTCTCCCATTTCCCCTTCTCCCCATCCCCCAGCTCTGGTAACCATAAGTCTGATCTCTTTTTCTATGAGCTATTTTTTTTTTTAGATTCCATACATGAGTGAGATCATACAGTAGTTATCTTCCTCTGTCTGATTTATTTCACTTACCATAATACCCTCAAGTTCCATTCACGCCAATGGCAGGGGTTCCTCCTTTTTAATGGCTGAGTAATAGTCCATTGTGTGTGCATGTATATATATACACATGTATATAAGATATCTATATCTTCATTACTCACTCATCCATTGTGGACAGAAATATGTTATTCTGATTAAATAAACATTCTATTATAACTGAGATTTATTATTTATATCATATATGTATACTGTATACAAAGGTGTGCATGTACACAAACACACATGGGCATACTCATTTTCTTGCCATTACCTAGTAGATCAGATCTAACTATCCCGCCCTCCACCATGTAGGTCCCAGACCTCACACCTGATCTCCAGATATGGCGTTTCCTTCCATTCAAGCAGCTTCCTCTCTGTTCTCTATTGAGTCTTACTCCCAGACTTTGTACATGAAGCTTCTCTTGCAAAATTCCTCTCCTCCTTGTTTGTCAACTAATCCAAATCACTTTCTTAAAAACTGATTTAAAATGTAGGGCCATGCTTGACAAATAGCCATTCACACATGGTTAAGAATCATGGAGGGACTTCCCCGGTGGTGGTGCAGTGGTTAGGAATCCACCAGCCAGTGTGGGGGACACAGGTTCAAGCCCTGGTCCGGGAAGATCCCACATGCCACGGAGCAAGTAAGCTTGTGTGCCACAACTACTGAGCTCACATGCCACAACTGAAGCCCACGCGCCTAGAGCCCATGCTCCGCAACAAGAGAAGTCACCGCAATGAGAAGCCCGCACACCACAACAAAGAGTAGCCCCTGCTCGCCACAACTGGAGAAAGCCCACCTGCAGCAATGAAGACCCAATGCAGGCAAAAAAAATTAATTATTTTTTAAAAGTTAAAAAAAAAAAGAATCATGGAGAATATATGGGAGAAAATGTAGTAAAGAAATGCAGGTGGAGCTTCCCTGGTGGCGCAGTGGTTGAGAGTCTGCCTGCCGATGCAGGGGACACAGGTTCGTGCCCCGGTCTGGGAAGATCCCACATGCCGCGGAGCGGCTGGGCCCGTGAGCCATGGCCGCTGAGCCTGCGCGTCCGGAGCCTATGCTCCGCAACAGGAGAGGCCGCAACAGTGCGAGGCCCGTGTACCGCAAAAAAAAAAAAAAAAGAAATGCAGGTGATATAAAAAATGAAGTGAAATAAAATAAAATGTAAGGCCCTAAACTCTTTCTTTTCAAATTGAAATTCTTTCAGATTATTGTTTTTAAAAATTCAAGCAATACAAAGTAAGAAAACGTGTATAAAAAATTGTATAAAGTAGTAAGTGAAAGGCCATTGGAATCCCCCCTCCCTGGACACACTCACTGTTGTTTTATAAACCCATCCAGCCATTCAGAGTTTGAGGCTTCTAGCTCATTCCTCTAGTTTAAGACATTTCTCTTCTGGAAATCATGAAGCTTTTATTTTAAATTGTATTTTTCATATCACTCTTTAAACGTTTGGTTCCACACATAACTAACTAAGTAACTAATAAAGTTAAATGAGCTGAAAGTATGCGTTTAGAGCTCTAGTAACAATGTTCATAAATACGGGCTCGGCTGGCACTAGTAAATATTGTATTACAATCTTCCTAGTATGTAGTTTTCCTGATCTAGATGAGAATATCCGGTTTCTGCTACAATTATTTCCACATCTATATCACCTTCTGGAGAATAAAGACCACATTTCCAACTTCCTGTTTTTAATAACCAACAGGGCCTAGCTAGTGTTCCTCAGACATTTGTTTCTACATCATATAAAATCATTTAAATGTTTTTCATATGTAATTTGACGGAGGCCATATGTAAGGTTTGTTCTAGAAATACATATGGACTTTTGTGGGTATGATGCAAGTAATTTCTTGGGTGAGTGTTCTCATTTACGTGATGCAGCTAGAGGAGCGAATATCAAGAAAGGAAAGAATCACCTCTTCAAAGGGCAACGAGAAGCCAGCTGGGGCAGATCAGACACAACATTCTGTGGCTCCTCATAGGAAACACGCAAATCTGCAGGGCAGAGCTGGTTACAGGTGGGTGGTAGAGACTGAGATCTCAACTTTGACCTCACCTGCTACAACCCACTCCACCTCACATACACTGGCTGGAATGGTTTTCCTTCCCATCTCACCCACCTCGAGACAGACACGTGTGTGTGTGTGTGTGTGTGTGTACACACACACACACACACAAACACACATTCACCCTTCACCTCTGACCTTTAATGATGCCCCCTCCGAGACGCTTTCCCAGCCACACAAAAAGGTCCCCCTTCAGTCAAGAACAAGAGCCCTCTTTTGCACACCTAAACCCTTTTTCACTTTCTCCTGTTACAGCGCTTATTCCTCTGTTAGGGCTGCCAGGCACTAGTCTTCTCTTCTACTGGACTTGAACATTTCAAGCCCAGCGAGTACGTCTGTCTTGCTTGCTGTTTATACCTAGCAGAATGGCAGCCCCGTGAACCAAGCCAGAAGCTTGGAATGCATCCTTGACAACCACCAACCCTGCACCACACCTCCTATTGCCACTCAGTTACCAATTCCTGCTGGTGCCTCCTTCTAGATCTCTCTCAAGTCCATCTGTTTCTCTCCATTCCTGTGCCACTTCCTTGGGGTGACTCCCATTTCTTTAGCCTCAGTGGCTGCAGTGGTCCCCTACCTGGTTTCCCTTCCTCCAGGCTTGTCACGTTCAAATGCATTCTCCGTCCTGACACTAGAGTTCTTTCTAAAATGCCAAAATTCTTAAAACCAGCCATATCCCACCCTTGTCTTGCCAGCATCATCATTTCATGCCATTCCCAACCATAGTGATTTTGTTTCAGCTCCTTGAATTTTTCACACTTTCTCTCATCTCTAGATTTTCTCACACTTGGAATAATTACCTGGGATCAAATATCTTGGCCATCGACATAGCTGGGGAAATGAGAACTCTTGACGTAACTTATATGTCACCTTCCAGTTGTGAGGAGAATAGCATGCTTCTCTGTTTGGGTCCCCAAAATGTATTTGCTTCAAGAAGTCATGAAAATCTCTCAGCATGGGAATCTCAGGAAGCAGACTGAATGACATAAATCTCTTCACTATGACCTCAAAGCAATACTTTTAAATACAGGATATGATTGGGTTTCAGGATGAAGGTTATATAAACTTGCCTCCCAATAGCACTTGAAAAGCTCCTGTTGTATGCTTGTATTTTCCTCAGGACCTCACCCCTGTTGCCAGAAGATGTGGTAAAAAGGGAACCAACCATCATCTAACAAAATGGTTCATTTTGTGGTTTTAAAACAAAATCACCATTCCCAACATTACACAAAACAGGAACTTCAGCATTCAAACCTTCTGTTTCTGCAGTGTGTACTTATGGAAGATTAATACCCAAGATGGAATTATCCTCTGGGAAATCTTAAACTCTACCCGAAACAAGTAGGACCATACTATAGGTTGAGCAGAGGCAAAATGTATTCCTTCCCCAAATAAATTCAGATTTTAAATAGGATTTACCGGGCAGTCCCTGTGCACTTTGTTGCTTAATGCATTCTGCCATTTCGCTGTTACTATTTACATTTTCTCCTTATCTCAGCCTTCTCCGTCTACTTCCTCACTCTCAGCTGATCATCTTGCTTTTTATGTCACTGAGAAAATAGAAGAAATGAAAGAAGATCGTTTTCTTCCTTCTATTGCCAAACCCACAAACCCACTCTCGCTCTGCTTTCTCTGCTCTCTAAGGATGGACCGTCCTGGTGCTCCTCCAAGGCCAGTCCCTCCATCTGTGTAAAGTCCCATCCATCCCTTTCCATCTACTCAGGAATCTGTTTCTGCACATCCTTCTCCTCCTTTAATCAACATCATCATTTCCCTATCGACTGGACAATTCCTATTAGATTACAAACACGCTATTGTGTCTTCTTGATGATTACATTTCTGTGGTCCCATTTAGGGTAGAACTCCTTGGGAAAAAATGGCTCTACAGACTTGCTGTCTCCTGTTGGTCTTCTCCCATTCTCTCCTGACACTCATGCCACTGCAACTACTTTTATCAGCTGTCAGTCACTTTCTGTGACCAAATGAGATGTTCACAGTTCACTCCAACGCACACAAATTTCTTCATTGGCTTCTTGACTTCTTTTGTCTAACCGGCCACTCCTTCTTATCATTGTTTATACATCCTCCTCAATTCTCTGATTTTTCTTTAAATGTCAGGGACTCCAGGACTCTGTCTCAACCTTGACCTTTCCCCTCCCCTCCCCTTCTCTCTTCTCTTTGCTTCACTTCGCTTCTCCTCACTTCCTGTCTTCATTTACACCATCTCCCTAAGTCATGGCCTTAAATATCATCTACATACTTACAGCTTCCACATTTAAATCTCCAAACCTCTTGCCTGAACTCTGGGTTTATTTATCTAACTGCTTGCTTGACATCACTTGGATGTCTAATAAGCATCTCCAATTTCTCGTGTCTGGACTCAACTGGATATTTTCTCTAAGATATGCTCCTTCCCCGCTGTTTCCTGTCTCAGTCCCATTCCTCCAGTTACTCAGATCAAATTTTTCTCTCTCTTCTGTACCCTTCATCTGATCCATAAAGAAAATTCTACCAATTGCACTTTCAAATAAATCCCCAATCCAACCATTTCTCAACCCTAAGTGCTATCATTCAACCCAAACTGCACTTTTCTACCACCAGACGATGGGTCTGTCTCTTACCCCATCCCCTTGCTTCTGCTCTTGGTTGCCTACACGCTATTAAACCGATCCTTTTAAAAACATAATTCAGATTCTGTTACTTGTCTACTCAAAACCACCACTGGCTGCCCATCACTCTTAGAATAAACTCCAAAGTCCTGTCTCTGGCTTTTAAGGTGCTATATAATCTTGCCGAGACCTGGTTCTCGGGCCTCATTTTCTATCATTCTTTTCTTGACTTACTTCTCTTTAACCCAGTGGCCTTTCTCCATTTCCCAAGAACACTATCCTCTCTGGACTTAACATTGACTCTCCTGCAATGTAGAACATTCCCCCTGCCCCATACCACATGGTTCCTTCCCTCACTTAATTTAGGCCAGTGCTCAAACATCACCTCCTCAGTGAAACTTTCTCTGACCACCTCCGGTAAGCAAAATAATAGCCCCCAAGATGTCTCCATCTTAATGCCCCAAACCTGACTATGTTAGGTTGCACGACAAAGGAGAATTAAGGTTGCAGATGGAATTAAGGTTGCTAATCCGTTGACCTTAAAATAGGGAGATTACCCTGGATTATCTGGAGGGCCCAAAGTAATAACAAAGATCCTTTCTTGTGAAACAAGGAGGCAGAAAAGGAGAACGAGAAACACAGCACTGTGAGAAGGACTCAGCCGGACAGTGCTGGCTTTCAAAATGGAAGAGGACCATGAATCAAGGAATGTGGGCAGCTTCCAGAAGCTGGAGAAAGCAAGAAAACAGATTCTTCCCCAGAGCTTCCAGAAGGAGCACAGCTCTGCCAACACCTTGATTTTAGTCCAGTGAGACCTATTTTAGACTTGGCCTCCAGAACTCTATGATAATCAGTTTGTGTTGTTCAAAGCCACGAAGTACGTGGTAATTTATTACAGCAGCAACAGGAAAATAATACCCCAGCCAATCTAAAAAAGAAAGTGCACATGTGTGCATGCACGAGCACGCGCACACACACACACACACACCGCTCTCTGTCCCCTTAGCCTTACCTTACTTTTTCTCAACTTGCCACTGGCTTATAAATCCCACAAGGGTAAGTTCATGGCCATAATTCCAGGGTCAAGGACAGCACCTGCTTGAAGAAAGTTACTAACGCTCCTCTTGTCCCTGAAATTTGATTTTACTGTTTGCTAACTCTAAGCTTTATTTTCAAGTCCACTGTTCCTTAAGAGAAAACAGTTGACCCTTGAACAGTGCTGGGGGTTGGTTCCAGGACTCACCAAGGATACCAAAAGTGTCAGATGCTCGAGTTCTACAGCCTGCCCTCTGTAACCACAGCTCTGCATCTGCAGACTCAACCATCCAAGGATCCTTTAATAATGTAGTATTTATTGAAATAAAATCCTCCTATAAATGGATTGGCACAGTTCAAATCCCTGTTATTCAAGGGTCAACTGCATTTTGTAAGTAAAGATGAGTTAAAGTTAACCAAAGGGTGCTTTGAAGGGAAAAGACATTATGATTTAATAACATGTCACCCAAGGAGCCTGACTTAAAGGATGAAGGGTACTCAGTCCTCCCAGGCAATATCTGTGCCAAAGAATGGAGACCAGGTGGAACAAGTTGAGAACTGATTGTCAGTATGAGTTTCACCCATATCTTCACATCTGTTGATAGAAATACCTTCGTTTCCTTGCCATGTGTCTGCTTCTTACCATAAATGTGGGGATTGGGACCATAGCCCCAAAGAACTATGTTATTTCAGGTCCCCCCTAAAAAGGTCCTGAAAAATGTGTCCATTAGAAATAGAAGAAAAACCTGTTTTCATCGCATTTGCAAAGACAACCTCTTCTATTGCATTTCCTTTCTAGTATTCTTTTAAAGGTTGTGCATAAACAGTTTTGATAGGTGTGCGTAAATACACCAGTCTACCACAAAGTGTTAGATATTCAAATAAGTTGGCCTGGCCAACCTCCTAGGCGTGCTTTGGTCTACCAAATGTGAGGAGAAGTAGTAAATGTCAATTCCAGGCGGAAGTTTTAATAGACGATATGCAATTTGCCACATGCCTTGCCAGTTAGAGTGACCTTGACAGCATGTGTCAATAAGGAATCTCCATCAGCCTGGGTCTTTGGGTCACTTGACTAAGCAGAGGCTCCTCTCCAGTTCATATTAACCAGATAGTGTGAAAAAGCAATAAACCTTGTTGGTTTAAGCCCGAGATTTGGGGTTATTTGATACTACAGTAATCCCTGGGCACTCTTTGGCTTAAGAAATGTAAGGAGAAATGACTGTCGAAAACTATTCTATCCTATGGATCCAACGGGTTTCTTTCATTCATGAATTCTCAGTGCCTTTTCAAGGAGACTGTATATTGTAAGTCTCAAAGAAGATGTGATGGTTAATTTTGTGTGTTAACCTGACTGGATCATGAGATGCCTGGATATTTGACTAAACATTATTTCTGGGTATGTCTATGAGGGCGTTTCTGGATGAAATCAGCCTTTAAATTGGTGGACTCAGTAAGGCAGTTTGCCTCCACAAACAGCTCTCTTATTCTAAAAGGCTCTAGAAACTCTCAGGTCAGACCACCAAGCCTATGTTTCTGTTGATGTAGGAGCAATCTAGAATGAAAACAGGTGATACACTGCACCTTCATATTTTTACACATATAACTGTCATTGAAAACACCCTTGGTCTTCAGTATTTTGAAGCATAAACACCTATATGTAAATAAGTACATTTCTAAACTACTCTACCACCTACACCCAAGACAAAAGAGGAAGCAACTAAGATTGCTTTCAGCCAATACAGAACCTGAATTGTGGTTTTCCATTGTTAATCTCCATAACACTTCCGTGAACTCAGTAATTTCATTTAGAAATTTTTGCATGTTTCATTTTATCATTATTTTTCCTGATCATAAATACCTGTTCATGGTTTTTACAAATAAGTAATAAATGCACTAGAAAAAAGAAAAAAAAATGTTTTAATTGCATTTCCCAATAGCCTCTCATTGCATATCTCCTCTCGTACTCTTCTACAAGTTGTAGACACAATTTTGAATTTTATGGGTTTTTTTTAATAAGTTTATTTATTGTTAGCTGCATTGGGTCTTTGTCACGTGTGGGCTTTCTCTAGTTGCGGCGAGCGGGGGCTACTCTTTGTTGCGGTGCATGGGCTTCTCATTGCGGTGGCTTCTCTTGTTGCGGAGCACGGGCTCTAGGTGCGTGGGCTTCAGTAGTTGTGGCACACGGGCTCAGTAGTTGTGGCTCGCGGGCTCTAGAGTGCAGGCTCAGTAGTTGTGGCGCACGGGCTTGGTTGCTCGGCGGCATGTGGGATCTTCCCAGACCAGGGCTCGAACCCGTGTCCACTGCATTGGCAGGCGGATTTTTTAAGCACTGTGCCACCAGGGAAGTCCTCACTTAATATTAAAACAAAAGCATTTCCCCATTTTAATCCTGATTCTTGGTAGGCTTCATTTTTTATGGTTCTATAATACCCAATTGTGTGATTTATACCATCATTTACGTGAGACACATCCATATGTAGGATGTTTGAAAATGTTATTTTTTAGTGTTATGCCCCCTTTCTTCTAAAAAAGTATCTGCAGCAACTTTAGAATTAATTTTTGAAACATATTTTCCACTGGGAATTGTAGGAACAGAGAAGCCAGAAAAATACCAGGAAATCGTTCCTGGAAAATAAGATGTTCTGGGTGGTTAAGAGAGAGGCACCAGGACATGGGCTCAGGGTAAATGGGGACACGGGTGTACGTAATAGATGATGAGAGGTAAGCTGTGCCATGACATATTATGGAAACCATATAGTAAGAGGCGAGGGTGGCTTATGCCAGAGGCACGTGGGCAAATCATGGGGAATGACAACAGACCGATCTGAAGTGGAGCCGTAACCTGGCTGAGGGGAGTTGGCCCTGACCCAGTACACCTGGAGTAAGATGCTGTGTGTAACCTGGGCTGTGTAGGGTCCTTGCATAAACCTATTCCTGTAGCAATGGTGTGTGCCCTTCTCTCTCATCTCTACATGTCCTGAAAATCAGAGCAGATTGATACAGAGGCTTTTGCAATATCATACACAAATCTGTGGCCATATGTCAAATATCAGAGCTTAAGAATAAAATTGACCTAATGTTAATAAGTTAATGCTCTGCAGTGCAGTTATACTACTTTTGATTATTACAATAATGTGTTTGAAGTAAGACCTCCTTAGTTTAATGATGATCAATGAGAGGTCCCATGCCTGAATTTCAGCAAGGATATGAGAATTACTAAGTATGATGCTTCGTTGCAAAGATTTATTCTGATTCAACATGTTTCCATTCACAGTTTTCTTTTTTTATTTTATTTTATTTTTTTTGTGGTACGCGGGCCTCTCACCGTTATGGCCTCTCCTGTTGCGGAGCACAGGCTCCAGACGCACAGGCTCAGCGGCCATGGCTCACAGGCCCAGCCGCTCCGCGGCATGTGGGATCTTCCCAGACCGGGGCACGAACCCGCGTCCCCTGCATCGGCAGGCGGACTCTCAACCACTGCGCCACCAGGGAAGCCCATCCATTCACGGTTTTCTTGCCAAACACATTCGGAATATAGTATTCTTTATTTAAACAATGTATAGAAGGTCTGATGATCTGACACATTGTTTGCCC
Source organism: Mesoplodon bidens (assembly GCF_964165515.1). Taxonomy (NCBI): domain Eukaryota; kingdom Metazoa; phylum Chordata; class Mammalia; order Artiodactyla; family Ziphiidae; genus Mesoplodon; species Mesoplodon bidens. The sequence continues at coordinate 6,560,649 of NC_138178.1, read as the reverse complement.
CTATTTGGGGGGGCAGTAAGGTGACTTACTTAGCTTTTCAGGGATGTGTCCTTATACTTCCAGCTATTATTACATCAGACCTTCCTGTCGTCTAGAGTTTAAGCCCACATGCTCATAGCAATGGCCATGCTCCATAATGTTTTTTCTTTCTTTCTTCTTTTTTTTTTTAATGTTGAGCCTTCTTTTAATTTATTTATTTTTATTTTTGGCTGTGTTGGGTCTTTGTTTCTGTGCAAGGGCTTTCTCTAGTTGTGGCAAGCGGGGGCCACTCTTCATCACGGTGCTCGGGCCTCTCACTGTCGTGGCCTCTCTTGTTGCGGAGCACAAGCTCCAGACGTGCAGGCTCAGTAGTTGTGGCTCACGGGCCTAGTTGCTCCGCGGCATGTGGGACCTTCCCAGACCAGGGCTCGAACCCGTGTCTCCTGCATTAGCAGGCAGATTCTCAACCACTGTGCCACCAGGGAAGCCCCCTCTTTTTTGGTTTTATTTACACGCAGTACAATTCACTCTTGGTGATGTACCGTTCAATGAATTTTGATAAACACATACCATCATGGATCCATCATCACAATCAAGATGCAGGGAGTTCCATCAGCTCCCCAAATTCCCTTTGGAGACAACCCCTCTTTCCTACTCCTAATGCCTGGCCACCATTTCTATAAAGACTTATTTTTATAATCTATGTTTTACTTCTACTAAACAATTAAAAGGGTAAATGATCACTTTGGCCAGTGTCTGTGGATCTAGAAGAATTTCTCCACTTGCAGACCTTTGGGTCTAAATCTCAGAGATCCAGGAGCTGGCCTTTCTGCAGGGCTGGGGACGAGCCCCATTCCCTCCCAGCTGGTCTGAGAGCTGCCTGGCTGAGGTCCATAGCAGAGCAACACCGGTGTATTAGGTAGAATGTTTAAAGTATAAATTGCTTATTCGTGCATCACGATTTGCTTATCTACCTTAAATCCCCATATAGCGTAACCCAGAATCGAAACTACTTTTAATGTATTTTAGCGTTTCATTATACACGTACACCTTGCTTGATGCACTAAAATGTTATGTGAAAATGTATTTGAACTGAATTCTGAAAATTAAATATTTTTAAAGTGAGCACTTTTAAGAAGATCAATAATTAGTCTTTTATCTCTCTTCCTCAAAAATCCATGTTTGTGTATCTGGATGGTGTCCATCAGGGAACTGCTTAGCTGAGCTTGTTAGAAATGTCAGCAATTCTCTTCATCAACACAACTCACAGATACAGGACTCTGTACACAACAGGAAAAGTTTGAACTTGTACATCACACCTGGCCGGCTTCAATGTGCCAGTGCGTTTTTCTTGCCTTCAGAACACTTTCAAGACAATTTCCTACATTCCTCCCAGAATGCTGCAGCTGCTGCATGGGTTCTTCCTGCCAAGAGCCTGGAAGCCTGTTGCATCACACACACGTCCAGCTTCTTGAAAGAATTTTGCAGATTAAGCAACAGGCGCCTAACGCTCATCCTACTCAACTAGCCGTAGAGCAGATCTGTTTCCCATTTCTACTTGGACTTTCAAGGACTTCCGTTTTCTAATTGCTTCCTCCGGTGCTGTGAGCTGTGGGGACTGCTCCCCCTTCACTTCTCATGTCAGGACTTCGATGGCCATTGTGTTTTGTCACGTGAAAGTTAGAGCCAACTGCGAGAAGCTGAGGGATGTTGGTTGCATCTGTTGGGCCAGCCTGTCAGTCATGGGAGCCATCATGAACTGCTTCTAGAATAAGTAAACCTTCCAGCTTAAGCACCCCTGATGACTCAGCGGGATCAACAATTAGCAGAGTAAGCTTTCTGCCCTAATCTCTCTGTGTGTGTGTGTGTGTGTGTGTGTGTGTGTACATATATATAAATATTTTTTCATGTGTGTGTGAGAAGCAAAACTTACCCTAACTCTGGCAATATTCTTAAAAGGAGCAGGTTATCTTTGGGCTGCCTTCCGCCCTTTTTTTTTTTTTTTTTTTCCACTTTCAATTGAACTTACTTGAGTCCAGATATCTGCCCTTTCTGAGTTCTGTCACCTTGGTGTTATCTCCTCTGTCATTTACTGGGATAGCTCTGCCCTGCATTTGCCTTTGCTTTGTTCCTGAACAAAAACTGGTTTCTTTCTGAGGAAGTTAGAAAAGCAAGACTTATGTGACCAATATGTTTCCCAACCCTCACATGAGAAAAAGGGCACACCCAATGCTATCGAAAAACAACCCTGTACCAGTCACAGCGCCAGATGCTTTAAGCTGCTTCCTATTGTGGGCTCACTCGACATGAAATGAAAAATAAAACAGACTCCTGCCCGCCCCTCCACCCCCAACAAAGGCTTTCCGGCTCCAAGCTAAAACACAATTCTGAAAAAATCTTACCATTCTAGAGCTTTGAAATACCCTAACCAAACTGTCTTCCATTTTAAGTTTTTCTTTTTTCTTTCTTTCTTTCTTTTTTTTTTTTTTTTTGAACACAAAGATGCTAAATTAAGGCCAGGCAAATTCTGGTAGTCTTTCTCAGATGATTTCCAAATCTCAATGGTACCTCCCACCTCTTTCTGTTCACTCTTTAAGCGGGTCTCTAACTGGGAGGGTTCCCAGCTATTTGCCCCTCTGTGATTACTAATGCTGTGATGATTATCATCATTATTAGCACATGCAATTATCTTTCACTGCAAAAGCTTGCATTCGAGCATTTAAAACATTCAAATATTTGTGTACTATGCTTTTGTTACCACTGTTGCAATTTGCCTTCTTATCATTCCAAAGATGGGGTGTCTGTTTCATTGTCTCATTCACCCTTCTTCTAGCTGGAGAGCTGTAACCTAGGAGTTTTTATGTAATCCACACATGGGTTTGGAAAATGTAGGAAGAAGAAAAACAATGAACCTTGGAGTAGATTTAGAAAGGAGAGGCATGAATTTGGCAGATGCGATGTTTTACATTTAAGACGTGGGGCACAGTTTAGAGGCAAAAGTGGAAGAAATCAGTTTGTTGATGGGGGAATTTTATTCTAGTGAAGTAAGAGGGAAAGCCAGGAGGGAGTTGAGAGAAGGACATTTTTGGAGCCACTTGATTTTGTGCAGAGCAGGAAAATTATCTACCCTTTTCCCTCCCCACCACCATATGCTTCCCGAAAGTTTTCTTTTTTCATACTTGAAAGGATCACAGATTTTAATAGTATTCATACATTTGAAGTGCTAGGCAATTCCCAGCTTCCTCTATTTTTGCGTTTATGGTAAGTAATTTTTTAAAATCCAGGTTATAGGGTAAAGTAAAAATAAAATAAATGACTGTTTAATGAAAAATATTTCAAATGCAAAGGCAGAAAGAAAAAAAAAAAGGCAGTTGACCTTAAATAAACTAAGGTTCAAGATCACAACCAGATTCCGGGACTAAATTATAGGCCAGTCTCCCCCCAGTGTCTAGGCTGAGAGAGTCTAGTAGGTTACCACAGCGAGCATTAATTTATAGACACCCCCAGGGCCTGAACAAGTTGAAACAACATCATTAAAAGGTCAAATTTACTTAGAATGTCTCGAATTCAGATGTAATAGTAAAAGCAGACAGGGTGGAAGACAGAGACAGTCATGGTTCTCTGTACAAAGGTACATTTGTAATGTGATCTATATTGATGCCCGACGCATCACACTGTATTATGTGCATCTCAGTTTGCGGGTGTCCAGCACTCAGAGCCCCTACTTTGTCAAGCAGAGAAATTTTCTTCCTCTTTGGGAGGAAACCTGCATGTTGCTGCCCATGGGCAGAGGGTAGGACAAGAGGCAGCTGAGGGGGCACATGCACCCCATCATTCCCAACAAGACAAAGGCTGTCTCTATGACCTGTGGTTTCCACAGCCTTCTGCCCAAATTGCTTTCCCCTTTCAGATCTTCTCTGGAGGATTATTTTAACTGGAACCTGTGAAGGTAACTTTGGGGTGGGGGAGTGGAGGAGGGGGAGGGAAGGTGAGCAGTGCCTCAGCTCCATAGGATCCAACCTTGAATTTGCAGTCTGTTAGGACCAGCCCTGCATCTACTGTTTACCATTGTGTGGTCTTGGATTTATCTTTTAAACACCTTTGATGTCTGTTGCCTTACTCATAAAATGGGTTTTACATGGTCATTTTGTTGTATGGATTAGAAATAATGTGTGTAAGTGACTGGTACATAGTAGGTGATGAATAAATGCAATGCATCTGGTAGCACTGACTGCAACACCCAGAGTCAGAATGCCTCTGTTTCTGCCTTTCATCTTTGGTTCCAAGATCATACTCTGCTCACAGAACCGACACTTGAACTGGAAATAGCTCTACAGGCTCCTGCTGTCCCTCCCTTCCTTTCACAGCTTTGCAGCAAACGGCATTCACTGGCAATTCCACCGTCCTGTGGCTCATGGATAAGGTCTTTGGTAGAAATGATGTGTATGTAGTATGCTGGCCCTCACTCAATAGCAAACCCCTGAGCCACAGTCCTCTGATTCCTATTCCCCGACCCATTCTCAGGCCATTCCCAGTAGCAGCCAAGGTTCCTGGGCCCACAGTACCCCCTGATGGCTAAATGGGGAACTTTCTTTTCTCAGTCATTCTTATCTTCTCTCTCTGAAACTCCCCCAGGCTTTCACTGTTCACTGCTTTGTTCATTCCCTCATAGACCATTCATTTCTTACAAATGTTGTGTGGCCTCCTATGCCTTGCTTTTTTTTTTTTCATTTCTTGCTCAATTATTTCAGAAACATCTCTCTCCCTCCCTGTTTCCCTCACTTTGTTCCACTTAATGAACCCTCAAGTTACGGCGATTATGGTTGCAAGTATAAAATAGTAGGATGAATGCATCTCTCAAGAGAAAAACCCCATGGACTTCCCTGGCGGTCCAGGGGTTAGGACTCCATGCTTCCACTGCAGGGGACATGGGTTCGATCCCTGATCAGGGAACTAAGATCCCGCGTGCCGTGAGGTAAGGCCAAAAAAACAAAACAAAACAAAACAAACCCATCCATTTAGGAGTAAAATAAGACATAGTTATAGAACCAGCAGCATTAATCTCAAAAGCCCTTTGCGATATCCAGATGTCTTCCTGAGAACCTGTGCAGAAGGTGCCATCTACCCCCCTCTTTCTCCAAGGAACACTGATATTTTCTCAACACTCATTATTTTCCTATTTATTTAATCGCCAAAATTGTACTAGTTTGTCCCCTACTGTTTCATTGCAAATATAATTCAGCTACAGTAAGGGTTAAGTGCATTCCTATGGGTTATTCTGGAAACCAAAGCACGATCTTTCAGCATTAGTTCTCTATGGGAAACTGAATTCAAAGCTCCAAACAGTTGCTTTAGAATGAACTTTTGGGAAATGCTGCCTATTGTAATTTAACACTGGAAATTTTTGGCTGGGAGTGGTCAGTTTTCAATAGTTCATATTGATGTCTGTATTCTCTGGTTTTCATTTGTTGAACGGTGACATCTACTGGGATTAGTACTTAGAAAGGTATTCAGGTGTGACTTATCTGGATAAGATATTGATTCTTCCTTATCAAAGAGAAAATATACTAACCAGATCCTGATTTGATATGTTGATATGTTATGGGAATATTCTAGAAGGTTATTAAATTCATGTCCATGACTATAGATTGACTGTTGGTGAAAATACATCAGATGTCTCAAAATGCAAATGCTAATTTCCCTTAACTTAAATTCAAATACGCCAACAATTTATGTTTTTATTTATCAAGGCTTACATTTAAAATACTTTTTAAAATACAAATGATTTTGACGTGGATTAGTAAAATACCTTTAACTTTATGCTTAATTGTTCTGATTTAGGAAATTTATTCTCAAGCTAGAGCTCAGTAATTAGAAGCATCTAAGGTCCTGATTCAACAACTAATTGAAAGATTTCTTTCACAAATTAATATCAAGTGGTTTAATTTTTCCAGTTTCTAATAGTTAAACTTTAAAAGTTTATAAAAATTGGTATGAAATAACTGAATTAGTCAATAAAATGGTAAATGAGCTATTGTGACCATATATAGACACATATGAAAAACATAATTTTAAAGTGTTTTCATAAAATATTTCCTAGTTTGGTCATAATTCAAGCTAATGCTTGCATAGGAGTTTTTTCTTTGAAATGATTCCCATATACTTAGAATTGAACTATTTTCTCCTTTAAAATAAAAACTGCAAATCAGTTAAAGTAACAGGTAAATACTACCCATCCACTTTCATCAAAATTCTGTGAAAACTGATGTTCTGCATAAATTCTAAATGCATACTAATGTAACAATAATGAAGAATATGGCATAAAATAGCTGTGTGGTGCAAAAGGTATTTTAATTGATTGATCATCAAAGAACATTATTTGAGTTGACACATTCACATTTTTCTGAAAAGAGGTATTTGCTTTCTGATAATATATACCTTTTGAATTCATAAAGTTTTGGAGGTACAAATTAAAACATTCAGTGTTAACGTTTTTGAAAGCTTTAAGTTTAAATTGTTTTCTCAAGACCCAAGGAGAAAACACCAGAGGAAACATAAACAGCCTGAATTGTTTAAAATGTATTTTCCCTTTAATTAAATAAGAAACATCTGTCCAGGGATTTTGGAAATGAATGTAATCCATCCACACTCTGCCTGTACTAGTTTGCATCCAATGTCCAATATTTTGAAAGAAAATTCTCCCTTTCTGTAAAGAATTAAACAGCAACATGGAGTGATATCTGGGTCTGTAGCAGCTGACTCTTGCCTCCAGAGCTTGGGCACTGTTAATGCTATAAGGATCTGTCCTTTCCCAGATTTGTCCTTGGGAAGTAACCAAACTCTCTCCGGAATCAAGGTTAGGGTACAACATCTGCCTTTCTCCAAACCATCCACTCCCCCTGAAAATGCTTATCTCTCGGAAGAGTAAGGGGAACAGAAGTTACCAGGATGCGCCCAACTACCCACGCTCAAAATACCGTTCCCCCTCTGGGGTGCACTCAACATTTTCCTCCCCTTCACCCCGGCTTTAAAAAGCTGATTTCTCTAGGGACCTGCGCTGCCCACAACACAGACCCATCAGACAGGCCACGTGAGCAAAAAGAAAGTGGACAGTTGACTCCAGGATGGCTGTGGCTCTTTGAAACCAGGACCCACAGTTGAGAATGACAAGTATCACTTACTGGTGTTATCAAACGGTATCTGCCTGCACTGCACGGACCCCTCGGCGGGCCAAGGACAGTAGTAGACGGCTCCCCCTTCCACGATGTCTGGCTGGCTGGTGTTGGCTTTGGGCGCTCCCACCAAGACACTCGCTCTGCGAAAAGGGTTGGAGAGGAATTACTCCTTGGGAATCATAAACGTGAGCGCAGGCGACGCAGTCTCTGGAGCAGCCTGCCCACCGAGACTAGGGTCGGGGTCAAGGGCAGAAACGTGTTTAGGATAGAGACCGACTGTCACACCTGATTTCCTCGCGGAAACCTATGGGCGTCTGAAACCTGGTTTGGAAGAGGGTGCAAATAGTCCTAATTCTTCTCTAGGTGGAGCTATGTATATCGTGAGTTGAGGGAAGAGGGGCGGGCGAGTGGTGGGGGGAATAGCCAAGGACAGAGCCCAGCTGCTTGGAGCAGACAGCACTTGCGCCCAGACCCTTAACAACGGTTACAGGCTACGTATAAACAGACCGTGTTGCGGTCGTGGTTTTCACTGGCTTGAATCCGCTCGGTCCCGTTTCCCCCTTTGTACGACGCTGAAGTCTTTGTCTCGGGACGTCCCCGGGACCTTCGGATTCTAGGCAAGCGGCATGTCCCTAGCTCAAAGTTCACAAGGCACATCTAGAGAAGAGGCTGGTGCCGGGGAGCCGGACGGGACCCCCGGCGGGCAGCGCGATGGGCTCTCACGATCGCCTGCCATCAGGCTGCAGGGACAGGCGCGGGTCCCCCGGCAGAGGGGCAGGGACCCATCCTGGGGCGGGGTGGGCCCGCGCGCGCGGGGAAACTTACGTGCGAGCGGCAGGTACGTGGAAGTCCACCGCGTAGCCGAAGTAGCTGCCCTCGGGGCCGCCGTACACCGTGAGCTGGTCCACGTCCAGGTTGAACGCCTGCGAGGCGGGCGACCACAGCACCACCAGCGCGGCCGAGAAGCAGCAGAGGGGCGCGAGGGGCGGCGCCCGGTTGCCCCGGGGACCGCGGCGGGCCCGGGCGGACATCGCCCTCCGCCCGGCCGGTGCTCACCGGGCGGCGGGAGCCGAAGACCCCGGCCGGGGAACGGCGGGCGTGGCGGCTGGCGGTCCCCGATGCCCGCGGCCCGGGTCGGTGCGCGCGGCGCGTCCGCGGTGACAGCCCCGGGCGATCCTCCGCGCGTCCCCTGCGGTCTGCCGGCCGCCTGGTCCCGCGGCTCGGGGGCGCTGGCGGAGGGGATGCGAGCCCTCCTCTGGCAGCGGGAGGGGCCGCGGCGCGGTGGGGGCGCCTCCTAGCGGCGCGTCCGCGCACTGCGGGCCGGAGTCCGCGACTCCCTCGCCGCCCTCGGCCGCGCTGGCGGCTGGCGCCTGTTTTGGCCGCCCGGCTTTCTACATCTCAAGAACGATCTGAGCCTCACACAGGCCAAGTCAAGCCATTGCTTTTGGAAGCCGATCTCCCCCCTCCCCTGGCCCCCGCCGCATGGGGCGAGGGTTTACTCCAGTGTCTCCCAAATGGAAGACTGTGAAAGCGTACCCCAGCACGAGGGACGAGGCCAGACCAAGCCGGGATCTTTGCATCACCTCTGCAGCCTGAAGACCCTTTCAGGGTCGATGTGCATTTGTTCGTCTGTGACTGAGAATGAAAGTTTAAATCCAACAGTCCTCTCCTTCCCCACATCTACCCGACCTCCCTGCCGAGGTAACTGATAAACAGAGCAATCCTGGAGATTTTATTTAGGTCTTTCTCAAAGGCACGTGGCACACGTCAAATGACTCGGCCCTGTATGTCCTTGACCCTGTGTAATTGTGGTGAAGACTGGCAAAGTTGGGAATGTCGGAATTTCCAGTTTACCCCCCAGCAGGGGTCGAGGGTGTAGGTTGGAGTCAGCAGGAGTTCAAACTTCAGTTCCAATCCACCACCGGTGTTACTGATCTCTTGTCTGTGTCTTCCGCTTGGGGTAGGGAGTGAGGGATGAGGAGGGGGGAAGGCAGAGGAGAACCGTGATGTAGAAGCCCTTACATAACGTGGTCTTCCAGGGAAACAGGACTGATGGGGAAAGAGAGCTGCTATTAAGCGTTAAACACGGTGGCGCTGGGGTTACATAGGTATAGAGACGGGAGAGGTGCGCAGGGTCTACAGTATTTTAAGGAGATGTGTTGGTAGATTTCAACAGAAATTTGAATATGAGGCTTGGCTTTGGACATTGTGGGCGGAGTGATTGAGGGAAGGTATTAAAGACAGAAAGCCTGGGACGAAATGGTTGTGCAAGGGATTAGAATAAAAGTGTGGGTTGGAGAGCAGGGGGAGATAGGGATGGACGTCCTGAGAAAGGATCTTAGTGACAAGAACATTTATTGAGACAAAGGGAGCCGGTTCTACAGCAAAGGCATGACATGCCCACAGGGATTCCAGAAGTTTAGTGGAGGATGTGTGTGTGTTGGTGGAAGGGGGTCGGTTGTTAGAAGGAAGAGAAAGCAAAGCAGCTGTTGCCCAAATGCACTGGCTGATGAGGACTTCGACATGATTAACAGATGGAGGGGAAAGGAACCCCACAGGGTTAACTAGCAGGGAAAGGGCCAGAAGACTGATGGCAGAAGGAAAGTGAAGGAGAGCCCAAGGCGAGTCTGCAGGTATCGACTAAGAAGAGGAGGATCACAAATAGTAGCAACAGGCAAGGAGAGCATAAGGGGAGGTAGATGGTGAGTTAGATGCTGGACCTGTTGACTCTGTTACTAGCATGGGATCCCCAAGAAGCTGGAAGCGTAAACTGTGATTCAGAGCAGTGGTCTAGTCTGGTGGTGCAGATGTAGGAGTCCATCCACGGAAAATCTCTGCTCCCACTGAAAAGCTAGACACTCTCTCTCTTACATTAGAACCTACTTGGCAGACTGAGTTAAATTTTACATTTTCATCTTTGCTTGTCTCCTCCCTGTAAAAATGCTAAAAATTAATAATCTATCAGAAGATTATGTAGCAAATCATCACATCTGGATCATTTCCTAACTGGATAGTCCTTCCCCAGACAAGGACTTAAAAGTAGAGGGTAGAAAACATTTTTCTCAGTCCAAAAGTCCACTTGTGTTGGATACAAAGTCCACTACCCTGGGTCAGGTTACGATTGTTCATAAAAGTGATGTTCCCTAGAGTAAATTTCAATGAGTAGTTCACATGCAACATATACATGGGCATATTCAGAGCTGTGGGAGACCTTGAGACTGGGAAATAACCTCAACTCCGTCATTTCCTGAGACTGCATGCTGAAATGTGTAAATTCATCACATTGCAGGCAAGTCTTATGTTGAAATGGAACACCTAAATAGGTAGAAAGTAATGGGGGGGTGAGGAATTGGGAGATTGGGATTGACATATACACTATTGATACTATGTATAAAATAGAGAACTAATGAGAACTTACTGTATAGCACAGGGAACTCTGCTCAGTGCTCTGTGGTGACCTAAATGAGAAGGAAATCCAAAACAGAGGGGATATATGTATACATATAGCTGATTCACTTTGCTGTACAGTATAAACTAACACACTATTGTAAAGCAACGATACTCCAATAAAAATTATTCTTAAAAAAGTATTTTGAGTTAAAAAATCCAGCCTTTTCTCAAGTCTTTATGAGGGCATGTTTCAAAGGATTTACAAAGATAACATAAGCAATCATGATCTCTATTTGTTTAAATTAATAAAGTGCAATTAAAAACAAAAAGAAAGTAATAGCACAATCCTAGGTGTACACTTGGTCCACATACCAACTTCCCAGACAGAAGCAGCTCAATATTATAAAATGCTTTGATTTGTATGAATCAGCACATCACCAGGGTATCCCCTTTTGCTACTGTCCCGCTTTTTGATATTTCTAGCATGTTCCTTATTTTTAATTCAAGATAGGGGTAGGCCAGGGAAGAAAATTCTACTTATTGCCACATAATTGGATACATATAGTTGTCCGTTTCTTCTAAAACACACTTGTTCTTGATTTATACAACAAGCCTATATTCTTTTTTTTTTTTTTCTTTTTGTGGTACGCGGGCCTCTCACTGTTGTGGCCTCTCCCGTTGCGGAGCACAGGCTTCCGGACGCGCAGGCTTAGCAGCCATGGCTCATGGGCCCAGCCGCTCCGCGGCATGTGGGATCTTCCTGGACCGGGGCACGAACACGTGTCTCCTGCATCGGCAGGCGGACTCTCAACCACTGCGCCACCAGGGAAGCCCCAAGCCTATATTCTTAATAGTGTCACTTTCCACTGTACAGATGAGGGCATTAAGGTTCAGAGAGGTACAAGCATATACAAAGTTACAGAGCAAGTAAGTGGTGTGATTTGAACCCAGGACCGGCAGATGCCAAAACCAGTTCCTTACACTATTAGGTCTATAAGTATGTTTTTGTAAGTTATGGCAATAATGAGAAGTCACCTTTCTAAAGTAGCAAGCTCTTCTGGGCTGGCCCTTTGAGCATGCGCATGAGTCATGATTGAGAGGTGGCATAATGTAGCAGTGTGTTAAGAGGTCTCAGAAAAGGGTTTGGTGGTACCTTGGTATTCAAAGAGTGGAGGGAAAGCAAACTTGCTTGAAGCTCTTTGACCTCCCTGGGAGACCAAGAGCCTGGGAGAGTAGTAAATCTTCCAAGAAGTCAGAAAAAAAAACCTGCAATAATTACAGGGACAGAATAGGTCTGCAGAGGTGTCTTGCACATTGCGCTATTCTGACACCTGGGAACCATGCCCATCAGTAAAACTTGGGGTACCGTCAGAGAAACACATGGACGGTGACAGGTCTTATGCTGAATGAGAAGTTTGACATTTTAAAGATCTACTAGCACGGATTTATTTGTCAGAAAAGCAAGTCTGGGAATTGTTTGTCATGCATGTGAGTACGTGTGTATATTTAATACTGAGAAAGGTATACATAGTTGTTTCCCTAAACAGAAAAGAAAAGAACCCAAAGGTCAAAGATGGAACAGATTTGGCCCAAACATTCCAAAAATAAATAAGTAAAGAGTACCCTAGGAAAAAAAAATGCTCTCTGGGTTGTAGCCATGTATGAAGTACTTAAAAATAGAAATGTTGTAACATTTAACCATTAGTGCATACTTTTTAACAGAAGACCAAATACGTTTGTAACTTAATAACCAATTACTATTCCCCACTGTTTATTTTATTTTTAAACAATTTTTTTAAATATTTCTTTAACTTATTTATTTTCTTAATTTTTTTTGGCTGTGTCGGGTCTTCGTTGCGGCACGGGGGCTTCTCTCTAGTTGTGGTGTGAGGGCTCCAGGGCACGTGGGCTCTGTGGTTTGCAGAACGCGGGCTCAGTAGTTGTGGTGTATGGGCTTAGGTGCCCCATGGCAGGTAGGATCTTAGTTCCCCGACCAGGGATCGAAGCTGCGTCCCCTGCCTTGGAAGGCAGAATCTTTACCACTGGACCACTGGGGAAGTCCCTCCCCACTATGTTTAAATCTGTTTCTTTATGTGATAAAAAGTGATCCTGCTTCCAAATCAAGATCTAGGGGAGTCCCGATCTGATTATTTCATTAATACAACCACAGTTTCAATATGTTGAACCATTTACAAAATAAGCCAATGTAAAAACAATGTGCTTTTGAAGATTCCATCAGCTTTAAAAATGAATGCACCACAAATGGAAGGTAGTTTTTCAATCTCTTGTATTTTGGGTAACTGAGGTGATCTCAGGGGTTTTTTGGTTTGTTTCTTTGTTTTTGGTTTGATTTTTTTTTTCTTTTTTTTGCCCAACTGGACTCAGAGTTTCTGCAATATTAGAAACCACTGATTAGTAAACACTGGTCAATTAAACTTACTTTGGGCAAACAACTTTTAAATCTGTCAAGTGTCTCTGCTAGCATAAGCTTATGTCTGCAAATTTTCTATTTCTGGTCCCTGGAGGATGAATCTCATTATAGTAAAATCTTTTTTTTTTTCTTTTTGATAATTTTGTTTGTAATTCTCTTTTATGATTTCCCTTCATGATTTTATTAGCCACTTTTAAGTTAAAAGTGCTGCAGCAGTGGCCCCCGTGCTGGCAGATGTTCAAGCACAGCCAGCAGTTGGTTTAGCTGAAGGAAAATTCCCACCAGACTCTGACTTGATCTCTTTTTAGAATGAGCCTTTTAAAAACAACTCTGCTTTAAACAAAAATAAAAATAAATAAAACAATTCTTTCTCTAAAAAAGGAAGGTAACTGAGGCCAATGATGTTCTTCCAGAACCTTGACATCTGGAGATAAATCTTCCTGGGAGTCCGAGACCACAGGCAGCTGAGCTTATATGCAAGACCTTGATTTACAGATTTTAATTAGGGCCAGTTCACTCCAGAATCTTGAAAAACCTACACACGTCTGATGGGTTGGCCACAGTGACTAAAGCAAACTTCCATGGGAAAAAACTCACAACATAGTTGTAAATTTGGAGTCTGGCAGTTGGGAAGTGCAGTTCCCCAAAAGCTTATATTTGAGTCCGGTGCCAAAGGAGCCTGCAGGAATATATTCGAGGGGCTTTATTATTGTTAAATTTCAATAAGGTGTTAGGGTTCAGGGCCCCAGCACTCTGGTGCTGGGGAAAGAGAGTCACTTAAATGAGGAGTGAGGCATTCTCCCCACCTGTGCACGTGCCAGGCGTCTTCATTCATTCAGGCAGCCGTTAACTAAATACCATAGACTGGGCGGCTTATAAAAAACAGAAATTTATTTCTCACAGTTCTGGAGACCGGAAGTCCAAGGTCAAGGTGCCAGTGCGATTGGGTTCTCATGAGAGCCCTCTCCAGGTTCCCCACTACTCACTGTATTCTCACATGGCAGAAAGGGAGTGTGAAAGTCCTCTGGGGTTCCTTTTATAAGGGCACTAATTCCGTCATGGGGCTGCACCCTCATGACCTCCCAAAGGTCCCACCTCCCAATAGTATCACAATGGGGGCTGGGATTTCAACATATGCATGGGGGAGGGGGGGCAGGCTAGACACAAACTTTCACCCCATTGCACCAGGACTTGAAAGCAGAGGCTTTTGTGAACACAATCCTGCAGGCGTCTCTGTGGACCCAGGACAAGGGTAAATAGTTGTGGGTTCCAGGGGGAGACAGCAGCTGTGGCCTTCGGAAGCAGCCAAACTCTTCATTCAGCCCTTGGGGGATGCTGAAGGACTCCGGCGAGACACAAAGGTTGCCTACAAACAGGTGGGGAAGTCACAGAGGAGTCCTCCACTCATGGGAGGAGATGAAGGCTGGAGCATCTGATTGGGGATCTGAGTGTGTTTTCTTTTTTCTTTTTAATTAAATTAAATTAATTAATTTTTGGCTGCGTTGGGTCTTCATTGCTGCACACGGGCTTTCTCTAGTTGCGGCGAGTGGGGGCTACTCTTCGTTGCAGTGTGTGGGCTTCTCATTGCGGTGGCTTCTCTTGTTGTGGAGCGCGGGCTTCAGTAGTTGTGGCACGCGGGCTCAGTACTTGTGGCTCACGGGCTCTAGAGCGCAGGCTCCGTAGTTGTGACGCATATGGGCTTAGTTGCTCCGTGGCATGTGGGATCTTCCTGGACCAGGGCTCGAGCCCGTGTCCCCTGCACCAGCAGGCAGATTCTTAACCACTGTGCCACCAAGGAAGCCCTCTGAGTGTGTTTTAAACCCCAAACTAGGTTGCTGTGTTTATTCCATGGTGGGAAGATGCTAGGAGGGTGTCTAGGACTGCCCTCTAGTGTCTGTGACCCTATTAAAGCCTGTGAGATTTTCTTGTGAAAAAATGATGTAGTCTCACAATTTAGATGACCTTTTCATTACAGAGTTCCCAAATTTGAGTTGGTCTCTCTCACGTTTATCACCATCTTTATTTCCTTGTGGTAGCTTTGCAAATCAGGTAAAAAGGGAAAAAGAAGAGAGACATAAAGGAGAGAAGGAAGGAAAGAAGGGAGGAGGGAGGGAAGGAAAGAGTTTGCCCATAAAAACAGTATTTCATATTGTCCCAGCTAGCTATTAATCAAATCAGATTTCCATGTCACTCGTGCAAGGACTCTATTCTACTCAATCTCATTGGCCTACCTAACTTTGTTGTTTGTTTATTCCTTTTTATCCCATCAACAAATATGAGCACCAACTGTGTCTTAGGTACTGTGCCAGCCCTGGAGATACACTTGTGAATTTAAGAGATATAGTTCTTCCCTTCCTGGAGCTTATGATGCAGTGAGGAGATAGCAACCTGATAAGAATATAATTAAGTGGATAAGTGCCAGGAGCAAAACTAACAGGGTGTGGTTAGAGAAGAATGGGTGTGAGGAAGATTTTAGGAGAGCGTTTTCCTTCAAAGAACATGGCCACATGATCAACCAAAGAATGAACTGGACTATTAATGATGCAACTTTAAAAAAAGATGTGGTTGTTACTCTGCTCACTCCGATCTGGAAAACAAGGGACCCTATGGCTTGGGGTCCCTTGGGGCCCCTGACTTAGAAAAGTTCAATCTTAGCAGAATTCATCTGTGCTAAGACATGGAACCAAGTTAGGACGTTTAGAGCCCCTATAGAATGCCATATGCCTCCTATGGTATCCGTGCATTTTGTCATCTGTGTAACTTACATACAAAGGCTTCCTGCTTACCATGACAGTTAAGTTATCTGTACCCATGACCTTGATCACTTTAATTCTCTCTGTGCAGGAATGTCCTAGTCCATTTCCAGGGTTAGCAGTCTTTTTTTTTTTAACATCTTTATTGGAGTATAATTGCTTTACAATGGTGTGTTAGTTTCTGCTTTATAACAAAGTGAATCAGTTATACATATACATATATCCCCATATCTCCTCCCTCTTGCATCTCCCTCCCACCCTCCCTATCCCACTCCTCTAGTTGGACACAAAGCCCCGAGCTGATCTCCCTGTGCTATGCGGCTGCTTCTCACTAGTTACCTATTTTACATTTGGTTGTGTATATATGTCCATGCCACTCTCTCACTTCTTCCCAGCTTACCCTTCCCCTCCCTGTGTCCTCAAGTCCATTCCCTATGTCTGCGTCTTTAGGGTTAGCAGTCTTTGAGAGAACAATTTGAAGGCTGCAAGTGAATTTCTTGTCTTCTACTTAGATTGCTTGAAACGTAACTAATTGACTTAAGTTAACCTTTCTGGTTTTTATTGTTTCGACTTATTAAAAAATGTGTCCTTTTCCCAGAGGCCTCTGGGCACACACACAAAAAAATAGAAATATGACAAGTTAAATTAAAACCAGCAGATGAAAATTAAAACACTCTCATAAAAGAAAAAGAAAGATGCCAAGTAGCATTTCTGGAAGGAGAAAACTAAACCAAATGGATTAAGCTTAGCCATTTTTCAACTAGTTTGCGAGGAGGACTTGCTCAATGTAGATTTAGAGTGACTTCCTATGAAATCCCTGAAAAACCTGTGCCACTACGTATTTTCATACCAAATTGTGGAAATAATGGTAATCCCAGGGAGAGAAGGGCTCTAAACCTTAATTCTTTTTATAGTGATGTTAAGATTGCTGTCTAGCCCTTAGTCACAGTGTGATCTCATTCACGTGAATCTCACTCTTGGGAGGTGAGAGATTAGCTCTAAACACAGTTAATGTTTCTCTACTGAACTCTAATCCTTGCTGTCAGCTGTCCTACTATGATTCTGTTTAGAAACCATTGCTGCTTATACGTGCAGAGACAGTAGGTATTAAGAACATGGGTTCTGGAGCCAGATATCTGGGTCCATAGCTCCGCTTTGTCGCTTAGCTGTGTGACCATGGGCAAGTTACTTACCATCTCTGTTTCCCCAACTGTAAAATGAAAATACTAACAGTATATCATATGGAGTTGTGCGGACTGACTGAGTTAAAATACGTCAACCTGTGAGGGTCCATATGAAAAGCATTATGAGTGTTAGTCATTATTATTACTTACGCTTCTGATTGCTTATAGATTACTCATGGAATTATGTCATCTTTCCTTTCAATTATCCACATGTGCCTACCCTTCACTGGGGAGCTCGGGTGCTCACTGTGTCCTGCTGCCTTAGTTGATCCTTCTCAATTAACACTCCTTTGGGCAATATCAGGTTGTAGAGAGGTTACCAAATAATGCTGAGTATTTTCCGGATAAGAAACGATGTTTGAGGCATATTACTTTGACAGCTTTGTAAATGAGGGAGAAATAGAGAATAGTAGTTACATAAATATATTAGTCTACTTGTGAAAAAATAAAGGTCAGAATTAGGATGGTGCAATGCAGTGGAGATGGGTAGTGAAAAGGTTTTGTTTTCATGCTTTCAATATGTGTGTAGTTGCAATTTTCTTTTTATTTATACTTCATGAGGTATAGAACTTCTTGAACCTGTGGGTTAATATCTTTCATCTTTAAAAAAATTCTCAGTTATTATCTCTTCAAGTATTCCTTCTTTCCCACTGTCTCTCTCATCTTCTTTCAAGATTCCAATGAGTGTATGTTTGACCTTCTCACAGTAGAGCCTCTATTGTTATTTTATGTTGATATTTTCCATCTGTTTAGTTCTACATGTTTCATCTTAATATTTTTCTTGTGATTTATCTACCAGTTCACTGATTAGCTCTATAATTAGGACAAATCTGCTACTAAATTGGTCCATCAAATTCTAAAATTTGGTTAGTGTACCCTTAAGTTAAAGAATTGCCCTAGGTTATTTTATTTTTATAGTTTCTAGCTCTCTGTCAAAGATCTCAATCTTGGTTTTTGTTTTATTAAACATTTTTGGAGTTATTTTAAAGATTGTCTGTTAACTTCATTATGTGAATTATGGGGGAGGGGTTTATTTATATCACCTGTTGTTTCTCTTGTGTTTTGATCACATTATCTTGTTTACTTGGTTGGGTGCCTTTCAAATAAGAACATATTAAAAAAATTAAATGCCAGATATCATATATGAAAAACTACACAAGTAACTTGAGCCCTGCAATGATGTCCTCTTCATTCAAATAGAATTTAACACTTATTTTTGGCAGGCGACTATGAGCAATCATACCACTCACTCATTTTAATCAATTTCCAGGGATTGAGATGACTTGAAGCTGAGCTTCAGTCCCTGGGAGGGTCAATCTATTTCCAATTCCTCCTTAGAGCATAGACTTTTAGAATCTCAACACTAAATATGGAGTATTTGCCATTGAACAACCTCTTTGCAAGACCATGGATTACGATTTTTGTTCCCTTTGTCCGTAAGTCCTATCCACCCCAGCCTCTCAGTATTCCATTTCACTAGAGGAATAGAAAATTCTTCTAGGGCAAAATGCCTCCAGATATTGGCTACACTCTCTGAATTTCCTTCTTCTATTGGACACTGGCTTGACAATTCCTTAATGACTTATAAATGCTCCTATGTCTTTAAGACTATTGAAAAAGTACTTTGTCAATATTTTATTTTATTTTATTTTATTTAAAAAAATTTTAAATTAATTTTTGTTGGAGTATAGTTGATTTACAACGTTGTGTTAGTTTCTGCTGTACAGCAAAGTGAACCTATTCCCATATAGGTCGTTACAGAGTATTGAATAGAATTCCCTATGCTATACAGTAGGTTCTTATTAGTTATCTATTTTATATATAATAGTGTGTATATATCAATCCCAATCTCCCAGTTTATGCCCCTCTCTTTCCCCCTTGGTAACCATAAGTTTGTTTTGTATATCTATGACTCTATTTCTGTTTTGTAAATAGATTCATTTGTACCATTTTTTTTTTTAGATTCTACATATAAGCAATATGGTATTTTTCTTTCTCTGTCTGCTTTGTCAATATTTTAAAATTATACTTAGCAGGAGGGTTAGTCTGAAATATTTAGTCTGGTATTATCAGAGTTTGAATCTGGATAATTAGTTTGAACTATGGTACTACTCCTTTTAGAAATGTAAAAAAAAAATCTAATGTTGGGGGAATTCCCTGGTGGTCCAGTGGTTAGGACTTGGAGCTTTCACTGCCATGGGGGCGGGTTGAATCCCTAGTTGGGCAACTAAGATCCCACCAGCCACGTGGCACAGCCAAAAAAAAAAAAATCCAATGTGGGACTCAGTTTAGGGAAAAGAATTTAGCTTAAAATGTTTCAAATTTGAAGTAATATCTATATACTCATTTAGAGTTGTCCAATAGCTAGTTTGAAATACAGGACAGAATCTTCATAAATAAGTCAACTTATTCTTGCATTGGATTTTGCATGTGTAGAAAACTACTTACCAAAGTAGGTTTTGAGCAATTATCTCTTGCTCAGAAGTCCAAATTGCAGACATAATAGGTGGCCCATGATATGATAAGGGGTTACTAATATTTATTGATCATGAGCTTTATGGTTTGCTTTGCCCTTTATATACATAATCTCTTTTAACATATTTTTAAATATTCCATTTTAAAAATAAGGAAACCTAAATTTTATGGGGTTAAGTAACTTGCAGGAGGATACTTGTCTGGTAAGTGGTGAAACCTGATGATAAATCACAGGATTTCTATCTGATTCCCAAGAACTTACCTTTTCTATCAACCTATTTCTCTTTTTTAGGTTTGGGACAAGACACTATATCAGACTCTTGGAAAAGTTAACATAAAAAGCACTAAAAGAACTGCTGTTGCTGAGAGGGCCTAGAGGCAATAGCAACAAACAAACCCAGGAACCAGATCTGGGTTTCTAATACCATTGTCCAATAGAAGGAATTCAGGTCCTTTGGAGAAACAGCTGATTCTAAGGCTGGAGAATGTAATATACAAGATTAACCTGGGGTATCTTGTAGCACAGAAAATAAGGAAGTGCTCAAAAACCAAACTGATGGGATATGTCAAGGGGACACAAGAGTCAACTGAAAGAGCTCCCACAGGCTACTTGAAAAGCAAAATAAATAATATAGTATTGGATTATAACCCAAAGTCTAAAATAAATAATTCTGAGCCCTGTTATGGGCTGAATTATATCCTCCCCCCCAAAAATTATTTGCTGAAGCCCTAACCCCCAATGATATTATATTTGGAAATAGGGCCTTTAAGGAAGTAAATAAGGCTAAATGAGGTCATAAAGGTGGGGTCCTAATCCCGAAGGACTAGTGCCCTTTTAAGAGGAAGAGACACCAGAAATCCTTCTCACTTGGCATGTGCACAGTGAGGATATGGTGCGAAGGCAGCCATCTGCAAACTGAGGAGAGAGGTCTCATCAGGAACCAACCCTACTATTACCTTGACCTTAGAGTTCCAGCCTCCAGAACAGCAAGAATATTAATTTCTATTATTGAAGCCACCCAGTCTATGGTATTTTGTTATGGCAGCCCTAGTAGACTAATGCAAGTCCATGCTAATATAAATGATTGAATCAACAGATAAGTGGGGAGAAGAGACAAATTCCTATACATTAGAATTTTTAAAAAATGTATGTGGATACTGCCCCCTTGAGGAGGTGGAGCACAACTCCCTACACTGTGTGCAGTGACTTTCTTCCAAAGATACAGTATGGAAAGGGGGTAAAAGTACAGAAGATTAGCATCATCAGTGGTAATTCATGTTGATAATGTACCCTTGATATGACGTAGTGAGAATGGCACTTTACCTCCCCCAAACTATAATCCCAGTCGAAGCAAGTGAAAAACATCAGGCAAACCCAAATTGAGGGACACTTTACAGAATTTCTCCAAAGTGTCCGGGTCACCCAAAAGAAGCAAAGTCTAAAACTGTCCCAGTTTAATGGATCCTAAGGAGACATGATGACTAACTGTGATGTGGGACCCTGGATGGAATCCTGGAGCAAAGGACTAGGTAAAAACTAAAGACATCTGAATAAGGTATGAGCTTCAGTTAATAACCATGTGTCAATATTGGTTCATTAGTTATGACTAATGAACATATTCATGATAGATCTTCACAGGGGATACTGGGCACAGGGTATATATGGAAACTACCTGTACTTTTTTTTTTTTTGGTAAGCTTTCTGTAAATCTAAAGGTGTTCTAAACTAAACAGTGTATTTAAAACAAAAATGTGAAATGGTGCATTTGTTATGTCTTCCACACGACTTATATTGTTTCTCTGAATATTCCAAAATGAATATTCACTTACTTTGTCTTGGGAGCAGAGTTTAGCTTAGTTTTGTTTCTTCTCACTGAGCAGGGCCCATGTGTAGTCCATATTCTGCCACATCTTGGTAGAAGCCCAGCTGATAAAGATCTGGGGGAGAGGGGAAGGGGGAGGATCAGCAGGAAATTGAGCATGTTTATCTGCACGAATAAGGAATTCTTGTAGGTATATTTTAAAGATTCATGTGAGTCCTCATGCTTGACACATCTTCACAGTTTTATTCTTCTCTCTCTTTCAATTTTTTTCTCTTTCTGAAAATCCCTGAAAAAAATACTTGCTTTTAGATGTTTTGGATTAAATTCTCTATTGTCTTTTTCCTTTGAATCCTCTTGTTCTCTTTTCCCACAGAGAAACTCCCTGTTTTTTTTCATTTTATTTTAAGATTATGTTACTGAACCAGATGATACAGTTTCATCCTTTGCTTCTCAGGCTTAAAAGAAAGAAAGAAAGAAAAAAATGCCCGTGCTGTGGGATTTAGCAAACACTTCTCTCTTCTCTTCCAGACCCTGTCAGCTGCACTTTTCCAACCGCAGTCAAAGTGGATCGACAACTCCAAACCCTGTTCCTCCTGGATTTTCGTGCTGGCCGTCAACCAAGAACTGGCTCCAGCTGTACTGGCCTCTAATTTGCTTAACTCTTTCCTCTTCTTTACTCTTATGTTGAGAGTTAGAGACGGAGGAAAGGAGATTCATTCATTCTTCCCACAAGTATTTATCGGACACCTATTATATGCCAGCCACTGGGGTTACAGCAGTGAATAAGGCAGGCGAGGTCCCTGCCCATAGAAGCCACATTGTGAAGGATGGGTAACATCATGGCGCACTTATTATTGCTACAAGATTTATTTGCACGCGTGCTTTCATTTAGTGCTGATGATGTAGGCACTACTGTAATCCTCATTTACCGAGACACAGATGCCAATTGACTTACCCAATATCATGCAGCTAGTAAGTGACGGAGACACTTTAAATCAAAGGACTCAGATTCCAGAACGCTTGGATTCCTAACCATGATAATATTGATAAAATTGTCCTGTTGTGTAGATAAATATGGTCCTATTTCCATCTTTCTCTTTCGACTCTAAAAAAAAATTAAATGCTGCTTCTAAACAATATCTGTAGTCTCATGACAATTCGAAAAAGAAGAAGCAGTTTGTTTTTTTTTTTGAAGAAAATGGTGCCGTTGGCATTCAGTAGTTGCTTTTGTAGCATCCATCACCTCTCCCATTTCTAGGGTGAACCACAGCCCCCCGCCCCCACCCTATTGCAGAGTATCCAGGTGGTTCAGGTGGGCTGAACCCAGCAGGAACTCTACGGCGGGGCTCTGAGTGGCGTTAAGCCAAACAGCCTGTGCATCTTTCTGGCCGTGTGATTGGTGGGGGGATGAAGCTCGTGCCCCAGGCATAAACCAATCAATGCCTGGCATTCTAATAGCTACTATGATTGGTTCAGGTTTATAGAACGAGAGATGCGAGGTGAGGCACTTTCTCCTCCAGGTTTGGAAAGAGGTGGTACGTAACCGCAGTTGCTGGCAGCCATCCTGGAGGAGGAACTGAAAGTACAGGTAAACGGAGCTAAAGTTCTAATTTCACCGCGTCTGATGTCTTCCTCACTCCTCGACTTTTCAGGTACGTGAGTCCTAAATACTCTACGTTAAGTCACTTTGACTTGGAGTTTCTTTTAGTTTCATTCAAAATCGTGCCATCTGACAGATGATTTCTTATATTAGGCATATACACCGAAACATTTAAATAGACCTTTAAAGAACAAATTTTATAAGAAACGAAAACAGAAGCAAACAGAAAACTCCACTGAATTATCCAAAGGGCTTCAAACGTCCAGAGAACATTTGCAAACAAATTTGGATCTCTGATTTATGTGGGGAAAAAAAAAAAAAAAAGTAAAGTACATCTAGACCTGAGATTCCTTTGTTTTACACGTGAAGATAATCAAGATTGCGGCTCATAACTTGGGCCCAGATGTAACAGATGCCCAGTTAATTGGCCCTCGCTATACTGGGTTCACATTTTAGCACACAATTGTCTTGGATTTTGTTGCTAAAAACACTCCTGTTTTTGCCAAACAACACTGTTTTGGAGGTTTGCCACCACAAACACAGAGCTTGCTGTGAGGAAGATTTGTGCGTTTGGCGGGACCACGAGATTATAATAATGTGAGAGGCAAGACAAACTTGTATGTCTTCAATTAGTCATACATTAGCCAGCAGATTTAAAACAGCGGCTTCGTTCTCATTAACGAGCAGCTAAGAGTGGAGATACTAGTGAAGCGATTTAGGACCTGAAAGTGCACGGGAAGTTACGTTCTGAGTGGGTACAGTTCCAAGGACATTCTCTCCACGTCCAACTTCATGTTCTACAGAGATCTTAGCCTCTAAGGACACAAGACCAAAGCTAATTAGGAATCAGTTGAGATGCAGCCCAGTAAGCCTCGACTTTTACCAAATTGGGAAGATGGCAGTCAGGAGCAAAGTTAGCTCTCTAAACTGAGGCAATCCATGGTGCTTTCAGCTTCCCTGTTAGCTTAGCTGGCCCAAGAAGGCTCTGTAGGATAGCACCATGAAAATGGCAGCTCGCCACTCTGCTCTTAGAACAAAATATGAAGAAAATAGAAATCTGCCTGGCAGTGGTAAAAACAAACAGATGGTTAGAAGATTTTACCTTCCATTTTTATTTCTTTTAATGTTAACTTCTGTATCTGACACTTGGGCCATGGATAGGCTTCAGTCATATATTTATTCCCACAGGAATAAAATAAACCGGGATCTCTGCCCTGTTCTAGTAAAACTAAAGAGGGTGCAACTCGTGTGTAGCACAAATGTGACTTCCTCTGAAAGCAGCGCCTGGGCTCTGAACACATGGTGCTACCAAAGCCAGGGTTTATGGGTTGTGTGGAACTTGGAATGTATTTTTTGATAGGAACAAATGCGATTAGCCCAAAGGCCAGCCCACCTGGTTTGCTCATAATGGCTTCATAAGGGAACCGTCTATTACAAAACCCAGCCACGGTGTTAACGGTGCTTCTGGCGGGAAACGGTTCAGACCACGCTTGGGTTGCTGTCCTTCTCTCTGGCAGCAGTGGGATTGGGGTCCTCCTTGGCTGTTGCATAGGGACACAGAGTTGGTTGAACCCTGTGGAGAAGGTTGTTGATGGGTGGGAATAGGCAGGGACTCAAGTACGGAAGCAAATAGGATTGAGGGACTGTGAAAGAGAAGACTAGAGAGTGAGGGGATGAGAAGGTTGGAGGCTCGTAACAGCATAAGCCCTAAGGTCTCTGCTTATGACTTGTCTCCTTTTCAAAAAATTCTTATCTTTGAGGACAATATCAAGGATGCAGATGTTCCTAAGGTCACCTCATAGACAAAGGAAATGATGGGGCATTAGTTAAATTTAAAGAATTGGGGGTTCCAGGGAATCTTGACATAAGCCTGGGCTCTTCTAACACAGTTGTTACCAACCAGGGTTCTTGGCTTCCTTAATCAATAGAAATTGATCGGAGGCCAGACAAGAAATTCAGGCAAGACTTTATTAGGGCCCCTGCTGCAGCAGAGGGGAGTGAGAACAAGCAACAAGTTCCCTTGCTGAGGGAGGCAAGCTGGTTCCCTATATGGGGTGAGGGTAGGGATGGGTCCAGGGGTCGGGCCGGAAGGGTGGCTTAGGTGTTTTGCCCACCCCTTAGGTGGTGTTGAGTGCAGGGGGCATGCACAGTACCCTGCTTTTGCTCCTGACACCTTTTTTTTTGCTCCCGGCTCTTCAGAAGTGGCAGTTGGGCTTTTTTTGGTCTTTTTGTATCTTTTGTCCAGAATTTGCCCCAACTGTACACGCACACAGTTATTTTTAGTCCCTTATAGTTTACTTGTATTTTGTAGCTCGAGGAGACATTTGTCCAGGTGCAAGCATTGCAGCACTGCAGCAAAGGGTCCCAGGCCTGTCTCACAATGAACTATAGAATTCTGATTTTATTGAACACCTCATCAGAGTTTCGTGTATTGGACTTCTCAGCAGTTACGGCCATCAGAAAGAAAAGTCAAAATTGAATAGATGTCAAACTTTACCCCGACATGGACATCACTGTAACCAAGGCCTCATTATAATTTCATCTTATTCAAGGCAAAACAATATTCAGCTGCTTGTTGAAATGTGAGCAGAGTTCAAATTTTATTTTTCTTTATTTGTCAATTTTAACTTAGTCCAATTTTTATTTCCGGAAGTACACATTAATTTTTGCATGGAAAACACAACTACACATCTTCTAAATGGTTGGTCTATGTGAACAAAAACCATCTACAGTGAAATATATAAACTTGGGAGAAAGATCCATACTGTCAAAGCATTCATGTCCCCCAAACCGCCAAGATTCATTGCCCTACAGGAATGAAAGTACAGGCATTAATTTTGGGTCCACTTTGTAGTTAGTTGTAATGTGATGGGTGGCTTTTGAGAGGGGCTGAAGAGTTTTCAGCAGCATTCAAACGGTGATTTTAGGGCTTATTCATTTGAAAGTACTAAATGCCTCAGTTCCTGTTTTAAGATGACAAATGCAAATTTTAAATATACTTGTGGGGTTTTTTTAAGTTTGAATTTTTATTTTTTAAATTTATTGAAGTGCAGTTGATTTGCAATGTCATGTTAATTTCTGCTGTACAGCAAAGTGATTCAGTTATATATATACATATATATATATGCACACACATTCTTTTTCATATTCTTTTCCATTATGGCTTATCACGGGATATTGAATATAGTTCCCTGTGCTGTACAGTAGGACCGTGTTGTTTACTTGTGGGGTTTTAACCTATGACTTAGTTTATGAAAGAGAAATATAGTTGTAAATGTATAATATTTATATATAACATATATTTGTATATAACATTATAATATTCATATTATAGGTATTGTTTAAGCTGATAATAATCCCTGATTGTTAAATTATTATTTTTTGCTATGACACTTGGTCCAGGTTATTGTTAATGAAAAAGTGTCACTTTCTGCCATCTTTCTGCGTCACTGTCATGGTGCCCATGAAGGTCCTGGCTGATGCTCTCAAGAGCATCAACGATTCTAAAAAGAGAGGCAAAGCCCAGGTTCTCATCAGGCCATCCTCCGAAGTCATCATGCAGTTTCTAACTGTGATGATGAAGCATGGTTACATTGGCGAGTTTGAAATCGTTGATCACAGAGCTGGGAAAATTATTGTGAGCCTCACAGGCAGGCTAAGCAGGTGTGGAGTGATCAGCCCCAGATTTGACGTGCAATTCAAAGATCTGGAAAGATGGTAGAATAACCTGCTCCCTTCACGTCAGTTTGATTTCATTGTACTGCCAACCTCAGCTGGCACCATGGACCATGAAGCAAGCTGAAAACACACAGGAGGGAAAATCCTGGGATTCTTTTTCTAGGGATGTAATGCATCTGTGCACATAAAATGCCTCAGTGGACACACACACACAGAGACACACGCAAAGTATAATGTGTAAGCTCTTTAGAATTGGGAACTCTACCTTCCATGTTCTTTGAATCTCCTTAAGACCCAACCTCTTCCTCTCCATCTTTTTATATAAATCAGAACCTATTCTATATCCCGGCAGTGTAAGTACTCACTCGAGGTCTGAGTATCTTTCTTTACTCTGGTCTTCTTATCACCTCCATCTACTCAGTATTCTAGTTATTCTTTTCAGGTGTTGCTCTCTTTGTCAATATCAACTGTTAATCCTCTTAATTCTTTCTGATATTCCATTGTAATCAGCTTTGCTCACTTTACCAGCTTTCTGTTATCACAGCCTTCTTGAAATCCCACCCCCCATGCTCCAGTCTCCTTGCGGGCAAGAAAAACTTGAACATAAACATTTGATAACCATCACCTGAGCACACTTTGTATATGTCAGGCAATAGGATAGGTTCTGGGGATAAGATACAGTCTCTGCCCTCAAAGAGTTAAAATCCAGGCAGATTAAGCAGCCTGGTAGACTCTTCCAGGAACTTCTGTCTCTCTGCTAGGAAGGGAAAGGGCTGTTGTGAATGAATAGTTTGGGTGCTACCCACCCTGCCTTATTTACCTATCAAGTGTGCCCCAGAGCATTGTATGGGTGCTAAGTAAATATGCCATTCCCCAGTCTCACTTTACAGAGGGCCAAGCAGACGGGCAGAGGTGGTGGCCATTTTATAAATAAATTCATTTCAAAAATTAAACAGTCCAAGAACATTCCAATTTTCCTACCAAAAAGTCCCATTCCTTTTTGACCACTGTGATATGTGTCCATACTTACAGAAAGATTGCTTTGAACTTTATTTAATTGGCAAATCAGTCAGTCCACAAAAGTTTACTGAGCAGAGGTTGTGATCTGCCAGATTCTGGGGACACAGCAGAGAACAAAGCCAAGACCCTGCCCTCAGGAGTTTGTAAGCCACCAGGGAGAGAAGAGATGGGGGATCTGTTACATCGTCATTGAGCTCATTTCTCTTAGGCTTGGTCTGATTTAGTTCATGTCACATAAGTCTATAGATTGCTGGTTTGGTTTGCTCAGTGGAAGCAAACCTGGAACTCAGAACTTCCAAGCCTGCAGGGTGGGACAAGACCCCTTAAAGTGGTTCACTCCGCAACAGTGACAATGGCTTCTTCTCTGCTCTCCTGTTGATTTTACTGGCTTTGTGTGGGTTGCTTTTCAGTGGAGAGACAGTGGTAACCTTAACTTCCCTGAACTGAGTCACAAGGGTCTTCTTTTGCCAAATTCTTCTACGAGATAGACTGTCTCCCATTCCTTGTGTACTCCTGTGAAACTCATAAAGGTGGACATAATCCACAATGTGACTAAGTTTTTCCAGAGGGGTTTTGATTTCTGGGAAAACAAATGGCAAACAAAAGTCTGGGGTACAGCCTTCAAAGCACTGAGAAGGCAAATATCTAAGCAGAGTGGGGTTTGAGCCGTGTCAGTCCACTCCTGGCCTCACCCTCGTACAGCCGACAATTCACTCCTCACTGAGGTCATGACATGTCCCTCCATCCTCATTCAGGACCCTATGCAAACGTGTGCTGGCAACAAGGACCGTCTTCAGATGGCACTATTAGTCTCTCTTGTTCTTTCTAACACTGTGACTTCCAGAGGGGATGAATACCATTCTGGCTAGGTGGTGTTCTGATGGATTGGGGGGTCTATCTAGTTCTTTTAGTCACCCCTCTACAACGTGGGAAAGAAGGACACCCCTGTTACTGACTACCTGTGCCTGGCACTCTCTGATGCTTGAGGAGGGACAGTCTTCTAGGCTGATGAGGGTGCCCACTCACTGCTGTGATGGTTAATTTTATGTGTCCCCTTGGCTGGGCTGTAGTGCCCAGATATTTGGTCAAACGGTACTCTGGGTGTGTCTGTGAGGGTGTTTTGCATGAGAGTAACATTTAAATGGATGGACTTTGAGTAAAGCAGGTTGCCCTCCATAATGTGGGTGGGCCTCACCTAATCAGTCGAAGGCCTCAATAGAACAAAAGTTCGACTTCCCCCAAAAGCAAGAGGAAATCCTGCCAGCAGACAGCCTCTGGACTTGAACTGCAACACCAACTCTTCCTTGGGTCTCCAGCGTGCGAGCCCACCCTTCAGATTTTGGTTGCCAGCCTGCGTAATTGTGTGAGCCAATTCCATAAAATACATCTCTCTTCTCTCTCTCACTCTCTTTTTTAATAAATTTATTTATTTATTTTTTGTCTGTATTGGGTCTTCGTTGCTGCATGCAGGCTTTCTCTAGTTGCAGAGAGCGGGGGCTACTCTTCGTTGCGGTGCACGGGCTTCTCACTGCGGTAGCTTCTCTTGTTGCAGAGCATGGACTCTAGGCACGTGGGCTTCGGTAGTTGTGGCTCGTGGGCTCTAGAGCGCAGGCTCAGTAGTTGCGGAGCACGGGCCCTAGAGCGCAGGCTCAGTAGTTGTGGCGCATGGGCTTAGTTGCTCCGCGGCATGTGGGATCTTCCCGGACCAGGGCTTGAACCCATGTCCCCTGCATTGGCAGGCAGATTCTTAACCACTGTGCCACCAGGGAAGCTCCTCTCATTCTCTCTCCTCTCTCCTTCTCCCTCTTGTACACACTGTCTACACACACACACACACGCAGTACATCCTAGTGGTTCTGTTCTGTGGAGAAGTCTGACTAATATACTTAGTCAGTAGATATCAGGGCTCCCAAGTGTCCTCACAGGGAGTCCTTTGGCCCCCAAACTTTGGGATGCTATCTCTCTAACCGAGTGATGGCACATGTATCATGGCCCCTCCCTGAACTGAAGAGGCAGTCATGAAGTTTGGAGGGTGCAGAAGAATATGGAGGAAGGATTGTTCCACATAGCAACCTGGGGCGGCTGAGCCCATGTACTGTGCCTGTGCCGTGGCAATACCCCAGCTGACCCCTGGGCCCATTCAAAACATTAAATGCAATCCACCCAAACTTTGAGTGGCCTTAGATCTGCCATGACATTGCGTTATGCGGCCAACTAGTGGACATGTCCATGGATTGACTGACTGAGTTAGTTAGAGGAATTTGGACCATTGGAACCCCTTCTCGTCTTGATCAAGTTGAGCAATTAACACCAGGGACTTTAAAATGAAATGTGACCTGCTTGCTAAAGGAGGATATGGTGGCAACAATAAACCATCTATGAGCTGTTCTTCTACCCAGGCTCACAAGGAGGATATGTTCATGGGGGGAGAATATATGGCTATAGCAAAGGTTAATAATCTCCTTGTACCCTGGCTTGACCTGTGCTGGGATTACATTTTTTCCTTGCTTTCCCTATGGGGATATCCTCCAGAAGAAGGTGACTCTTTTTTTTTTTTTTTTTTTTTTTCTTTTTTGGCGGTATGCGGGCCTCTCACTATTGTGGCCTCTCCCGTTGCGGAGCACAGGCTCCGGATGCGCAGGCCCAGCGGCCATGGCTCACGGGCCCAGCCGCTCCGCGGCATATGGGATCCTCCCAGACCGGGGCACGAACCCGTATCCCCTGCATCGGCAGGCGGACTCTCAACCACTGCGCCACCAGGGAGGCCCTACTCTTAACTGACATGTTTCTTGCAGTCGTCCCACTTTTCAAAGAGCTCTGCTTTCTTACAGTGTGTTCCACTCTGCCTCCTGCCCCTCCCCCCTTTGTTTTTTTTTAATATTTATTTAGGCTGTGTTGGATCTTCGTTGTGGCACGTGGGATCTCTAAGTTGTGGCATGCGGACTCTTAGTTGTGGCATACATGTGGGATCTAGTTCCCCAACCAGGGATCGCACCCAGGCCCCCTGCGTTGGGAGCGCAGAGTCTTACCCACTGGACCACCAGGGAAGTCCCTCCCCTCCCACTGTTATCAGTTGAGCTTTGTTTCCACTGGTGGCTCTTGTTCTGATAGCAAGTGTGTACAAGCCATGGGCCTATTTACTCAGTCAAGTCCAATCAGAAGAGCAGTGATTCAAATCCTGTTGGGGCCACCTTATTTAACTTAGTGAATTAAATACTTAGGGATAAGAGATGTATCTGGCTAGCTCAAGCTGACAGGAAGATTCTCTCTGATTGATATATTTTAAAAACACCATCAATATCTAACTTTAAACATGCCCACTATAACTTTCACTTCTCATCCAAGAAAGATAATCAAAATAATATTCTTGGGGAAAGGCTTGAGCACAGACTAAAATGTATTCTTCTTTCCCCTGTACCACCTAAAGGGAAATAATTGCAAACAGAATTTGAAGTCCTTGCCTGTTAGTCCCATACTGAAGGTACACTCATCACTGGATCAAGAGCTGTCACCCTGTTTGTCAAGAAGGCCTTCTGGTTCCACAGATCACCTAAGCATATAACATCCCCACAGGTTACCTGGCCCCAAATATCTCCCAGTTTAGCTGACCACATAATATCAGAATTCAGTCCTCATTTTGTATCCCAATGTTGTAAAGCATTGTTCAAGAATAGTAGTTCACCACCCTGGCTATG
Source organism: Mesoplodon bidens (assembly GCF_964165515.1). NCBI lineage: Eukaryota > Metazoa > Chordata > Mammalia > Artiodactyla > Ziphiidae > Mesoplodon > Mesoplodon bidens. The sequence continues at coordinate 6,529,446 of NC_138178.1, read as the reverse complement.
CCCCAGAATCACTTGTGGAGTTTGAAAAACTGTATGTGTGCCCAGGCTCCATCCCTGAATAGTCTGATTCAGTAGATCAGGGATGAGGCCCAATGAGCTGTAGTCTTAACTTCACAGTGATTCTGTTGTCAGACAGAACAGCCCACTGTCCTAGGCCTTCTGGTTCCGTCTGCCTACTGTGCACAGACCGTCAGCCATATGGATTGCATCAACTGAAACTCAAATGAGAACTCCAGAGTAGCACCTCTTACCCAAAAAGACACATGCTCTTTGTATTCACGACAGAATTCAGTTGTAATGACTCACCGTGGCTCGCTGGCCAGAACCCTCCCTTTGGCATCCATCATCATTCCCTTCCTGCTGGTCCCCTGCCATCCCTGGCACCACTATTACCCTAACAGCTGGTCAGTATTAAGGAAGCTATTACCATATACATATAAGGAGTTTTATAACTAGTGCTGGGCCCTGGGGAGAAGGAGTAAGGGGGGGAATTTGTGGGTCTGGGCTGGCCTCCAGATACAATGTACGTTCTGCTCAAGCCAGCTGCTGGAAGACCACAACTTCTGGGTCTCTGAGGTAACAAGAGATGCTATCTTCAAGGTCTTCACACCTCTGTGCATTCTATTAATGCTTATCTAGATCACCAAGGCCCAAGACTCCCTTCTCCAGCTCACATCCCTGAGTGTGTGCTGGAAGAGGTTGTGGGCATCCAATAGCATTAAAATCAGCCACTAGGAAGTGTCTGGGTCAGAGACGTAGGTGCAGGAACTCTTCTTCCACCTCAGAAATGTTCTGGGGAACATTAGGGTTGGCCCTGGGTACACTCTTGTAGGAAAGCTCCATCCCTCCCTTCCTGATGGGAAGGAGTCACACCTGGTGGGAAGTGGCGTCTGCATTCAATAAGCCCTTTGATGACTCAACCCACTAAAATCCATGGGTGCAATTCCTTCTAATAAAAGCCACTGCAACTGTTTTCTTTGACTTGGGGAATGTTCCCAAGACTCTGTGCCCATCCTCTGGTTTCACTTACCCTGGCTTCCTTGGCTTCTAGCTAGGGGTCACCCTCCTACCTATATTTTCTTTCCATCTCTTCTCTTTCATTCTAGCCTCTTTGAATTTCTGATTGGATGTTCTACAGATTTCTGACTTAAATTCCTCTCAAAGATGCTGGTTCTTGGGTCTCTATTGGTCAAGTGACCTTTTCCCCAACACCCTTCCCAGGTTTGGGGGATGGGACATCACAACTCAGGCCCAACACCTAAACTTCCATTTTTGGGGGTAGGTGAAGGGACTACACCCAAAACATCCAGCAAGACTCAGTAGGAAAATTATTGCAACTTCCTGCATGTAGGGAAAAACAGCAGAAGAACACCCAGTCCCAGTGGGGTTTCTTCCTCTGATTGCCATAGCAGTTCCAGGAGGACTGAGTTATTTCTTAATTGCTTCATCATGATCTAACTCCTGACTTCTCGTTTCTTTCATCTTACTAGATTGTTAGCCCTTTGGGGTAAGAGTATTGTACTGTGTGTGCTGTGTGTCCTCATAGTATCTGGTAGAGTCTCTTACTTGGAATATGGGACCAAATTACATCAATATGTTTAAACACTAAGAAATATGCAGATATACATAACTAGTGCTATCTCTATATACAGAGCTAGAAATAAATGGGATGGCCTCAGAGAAATTTCTGTGATTTTAAATGAAATGTACTAGTTGAATAATCAGAGGCCTCTAGGAAGAGTCAGTGAGAATCTACCCAGTCCTTCTAGGAGGGGAGCAGGTGTCTTACAAATCCAACAGAAGGATTTACTGAGAATGGCTGAACTCAGAAATGAGAGCTACGTACAATTACCTGTATATTTTGCCAGATCTCTCCCGCAAAGCTAAAAGGAACATCTAGTGGGTTATGAGGACAATCTTCACTTTTTCTTCATTCATGAACCTATGATCGCACTAACCTAGGTGGGTTAAAGACTCTTGTCTGGAATCTTCTTTCTCCAGGAATTGGCCGTGCACCAGCTGTGCTGTGATGTTTTGTTTGTTTGTTTCAAAGTTCCTGTAACTAAACACAGAAAAGAGCTAGTCTTATGTCACTGCTCCCAGTGTAGTCTCTAACTGATGAATCTTCATGAACTGATTTTTAGGGAAGATTTTGCTTTTCCCCATGTATTTTGCAAATACTGGCTGGACTCTTTAAATTGATGTTGCATCTCTCTGTCTGTCTCTCTCTACCTAGATTAAACTGTGTTTGGAGTCTCCTTGCAGGCTTTATTCTCTTTGGGCAACGAGGTTCTTTTTGTCCAGCTAACATACTCCGTGTGTTGTTTTAAACAGCTTTGGGTGGGGGGTGTTCAGTCACTTTCTGCTTCGAGTCTGAGTTGAACATGGGTTTCCATCTGTGCTGCCACGACACTTGCTGTGTCTCAGAATCCAGCTCTGATGCATTGTCTCCATCCACTCCCACTGGGCTCAAAGGCAGGGCCCCTTGGGAGCTGTGGTTGATACGGGATGAGAAGGAGGGTGGGCACTGCTGTTTGTATCAGTAATTGGAGATGACAGTTGTTCAGTGATGGGGGAAGGGAATGCATTGTAAAAATCCCCTTTAATCGCTAATCATTTTTTAAATCAAAACAATGCATATAATTTAATCAACGTAGAGCCAGTGGTAGATTCTGTGGATGGAGCAGGTTAAGAAAATGTACTAAGGAAATATGATTTTTGTTTCTAAGCATGAGACAAAATAGGAGGAGACAGAGGTAGGAAGGCTGGGGAGGCACTTCTGCAGGAGCCAGGCCTATGGCCGCTTCACTGTGGAGAAAGGAAACACTTGGGACCGGGTAATGGGTTGGAAGGAGTGAGGGAAGAGACACGTGCACCACAAGGTCCAAAGGAACATGAACGCTGCTGCCAACACTTAGAAACCAGAGAATGTGGAAGTGGGATCTTTTGTGGGTTAACAAGCTGCCTTCGTGACAGCCCTTCAAACAAGAGGTCAACTGTCCACGCTCATTGGCTCATATGTTCCTCAGTCTTGGGTTCTTGAGTTGGCCTGAGCCCCAGCGCTTCGCTCTGGGTGCAGACTTTACAGGCTGATTGTTCCCATGCTGCTTACTTTCCTCCAGACTCGCTCCCAGCAGTGCATAGAACTCAGCTTGCTGCCAGCCTGTGTGCATCTTCAAGGACTCGGGTGACTTGCTGCTGCAGTTCTGTGAAAACAATGCTGTATCTTCTCCAAGGGGTATTCCAGATACCCCCCATAGAGCTCCTCTAAAAAGTATAACGGTAAGTAAGTTTTTCATGAATCCATCAAAAAGTCTACCTGGTGGCCTTCTTTTTCAGTTTGCATATGGAGGGGACGGGTTGGGGAAAGGAGTGAGAAACAAGGGGGACAACTCAGGAGATGCATTTGGGGCGATGAAGGGGGGAGTATTTTCTGGTGTGGCTTGGCTTTTGTTTTGTTTTGGAGAGCGGTAAAGCCCGTGGCTCGATTTGGTTTTGATTAGCTGCACTTGCTGAAAAGAGACCCTTTGTCTTGGGCAAAGCCAGAGAGCAGTTGATATAGCAGTAATGTAATCCCAGATACTTGCTTTGGTTTCCTTAATTAAGGCCAACAGTGATAAGCACAGGCAATTCTCTGTAGAGGGAGCTGAGGCAGTCAGTGTAAGGACCTGATTCAAAATGGTGCCAGATTCCAAAGATGGGATTTCAAATGTATCTGGAATTATGGCTCAGTGGATTCTGGTAATGTAGGTGAGCTGTTTAAACCAGAGAGCATGGGTTTCTGAATAGGGCCGAGTTACAGGGTTACGTCTATGTTTTCATGAGGTCCTGGCCAGCAGCTGTGTGTGTGTGTGTGTGTGTGTGTGTGTGTCTTTGTCTATGTGTGTCTGTGTTTTGAGTTTAGTTCTAAGAAGCAGAGTTAGGGAATCAGAGGCCGTCTTGTGTGCTTCCACTGTTCCAAAAACTTTTTTCTCTCTTAACAACTCAGACATTCTAAATCTCATGCAGAAGTATTCAAAAATACCGTAACTGGAAAGACTTGAGTCAAGCCATTAACAGCTTGCTGGCACTAAATAAGGAAATGAAAGATGACCCCACTGGTACTGGGGGATCTTTGTGTGGATTGTGAGGCTTTTCCTAGTCACAAGAAGAGGCTCCCCCATGGTTTGTCATCCCCTGCCACATCTGTCTTCCATGCAACTCACAGCCCCTGGGTACTAAAAGAATAATGAAAATATCCTTTTCTTTTCCCTCCTCAAAAGTTCTGGGACCCACCTTCACCCATCTCCTCTACAAAGAAAACAAAGAAAAAAAGTATGTATTTAAGTTAGGAACAGTTCCAATTCTTAAGGAAATTAAATAAAAATAAAACCCCTCAATTTAAGAATAAATAAAAAAATCTATCATTATGATACCAAGTCAATCACATAGTCCTCATAAGTAATGGATAAAGTTTTAGCACATAAGTCAGTCTTCGAATTGATGACATCACAAATGTCAGTGCATTCAACGGGATAGAAATGTGGAGCATCTCCAATTTTTACTGACAGCACTAAGAGCATTGCATGCTAATATAACTGCATAGCATGCCTTTTATTAAAGCAATTATATTGTATTTTCCATGCTAACTGTCAAGATGTGAAAATACAGAAAACACGCATGGGGAACATTTTTGGTAAATTGATAACATGTCATGTCTTTGGGCTGGAAGATTTTCTCATATTATAAGAACTGCTAATATTTGACCTGACCTATATTTTGGAAATTATGCCGTAGCGATTAATAGTTCTAGAGGCTCTATTCAATTTTTTTTAAATGTCAAATTGGAATAAGTGTGTTTTTTTCCTTATCATGAAATCAACACGTTTATGAAGAAATTAGAATATACAACTAAGCATAACAAAGAAAACAAAAGCAATCAATAAGACTTCCTCCCCAGAATTAAGTCCTCTTAAAACCTTGGTGCATACTCTTCCATGTCCTTTGCTCTGTATGCATGTAGTAGGGTGACCAGTTGTCCCAATTTGATGACTGAGGAGTTTCCTGGGGCCTTCAGTTATCAAACTGATCAGTTCCGGGCAAAACGGGAGAGTTGGTTGTGTAGATGTATTTGTGCATGTGTGTGTGCGTGCACACACACACACGCACGCACACACAAACAAAAACCAACACATACACATGCATTAATAAATATTGTAAAACCATTTTTATTAGAAATGTCAAGTGCTGGGCCAGCCCTAAACTCTTTCCATGCATTATCATGATTCCCAGTATTCAAGAGAGCATTTTTAAAGCTTAGAGAGGCATTTTTTCATTAGCGTGTGTCCTGTTATATGCTGAGTCTGTTTCCTCATTGGGGCAGGGTGGTGGTCAGCCACGTCTATGTATTTTTTTCTGTTTTGTCATTTCCTTCTTAGTTTTAGTTCTGGTTTTCTACATACAGAAATTGTAAAATTTTATGTCAGTGCTATCATTTTCTCACTTTAGGTAATGCTTTGAAAGTCTTTTTTCCATCCCAAGGCCATCTAAAGTCACTTAGAACTTTTACTAATACTCTTAAAATGTTTTTTCTAATTTTTTACTGGGATATATTGATAAATAACATTGTATTAGTCCATGGTATGAAACATAATGATTTGACATATGTATATATCACAAAATGTTTACCACAATTTAATTAACATCCGTCATGTCACATGGTTACAGTTTTTTTCTTACGAGAGCTTTTAAGACTACTTTCTTAGCAACTTTCAAAATGCAATACAGTATTGTTAACTATAGTTATCATGCTGTATATTACATCCCAAGACATTATCTTATAATTGTAAGTTTGCATCTGTTGACTGCCTTCACCCATTTCACCTCACCCCCTGCTTTAGGCAAACACCAATCTGTTCTCTGTATCTATGCTCAGTTTGTGTTTTTATATATCACGTATGAATGAAATAACACAGTATTTGTCTTTCTCTGTCTGACATATTTCATTTCGAAAAATGCCCTCAGGGTCCATCCATGTTGTCACAAAAGGCAGGATTTCCTTCTTTTTTACGGCTGAATAATATTTGTATATTTATATATATATATATGTATATATATATGAATATTCAGCTGTAAAAAATATGGAAATTCATATATATATATCTCCATATATATCACATTTTCTTTATCCATTCATACATCTATGGACACATGAGTTGTTTCTATGTCTTGGCTATCGTGAATCATTCTGCAGTGAACATGGGGACACAGGTAACCTTTTGGAGACAGTTATTTAGTTTCCTTTGGATAAATACCCAGAAGTGGAATTGTTGGATCACGTGGTAGTTTTATTTTTAATTTTTTGAGGAATCTCCATACTGTTTTCCATAGTGGCTGCACCAATTAACATTCCCACTAACAGTGCACAAGTGTTCCCTTTTCTCTATATCCTGACAAGCACTTTTTCTCTCTTGTGATTTTGGTAATAACCATTCTAATAGGTGTGGGTGATATCTCATTGTGGTTTCGATTTGTATTTCCATGATGATTAACGATGTTGAGAACATTTTCACGTGTGTATTGGCCCTCTGTATGTCATCTTTGCAAAAATGTCTATTCAGATCCTCTGCCCATAGCTTAATCAGATTGTTTTGTTTTTGTTTTTTTGGCTTTTTTGCTATTGAATTGTATGAGTTTTTATATATTTTGGCTATTACTCCCCATATGATTAACAAATATTTTCTCCCAGTGCATAGGCCATAGACTGCCTCTTCATTTTGTTGATGGTTTCCTTTGCTGTGCAGAAACTTTTTAGTTTGATGTAATCCCACTTGTTCATTTTTGGTTTTTCCTTTGTTTTTCATGTCAAATCCAAAAAAATCATTGCCAAGACCAATGTCAAGGAGTTTTCTTCTAGGAGATTTATGATTTCATAACTTCTGTTTAGTCTTCAATCCATTTTGAGTTGATGTTTGTGTGCAGTGTAAGACAGTGATCCAGTTTCATTCTTTTGCATGTGACTGTCCAGTATTCCCAGTATAATTTCTTGAAGAGACTCTCCTTTACGCCCCCTGCCTTATATATTCTTGGCTCCTTTGTTGTAAATTAATTGGCTACATACATATGAGTTTATTTCTGGGCTGTCTTTTCTGTTCCATTGGTCTATGTGTCTGTTTTTTGTGCCAATACCATACTGTTTTGGTTGCTATACCTTTGTAATATAGTTGGAAATCAGGAGGCATGATGCCTCCTGCTATGTTCTTTCTCAAGGTTACTTCAGCTATTGAGGGTCTTTGTGGTTCCATACAAATTTTAGGATTGTTTGTTCTGTTTCTGTTAAAAATCCCTTTGGAATTTTGATAGGGATTTCACTGAATCCATAGATTGCTTTGGGTAGTATGGACATTTTAACAATTTAATTCTTCCAGTCCATGAATGGTTATTTGTGTCTTCTTTCATCAGTGTTGTATATTTTCCATGTACAGGTCTTTACCTCCTTTGTTAAATTTATTTTTAGACATTTTATTATTTTGATGCAATTAAAATGGAATTTTTTCTCCTAATTTCTCTTTCTGATAGTTTGTTGTTACTGTATAGAAACCCAACAGATTTTTGTAATTTGATTTTGTAGCCTGCAGCTTTGCTGAATTCTTTTATTAGTTCTAACAATTTTTAGTGCAGTCTGTAGGTCTTCTATATAAAATATATCATGTCATCCACAAATAGAGACAGTTTTACTTCTTCCTTTCCAATGTGGATACCTTTTATTTCTTTTTCTTACCTAATTTCTCTGGTTAGGACTTCCAGTACTATGTTGAATAGAAGTGTCAAGAGTGGGCATCCTTTTCTTATTCCTAATCTTTGAGGAAACACTTTCAATTTTCTACTGTTGAGTATGATGTTAACTGTGGACTTGTCATATATGGCTTTTTTTATATTGAGAAACATTCTCTCTGTACTCATTTTGTTGAGAGTTTTTATCATGAATGGATGTTGAATTTGTCAAATGCTTTTTCTGCATCTATTGAGATGATCAGATAACTTTTGATCCTTCATTTTGTTAAAGTGATGCATCACATTGATTTGCAGATGTTTAAGCATCCTCGTATCCCAGGGATAAATCCCATTTTATCATGGTGTATGATTCTTTTAATGTATTGTTGAATGCAATTTGTTACTGTTTTGTTGAGGATTTTTATTTACATCTATGTTCATCAGGGACATTTGCCTGTAATTTTCTTTATCTTGTGGTGTCCTTGTCTGGTTTTGATAGCAGGCTAACACTGGCCTTATAAAATCATTTTGAAAGCATTCCCTCCTCTTCTGTTTTTTGGAAGAGTGAGAAGGATTGGTTAATTGTTCTCTAAATGTTTGATAAAATTCATCAATGAAGCTGGTGATCATGGACTTCTGTTTGTTGGGAGAGTGTTGTTTACTGATTCAATCTTGTTACTAATAATCATTCTCTTGAGATTTTCTGTTTCTTTATGATTGAGTCTCGGTAGCTTGTATATTTCCAGGAATTTTTCCATTTCTTCTAGGTTGTCCAGTATGTTGGTATAATTGTTCATAGTCTCTTATTCTTTTTTTTAAATTTAATTTAATTAATGTATTTATTTGGCTGCGTTGGGTCTTTGTCGCTGTGCACAGGCTTTCTCTAGTTGTGACGAGCAGGGGCGACTCTTTGTTGCGGTGCGTGGAGTTCTCATTTCAGTGGCTTCTCTTGTTGTGGAGCATGGGCTCTAGGTGCATGGGCTTCAGTAGTTGTGGCACGTGGGCTCAGTAGTTGTGGCTCATGGGCTCTAGGGCACAGGCTCAGTAGTTGTGGTGCACAGGCTTAGTTGCTCTGCGGCATGTGGGATCTTCCAGGACCAGGGCTCAAACCTGTGTCTCCTGCGTTGGCAGGCGGATTCTTAACCACTGCGCCACCAGGGAAGCCCCAATCTCTTATTCTTTTTTGTAGTTCTAAGGTATCAGTTTTAATGTTTCCTCCTTCAATACTGATTTTGAGTCCTCTCTTTTTTTCTTGGTGAGTTTAGCTAAAGGTTTGTCCATTTTATTCATCTTTTCAAAAAACCAACTCTTAATTTCATCTCTTCTGTTGCCTTTTTAGTGTCTGTTTCATGTATTTCTGCTCTGATCTCATTATTTCCTTCCTACTACTAAATTTAGACTTAGTTTCTTCTTTTTCTAGTTCCTTGAGGTGTAAAGTTAGGTTGTTTGAGATTTTTCTTGTTTCTTAATGTGGCCATTTATCATTATTTAATTCCCACTTAGAACTTCTTTTGTTGTATCCCATAAGTGTTGGTATGTTGTATTTACATTTTCATTTGTCTCTCTTCTGGTAATTGATTTCTAGTTTCATACCATTGTGGTCAGAAAAGATGCTTGATATGATTTCAGTCTTCTTAAATTTATTGTCTGTTTTTATCGTCTGACATATGATTTATTCTGGATTATGTTCCATGTGTGCTTGAGAATAATGTGTTCTGTTGCTTTTGGATGGAATGTTCTATTAAATGTCTTGTAATTCCATCCAGTCTAGCATGTAGTTTCAGTCCAGTGTTTCCTTATTGAATTTTTTTTTGTCTGGATGATCTAACCATTGTTGAAAGTGGGAGTATTGCAGTCCACAACTATTATTGTATCACTGTCTATTTCTCCCTTCAGGTTTGTTAATATTTGCCTTAGATATTTTGGTGTTCCTATGTTGGTTGCATAAATATTTACAAATGTTATATCCATTTGTTGAATTTGTTACCAAGCTCAGGTTTAGCTGCTTGCCACTTGAAAGCCAGTACTCGAGAGGCAACTGTTAGGTGGAAAAGAAAGGTTGCTTTATTCAGGAGACCAACAACCTGGATAGAAGGCAGACTCGTGTCCAAGAACCTACTCTAAAGATTCTGCTTTACCATGAAAGTTTTTAAAGGGAGAAAGGGGAAGTTAATCACAGTTGGTCATTTGGGAAGGGGGTCAGAGTCTTCATTATCTTCTACTGTGTGCAGATTTTCTTCTGATTGGTTGGTAGTGAGGTAACAGGGTGGTGTTCCAGGAATCTTGTACTCAGCCTGAAGTTACCATCCTCCCTCTGGGTGGGGGCCTTAGTTCCTGCAGCAGAAACTCAAGATATTGAGTACATATTGAGTACATATATATTCCTTGAGGAGGAGCCACAACCCTGCACTATTGTTTCTTGGTTGCTCCTCCTTTGTTTCTGCATTCCCTCCCTTCCCTGATTAGCCACTGTTTGAATCTGCTAAGGAGGCTGAATGAAGCCTCTTTCCTACAAACAAGAAATGGGGGACATGGAAAGGGTTTGTACCTAGAAAAGCCCCACAGAGTCCTGTTCAGTTTCAAATTGACCCTTCTATCACTATATAATGACCTTTGTTTCTTATTATAGTTTGTGTTGAAGTAGAAGTACAGGTATTCCAGCTTGCTTTTGATTTCTGTTTGCGTGGAGTATGTTTTTCCATCCCTTCAATTTCAGTCTGTGTGTGTCTTTAAAGCTGAAGGGCATCTCTTGTAGGCCACATATAGTTGGGTTTTGTTTTTCATTGATTCAGCACCCCCCACCACATCTCTTTTGATTGGAGAACTTAGTCCATTTACATTTAAATGTAAATTTAATGATTGATAGGTATGGACTTAATATTGCCATTTTGTAATTGTTCTCTCACTGTTTTGTAAGTTCTTTGTTCCTTTTCTTATTCTCTTCCTTTGTGATTTAATGATTTTCTATAGTGGTGTGCTTAGATTCCTTCCTCTTTATCTTTTGTGTATTTATTATAGGTTTTTGCTTTGTGTTACCATGAAGCTCATATAAAACATCTTATATTTACAACAGTCTAGTTTAAGCTGATAACAACTTAACTTAGGATGCATACTAAAGCTCGACATTTTGAAATGCTCCCCCTTGTTGTTTTGATGTCACAATTTACATTTTTTATCTTGTTTATACTTTAGCAAATTATGTAGTTATAGTTATTTTTAATACTTCTGTCTTTTAACTTTCGTGCTAGATTTATATGTGATTTACCCACCATAATGACATTAGAGTATTCTGAATTGATATTTACCTTTACCACTGCAATTTATTCTTTCATATGTTTTCCTGTTACTAATTAGTACCCTTTTGTTTTAGCTTAAAGAAGCCCCTTTAAATTTTTTTTTGGGGGGGCGGGGTATGGCCAGTCTAGTGGTCATGAACTTCTTCAGTTTTTCTGGTCTGGAAAACTCACTATCTCTCCTTAAATTCTGAAGAACAACTTTTCCAGGTAGAATATTCTTGGTTGGCAGTTTTTTCTTATTTCAGCACTTAGAATGTATAGTGCTATTCCCTTTGGCTTGCAAAATTTCTTCTGAAAAATTTGCTGATGGTCTTACAGGGGTTCTCTTGTGCATAATGTTGTTTTTCTCTTGCTGCTTTAAAAATTCTCTCCTTGTCTTTAACTTTTGACATTTTAATTATAATGTGTCTTCATGTGTGTCTTGTTGAATTCATCCTTTTTGGAATGTTTTGGGCTTCTTAGATCTGTATGTCTGTTTCTTTCCCCAAGTTAGGGAAGTTTTCAGCCATTATTTCTTCAAATAAGCTTTCTGCCTTCCCTTCTCGTTCTGTGACTCCTGTAGTGAATGTTCTCCCACTTGTTGTTCCATAAGTCCCTTAATCTATCTTCACACTTTTTAAAAAATTAATTAATTTAGCTGCACTGGATCTTCGTTGTGGCACATTGGATCTTCGTTGTGGCACATGGGATCTTCATTGTAGCATGCAGGATCTTTAGTTGTGGCATGTGGGCTCTTAGCTTCAGCATGCATTTGGGATGTAGTTCCCTGACTAGGGATTGAACCCAGGCCTCCTGCATTGGGAGCACTGAGTCTTAACTACTGGACCACCAAGGAAGTCCCAATCTTTTAATTCTTTTTTCTTTTCCTCCTCCAGTCGAGTGATTTCCACTGCCCTGTCTTTGAGTTTGCTGACCTTTCTTCTACTTCATTTTTTCTGCTGTTGAACCCCTCAATTAAAATTTTCTGTTCTGTTTTTATATTTTTCAGCATCATGATTTCTGTTTGATACTTTCTTCTATTTTCTCTCTCTTTGTTGAAATTTTTACTCTGTTCATAAATTATTCTCCTGAGTTCAGTGAGCATCTTTATGACCATTATTTTGAATTCTTTATCAGGTAAGTCACTTATCTCCATTTCATTAAGGTGTGTTGATTGAGTCCTTTTGCTTTTGTTTGGAAAATATTCTTCTGTTTCTTCATTTTCCTTGACTCTCTGTGCGGTTTCCATGCATTAGATAAAACAGTCACCACTCCCAGTCTTAAGGGCATGGTCTCCTGTAGATTAACCTATCATTCGGAACTGCCCTAGCTCTGGGTTGTTCCTCTAACATTTGTGATTGTCCAAGTGCCTTCTTTGTTCTTAGTGGCTCCTAGTAGTTGAGGGTGTGCCAAGACCTTTTAGTATCCCAAAGAGGGAGGATCTTAGCACCTAGATGCAGGCTGATTGGAAGCTGGACCCTAGGCAGCAGCTTTTAAAGTATGCAAATAGGGGCTTCCCTAGTGGCGCAGTGGTTGGGAATCCGCCTGCCGGTGCAGGGGACACGGGTTCAAGTCCTGGTCCAGGAGGATCCCACATGCCATGGAGCAACTAAGCTCCGTCCACCATGGCTGCTGAGCCTGCACTCTGGAGCCTGTGAGCCACAGCTGCTGAGCCCACGTGCCACAACTGCTGAAGCACACACGCCTAGAGCCTGTGCTCTGCAACAAGAGAGGCCACTGCAATGGGAGGACCACTCGCTGCAGATGGAGAAGGCCTGTGTGCAGCAACGAGGACCCAATGCAGCCAAAAATAAATAAATAAAATTTAAAAAATTCTTTAAAAAAATTAAAATAAAGTATGCAAATAGACTTCTTTCAGGGAAAGACTGGGAGATGGGCATTTCCATCTGCTCCCTTGGAGCTCTGGGGAATAGTTAAGAACTGTTTCTTTGTTGTAATCCTATGGGACTGGTAAAGTAACCTCTGTTGACCACCTAAGCCAGGAGATCAAGGGCTGGGTCTCCTGGGTGGCCACTGCACAAGTTCCTTTCACAGAGATATTGGCAACCTAGAGCAGGACAGAGAGAGGGAGCATGTAGCTGGTGCCCACTGGCCTCTTCATTCTCTGAAGAAGATTGCTGTCAGCCCCTAGATTTGTGTTAAATTAGGAGTCTAACCCTCAGGCTGAAGCTTTTAGGATAAGCAAATAGGCCTCTTTCATAACAAGACTGGGAGATGGGTGTTTCATTCTGCAGCTTTTGTGCTGAGCCCTGGGGTGAGAGCCACGATGAGCCCTCATGAGCCCGTTTGTTTGCTATATACCCTTGTGGGTCTTGTTGACTCAAGCTCCACTGGCTTTCAGAGCTTGGTGTTTTGGGGGCCCATCCCTCAGGTGAAAGTCTTAAAAGTTGGGGCACTAGATGTTGGGTACAACCCCTTCACTACTCATGGAGAACCAGGGAGCTGTGCATTCCCTCCCAATTGTGTGTTGCTATGCCAGGGGGTGGGTTTATGGTGAGATTGTGTCTCATCCTCTCCTCCCTATGTTGATGTTGTATTTTTCTCATTTGCCCTATTGTGTAGGTGACCCTCAGCTACTTTCTGGATTTCTTTCAGAGGGAATTGTTTCGTATATAGCTGTAGAAATATTGTATCCATGGGAGGAGGTAAATTCAGGCTCCTATGTTGCCATCTTGTACTGGAATCCTTACTATACTCTTATGATATCAAATCCTTTTGGAATGTATTTTATTGCAGGGTGTGAGGTAGGGATCTAACTGATTTTTTCCCTCAAATGGATACATGTTGACACACAATTAAATCAACCATCCTTTTCCCTTTAGCTTGAAATACTACATATAAAACATGTGCATGCGCGCGCACACACACACAAGCTCATTTCTGGATCTTCTGCTTTATTCATCTCTCTATCTGTGCCTGAGTCTGTATTGAGCTGTGTTAGTTATTGTAGTTCTATTATGAAGACAGATGAGCAGAAGTGTGAATTAATCCTAACCCTGATTTAGGAGCTATGATAGTAAGTTTGGACTAAAGATAACAATTTAGCCATGAAAGATTTATTCCAACTCAACTGTGGTTTGTTGAGTTCAGTGAGAGGAACACTGTGTATTTCAAAGTCATGTGTTGATGTTTTGCAGTTCCTATAGAGACAGGCTGTGAAGTGCTACAGTGAGATTTTACCTTGTAAAGTTCTTAATAACTCTAACAGACAACTTTTAGCTTCATGTCTGTTTTATTGTTACACAGCCCAACATAACATAATGTCTGAACTTCGGGTGTTCTCTCACATTGAGAGTACTGAGATACTTTAATGTTTTTTTTTTTTTAATTTTACTAGGTTCCATGTATTTTATGGCTAAACAAGTTTGAAAGGATGGTAAGGACAGGACAGCAATAACAAAACTGTAGAAAAGAAATAGCTGCAATTGTAAGGGTATCACCCAATCTAGAATTGTGGTCCCATTCTCAAGTGGCTCAGTGGAGTAGTCCAAGTTTTCCTTTTTATTCTTAGTGATGATATTAACAATAATTAAAGATAAAAATATTAGTATCACTACTTAATTGCAGTGATAAATGTTTCTCCTTGCTTAGTGGTGCTGTTAGATGCCTTGAACTGGTTTTATCTGTTTGCTCCGTAAGTGTAATTTAAGCTATTTCACACTTTTTTAAACCACTGAGGAAAAAGATAAGTAATTTCTCTTTTTTCTGTAATTTCTCAGTGGCAACAAATTGATGTCTTACCAAAAACATGCTTGGCCTGTTTGCAGTTTGCTTTGGCTGTAAACTAATGAGAAATGTAGTTTGAAAGGTTTATCAGGTTTTAATATACATGACCATTGTTTTGTGGTTAAGTCCTTGAAAACATGTAGAGTTCTTTGTTTTTCCTTTCAGTTGCAGTGTTGTAGTGTTCAAGCAAAAGCATCCAAAAATAGCCAACTGAAAGGCAAAGGTTTTCTAAAATTCAGGCTTTGTTGGAGTTTATAATCAACTCCATACATTCTAAAAACTTAATTTAGTTCATAAAGTTTGCATTAAGCAAATGAGCTTTAAATGTTAACAGAAAGTGAAAGGTATAAAACATATATCAGGTTGGTCAGTCAGTGCAGTATAATCAAAGGAGCAGAACTTCTGTAATTAATAAAATAGTGCAATATGCCATTTGTTCTAAAATTATGTGTCAAAACTCTACTAGGAGACTTCTATAGACTGAACATTTGTGGTCCCCCCAAATTCATATGTTGAAACCTAGTCCCCAACATTTGGAGGTGGGGGGCTTTGGGGTGATTAGGCCATGAGGGTGGAGCCATCATGAAAGGGATTAGTGCTTTTATTAAAGAGACCTCAGAGATCTCCCCTGACCTTTCTACCATGTGAGGAAAAAGTCTCTCTATGAACCTGTAAGTGGGTTCTCACCAGATGCTGAATCTGCCAACACCTTGATCTTAGACTTCCAGCCTCTGGAACTCTGAGAAATAAATTTCTGTTGTTTGTGAGTCCCCCAGTCTATGGTATTCTTCTACAGCAGCCTGAGCAAAGACAGAGACATTCCAAGAGCCTTGGTCTCTTTTCAATTTTTTTTCACATGAACCTTGAAAAATTTGGAATTTTCTTCTCTTAGCTCTTGCATTAATTCACCCAACAAATATTTTCTGCCCGGGGTGTGCCAGACACTCGGTGGACAGACACAGCTGTAGCAGATAAAAGTCCTTGCCCTCATGAGGCTTTCACTCTAGAGAGGAAAGACAATAAAATAATAAACCCGTAAGGACATAATAAATCAAATAGTAGAATATCATATAGAAGAAAGATAACACAAGTTAAGGGCGATAGCCAAGGCCTGGCCGATGGTTGGCAGGGGGACTATTTTCTTTAGAAAGGACAGGGAGGACCTCACCAATAAGACAGCATGGTGTGAACATCTGGGCGAAATGAGGGAGTGAGCCATGGGGGTGTCCTGGAGAAAAGGATTCCAGGCAGAAAGTGCGAGAAGCACACAGGTCACGCCCAGTGGATTCTGCAGCACAGGGAGGTGGTGTGGATGTGATCTTGGAGAGACAGCAGTGAGCAGTCCTGAAGAGAGATCTTAGTTCCCTCTAAGGAATTGGACCTGGGTGTCCTGGATGAAAACCAGGCATCCTAGCCACTAGTCCACCAAGAATATTTCAAGGAGGCAAAAACTGTAAAAAACAGATACAAAGTTTATTATTCGAGACACAGCACAAGTGGGAGAGCACACAGAGAAGCAGTTTCTTTATTTAAGTCAGAAGCAAGGCAGAAGTACACACCCAGAGGGAAAGGGTGTGGGCGTCCTCCCTAAGAGGAGGAGCTCAGTAACGAGGTGACTTGAATCACTTCCATAGGACAGTCCTTCTGGGTCGTTGTTTGCCTTTGGCCAATTATCTGGTTTCTTTTTCCACACCTGCCCTGTCCTAGGGCCCTCCCCAACATGCGTGCGCAACTTTTTGCTAAGGTGGATCCCATCGCAGAAGCCTTTGGGGGTGTGTCCACACTGATTATGGGGTGGTGCCCCTCCCTTTGTGACCCCCAAGGAGCCTTCCTGTGCATGTGCAGCTGGGGAGGTTTCCTTGACCCCAGGAGTGGTCATCTTCTCTCTTGACTCCAGCAGAGCTCAGCTCCTGCCACTAACTTTGTCCTTGGAGTGTCCAGAAAAAACAAAGCTTCAGTGTTACTCTGCTTGACAAGCACCAGCTGTCCAGCCCAGGGGCCCATCTACCTCCTACCTGAGATGGAGTTCAGGGGGAGAGGGCCAGGCGGCGAGGTGAGACTGAGGGGGAGGAGGTGAGATGGGGCTACAAAATGTGGGGTCTTTTAGGCCATGTAAGGATGTTGGTTTGCTCTCAGTGAGCTGGAAAGCCTTTGGGGAATTTTGAGTGGAGACAGGACTTTGGTCTCTGGCTTGAAAAGGATTCCTCAGCTCCTTTACTGAGAACAGATCTTAAGGAGTCAAGGTGGGGGACACAGAGGTCTAGTTAGGAGGCTAGTGCAATAATCTAAGAAGAAGATCATGTAGATGGAGAGAAGTGATTAGCTCCTGGATGTATTTTGAAGGTACAGCCAGCGGTTATGCTCATGGACCAGGTGAGGGATGTGAGGGAAGGAGAGGAATGAAGACAGCACGGTGGTTTTTCACCTGCGCAACTGGAAGACTGGAGTCGAGCTAACAAAAAGCAATGGCTGTGGTTCTGGGTCTCTTTGCATTTACTTCAGGCCACACCACTCTACTGATTCCTTTTTTTAAAATTAATAAACTAAAAAGAATAGTCTGAGGTTCACAGGAAAATTGAGCGGAAAGTAGAGAGATTTCCTTTATACCACGTTGACGCGTCATCGTCACCCAAAGTCTGTAGCTTATGTTAGGGTACCCTGGTGTTGTACATTCTGTGGGTCTTGACAAATGTATGAAGACACATATCCCCCCTTGTAGTATCCTACAGAATCGTTTCACTGCCCTAAAAATCCTCTGTGCTCTGCCTGTTCATCCCTTCCCCACTCCTAATGCCTGGCAACCACTGATCTGTATATTGTCTCCATAGTTTTACCTTTTCCAGAATGTCGTATAGTTTGAATCATACAGTATGTAGCTCTTTCAGATTGGTTTTTTACACTTAGCAATATGCATTTAAGGATTGTCCATGCCTTTTCACGGCTTGACAGCTCCTTTCTTTTTAGTGCTGAATAACGTTCTGTTATCTGGATGTCCCACAATTTAGTTATCCATTTGCTTCCAAGTTTTGGCAATTATGAATAAAGCTGCTGTAAACATCCACGTGCAGGTTTGTGTGTGGACATTTTTTTTTTTTTGCGGTACTCAGGCCTCTCACCGTTGTGGCCTCTCCCACTGTGGAGCACAGGCTCCGGACGCGCAGGCTCAGCGGCCATGGCTCACGGGCCCAGCCGCTCCGTGGCATGTGGGATCTTCCCAGACCGGGGCATGAACCCATGTCCTCTGCATCGGTAGGCGGACTCTCAACCACTGCACCACCAGGGAAGCCCTGGACATACATTTTTGACTTCTTCATATAATACCAAGGAGTACAATTGCTGGATAGTATGGTAAGAGTATGCTTAGCTTTGTAAGAAACCGCCAAACTGTCTTCCAAAGTAGCTGCACCATTTTGCATTCCCACTCACAATAAATGAGATTTCCTGTTGCTGTAGCCCTATTCAGTGCTGTGGATTTTGGCCATTCTAGTAGATGTGTAGTGGCATTTCATTGTTTCAACGGATTCTATTTTTAATGGTTGCTAAGAATTCCTTTTTAAAAATAGATTGGCCCTTTCCGAGACCTCATCCTCCTGCATCACTAAGGCCTTTGGAGCTTCATCTCAGATTAGACACACCAACAAACAAGGCCATTGCTAGCAGACAAAGTCACCCAAACACCGTGTTTACGCCACTTCAGTCCACTTGCTGCTCTCCCTTCTGGTCATTTGTCTCTGGGAGTAGCCCTCTGACTCTCCTTCATCCTGCTAGTTTCTTGGAAGTAGCATATCTTTTTTGGTAGGTTCCAGTCCTTTTTTGTTGATCGTTGTTCAGCAGTTAGTTGTGATTTTGGTGGTTTTGTGGGAGGAGGTGAGCTCAGATCCTTCTATCCCACCATCCTCGCCCCAAAGCCATGCTGCTAGTTTCTAAATAAGAATATTTCCTTTGGCATGACTTGCTGTTCCCACTCTATGCTTAGTCTAATAGAATGTGTGAACACTGCAACCATCATACTTAGGCTAAGAAGTCTCAAATTTACATCTCCAGTCCTAAGTTGTCACCTAAATTCTAGCCCTGTATTTCTAGGTACCTAGAGAATGCCCCCATCCTGAATATCTTACAATTCTTTCTTTTGCTGTCTCTCAAATTATCTGTGTGTGTCTGTCTCTACTTCCCTCTCTGTGTCCTCACGGTGTCTTTCTCTGGTATCTGCAGGTGTGAGTCTTGCAGGATGACTCTCTGTTCCTCACACCCTACCTTGAATCCATCAGCAGGTCTTCCATCAAAATGTATCCACCGACAGGTTATCAATGTCTCAACTCCTCTCCTGCTAGCACCCTAATCTAGACCAAAATCTCTTCCCTGGAGCCCTTCAGTAGCTTCCAAACTGGTCTCTCACCTCCACTTTTACTCCTTAATAATATATCCACCATAGAGCAGCCAGAGCAATCTTTTTTCGCCAGTTTTATTTAGATGTAATTGACATGAAACATCATTAAGTAAATGTGTGCAGCATATTGATTTGGTACACTTATGTACTGCAACACAAGTGATTTTAAAAATCAGATCCTATTACTTTCTTGTTTAATATTCTTTGGTGGTGCCCCATTGCTATCAGAATAAAATCCAACCTTCTCACCATTACTTAAAGCCTCTATATTATCTGACCTCTGTCTCCCTTCCCCAAACCAATGTCTTACCTTGTCTCTCTCATTTCCAGTTTTCAAATATGCAAAACTAGTTCCCACCTCAGGGCCTTTGCACTTACTGTTCCCTCTGCCTGGAACGCCTTCCCCAAAGGCTCCCTTCCCTAGCTCATGTCCACCATTCACGTCTTGGATTTCCCCTGACTTCCCCTGACTTCTCAAAGTAATGTGGTTAGCACCCTCCCCTATGAGTCCCATTCACTCTCTCTCCCATTTCCTTGTCTTATTTTCTTCGTGTCATTTATAAATTGTTATCCGAAATTATTTGCTTACATGTTTGCAGTCTGTTGCTCTCCAGTAGAATGTACGCTCTCTGAGGACAGGGTCCTTGTCTTATTCCCCACTGGAACCTAGAGCTTAGAACAGTGTCTGCATAGTGAGAGCTCAAAATATATCTGTAGAATGAATGAATGTATTTGAAACTCAACCCCCCCACCCATGCCAATAAGTCATCATCCTGTTTTTTCCATCCAACTCCAAACGATTTTGTTTCTCAAATTCCATTTTTTTCAATTCCCTAAATCAGTATTTTGGAGTCATCTTTATTTCCTCCCTCTTTGTGTACCCTGTATCCAGTACAGCCCTCAAAGCAAGTCCTTTTGGTCTTTCCTTCCTGTGATTTTTCAGATTCCTTCTTCCCTTCCCTAGTCATGGCCCACATCATGGATCTATTTTTCCTTCTTTCGTCTTTCTATATTTTCCTAACGTTCTGGAGAACGATGCCAGACTGATGTTGCTAAACACTTGTTTTCAAATTTTATGCCCAAATCGGGTACATTCCTTTCTGGAATTGGAGGCAAGTACAAAAATGCTGCTCCGTATAACTGAGGCTAAGTCGAAGCATCGAGAAGTGAATGTGATTGGCTCTTGGAGTAAGGTATGTGTGAGGTATCACGTATGTGTTTTGCCGTTGATACCGGTATCCTTGAATTTCATCCAGAAACCATCACTTTAAATTTAAAATAGCAGAAGCTTTGTCCTTGGTAATCTGGTGGTATTTATGTTTGACACAAGAATTGCATACATCCATACCATGTCTTTAAAGAAGACATTTAGAGAATGAAATCTGGTTTCTTGGTCTAGCAGTGTCCAGAGAGCTCATTACTTGGATTCTAATGGCCAGTTCCACTGATGGAGATGAAATATTCTTAGACTTGGAGAATGATAACACACTAGGTATTTTCAGTTTGCTGAACATGTCCTTTTGACAGTGCAGAATTTCCTTTTCACTGACTCTTTGTGCACCACATGAACTGCCGTCTGGTCTCCTGTTGAGCCTTCCCACCACGAGGACCTGCTGCCCCTATGTGTATGGTTCCAAGTTTTGATACAGATTTCCCAAGAAAAATGAATGGGCGTTATCACTGATAAATCACACTGTCACAAAGTTGGTTCGTGTGACGTGAACTCCCAAATTAGTTCATACTTTATCACTTGGATACAGTGATGAATTTGAGATGTTGGATGTTCAATCTGTATTTGGTCCAGATACTCCCTGAGGTGTTCCTTTGGCTGCCCACAATGACCCAGACACCCCAGTGCTCACATCCTGGTGTAGTTGCCTCCCTCACTGCCTCTGATCTTGGCCATGTGTCTAACATTGACCAATGGAACATCAACAAATGAAACACGAGTCGAGGCTTGCTTGGCATTTACAATTTGAAACTTGCCCTCTCGGGACATTCCTTTTTAGAATCCAGCTTCTACTGTGTTCAGAAGGCCAAGCAGCTATAGGGAGAGGTCCACATCGCAAAGAACTGAGAACCCTGGATGTAACCCCAGCTGAACTCCCAGCCAACAGCTGGCAACAATCTCAGCTCTGTAAGCAAGGCCATTTGGAACTTCCCACCATGCCAGTGTCCTGGACCCAACACAGAATTTTCCCATCTCAAAATACCTTTGGCATTTATACCCTAATTTCAGTTGCATATACTCCTTGACCTACAAATAACAATAGTAGACATCATAGCAAACATTTATGCAGCATTTGTTATGCACCAAGCATACAGATGACTGGTTTACTGTTGTGCAGTCTCAGTGCTGTGGTATTTTTTCCCCCAGTCACTGGTTTAAACCATAATTTGTCAAATCTCCTTTTCCTATCCTGTGACAAATTCTTGGCTAGAGTAGTTCATTCAACAAATGCTTACTGAGTTCCCACTGTGTGTTAAACACTGGTGATATAGCAGTGAACAAAACAAGCAAAAATCCTTGTTCTCACGGAGCCTACCTTATAGTGGAAAATGTAGGTAATAAACAAAATAAGTATCAGATTAGTTAGGTGGTTTACATATAATGCAAACAATTTTAAACAAGGTTATATTGTATGGCCTCTGTAGGTTGGCTGCTTCTCTACTCCATGTCTCCTTCAAGGTCAAGGAGACATCCCTTCCTGGGACATGCTGGTCTGTGGCAGAGGGAAAAGAGAGCTGCCTCTTAAAGCTTCTGCTCAGCAGTACCATGCATCAGTGCCTCTCACGTTTTATCACCACGTGAACAATCCTGACAGCAAATAATTGGGAACATAGTCTTCCATAACTAGCAAAATATTTTAGATATACACAAGGGCTGAGTTGAAAAATAAAGAATAAAAAATGAGGAGGAGAGTGCTGGGGACCCGGAAAAGGAAATACATTTTAATAGCATGGTCAAGGGTGAACTTGTTCAGAAGGTGACATTTGAGCAAAGATTTGAAGGGGGTAAGTGGGTGAGGTTTGGACTATCTGGGTAAAGAGAGCTTTGAGAAAAAGGAAAGCAAGTGGAAAGGCCCTGAGGCAGGAGCATGTGTGGTAACTTGAAGAACAGAAAACAGGCCAGTTGTGTCTTTGTAGGAAAATTACAGGAAATAAGATCAGAGAGAAAATGGGGATGGGGTGGGTACAGATCATGTATGACTGTATCAGCAAGTGTAAAGACTTCAGTTCTGATTCTGAATGAGAAGGGCAACCACTGGAGGGTTTTGAACAGGAGTGACGTGAACTGAATTGCATTTCAGTAGGATCTTTCTGTCTGCCGCATTAGAGACAGGCTGTAATGGGGCAAGATTGGAAGCCAGGCTACAAGTGGGGAGGCTTTTTGCAATAATCCAGGCAAACAAGAATGGTAGCTTGTTCCAGAATGTGTGGTGTACTGGGGTGGTGGTGAGAAGTGGTTGAATTAAGGACATATTTTAAAGGTAAAACTAACAGCCTCCTTTGATGGTTTGATTGGGGTGTAGAGAGAAAGAAAGGGAATTAAGGGTAACTTTTAAGAGTCCTTAACTTTCAGCTCACTTAGTTATTAAATCAATCCAGCCTGAAGCTTCAATTTCAAATTCAATGACAATATCACCTCCCTCTCTTCCGCACCCTCACTAGGCTAGTACCGATTTGAAGTGAGACTCGGACTTCTCAGACTGGGGGGTAGGGAAAGTATTTGGAATGATGCTCCAATGTGTGGAGCAAGGATGGAGGAGAGAGAAAGGGATGGAGTTGGAAAGTTGTGCAGTCCCCTCTTGGCTGGTGGTCACTCCTTTCCTGGCTACACTGACCCACTGATATGCTCATTTCACTGGGTTCCCACATGATGCTCTCTCAAGGGCGTACATGGGTGAGTCCTTTAGACTGTACTGCGGAGCTCCCTTCGGTGCAGTTACCTGGTGTGTGAAGTACTAGTCCCTGGTGGTGCTGCTCTAGCTGGGCCACCTGGAGGACAGCTCCAGCACAACTACATCCCCTGGTGCCTCCAGCAAGTGGACATGATGCCTGCCCCACCACCTTGTCACCGCTGTCCCAAGCGTCCTCCTCCTTGATATCCCCATAGCTTCTGTCTGAGGAGGTGCCTCATTTTGCCAGCGCCCACCATCTCAGAAGTGTTTCTCTTGGGGCCTCACTCATTTGGTTTCAGGGAGGGGAGACCCTTTTCCATCTATGCCCAAACTTGGTGTGAGGAGAGGATGCTTTTTCACCATGAATGTTCCACTCCCACAGGGATGGACAACCAGAGAGAAACCTCTCTGCACCTCTTCTTTCCCTTCTCATTTTCTTTTTTTTTTAAACTGAGGTATAATTCAAAAATATAAAGTTATTTATTATTGTTTGGCTGTGTTGGGTCTTTGTTGCTGTGCGCGGGCTTTCTCTAGTTGCGGTGAGTGCGGGCTACTCTTCTTTGCGGTGCATGGGCTTCTCACTGTGGTGGCTTCTCTTGTTGTGGAGCACGGGCTCTAGGCACACGGGCTTCAGTAGTTGTGGCATGCAGGCTCAGTAGTTGTGGTGCACAGGCTTAGTTGTTCCACGGCATGTGGGATTGTCCCAGACCAGGGCTCAAACCTGTGTCCCCTGCATTGGCAGGAGGATTCTTAACCACTGTGCCACCAGGGAAGTGCCGAGGTATAAATGACATGTGACATTATATTGGTTTCAGGTATACACATAATGATTTGGTATTTATACATATTGTAAAATGATCACCCCAATAAGTCTAGTTAACGTCAGTTACCATTCATAGATAACATATTTTTTCTTGTGATGAGAACTTTCAAGGTCTACTCTGTTAATACTTTCAAATATGCAATATAATATTACTAACTATAGTCACCATGCTGTAAATACATCCCCAAGACTTATGTATTTTATAACTGGAAGTTTGTACCTTTAAAAAAATTTTTTAAATTGAAGAATAGTTGATTTACAATGTTGCATTAATTTCTGCTGTACAGCAAAGTGATTCAGTTATTTATATATATATGCATTATTTTTTATATATTCTTTCCCATTATGGTTTATCATAGGATATTGAATATAGTTCTCTGTGCTATACAGTAGGACCTGGTTGTTTATCCATTCTATATATAAAAGCTTACATCTGCTGACCCCAACCTCCCACTCCACCCCTCCCCCTTCCCCCTCCCCCTTGGCAACCACCAGTCTATGCTCTATATCCTTGATTCTGTTTCTGTTTTGTAGATAGGTTCATTTATGTCATATTTTAGATTCCACATATAAGTGATATCATATGGTATTAGGCTTTCTCTTTCTGACTTACTTCACTTAGTGTGATAATCTCTAATTGCATCCCTGTTTCTGCAAATGGCATTATTTTGTTCTTTTTTATGGCTGAGTAGTATTCCGTTGTATATATATACCACATCTTCTTTATCTGTTCATCTGTCAATGGACATTTAAGTTGTTTCCATACCTTGGCTACTGTGAATAGTGCTGCTATGAACATAGAGGTGCATGTATCTTTTTGAATTACAGTTTTGTCTAGATATATGCCCAGGAGTGGGACTGCTGGATCATATGGGAATTATATATTTAGTTTTCTGAGGAACCTCCATGCTGTTCTCCATAGTGACTGCACCTGTTTACGTTCCCACCAACAGTGTAAGGGGGTTCCCTTTTCTCCACATTTATTATTTGTAGACTTTTTGATGGTGGCCATTCTGACTGGTGCGAGGTGATATCTCATTTTAGTTTTCATTTGCTTTTCTCGAATAATTAGTGATGATGAGTATCATCATCACTAGGCATCATGATGATGCCTTTTCTCTACGTCCTCACCTACACTTGTTATTGCTTGTCTTTTTGATAATAAGCGTTTTAACAGGTGTGGGGTAATGATCAGTGATCTTGAGCACTTTTTCATGGACCTGTTGGCCACCTGTATGTCCTCTTTGTAAAAATGTCTATTCAGATCTTCTGCCTCTTTTTAAAAAAAAACAGATTGTTTTTTTGCTGTTGTGTTATATGAGTTCTTTATATTAATATATTTGGATATTAACTCCTTACCAGATATATGATTTACAAATATTTTCTCCTGTTCAGTAGGTTGCTTTTTCATCGTGTTGATGGTTTCCTTATCTGTACAGAAGCTTTTAGTTTGATGTAGTCCCACTTTTTTGTTGTTGTTGTTGCTGCCTTTGCTTTTGATGTCAAACCCAAAAAAGTCATCGCCAGAACTGATGTCAAGGAGCTTACTGCCTATGTTTTCTTCTAGGAGTATTATGGTTTCAGGTTTTTTTTTATAACAAATTTAATCAGTTATACATATACATATGTTCCCATATCCCCTCCCTTTTGCGTCTCCCTCCCACCCTCCCTATCCCACCCCTCCAGGCGGTCACAAAGCACCGAGCTGATCTCCCTGTGCTATGCGGCTGCTTCCCACTAGCTATCTACCTTACGTTTGGTAGTGTATATATGTCCATGCCGCTCTTTCACTTTCTCACAGCTTACACTACCCCTCCCCATATCCTCAAGTCCATTCTCTAGTAGGTCTGTGTCTTTATTCCTGTCTTACTCCTATGTTCTTCATGACATTTTTTTTTCTTAAATTCCATATATATGTGTCAGCATACAGTATTTGTCTTTCTCTTTCTGACTTACTTCACTCTGTATGACAGACTCTAGGTCCATCCACCTCATTACAAATAGCTCAATTTCATTTCTTTTTATGGCTGAGTAATATTCCATTGTATATATGTGCCACATCTTCTTTACCCATTCATCCGATGATGGACACTTAGGTTGTTTTGATCTCCGGGCTATTGTAAATAGGGCTTCTATGAACATTTTGGTACATGTCTCTTTGAATTATGGTTTTCTCAGGGTATATGCCCAGTAGTGGGATTGCTGGGTCCTATGGTAGTTCTATTTGTAGTTTTTAAAGGAACCTCCATACCGTTCTCCAGAGTGGCTGTACCAATTCACATTCCCACCAGCAGTGCAAGAGTGTTCCCTTTTTTCCACACCCTCTCCAGCATTTATTGTTTCTAGATTTTTTGATGATGGCCATTCTGACTGGTGTGAGATGGTATCTCATTGTAGTTTTGATTTGCATTTCTCTAATGAGTAAAGATGTTGAGCATCCTTTCATGTGTTTGTTGGCAGTCTGTATATCTTCTGTGGAGAAATGTCTATTTAGGTCTTCTGCCCATTTTTGGATTGGGTTTGTTTTTTTGTTATTGAGCTGCATGAGCTGCTTATAAATTTTGGAGATTAATCCTTTGTCAGTTGCTTCATTTGCAAATATTTTCTCCCATTCTGAGGGTTGTCTTTTGGTCTTGTTTATGGTTTCCTTTGCTGTGCAAAAGCTTTTAAGTTTCATTAGGTCCCATGTGTTTATTTTTGTCTTTATTTCCATTTCTCTAGGAGGTGGGTCAAAAAGGATCTTGCTGTGATTTCTGTCATAGAGTGTTCTGCCTATGTTTTCCTCTAAGAGTTTGATAGTGTCTGGCCTTACATTTAGGTCTTTAATACATTTTGAGCTTATTTTTGTGTATGGTGTTAGGGAGTGATCTAATCTCAAACTTTTACATGTCCCTGTCCAGTTTTCCCAGCACCACTTATTGAAGAGACTGTCCTTTCTCCACTGTACATTCCTGCCTCCTTTATCAACGATAAGGTGACCATATGTGCATGGGTTTATCTCTGGGCTTTCTATCCTGTTCCATTGATCTATCTTTCTGTTTTTGTGCCAGTACCATACTGTCTTGATTACTGTAGCTTTGTAGTATAGTCTGAAGTCAGGGAGCCTGATTCCTCCAGCTCCAGTTTTCGTTCTCAAGATTGCTTTGGCTATTCGGGGTCTTTTGTGTTTCCATATAAATTGTGAAATTTTTTGTTCTAGTTCTGTGAAAAATGCCAGTGGTAGTTTGATAGGGATTGCATTGAATCTGTAGATTGCTTTGGGTAGTAGAGTCATTTTCACAATGTTGATTCTTCCAATCCAAGAACATGGTACATCTCTCCATCTATTTGTATCATCTTTAATTTCTTTCATCAGTGTCTTATAATTTTCTGCATACAGGTCTTTTGTCTCCTTAGGTAGGTTTATTCCTAGATATTTTATTCTTTTTGTTGCAATGGTAAATGGGAGTGTTTCCTTGATTTCACTTTCAGATTTTTCATCATTAGTATATAGGAATGCCAGAGATTTCTGTGCATTAATTTTGTATCCTGCAACTTTACCAAATTCATTGATTAGCTCTAGTAGTTTTCTGGTAGCATCTTTAGGATTCTCTATGTATAGTATCATGTCATCTGCAAACAGTGACAGCTTTACTTCTTCTTTTCCAATTTGGATTCCTTTTATTTCCTTTTCTTCTCTGATTGCTGTGGCTAAAACTTCCAAAACTATGTTGAATAAGAGTGGTGAGAGTGGGCAACCTTGTCTTGTTCCTGATCTTAGTGGAAATGGTTTCAGTTTTTCACCATTGAGGACGATGCTGGCTGTGGGTTTGTCATATATGGCCTTTATTATGTTGAGGAAAGTTCCCTCTATGCCTGCTTTCTGCAGGGTTTTTATCATAAATGGGTGTTGAATTTTGTCGAAAGCTTTCTCTGCATCTATTGAGATGATCATATGGTTTTTCTCCTTCAATTTGTTAATATGGTGTATCACGTTGATTGATTTGCGTATATTGAAGAATCCTTGCATTCCTGGAATAAACCCCACTTGATCATGGTGTATGATCCTTTTAATGTGCTGTTGGATTCTGTTTGCTAGTATTTTGTGGAGGATTTTTGCATCTATGTTCATCAGTGATATTGGCCTGTAGTTTTCTTTCTTTGTGACATCCTTGCCTGGTTTTGGTATCAAGGTGATGGTGGCCTCATAGAATGAGTTTGGGAGTGTTCCTCCCTCTGCTATATTTTGGAAGAGTTTGAGAAGGATGGGTGTTAACTCTTCTCTAAATGCTTGATAGAATTCGCCTGTGAAGCCATCTGGTCCTGGGCTTTTGTTTGTTGGAAGATTTTTTATCACAGTTTCAATTTCAGTGCTTGTGATTGGTCTGTTCATATTTTCTATTTCTTCCTGATTCAGTCTTGGCAGGTTGTGCATTTCTAAGAATTTGTCCATTTCTTCCAGGTTGTCCATTTTATTGGCATAGAGTTGCTTGTAGTAATCTCTCATGATCTTTTGTATTTCTGCAGTGTCAGTTGTTACTTCTCCTTTTTCATTTCTAATTCTATTGATTTGAGTCTTCTCCCTTTTTTTCTTGATGAGTCTGGCTAATGGTTTATCAATTTTGTTTATCTTCTCAAAGAACCAGCTTTTAGTTTTATTGATCTTTGCTATCGTTTCCTTCATTTCTTTTTCATTTATTTCTGATCTGATTTTTATGATTTCTTTCCTTCTGCTAACTTTGGGATGTTTTTGTTCTTCTTTCTCTAATTGCTTTAGGTGCAAGGTTAGGTTGTTTATTCGTGATGTTTCCTGTTTCTTAAGGTGGGATTGTATTGCTATAAACTTCCCTCTTAGAACTGCTTTTGCTGCATTCCATAGGTTTTGGGTCGTCGTGTCTCCATTGTCATTTGTTTCTAGGTATTTTTAAATTTCCCCTTTGATTTCTTCAGGGATCACTTCGTTATTAAGTAGTGTATTGTTTAGCCTCCATGTGTTTGTATTTTTTACAGCTCTTTTCCTGTAATTGATATCTAGTCTCATAGCATTGTGGTCGGAAAAGATACTTGATACAATTTCAATTTTCTTAAATTTACCAAGGCTTGATTTGTGACCCAAGATATGATCTATCCTGGAGAATGTTCCATGAGCACTTGAGAAAAATGTGTATTCTGTTGTTTTTGGATGGAATGTCCTATAAATATCAATTAAGTCCATCTTGTTTAATGTATCATTTAAAGCTTGTGTTTCCTTATTTATTTTCATTTTGGATGATCTGTCCATTGGTGAAAGTGGGGTGTTAAAGTCCCCTCCTATGATTGTGTTACTGTCGATTTCTCCTTTTATGGCTGTTAGTATTTGCCTTATGTATTGAGGTGCTCCTATGTTTGGTGCATAAATATTTACAATTGTTATATCTTCTTCTTGGATCGATCCCTTGATCATTATGTAGTGTCCTTCTTTGTCTCTTCTAGTAGTCTTTATTTTAAAGTCTATTTTGTCTGATATGAGAATTGCTACTCCAGCTTTCTTTTGGTTTCCATTTGCACGGAATATCTTTTTCCATCCCCTTACTTTCAGTCTGTATGTGTCTCTAGGTCTGAAGTGGGTCTCTTGTAGATAGCATATATATGGGTCTTGTTTTTGTATCCATTCAGCCAATCTGTGTCTTTTGGTGGGAGCATTTAGTCCATTTACATTTAAGGTAATTATCGATATGTATGTTCCTATTCCCATTTTCTTAATTGTTTTGGTTTCGTTATTGTAGGTCTTTTCCTTCTGTTGTGTTTCTTGCCTAGAGAAGTTCCTTTAGCATTTGTTGTAAAGCTGGTTTGGTGGTGCTGAACTCTCTCAGCTTTTGCTTGTCTGTAAACCTTTTAATTTCTC
Organism: Mesoplodon bidens; assembly: GCF_964165515.1. Lineage (NCBI taxonomy): Eukaryota > Metazoa > Chordata > Mammalia > Artiodactyla > Ziphiidae > Mesoplodon > Mesoplodon bidens. The sequence goes on along the minus strand of NC_138178.1, from coordinate 6,499,697 downwards.
CATCAAATCTGAATGAGATCCTTGCTGGGTAGAGTAATCTTGGTTGCAGGTTTTTCTCCTTCATCACTTTAATTATGTCCTGCCACTCCCTTCTGGCTTGTAGAGTTTCTGCTGAGAGATCAGCTGTTATCCTGATGGGGATTCCCTTGTGTGTTATTTGTTGTTTTTGCCTTGCTGCTTTTAATATGATTTCTTTGTGTTTAATTTTTGACAGTTTGATTAATATGTGTCTTGGCGTATTTCTCCTTTGATTTATTCTGTATGGGACTCTCTGTGCCTCCTGGACTTGATTAACTATTTCCTTTTCCATATTAGGGAAGTTTTCAACTATAATCTCTTCAAATGTTTTCTCAGTCCCTTTCTTTTTCTCTTCTTCTTCTGGAACCCCTATAATTCGAATGTTGGTGCGTTTAATGTTGTCCCAGAGGTCTCTGATACTGTCCTCAGTTCTTTTCATTTTTTTTCTTTATTTTGCTCTGCAGCAGTTATTTCCACTATTTATCTTCCACCCCACTTATCCGTTCTTCTGCCTCAGTTATTCTGCTATTGATCCCATCTAGAGTATTTTTTATTTCATTTATTGTGTTTTTAATCAATGCTTGATTCATCTTTAGTTCTTCTAGGTCCTTGTTAACTGTTTCTTGCATTTTGTCTATTCTATTTCCAAGATTTTGGATCTTGGAAATAGAATCTTGGATCATCTTTACCATCATTATTCTAAATTCTTTTTCAGGTAGACTGCCTATTACCTCTTCATTTGTTAGGTCTGGTGGGTTTTTATCTTGCTCCTTCTCCTGCTGTGTGTTTTTCTGTCTTCTCATTTTGCTTATGTTACTGTGTTTGGGGTCTCCTTTTTGCAGGCTGCAGGTTCGTAGTTCCCGTTGTTTTTGGTGTCTGTCCCCAGTGGCTAAGGTTGGTTTAGTGGGTTGTGTAGGCTTCCTGGTGGAGGGGACTAGTGCCTGTGTTCTGGTGGATGAGGCTGGATCTTGCCTTTCTGGTGGGCAGGTCCACGTCTGGTGGTGTGTTTTGGGGTGTCTGCGGACTTTTTATGATTTTAGGCCACCTCTCTGCTAATGGGTGGCGTTGTGTTCCTGTCTTGCTAGTTGTTTGGCATAGGGTGTCCAGCACTGTAGCTTGCTGGTCGTTGAGTGAAGCTGGGTGCTGCTGTTGAGATGGAGATCTCTGGAAGATTTTCGCTGTTTGATATTATGTGGAGCTGGGAGGTCTCTTGTGGACCAGTGTCCTGAAGTTGGATCTCCCACCTCAGAGGCACAGCACTGACTCCTGGCTCCTCAATTTGGGATGATTTGTTGTCTATTCATGTATTCCACAGATGCAGGGTACATCAAGTTGATTGTGGAGCTTTAATCCGCTGCTTCTGAGGCTGCTGGGAGAGGTTTCCCTTTCTCTTCTTTGTTCTCACAGCTCCTGGGTCTCAGCTTTGGATTTGGCCCCGCCTCTGCGTGTAGGTCACCGGAGGGTGTCTGTGCTTCGCTCAGACAGGACCCGGTTAAAGGAGCAGCCTCTTCGGGGACTCTGGCTCACTCAGGCCGGACGGGAGGGAGGGGCACGGAGTGTGGGGCGAGCCTGCAGCGGCAGAGGCCGGCGTGACGTTGCACCAGCCCGAGGCGCACTGTGCGTTCTCCCAGGGAAGCCGCCCCTGGATCCCGGGACCCCGGCAGTGGCGGGCTGCACAGGCTCCCAGAGGGGCGGTGTGGACAGTGACCTGCGCTCGCATACAGGCTTCTTGGCGGCGGCAGCAGCAGCCCCAGCGTCCCACGCCCGTCTCTGGGCTCCGCGCTTTCAGCCGTGACTCGCGCCCGTCTGTGGAGCCCCTATAAGCAGCGCTCTTAATCCCCTCTCCTCGCGCACCAGGAAACCAAGAGGGAAGAAAAAGTCTCTTGCCTCTTCGGCAGCTCCAGAGTTTTCCCGGACTCCCTGCCGGCTAGCTGTGGCACATTAGCCCCCTTCAGGCTGAGTTCTCGCCACCAGCCCCAGTCCTCTCCCTGCGCTCTGACCGAAGCCCGAGCCTCAGCTTCCAGCGCCGCCCGCCCCGGCGGGCGAGCAGACAAGCCCCTCGGGCTGGTGAGTGCCGCTCGGCACCGCTCCTCTGTGCGGGAATCTCTCCGCTTTGCCCTACCCAGGTATGTGGGGAGTTTCTTGCCTTTTGGGAGGTCTGGGGTCTTCTGCCAGTGTTCAGTAGGTGTTCTGTAGGAGTTGTTCCACGTGTGGCTGTATTTCTGGTGTATCCGTGGGGAGGAAGGTGATCTCCACGTCTTACTCTTCCGCCATCTTACCCGGAAGAAGTCCTGGTTTCAGGTTTTATGTGCAAGTCTTTAATCCATGTTTTTAAAATAAATAAATTTATTTATTTATTTTTGGCTGTGTTGGGTCTTCACTTCTGCGTGCAGACTTTCTCTAGTTGCAGTGAGCAGGGGCTACTCTTCGTTGCAGTGCGCGGGCTTCTCATTGCAGTGGCTTCTCTTGTTGTGGAGCATGGGCTCTAGGCACACGGGCTTCAGTAGTTGTGGCACACGGGCTCAGTACTTGTGGCTCATGGGCTCTATAGCACAGGCTCAGTAGTTGTGGCTCACGGGCTTAGTTGCTCTGTGGCATGTGGGATCTTCCCGGACCAAGGCTTGAACTGGTGTCCCCTGCATTGACAGGTGGATTCTTAACCACTGTGCCACCGGGGAAGTCTCTTTAATCCATTTTGAGTTAATGTTTGTTTATGGTGTAGCATAGTAGTCCAGTTTCATTCTTTTGCATGTGGCTGTCCAGATTTCCCAACACCATTTATTGAAGGGACTGTTCTTTCCCCATTATATATTCTTGGCCTCTTTGCCATAATTAGTTGATCATATATATGTGGATTTATATCTGGGCTCTCAATTATGTTCCATTGATCTATGTGTCTGTTTTTATGCAAATTCCATACTGTTTTGATTACTATAGCTTTGTAATATAATTGGAAATCAAGAAGCATGAAGTCTCCAGCTTTGTTTTTTCTCAAGATTGCTTTGGCTATTTGGGGTCTTTTGTGGTTCCATATACATTTGAGGATTGTTTCTTCTATTTCTGTGAAAACTTCCATTGGAATTTTGATAGGAATTGCATGAAGTGTAGAGTGCATTGGGTAGTATGAAGTGTTTAATGCTATTAATTCTTATAATTTGTGAGCCCAGAACATCTTTCCATTTATTTGTGTCTTGAATTTCTTTCTTTCTTAAAAAAAATTGTTTATTTACTTATTTTTGGCTGTGTTGGGTTTTCATTGCTGCACTTGGGCTTTCTCTAGTTGGGGTGAGCAGGGGCTACTCTCCGTTGCAGTGCGTGGGCTTCTCACCGTGGTGGCCTCTTCTGTTGTAGAGCACGGACTCTAGGCATGCAGGCTCAGTAGTTGTGGCTCGTGGGCTCTAGAGTGCAGGATTAGTAGTTGTGGTGCATGGGCTTAGCTGCTCCATGGCATGTGGGATCTTCCCAGACCAGGGCTCGAACCCATGTCCCCTACATTGGCAGGCGTTTCTTTCTTTTTTTTAAAAAACATTGTCTTTTTTAAAAAAAATTATTTTTATTTATTTATTTATGGCTGTGTTGGGTCTTCGTTTCTGTACGAGGGCTTTCTCCAGTTATGGCAAGCGGGGGCCACTCTTCATCGCGGTGCGCGGGCCTCTCACTATTGCAGCCTCTCTTGTTGCGGAGCACAGGCTCCAGACACACAGGCTCAGTAGTTGTGGCTCACGGGCCTAGTTGCTCCGCGGCATGTGGGATCTTCCCAGACCAGGGTTCGAACCTGTGTCCCCTGCATTGGCAGGCAGACTCTCAACCACTGCACCACCAGGGAAGCCCGGCAGACGGTTCTTAATCACTGCACCACCAGGAAGTCCCTTTGAATTTCTTTCATCAGTATCTTAAAGTTTTCAGTGTACAGGCCTTTCACCTGCTTGGTTAAATTTGTTCCTGGGTATTTTCTTATTTCTGATGTGATTGTAAATGGGAATGTTTTCTTAATTTCTCTTTCTATAGTTTGTTATTAACGTATAGAAATGCAACATATTTTTGTATACTGATTTTTGTATCCTGCAACTGAACTGTTTATTAGTTCTATCTGGATTTTGGTGGAGTCTTTGGGCTTTCTCTGTATAATATCATCTGCAAACAGTGACAGTTTTGCTACTTCCTTTATAATTTGGATGCATTTTATTTCTTTTTCTTGCATAATTGCTCTAACTAGAACTTCCAACACTGTGTTAAAGGAAAGTGGTGACAGTAGGCATCCTTGTCTTGTTACTGATCTTAGAGGAAAAACGTGTAGTTCTCACTTGTTGAGTATGATGTTAGTTGAGGGCTTGTCATGTATGGCCTTTATTATGTTGAGATACATTTCCTCTATACCTATTTTGTTGAGATTTTCCATCATAAAAAGATGTTGAATTTTGTCAGATGCTTTTCTTGCATCTAGTGAAATGATCATACGATTTTTACGCTTCATTTTGTTAATGTTTTATATCATATTGATTTCAAGGACGTTGACCCATTTTGCATCCCTGGAATAAATCCCACTTGATTATGGTGTGTGATCCCTTTAATTATTATTGAATTCTGTTTGCTTCTATTTTGTTGAGCATTTCAGCATCTGTGTTCATCAAAGATACTGGCCTGTCATTTTCTTTTTTTGTGATGTCCTTATCTGGTTTTGATATCAGAGTAATGCTGGCTTCTTAAAATGAATTTGGAGTGTTCCCTCCTCTACTATTTCTTGGAAGAGTGTGAGAAGGATTTATATCAATTCTTCTTTGAATATTTGGTAAAATTCAACAGTGAAGCCATCTGATCTTGGACTTTTGCTTTTGGGGAGGTTTTTATTACTGATTTAATCTCCTTACTAGTAATCAATCTGTTCAGATTTTCTATTTCTTCTAGATTCAGTCTTGTAGGTTTCTAGGAATGTATCCATTTCTTCTAGGTTGTGCAGTTTGTTGGCATAAAATTGATCACAGTAGTCTCTTATGATCTTTTTTATTTCTGTGGTATGAGTTGTAACATCTCCTCTTTCATATCTGATTTTGAGTTGTCTTCTCCTGTCTTACTTGGTAAGCCTAGCTGAAGGTTTGTCATATTTATGTATTTTTTCAAAGAACCAGGTCTTAGTTTCACTGATATATTTTATTGTCTTTTTAGTCTTTATTTCATTTATTTCCACTCTGATCTTTATTTCCTTCCTTCTACTAATTTTTGGCTTTGTTTGTTCTTCTTTTTCTAGTTCCTTGAGGTGTAAAGTTAGGTTATTTATTGGAGATTTTCCTTCTTTCTTGATACATGCATTTATTGCTATGAACTTCCCTTTTAGAACTGCTTTTGGTGCACCTCATAGGTTTTGGTATGTGGTAATTCTGTTTTCATGATCTAAGGCATTTTCTAGTTACCCTTTTGATTTTTCTTTGACCCATTTGTTTTTCAGTAGCCTGTTGTTTAATACTCACATATTTGTGAATTTTCTGATTTTCTTCTTGTAATTGATTTCTCGTTTCATACCACTGTGGTAGGAAACAATGCTTGATATGATTTCAATCTACTTAAATTTATCAACTTGTTTTGTGCCTTAATATATGATCTATCCTGCTTTATGTTTCATGTGCCCTTGAGAAGAATGTTTACTCTGTTGTTTTTGGATGGAATGTTAAGTCCATCTGGCATAATGAGTCATGTAAGACCGATGATTCCTTATTGATTTTATGTCTGGTTGATCGATCTCTTGATGCAAGTGGCTTATAAAGTCCCCTACTATTATTGTATTGCTGTTTATTTTTCCCTTTAGGTCTGTTAATTGCTGTATATAGTTAGGTGCTCCTAGGTTAGTGCATACATACTTACAAGTGTTATATCTTCTTGCTGTTTGACCCCTTTATCATTATGGAATGCCCTTCTTTGTCTCGTATAAGAGTCCCTGTTATAGGATAGAAAGCCCAGAGATAAACCCACGCACATATGGTCACCTTATCATTGATAAAGGAGGTAAGAATATACAGTGGAGAAAAGACAGCCTCTTCAATAAGTGGAGATGGGAAAACTGGACAGCTACATGTAAAAGAATGAAATTAGAACACTCCCTAACACCATACACAGAAATAAACTCAAAATGGATTAAAGACCTAAATGTAAGGCCAGACACCATCAAACCCTTAGAGGAAAACATAGGCAGAACACTATGACAGAAATCACAGCAAGATCCTTTTTGACCCACCTCCTAGAGAAATAGAAATAAAAACAAAAATAAACAAATGGGACCTAATGAAACTTAAAAGCTTTTGCACAGCAAAGGAAACTGTAAACAAGATGAAAAGACAACCCTCAGAATGGGAGAAAATACTTGCAAGTGAAGCAGCTGACAAATGATTAATCTCCAAAATATACAAGTAGCTCATGCAGCTCAATATTGGGAAAACAAACAACCCAATCCAAAAATGGGCAGAAGACCTAAATAGACATTTCTCCAAAGAAGATATACAGATTGCCAACAAAGACATGAAAGGATGCTCAACATCACTAGTCATCACTAATCATTAGAGAAATGCAAATCAAAACTACAATGAGGTATCACCTCACACCTGTCAGAATGGCCATCATCAAAACATCTACAAACAATAAATGCTGGAGAGGGTGTGGAGAAAAGGGAACCCTCTTGCACTGTTGGTGGGAACGTAACTTTCCCACCAACGAAGTCGGAATAGACTGGACTCAAGGTCCTGTGAGCCCCTGCTCTGCCACCCACTGCTATAGGACCTGGAGCCTGAACCTCTGGGTCTTGCTTTCCCATCTGTGCAGTGGGGATAGAACCTGACATCTACCAAGTACTGTCTACCTTTTGGGACAGCCCCTCCTGCCTCCTGTTTGAAAGTTTCCCCACCTTGGATGGGGCTGTCTGGTTTTGGCTCCTAAATACCCCATTCCTGTTATGACACCTTTACCTTTTGAGAATATTGACCTGGGATGTTTGCGTTTGGCCTTCTCCCACCTCCCTTTCTGTCAACTGTCACCCGCTTTCCACAGCCTGCACCTCGACATCCAGGCACCAGACCTCTACTCCTCAGTACAAGAATCTAACCCACGTCCCTGGTGCTTCTGCTCCAGAATTATTACCTGCCTCCCCTATGGCCAAACCAAAGCTACTATCCCCTCAAGGTTTGGCTCTGTATTAGGAGAGAGACAGAACCCTTTCCTCCTAGAGCCATCTTTCTTAGCCCAGTGTCTGAGGTGTTTACCTAATCTTGTAACTGACTCTATTTCAAATTTCACCAATCAAGATTCACTTGGGTTACCCATTATCCTCATTTATTGGAGTATGGGATCTGCAGATAATGTGTTACTTTAGTCCATATGCATCTCTTATCCTAGTTGTACTAGGTATTACATTTACTGAGGACAAGTGGAGGAAAGTTTTCGAACACCAGCAGTTTAAGAGAAGAATCAAATCATGAAATTTCACTTCCTCAGATGAGTGAAGATTATAATGGATTGCAAATAGGTATTATATTGAATAACAATTCAACATACCACTCTGAAGTCTCAACTGTGTTCCATAAACTGTTACTAGAATTACAGATACGAATAAGATCTGGTGGCTGCCTCTGAAAACTTATTGCAGTGATTATTAACATTGTAAGTGGGCTCTCAAGCCCACTTCTGCTGAAAACTGTTGCCCCATCCCACAAAACGTTGAATTGTTTGAAAGCTTGAACATTTTAAATGTAGTTGTATTTTTCTGTCTATTCCCAATTGATTTGTGTACCGTCTCCTTTATAAAGTTAGTATTTTTGGTTGATCAGGATCCTGACTCGTTTGTTGGCAAGTGAGGAAGCTGATAATCAATAATAACGATTAGAATACCCACCACTGGGAATTCCCTGGCGGTCCAGTGGTTAGGACTCGGCACTCTCACTGCTGGGTCCCAGGTTGAATCCCTGGTGAGGGAGCTAAGATACTGTAAGTCGCTGGGCATGGCCGGAAAAAAAAAAAAAAAAAAAAAAAAGAATACCCACTATTTATTTCCTTTGCACCAGAAAATTTATGCATAATATTTAGTATTCTTACAACCCACTTCTTGGGTGAAGAAAACAATATAGAAACCAAGGAACTGATTCAAGGATTCGTAGTCAGTGGTAGGACGTGTGTCAGAGGTCTACCCTGCCTTCAGAAACATCCATTATGTCATCTTCTGGCTCCAGCTTCTTGCAAGGAAATAATCTGTATTTCAGTTAGAATTTTGGAATTTTGCCATGGGAAAAAAATGGTACTCACTTTCTAGGATTTGTAAAAGTAAGTAGATAAGAAGTGTGACAGAAAACAAACAAGACTACATAAGAAATGTAGTAAATAAAGAGAAACTTTTTTTTTCCAGAGCAATGTGATTTTGACATGGCATATTTCCCCTATTAAATTTTAACAAGATTATATATGTGTTTATAGACAAAATGTTTTAATTTAACTCTACATGACAGCTGGAAATTGCTCACATTTGCTTTTTTGCTCAAAATATTTGTTTAGAATTAGTCAATTGATTTAATATGTAACATCAGTGTGAACAAGAAAAAAAGTGCAGTCGACAGGGAAGAAAATATTATTGTTTCATGTGACCATTGTGTTGATAGAATGAGTTAGTGTTCTTCAGTAGAGACATTTCGTGTTAACTCTGATGTGGAACATAGTGAAAAAAATTGTACTGTCAATCTTACACTCAGATAAAAAAAACCTTTGTAGCATAACAGGTTTTTTTAAATTCATGCTTAGAAAATTAAGTCACATAGCTTGATATGATAAATACTGTATTACATTACAGCGAGTCATGTAATGTATTTTCTTCTTATAGTTACAAATTCTGGGCTGGTATAGATTTGGCCGTGTGGTGCAAGCGTCTCCCAGGTACATAAAGCAATTCCGTCATCTTCATAAGGAAGTGGTGGGAAGAAAAGAACAAACGTTCATTTGATCATCCAGTATGATCCAAAGCTAGATATAAAGCTAGAAGGCTTTATATTTAAGATCTTATTTAGTATGTACAGTAATGCTTCCTAAGGTCTTGTGAATGATAATGAGTATCATTTTCATCTCCATTTTACATATAAAATGCATATAAAATATTTAAGTAAATTGCCCAAATCCATGCTGGGAGCAAATATTCAAAGTGAGACTGGGTTCCTTTTGTGTCTCACTGTACTGAGTGTGCAAAATCATCCCTATTTGCAGGTGTAGGTGACCTTGACTGTTCTCTGGGCTTAGTGCCACTGTGGTTTGCTGGCATTGAACAGCAGTGTCACCAGAGATGGTTAAGCCTGCCTTGTGCCTCAGCCCTGCCATGTTCTGATTGTGTGATTATGGGCAGTAAGTTCGTCTCTAAACCTCAGAAACTGCACCTATACAACGGGGAAACTTATACCATAGGGTTGTTGAAAGGTCACAGCTGATTCAGAGACACTAAAAAATGGTTCCTGTAATTATAATTTAAAGACACTGAGAAAATGATACTGGACACATGGTAAGAACTAATGAAAACTTTACCCACAGTGTGACTATTTTTTTCTAATTGCCCTCTTTTTGTTTTTTTCCTGAGTATTATCAATAATCTTTATTCTGGGGACTTAAGCAAGTGAAAATGTTTTCAGTCAACTATTATTGAGTGTACCTCACTTTGCGAGGTAGGTATAATTATTCCCATTTTATAGCAGAGGAATTAGGATTCAAAACATTAAGTGGACTGGAGAGAGTCGATAAATGCTTTTGCTCAATGAATAAATAAGTAAAGTAAGTGACAGAGCCAGGATTTAAAACCAGATTTTATAAGCTTAAGTCCAGTGTTCTTTCTGCTTTATTGTTTGTCTTCCTGGAAAGGATTGGGTGAGCCTAAGCCATCAATGGTATCCTGTGCTATTTATTCAAGAATTAATGCTTGATTTTGAAAGAAGAGAATTATGTTGGTTTCATTAGCCTTTATTTAATGATAGATAAAGGACGTGTGTACCTTTTGCTTAGCCTATAACTTATAGGCTATCCTTAAAATTATTCCCCTATCCTTCAAATTATTTTTAGATATAACTGGCACATAACATTGGATTAGCTTTAGTTATAGAAAATAATGATTTCATATATGTGTATATTGCAAAGTGATTACCACAATAAGTTAACATTAATCACCATGCATAGTTATAAACTTTGTTGTTCTTGTGATAAATTTTACCTCTTAGCAACTTTCCAATATACAATACAGTATTATTAACTATAGTCATCATCCGGTATGTTACCTCATCAGGACTTATGTATTAATGAGAAGTTTGTACCTTTTGACCCCATTCACCCATTTCACCCACTCCCTACCTCTGGCAACCACAAATCTGTTCTCTGTATCTATGAGGTTTTTTTTCCCCTCCAGATTCCGCTTATAAGTAAGATCATACAGTATTTGTCTTTCTCGGTGTTACTTATTTCACTTAGCATAATGTCCTCTAAGTTCATGCAAGTTATTGCAGATGGCAATATTTCCTTTTTTTATGGTGGAATAATATCCTTTTATGTATATACCACATTTAAACAATTCATTTATCTGTCAGTGGACACTTAGGTTGTTTCCCTGTCTTGGCTTTTGTAAGTAATGGTGCAATAACATGGGAATGCAGATACCTTTTTGAGAGAGAGAGATGAAATTTCCTTGGAATTCATACCCAGAAGAATTATTACTGGATCATAAGGTAGTTCTACTTTTAGTATTTTGTGGAACCTCCATACTGTTTTCCATAGTGGCTGTATCAATTTACATTCCCACCAACAGTGCCCAAGGGTTTCCTTTTGTCTGTATCATCTGCAACATTTGCTGTTCGTTGTCTTTTGCTAATAGCCATTCTAACAGGTGTGAGGAGATACCTCACTGTGCTTTTGACTTACATTTCCCTGATGATTAGTGATGTTGACCACCTTTTCATGTACCTGACGGTATTTGTATGTCTCTTGGAAAAATGTTTATTCAGATCCTCTGCCCATATTTTAATCAGACTTTTTATTAGGTACATGAGATCTTTATATATATATATATATATATATATATATATATATAGGTTGAACCCTTATCAGATATACAATTTGCAAATATTTTCTCTCATTGCCTTTTCGTTTTGTTGATGGTTTCCTTTTCTGTACAGAAGCTTTTTAGTTTGATGTAGTCCCACCTTGTTTATTTTAGGTTTTGTTGCCCTTGCGTTTGCTGTCAAATCCAAAATATCATCACCAAGACTGATGTCAAGGAGCTTACCACCTATTTTCTTCTAGGAGTTTTACGGTTTCAGGTCTTACGTACAAGTCTTTAATCCATTTTTGAGTTAATTTTTGTGTCTGGTGTAATGTAGTGGTCCAGTTTCATTCTTTTGCATGTGAGCTGTCCAGTGTTCCCAGCACATTTTACTGACAAGACTGTCCTTTCCCCATTGTATATTCTTGGCCTCTTTGTTGTAATTAATTGGCCATAGATATGTGTAGACTTGTTTCTGAGCTCTCTATTCTGTTCCATTGATCTGTGTATCTGTTTGTAAGCAAATACCATATTGTTTTGATTACTATAGCTTTGTAATATAATCAGAAACTAGGAAGCATGAAGCCTCCAGCTTTGTTCTTAAGATTGCTTTGGCTATTTGGGGTCTTTTATGGTTCCATATACATTTGAGGATTGTTTCTTCTATTTCTGTGAAAACTTCCATTGGAATTTTGATAGGAATTACATGAAGTGTAGATTGCTTTGTGTAGTATGAAATGTTTAATGAGATTATTTGTTACAATTTGTGAGCCTAGAACATCTTTCCATTCATTTGTGTCTTCCATGTCTGTCATCAATGTCTTAAAGTTTTCAGTGTACAAGTCTTTCACCTTCTTGGTTAAATTTGTTCCTGGGTATTTTTATTATTTCTGATGTGATTGTAAATGGGATTGTTTTCTTAATTTCTCTTTCTGTAGTTTATTAGTGTATAAAAATGCAACAGATTTTTGCATATCGATTTTGTATCCTGCAACTCTACTGAATTTATTAGTTCTATCCATTTTTTGGTGGAGTCTGTAGGGTTTTCTATATATATCATCTGCAAATAGTGACAGTTTTACTACTTCCTTTACAGTTTGGATGCCATTTATTTATTTATTTATTGTCTAATTGCTCTGGCTAGGAATTCCATTACCACATTGAATAAAAGTGGCAAGAGTGGGTATTCTTGTCTTGTTCCTGATCTTAGAGGAAAAGCTATTAGTTTTTTTACCAATGAGTATGATATTAGCTGTGGGCTTGTCATGTATGGCCTTTATTATATTGAGGCATGTTGTTCCCTCTATACCCAGTTTGTTGAGAGTTTTTACCATAAATGTATGTTGAATTTTGTCATTTGATTTTTCTGCCTCTATTGATTTTTGATTACTGTTTCAATCTCCCTGCTAGTAACGAGCCTGTTTAGATTTTCTCTTTCTTCATGATTCGGTCTTGACAGGTTTTATCTTTCTAGGAATTTCCACTTCTTCTAGGTTGTCCAATTTATTGGCATACAATCGTTCATAGCAGCCTCTTATGATTCTTTGTATTTCTTGGTACAGTTGTGTCTCTGCTTTCATTTTTGATTTTTTTTTTTAGTCATCAATTTTATACACATCAGTGTATACACGTCAATCCCAATCTCCCAGTTCATCACACCTCCACCCCCACCCCCTGCTACTTTCCCCCGCTGGTGTCCATATGTATGTTTTCTACAGCTGTGACTCAACTTCTACCTGAAAACTGGTTTGTCTGTACCTTTTTCTAGGTTCCACATATATGCGTTAATATACGATATTTGTTTTTCTCTTTCTGACTTACTTCACGCTGTATGACAGTCTCTAGATCCATCCACGTCTCAACAAATGACCCAGTTTCGTTCCTTTTTATGGCTGAGTAATATTCCATTATATATATGTACCACATCTTCCTTATCCATTCATATGTTGATGGGCATTTAGGTTGCTTCCATGACCTGGCTATTGTAAATAGTGCTGCAATGAACATTGGGGTGCATGTGTCTTTTTGAATTGTGGTTTTCTCTGGGTATATACCCAGTAGTGGGATTGCTGGATCATATGGTAATTCTATTTTTAGTTTTTTTTTTTTTTTTTTTTTTTTTTTTTGGCGGTACGCGGGCCTCTCACTGCTGTGGCCTCTCCCGCTGCAGAGTACCGGCTCCAGATGCGCAGCCTCAGCGGCCATGGCCCACGGGCCCAGCCGCTCCATGGCATGTGGGATCCTCCCGGACCGGGGCGCGAACCCATGTCCCCTGCATCGGCAGGCGGACTCTCAACCACTGCGCCACCAGGGAAGCCCTATTTTTAGTTTTTTAAGGAACCTCCATACTGTTCTCCATAGTGGCTTTATCAGTTTACATTCTCACCAACAGTGCAGGAGGCTTCCCTTTTCTCCACACCCTCTCCAGCATTTGTTCTTTGTAGATTTTTTGATGAAGCCCATTCTAACTGGTGTGAGGTGATACCTCATTGTAATTTTGATTTGCATTTCTCTAATAATTAGTGATGTTGAGCAGCTTTTCATGTGCTTCTTGGCCATCTGTATGTCTTCTTTGGAGAAATGTCTATTTAGGTCTTCTGTGCATTTTTGGATTGGGTTGTTTGTTTTATTGATATTGAGCTGCATGGGGATTTGGAGATTAATCCTTTGTCCATTGATTCATTTGCAAATATTTTCTCCCATTCTGAGGGTTCTCTTTTTGTTTTGTGTGTGGTTTCCTTTGCTTTTCAAAGGCTTTTAAGTTTCATTAGGTCCCATTTGTTTATTTTAGTTTTTATTTCCATTACTCTAGGAGGTGGATCAAAAAAGATCTTGCTGTGATTTATCTCAAAGAGTGTTCTTCCTATGTTTTCCTCTAAGAGTTTTATAAAGTCTGGTCTTACATTTAGGTCTCTAATCCATTTTGAGTTTATTTTTGTGTATGGTATTAGGGAGTGTTCTAATTTCATTCTTTTACATGTAGCTGTCCAGTTTTCCCACTACCACTTATTGAAGAGGCTGTCTTTTCACCATTGTATGTCCTTGCCTCCTTTATCACAGATTAGTTGACCATAGGTGTGTGGGTTTACCTCTGAGCTTTCTATCTTGTTCCATTGATCTGTATTTCTGTTTTTCTGCCAGTACCATACTGTCTTGATTACTGTAGCTTTGTAGTGTAGTCTGAAGTAAGGGAGTCTGATTCCTCCAGCTCCATTTTTTTCCATCAAGACTGCTTTGGCTATTTGGGGTCTTTTGTGTCTCCATACAAATTTTAAGATTTTTTGTTCTAGTTCTGTTAAAAATGCCATTGGTAACTTGATAGGGATTGCATTGAATCTGTAGATTGCTTTGGGTAGTATAGTCATTTTCACAATATTGATTCTTCCAATCCAAGAACATGGTATATCTCTCCATCTGTTGGTATCATGTTTAATTTCTTTCATCAGTGTCTTATAGTTTTCTACATACAGGTCTTTTGTCTCCCTATGTAGGTTTATTCCTAGGTATTTTATTCTTTTAGTTGCAGTGGTAAATGGGAGTGTTTCCTTAATTTCTCTTTCAGATTTTTCATCATTAGTGTATAGGAATGCAAGAGATTTCTGTGCATTAATTTTGTATCCTGCAACTTTACCAAATTCATTGACTAGCTCTAGTAGTTTTCTGTTGGCATCTTTAGGATTCTCTATGTATAGTATCATGTCATCTGCAAACAGTGACAGTTTTACTTCTTCTTTTCCAATTTGTATTCCTTTTATTTCTTTTTCTTCTCTGATTGCCGTGGCTAGGACTTCCAAAACTATGTTGAATAATAGCGGTGAGAGTGGACATCCTTGTCTTTTTCCTGAATTTAGAGGAAATGCTTTCAGTTTTTCACTATTGAGAATGATGTTTGCTGTGGGTTTGTCGTATATGGCCTTTATTATGTTGAGGTGGTTTCCCTCTATGCCTACTTTCTGGAGAGTTTTTATCTGGAGAGTGTTGAATTTTGTCAAAAGCTTTTTCTGCATCTATTGAGATGATCATATGGTTTTTATTCTTCAATTTGTTAATATGGTGTATCACATTGATTGATTTGTGTATATTGAAGAATCCTTACATCCTGGGATAAATCCCACTTGATCATGGTGTATGAGCCTTTTAATGTGTTGGATTCTGTTTGCTAGTATTTTGTTGAGGATTTTTGCATCTATATTCATCAGTGATATTAGTCTGTAATTTTTTTTGTAGTATCTTTGTCTGGTTTTGGTATCAGGGTGATGGTGGCCTCATAGAATGAGTTTGGGAGTGTTCCTTCCTCTGCAATTTTTTGGAAGAGTTTGAGAAGGATGGGTGTTAGCTCTTCTCTAAATGTTTGATAGAATTGACCTGTGAAGCCATCTGGTCCTGAACTTTTGTTTGTTGGAAGAGTTTTAATCACAGTTTCAATTTCATTACTTGATTGGTCTGTTCGTATTTTCTATTTCTTCCTGGTTCAGTATTGGAAGGTTATACCTTTCTAAGAATTTGTCCATTTCTTCCAGGTTGTCCATTTTATTGGCATAGAGTTGCTTGTAGTAGTCTCTTAGGATGCCTTGTATTTCTGCGGTGTCTGTTGTCTACTTTTTCATTTCTAATTTTATTGATTTGAGTCCTCTCCCTCTTTTTTCTTGATGAGTCTGGCTAATGGTTTATCAATTTTGTTTATCTTCTCAAAAAACCAGCTTTTAGTTTTATTGATCTTTGCTATTGTTTTCTTTGTTTCTATTTATTTCCTCTCTGATCTTTATGATTTCTTTCCTTCTGCTAACTTTGGGTTTTGTTCTTCTTTCTCTAGTTCCTTTAGGTGGAAGCTTAGATTATTTATTTGAGATTTTTCTTGTTTCTTGAGGTAGGCTTGTATAGCTATAAACTTCCCTCTTAGAACTGCTTTTGCTGCATCCCATAGGTTTTGGATTGTAGTGTTGTCATTGTCTTTGTCTCTAGGTATTTTTTGATTTCCTCTTTGATTCTTCAGTGATCTCTTGGTTATTTAGTAACGTAGTGTTTAGCCTCCACGTGTTTGTGGTTTTTACATTTTTTCCCCTGTAATTCATTTCTAATCTCATAGTGTTGTGGTCAGAAAAGGTGCTTGATATGATTTCAATTTTTTAAAATTTAGTGAGGCTTGATTTGTGACCCAAGATGTGATCTATCCTGCAGAATGTTCCATGCGCACTTGAGAAGAAAGTGTAATCTG
The DNA here is from genome assembly GCF_964165515.1 of Mesoplodon bidens. Taxonomy (NCBI): domain Eukaryota; kingdom Metazoa; phylum Chordata; class Mammalia; order Artiodactyla; family Ziphiidae; genus Mesoplodon; species Mesoplodon bidens. The sequence continues at coordinate 6,483,429 of NC_138178.1, read as the reverse complement.
CTGTTGTTGGATGGAACGTCCTATAAATATCAATTAAATCTATCTGGTCTATTGTGTCATTTAAAGCTTCTGTTTCCTTATTTATTTTCATTTTAGATGATCTGTCCATTGGTGTAAGTGAGGTGTTAAAATCTCCCAGTATTATATATATTGTGTTACTGTCGATTTCCTCTTTTACAGCTGTTAGCAGTTGCCTTATATATTGAGGTGCTCCTATGTTGGGTGCATATATATTTATATTTTATCTTTTTTTTTTTTTTTGCGGTTCGCGGGCCTCTCACCGCTGCAGCCTCTCCCGTTGTGGAGCACAGGCTCCGGACGCGCAGGCTCAGCGGCCATTGCTCACGGGCCCCTCCGCTCCACAGCATGTGGGATCCTCCCGGACCTGGGCATGAACCCGTGTCCCCTGCATTGGCAGGCGGACTCCCAACCACTGCACCACCAGGGAAGACCGCATATATATTTATAATTGTTATATCGTCTTCTTGGATTGATCCCTTGATCATTATGTAGTGTCTTTCCTTGTCTCTTGTAACATTCTTTATTTTAAAGTCTATTTTATCTGAGATGAGGATTGCTACTCCAGCTTTCTTTTTATTTCTGTTTGCATGGAATATCTTTTTCCATCCCCTCATTTTCAGGCTGTATGTGTCCCTAGTCTGAAGTGGGTCTCTTGTAGACAGCATATATATGGGTCTTATTTTTGTATCCATTCAGCAAGCCTGTGTCTTTTGGTTGGAGCATTTAATCCATTCACGTTTAAGGTAATTATCATTATGTATGTTCCTATGACCATTTTCTTGTTTTGTTTTTGTTTTTGTAGGTCCTTGTTTTCTCTTGTGTTTCCCACTTAGAGAAGTTCCTTTAGCATTTGTTGTAGAGCTAATTTGGTGGTGATGAATTCTCTTAGCTTTTGCTTGTCTGTAAAGCTTTTGATTTCTCCATCGAATCTGTATGAGATCCTTGCCGGGTAGAGTAATCTTGGTTGTAGGTTTTTACCTTTCATCACTTTATTATGCCACTTCCTTCTGGCTTGTAGAGTTTCTGCTGAGAAATCAGCTCTTAACCTTATAGGAGTTCCCTTGTATGTTATTTGTCGTTTCTCCCTAGCTGCTTTCAATAATTTTTCTCTGTCTTTAGTTTTTGCCAATTTGATTACTATGTGTCTTGGCGTGTTTCTCCTTGGGTTTATGCTATATGGGACTCGCTGTGCTTCCTGGACTTGGGTGGCTATTTCCTTTCCCATGTTAGGGAAGTTTTCGACTATAATCTCTTCAAATATTTTCTTGGGTCCTTTCTCTCTCTCTTCTCCTTCTGGGACCCCTGTAATGCGAATGTTGTTGCGTTTAATGTTGTCCCGGAGGTCTCTTAGGCTGTCTTCATTTCTTTTCATTCTTTTTTGTTTATTCTGTTCTGCAGCAGTGAATTCCACCATTGTTTCTTCCAGGTCACTTATCCATTCTTCTGCCTCAGTTATCCTGCTATTGATTCCTTCTAGTGTAGTTTTCATTTCAGTTATTGTATTGTTCATCTCTGTTTGTTTGTTGTTTAATTCTTCTAGGTCTTTTTTTTTGTTTTTCCGGTATGCGGGCCTCTCACTGTTGTGGCCTCTCCCGTTGTGGAGCACAGGCTCTGGACGCGCAGGCTCAGCAGCTGTGGCTCACGGGCCCAGCCGCTCCACGGCATGTGGGATCTTCCCGGACTGGGGCACGAACCCGTGTCCCCTGCATCGGCAGGCGGACTCTCAACCAGTGCGCCAGCAGGGAAGCCCTTCTAGGTCTTTGTTAAACATTTCTTGCATCTTCTCGATCTTTGCCTCCATTCTTTTTCCGGGGCCCTGGATCATCGTCACTATCATTATTCTGAATTCTTTTTCTGGAAGGTTGCCTATCTCCACATCATTTAGTTGTTTTTCTGGGGTTTTATCTTGTTCCTTCATCTGGTACGTAGCCCTCTGCCTTTTCATCTTGTTGATCTTTCTGTGAATGTGGTTTTTGTTCCACAGGCTGCAGGACTGTAGGTCTTCTTGCTTCTGCTCTCATTTCTGATGTTTGAGTTCTCTTTTTCTTGGTGAGTCTAGCCAAATGTTGTCAATTTTGTGTATCTTCAAAAACTAGCTTAGTTTCAGTGGTCTTTTTTTTTGTGTGTGTGGTACATGGGCCTCTCCTGTTGTGGCCTCTCCCATTGCAGAGCACAGGCTCCGGACGCACAGGCTCAGCGGCCATGGCTCACAGGCCTAGCCTCTCCGCGGCATGTGGGATCTTCCCAGACCGGGGCACGAACCCGCGTCCCCTGCATCGGCAGGTGGACTCTCAACCACTGCGGCACCAGAGAAGCCCTCAATGATCTTTTAATTGTCTTTTTAGTCTATTTTATTTCTGCTTGATCTGTTATTTCCTTCCTTCCACAAACTTGGGATCCATTTGTTTTTTGTGTCTTTGAGGTGTAAAGTTAGGTCGTTTATTTGAGATCTTTCTTGTTTCTTTACATAGGCGTTTATTAGTATGAACTTCCCTCTTAGAACTGCTTTTGGTGTCCCGTAAGTTTTTGTATGTTGTATTTCCATTTTCAGTTGTCTTAATTTTTGATTTCTCTTTTGTATTCTTCTTTGACCCATTGGTTGTTCAGTAGCATGCTGTTTAATATCCACATATTTGTGAATTTTCCAGTTTTCTTCTTGTAATTTCTAGTTTCATACCACTGTGGTCAGAAACAATGTTCGATATGATTTCACTCCTCTTAAATTTGTTAAGACTTGTTTTGTGGCCTAACATCATATACCCTGGAAAATGTTTCATGTTAGCTTGAGAAAAATGTGTATCCTGTTGCTTTTGGATGGAATGTTCTGTATATGTTAAGTCCATCTGGTCTAACATGCAGTTTAAGTCCAGTGTTTCCTTTTTGACTTTATGTCTGGATGTTGTATCCGTTTATGAAAGTGGATTATTAAAGTCCCCTACTATTGTTATACTGATGTCCACTTCTCCCTTTAGGGATGTTAATATTTGCTTTATATATTTAGGTGCTCCTATGCTGTGTGTAATTTACACGTTATATCCTCTTGTTGGATTGACTTATCATTTTATAATTACCTTTTGTCTCTTATTACAGTCTTTGTCTGGAAGCCAGTTTTACCTGATTAACGTTTAGTTACCCCAGGCTTTTTTTTTGTTTTCCATTTGTGCAGAATATCATTTTACATCCCTTCACTTTTGAGTGTGTCCTTACAACTGAAGTGAGTCTGTTGCAGGCAGCGTATAGATGGGTCTTGTTTTTTGTTTGTTTTTAAACCTATTCAGCCATGATATGTATTCTGATTGGAGAACTTAGTCCATTTACTTTTTAGGTAATTATTGATAGGTATGTACTTACTGCCATTTTGTTAATTGTTTTCTGGCTGTTTTGTAATTCATTTTTTTTCTTCTTCTCTTGATCTCTTCATTTGTGTTTTGATGATCTTCTGTAGTGATATGCCTAGATTCCTTTCTCTTTATCTTTTGTGTATCTATTACAGGTTTTTGCTTTGTGGTTACCATGAGGTTTAAATTTATAACAGTCTCTTAAGATAATAACAACTTAAGTTTGAATGTACTCTTAACTCCAGTCTTTTTAATACCTGGAGAATTTAAAGCAATGTTTCCCTTTTCTTTTTTGGTGTTAATAATTTCTTATTTTGTTCTTGATCAGTTTTGTTAGGTGTTTTTATTCTTTTTTATTAGTTTCCCCCCTCCCCCCAGAGAACTAACTTCTGGTGTTACTGACGTTTTTCATATTACATATCTGCTATTTCATGGGTTTCACGTTTTATCTTTTATTCTTACAATTCAGTGGTTTTTAATATATTCTGTTGTGTAACCATTACCACTATCTATTCTAGAACATTCCTATCACCCCAAAAGAAACCCTTATACATTGGCAATCATTTCCCAATTGTGTTCCTCCACTCTGTCCCCATCCTAGGTTTTTGTGGCTGCTAATCCCTTTTCTGTCCCTATGGTTTGCCTATTCTGGACATTTCACATAAATGGAATCATAATGTGTGGTCTTTTGCAACAGGCTTCTTTCTCTTAGTGTGTGTTCCAAGTTCATCCGTGTGGTTGCACATACCAGTAATTCTTCTTAATTTTCAAATTATTTTTCATTGTATGTATATACTACATTTATTTATCAACCCATTGGTTAATGGACATTTAGGTCGTTTCCATTTTTGGCTAGGATGAATAACACCACTATAAATATTTAAAGAAAAAATTTTGTGTGTATATATATGTTTTGCTTCTCTTGGGTGTATACCTAGGAGTGGAAATGCTGGGTCATATGCTCACCCTTGATTTAACTTTCTGAAGAACTGCACTACTGTTTTTCTAAAGTGACTTCACTATTTTATATCCCCACCAACAATTTAAGATTTCCATTTCCTCCACATCTTTGCCAACACTCGTTACTATCTAGCTTTCTGATTTTAGACATCCTAGGGTAGGTGAAGTGGTATCTTATGGTTTTTATTTTAATTTCCCTAATGACTAATTTTGTTAAGCATGTTTTTGTGTGTTTACTGGCCATTTGTATATCATCTTTGGAGATATATCTCTTCAAATTATTTGCCCATTTAAAAATATTTTTAATTTATGTGTTATATAAGATTTCTTTATATATTCTGGATACAAATTCCTTATGAGGTATGGTTTTCAAGTATTTTCTCCCATTCTGTGGGTTGTCATCTCACCTTCTTGATGGTGTCCTTTGATACACAAAGGTTTTAATCTTGATGAAGTTCAATTTATCTTTGCTGCTGCTGTTGTGTTTTTGGTACTCTAAGAAACCACCATCTAACCCATTGTGATGACGATTGTTTTTTCTTTTATAGTTTTAGCTCTTACAATTAGATCTCTGATAATTTTAAGTTAACTTTTACACATGGTGTGTGAAGTCCAAATTTGTTTTGCATGTCAGTATCTCTTTTTATCTCATTTACTTTACTTTCAGTTTCTTGTTTTTGAGATGAAAGCTTATTTTTCTAATTTCCAAACTTTCTATTTTTCTACTGTATTTATTTAAAGTTATACATTTCCCTTTAAGCACTGCTTTATTTACATTCCACAATTTTTACTATGTACTATTTTCATTATCATTCAGTAAAAAATATGTTCTAATTCCCACTGCCAAGTCCACTTTGACCCTTGGGTTATTCAGAAGTGTGCTGCTTAATTTCCAGACTTTTGGGGATTTTCTAAGTTTGTTTTATGGCCCAGCATATAGTTTGTTTTGGTTAAGTGTCCCACTTGGACGTGAAAAGAAAACGTATCTGCAGTTGTTTGTTTGATGTCGTGTTTGACAGTTGTCAGTTAGATCAAGCTAAGGTCCCAGTCATGCCAGTCATGTGAGTTAAGAAACCTACAGTTTCCCAGCTGGGCCTCCAGATTGAGAGGCAGATAAGCCATGCCCACTGTATTCTGTTCAAACTCCTGAGCCACAGGCTTTGTAAAATGATTATGTTGTGGAATTTTGGAATGGTATGTCATGAAGCAACTGTAAGGAGAAATGACTATATTGTAGGCGCAATGTTTGAGAAGAATCTATGCTTTTTCATAATCCTTATGGAATATAGGACCAGAGTTAGAAATTAATTCTAGCATGTGTTTTACAGCCATTTGGTAATAGGCAAGATGATGTACCAAAAATACATTTTACAGCTGTAACTGTAGTAGCTAGTATCACACTCCTGAACACAGTGCTACCAAAAGTTGTTATATATAGAATTTTGTGTTTTCTTATGCTAAAATCTAATCATTGTAATTGTTAATGTCTATAAAAATATAAATAAAACCCCCAAGAGACTTATAGAGGAAATACATATTCAACTATACTGCTGAAGGTAAAGTTCAGTTCTGAAATTCATAAGAGGATATCTTGTTGGCTTCTCAAGTGAAGGAAAGAAAGTATTTTCTGGCTATTCACATTTCAAATCGCTGGGCAACAAACCTATCAACATCTAGTAAATCTCTCTCAGAGATGAACAGGATGAGGCTTCTGCAACTTTGTCCACTGATGCAGACAGGTGCCCGTCAGGTTCTGGTGCTCCTGGCTGTCTGAGTTACAGAAGTCCTAGGTAAGCATAAGGTTTGGTGTCCCTGTCAAGGGGTCATGTGCATCCGGTAGGCGTCTGTTCTATGCTGTGCTCTCAGGGTTACTGGGCGGATCATTTTTTTTTTTTTTTTTTTCTGTACGCGGGCCTCTCACTGCTGTGGCCTCTCCCGTTGCGGAGCACAGGCTCCGGACACACAGGCTCCGCGGCCATGGCTCGCGGGCCCAGCCGCTCCGCGGCATGTGGGATCTTCCGGAATAGGGGCACGAACCCGTGTCCCCTGCATCGGCAGGCGGACTCTCAACCACTGCGCCACCAGGGAAGCCCCGGGCGGATCATTTAAAAGTATTTATTTTGAGCCATGAATGTGAAAAATCAAGGATATGGTTGAAGAAAAAAAGTGTTTATTTAGGCCATCAACTAGGATCGTAATAAATAATGCAATATACTAATGTAATAACAGATGTTCTCATGCATTTATCACATTTAAAATATACAAGAAAGCTGGCTTACAGGGCTGTTGGGACAAATTTGGAAAAGTGTATTTGGCAATACAGTGAAAGCTGACAGTCTTAAGACTATCAGATTCTTTTCTCTATATGTCTGTGAATAAATGGTAATGTTCCCTTATAGCTTCTACTTTTTATAAACATGCCAGAGCTAAGCCCATTGTCAAAGGTCCAGGTTGACAATTTGTTATTTATCAATCAGTGTTTCTAATGGAAACCAGATTTTAGAAAATAACAAAGATAAACTCTTTTGCATTTCAGCTTGGAGGCTGATATATTGCATGCCAGAATCATTTAAACAATAAACTGTGCCTGAATGAAATAAAACCCCAAAGTAGAAGTTTATAAATAGTAACTTTGATACTCAATATAAAAATGTTATAATATGATGTTTGATAAATGACCAAATTATCTGACTGCAACAGTGATAAACTTTGATTACAGCTTAGTTTTGCTAGTAAATTTCACATAAAGAGTTTAAACAGGGTAACCTTTAACTTAAAGCTTTAAAACAAATAATTTAAACATATCTTAAACACTGAAAATGTGTTTTCAATTGTTATCTACAGTTACCAGTGTATAGCTTAATTGAGCCAATCGCCAGTCTTTCATCCCTCTTTCAACACCTGCTATTACAATCTTCCTTATAAATACTTCGGCAAATCAGTTTAGTGAAGGAGACCGATCTGTGGTCCAGAGTAATTCAATGTATGGCCATTTGGTTTGGAGACAGCGTTTAATAGGGGTGTCATCTGTCTGTAGCATGGGATCTTCAAAACCCATAACAACTGCGGTTCCTTCCACATACATTACCTGTTGAACAAAATAAAGCCACCAAGGTCAAGCAATCAATATTCTTAGCAAAGTCTTGTGAGGGATACAGCACTTTTCATAGGCTAGCAAACAGGGCACTGTGTACCGTTTCATATGGAACTTTATATCTAATTTTATTTTGATAGAAATTATAAGCTAGAATATCTGCTTCCTGATTAATGTGAAAATAAATCTGGAAACGAGATGGTGAAACAAGCTGAATTTAGATTATAAGATCATGATTTATAAGAAGCATATGCAAATCCCAAGAACATACTATTTCTGATTAAAGAAAAATCATTCTTCCAATAATATATACCCCTTGAATAAATTTACCATTTTCTTTATATAACATTTACATAGTTCCTATTGCTTTAATATGGAGGCACTCGGCTATATATTCTGAGAAGGACTTTATTTTCTACTTTCAATTTAAATGTTGAATTTCCAGAGCTGCAAGCAAACTGGATGTTTGTCAATGAAATTTTCTATTACTGTACTAAATACTTCTGAAATGTTGTTCATGAATATACTTTGTTCTGCATGAAAAATCATGGAGAAAAAAAATTAAAGGACGTCAGGTCAGAAACAAAAATCTCTATATGTAATAATGGCAATGACTATTAAAAAGATACACTGGCAGGTGGATATCAGAAAAGTTTTATTCTGATTTCTTTGAACAACTTTTAGAAGTCATCTGTGAAGTAACATACTAGCTAAAGCCCTAACTCATTATAAGCACCCACTGTATACATTAAAGCATTCAGTCATGAATTTTGCTTTGTACCAAGAGAAATTCTGATAATTTAAAAGGAAGATACAGACGAGAGCCCTCTTCCAAAGTATGTGTAATGATTTTTTACACTCAGTGGCTGATACACATGATTGTAATTACATTCTTCCAAGATAAAAGCTATAAACTATTTGACCAAGGAGCCAAGAGAAACAACTTGATTAGCTTAAGTTGGAGTCTCCTTAAAAAACATTAAATATGGGAATATTTTCTATTACTAGGCCAGATAATTTGGTTTCATAAATCTCCTTTTTTAGGAGGCTCTAAAGGCATACTTTAACAAATACTTTTACTTTTTTGCATCTTTACTTTGGTTACTGTATTACTTTCCAGTTTTGATGGAATAAATTTACTATTAAAACTGTAAGTCATGCTTTTCAGCTCTCCAAAGCAAAACTTTTTGCTGAAAAATTGTCCACGAAGAACATCCATCCCTTGCTCATGGTGTTAGAGCAGACCTGCTTGGGTGGAGTACCCCGACCTGCCGGTGTGGCCTCCCTGGCCCGTGCCCCCTGGTGGGTCACATTCCCTTCCGCTTGGCCAGCCTTCTGTTGTCTGTTTCCTCAGGTATTTTTAATAGTACCTTACTCTCTGGTCTACCAGATTTCTAGCTCCTGAGTAACTTTATGGTATACCTCTGCAACTTAATGGCATACACGCTGCGTGTTAAGATTGCTTACATACTATTGTCATGTTAATAGTTCATCTTTGATTTCTGACCTCTTTGTTAGTATGTCAGACGCTTGTCATGAGCACGACTTGAAAACTTACTATATACAGGTAGCGTGGTCAAGCAGACCAAGGACACGATTGGGAATCAGGAACTCAGTTCCAATCCCTGCTCTGACAATGACTTGCTCTGTGACCCTGAGTGAGTCACTTAATCCGCCTGTCTCAGAGGCCTCATCTGTAAAATACGGATAATATTTGACTGACCTACCTTGCAGGGATTGTGTAGGCAAGTAACTAAGTAGTGACTATAAAGTACCTTCTATTACAAGGCTACATAAAACTTCAAAATCTAGAGGAAACACTCATTTACACATATGAGAACAGAGCATACAAGTTTGCTTATTGACAATTTATATTTTGCTATAGATATCAGTAAATCATTTTACTATGAAAAAGATCTTCAAACCTAATGTAATAAAAGTTCTAATTTATATTATGAAAATAAAAGTAAATTTTAGTCACAGGTTTAGATTTGCTCTAACTGAAATTATGCATCTAATATACATTATGATCTATTTTCTCTAGCCATCCTCAATTTAGATACATCTGAAACCAGCATGGGTATTTCAAATTAAAGAGGCATGTTAGCCACCAAATGTAAAATAGATGGCTAGTGGGAAGCAGCAGCATAGCACAGGGAGATCAGCTCGGTGCTTTGTGACCACCTAGGGGGTGGGATAGGGAGGGGATATGGGGACATATGTATACGTATAGATAATTCACTTTGTTATACAGCAGCAACTAACACTGTAAAGCAATTATACTCTAATACAGATGTTAATCATTTAAAACGGAACCACCTGCTTCAGGACAATGGGGCCAGTTGCTGGCACGAAGAAGACACCCCTACCACAGTATTTCAAGAGACTGGAGGCCATTCATGAGGGAAGTAAAATAGGGGTTCAGCACCAACTGTCTCTATGGCACCTTCCAACTCAAAAGCCAGTGGGAGCTCCCAGCTGTGAGGGGTGAGTCTGTTGACGCTGCCGGGAGTCGCCCCGCTCTCTGGGACACAGCATGCTCAATTATCACACTTTCTGTCATCATTTGTTCAAGTCTTCCTTTACTCCCTTAGTACAGTTTTATAGTTTATTATTTTACTTGTATAAATACTTGTTTTTTTTTGTTTGGTTTCTGCTTTCTGAGATTTAAAAGTTATAGTAAAATAAAGGAATAACTTAAACTTCCGTATTCCCCCCCACACACAAAAGGCATGTTAGGCTTTATTCCTTCTAATATTAGCTATATCTACTGTGACCGTTACTGGCATAAATGCAGACATAGGAGCTATATCTTAGGTGTAGACAAAGCTCATTAATCAAAGAGGGTGAATTGGTGAGACCAAAGTTTTGATTTAAAGCCGGTGAGTATATCTGGACGTGAAGCACTGATGTGCCTTTGTCCGTGGAGCAAAGCACAGTGGGTGAGCCGCGCGCGGGCTCTGAGGGGGACGCCCTCGGCTCCCGTCCCAGCACCGCCGTTTCCCGGCTGCCTGACCGCGGCCAGCTGCTTACCTCTCCCATGCGTCAGTTTCCTCCACTGTAAAAGGGGGATATACAGGCACTACTTACTTCATGGGATGGTGTTAAACTTCACATAAAACGAAGTGCTTAAGACAGTTCCAGGGAAATGCTCAATAAATGCTAGGTGGTGTTATGGATATTAATTTAAATCCTTTAAAATATTTTTCTAAATCAAAAATCTCACTCTTAACCCTTCTTTCTCCATTTAAACGGATCAGTAACTTTCAGCACACTGAGCTCGATTTAGTAGTATCTACAACACCCAAGGGTAACAACATGTATGTAGATGGAGTTACCTCGTCCCCGTGACACCACTGCTCCAGAATTCCAGTGAAGATCTCACTGAGTCCAGGTCTCAACTATGCTCTGAAGAGACTCCTAGAACAATTTCCTTCTTTATGGGGATCAAACAGTGTTATAAACTCCTGCAGTTTACCAAGCCAGCTGAAGACGAATGACAACGTGAGTTATCATACCTTTTCGCTGTAATTTGATTGCTTCAGTCCGTTGTAGTGGTAGACAGTAAAAGACTCTGGACCACTGGAACCCTGTTAAAAACAAAGAACAATTAAAACTTTGAATCTTTATATCAGGCAATTTCTAATAAGCAATTGAAAGTAAAATGGAAGTTTCTTAATGCCACGTCCTTTGATTACAGAATCATCTGACAAAGCAAGATACTTAGACTTATGCAGGTAACTACCATAAAACCTAAAGACTGAAATTTGCTTCTGGGGAAGAGAGTGGAAATTGGGGCAGTGCCGATTTTTATTATAAGCTCTTCTACAGTTTATATTTTTAAATACGTGCATGCATTACTGGAATTTTTTTTAAAAAAGGACACAGTTCTAAAATGCAAAAAAACTTCCTAAAATGTATCTCTGCTTTTTTCCTGCTTGTAAATAATTTGTTCCTCTCAATAAATACAGAAAAGCAGTGACACCACTTTCACTCAGATTACAAACATATGCACCAATCCTTCCAATTCCATCCATAGTATCAAATTGGGGGTTTCCATCCCCATAAATATCTTCTGAATATTGTGAACTTTAACTGTGAAAAGGAAACATAGTGCTTAGAGACTTAAACAACATTCAATAGAGAAAGGAAGCTGAATAAATCATTATACTAACTTCCAGAGAAAGTGATCATGTCATTCCCACTGTTCTAACTTTGGTTCTCCGTTCGCTAAAGCTCAAGTTCACCTCTCTAAACGTAGCCTTGAAGGCCGTTAACGGTCAGGCCCCTGCAGGTGCCTGACTCCCAGTGATTCCCTTTAGTGCCTACGGCTGAGTGTCCCCGTGCCCATCCCCCTTAAGGATCTTCCTGGTCATATCTGATTGTGACAAAAGTTGGGCCAGTGTCCCTCCTTGGAATTTTTTCCAGTTGGAACCAAGAGAAGAAGCTCCTTTCCAATGAGAAGGGATGAGGTGGGGATGAGGCTCCTTCCAGGCGCTGCTTCCTCTGTCCTCCCCCTCCCAGTTCCCATCTTTCCGGCCCACGCCAGGCAGTTCAGGCTGGGATTTGCAACCAAGAATCCTAAACTACAGGACCTAACCTACCCTTCCAGTCTTATCTCCAACCACTCACCTTCCTGAATTCTGTTGGAGACAAGCATATTCCTCATCTTCCCATGAAGAGACCTTCGGTTGTTGGCGCTTTGCACATTTGTGATTTTTTAAAACTCTTTTCTCATTTTTCAAGATCTGGTTCAAATCTTACTTTGTAAAGTTTGCCTTAAATACACTATTTGGGTTCCTTATTACTTTGGGGTCTTTCTAACAATTGTCTCAATTAATTTGTGAATCATATACTACCCTGCATTATCTCTTCAGTTGTTATTCTGAAAGACTGTTTACATTTTTAACTGTTTTCAACTTTTCATGTCTAAAATCTAAGCTCTCAATTTTTTGTATCCCCTTCAAATGCTTTACAAAACAGGAAAATCTAGAATTTATTCAATCATCTTAATTGTATACATGAGTCAGTGCAATTAGTCACTTAGATAATTTGGCTGTTGATTTTCAGAGTTAGTTAATATACTTTAACTTACAACATAAATATTTTACTACAATTGAATACAATTTATATCTCCAGTTCTAGAAACTAACAACTGATACAAAATAAATAGCAACGAAAGGTAGTGTAAAACAGTGGTTAAAGTACTTGGTCTCTTTGCGTAGATAACCTACACTGGATCCTGAATTGGCCTCGTGCTAGCAGTATGACGTTAAACCATTTTCCTAAGTTCTCTAATCCTCCATTTCCTCATTGACAAAATGGGGGAAAAATAATACCTAATTTGTACGGCACACGGTGCCTGGGTGCATAGTACATGCTCAATAAATGGTAGCTGCACCTGCTAGTCTCACCATAAACCATGCTGGTATCTGACGAAATGATCACAATACACCTGGCTAAATAATTTGGGTGAGTGGTAAAACCCTGCACTCAGATAGGAAGACAAGCCAGGTGCAGGCTGTAGAATTAGCCAATGACACAGACATAACTTGAGCATACTGAGACGGGTAAAGATAGAACCTTTTAACTCAGCTCCTGTCACAGCCAGTGGAAGGCATGTCCCAGCATGAAGCAGCACAGCTCCACTCCAGTAAAAGGCTTTCCTTTTACTCAACTAAAATTCTCCTCAAACTTAGCACTGGTAGCAGTTCGCACTACATACAGGCTCCTTTACCTTCTTTGCTAGTATTTAGAAAGTTCTAAAAAGATACATACCAATGAATTAACAGCAGTTACCCGAGAGAAGGAAAATGGGGGTGGGAGTGGTTTAAGAGAATCTTTCTCTCTTTACTCCACAAACTTCTGAATTTGAATCTTCCTTTAGAAAAACAATATCAATGTGTCTATATTGGTGTATATACTCTCTTCCACCACCCCTGCCCCCCAGTCAAAGTTTTGCGTTGCTGTACGGGAACACACAACTCTTCTATCCTCTCTGTTGGGAAAGTATTTACATGATAATAGTGCTTTATTAGTCTAATATCTGAATGTTAGAACATTTTTAACTCGTAGAAAAAAATGCTGAAACAATCATAATATGATCCTCCCAATAGAACAAAACAATAAATATATTTCTTCAGCTATGTTACCTGATCAGGAAAAAATTCTTGAAGAAATGGACCCAATAATATGATTCCTAATCCTTCTGGATCTAATTTATTCTTCATGAGATTTATACTATGGGGAGAGAAAAAAGAAAAACAGTGGATACCAATGGGGAAAAAAAGCTTATTTTTCTTCTTTCATGATTAAATTACTAGTACTGTAACACATTTGACTGCCAAAAATCCTGACAGCTGTTCTTTTTAGACCCTTACTGACAAATACACAGGATGACATCTAATTTGCCAAAACTCGGTTATTTTTAAACCAGAGTAATCTGTTACTATTTAGAATTTAAATTATGATGATGACTTTGGAATATTGTTCCTTATTAGGTAAAGTAACTTAAAAACCCAGGCTTGTAAAAACAGGCTTTTAACCTCCCAAAGGCACATTCTCTTTGCTTCATAGCTATGCCTGAATTTAACTATCAAAAGAGGCATTTAACTTAAAATAAACATTTTTTTTTTTAAGCCCAAAGAGAAAAAGAAACAGCATCAAAAGCAGTGGTACATCAGACATCAGATAATCAAAAACATCTCCGAAAAAGCTTACTTTCAAGAACCAAATGAGGTGGAGGCTTAAAATTCTTAGTGTAAACTGAAGGTTAAAAAAGGTAAGATAATTCTCAAAGAGTAAAGTGTAGGTGTAACGATCAGGTGTAGCCGAGGCTGCTGAAAGGTATTATGCGTGACTAGAAAGAAGGCAGAGAAAAGTGGACTGCAGTTTGAAGAGAGTTTTAAAAATGAAAATGGTCTTTTCAGAAAATTTTCATTCTCCATGTTATCTTTCAAACTATAAGTGTCAGGTTAAATACAACTTCTTATACAGTTGACCCTTGAATAACATGGGTTTGAACTGCACAGGTCCACGTATATGTGGATTTTTTTTCAATAAATACATGTACCATAAATAAATTCTCTTCCTTAATGATTTTCCTAATAACATTTTCTTTTCTTTAGCTTACTTTAAGAATACAGTAATATAATATATATAACATACAAAATATAAGTTAATAGACTGTTTATGTTACTGGTAAGGTTTCCAGTCAACAGTAGGCTATTAGTAGTTAAGTTTTGGGGGAGTCAAAAGTTACACACGCATTTTCATCTGCGCGGGGGTCAGTGCCCCTAACCCCTGTGTTGTTCAAGGGTCAACTGTACAACATGCAAAGGATATGACACTTTAATGGGTCTGAGTAATGCCAGGAGGTTATGACATGAAACAGAGAAAGGCAAGGTCATATTATATTTAATATAATTTATTAGTCCTTGATAATAAGGCCCTGTTAGTTTATGGGCCATCACATATTATAAATGTGACTAGACCAAAGGACCGAATAAATAACTCAGTGCAATCTTTCAGCTACTTCTAGAAAAACAGTTTGACTCTACTGTGCTAACTTTAAAATTCAGGGTGTGTTATGTATTCTGATGAAACAAGGAAAATTAAGTAGATGACATATAGGCATCTACATTAAGAATCTGAAACAAAAAACCAACTTTGCCTTTTTCCTCCTTTCCACCTTAAGAATTGTTAGTAACCAAAATTACCTCAGTTCAATTCCCTTTTGCATATTAGAGCAATGTAAACAAGGTCTCCACTTGGAAATCAGTTAAGAAATATGGTAGTTACTATTATATCATTTATTGGACTAGTTCAACTGTCTCTGAATTTCTCCTCTTTAAGTTGGAATCAACAATTATGTCTACTAAGTAAGGGTAACATCACAGTGCTAGGTACTGACATTGAGACATATTAATTCAGGTGTGATTAGTTTGCAAATGTTTATATGTATTTCATACTTTCAAAGAAAATACACCCTAACTATTTTAAAACAGAACAGGATCAAGTTCTAAAAACTGTGTACCAATATGTTTTATGCTGCTTTTGCTGAATCCTTTCCTTAAATGTGTGTAAGCTAAAGTTTGTTCATTGTCAGATGCATTTTCAGAAGGGGGAAAAAACAAAACAAAACAACAACAACTGTGCAGAAAAAGGAAAACAGTGTAGATCAAATGTGATTTTTAAATCACCTATATTTGATCATTATATATTTGATTACCATATTTGATCAAAAGATCTATCCACTTAACCAGAGAAATATTTTCCCATGGATAATAAAGATCCCAAATTTATGGAAGAAGTTATAGATGTAATAATGTACATTATTAACGAAGACAACGACTGATATTAATGTTAGGCAATACTGAAAATTATATTCTGTAACATACTGGGGCCACTTACAAAGGTTTCAGATCATTTAGAATGTTCAGGGTCTTTAAGACTGAATGTCAGAGGCCTGCTGGTTATTTAAGCAGGATGACTAGCAATATAGACATTCTACGTAACTGTCACTACTTTCGCTGAAGGTACTAAAGACATGCACAAAATTTCAAAATATGGAAGAAGTTTCACAGTGAGAAAAAACATATTTAATATGGAAGAAGGCATTTATATTTTTAGGACCCTTTTATAAAACTAGACCATAAGTGCAGAGTGGAAAAGGAAGCTCATTTTAAGTAAGTCAAGTCTCTGCTATAATACTGATTGGTCTGACTGCTTCCTAAATCGTTGCTTAATATAAAGTGCTATGTTTATATATGCATGAACGCTTAGATTTTTAAAAAAGAGGCAATAATGTGTGTATAATGTTTTACATTTAACAGAATCAGAGTTGGTTAAATAATACTTCGTATGTAGCTTACTATTCAGGGTCTGAAACGAGGTCCAATGCTTTCATCACATCTTCTAGAAGTGAGTCAGGTATGAATCCATTATCTGGAAAAGAATTACAGAAGCAATTTGGATTAAGTTTACTTCAAGAAATGCTATTATTGCTGCTCAGACAGACTCCAGCAAAGAATCACTTAAGAGGGATACAAAGAATTAAGAAACAACATATTAAGTTTATTTTGGGCACATTATTAGGTACTCTCTTAGTTTTCTTGGGCACATAGGCAAAGATTTATTTTCAAGGTTAGTTTCCTAATACAAAAATGAACCACATGACTTCTCCCTGAGAACTCCAAGGAAACCTGAAAGCCAAATTACTTCTTAAACAGACTTACAAATTTAAATGATACAAATTTTTTTCTACTTAAGAATTCTTTAACAGTTATCCAATTAAAATAATTTACCAGTAAATTCTTTTTGTCGCAATGTTATTTTAGCTTCTTGCAAGAACGTTCATGATCCACTGTTATTTAGATCTCTGACAATATACGATCAAGAAAAGATATCTCTTGACTTACATCAACAGACCTGATTTAAATAAAAGCCATAGATTTAATAGCGAAAAAAATTCAAAGTTGGAACGCAGAGTAGAATCAAATGTTGATGCCGAGTAGTTTATGGAAAATATTCCTTTTCTTGGGCTCGATGAGGAAATAGCATTGGTAAATGGCCCGAACTCAGATGATGCAATAGGACGTGACACACACAAAAAGCTTGTAGGGCAGTTTGAAATCACAGTACTTATAAACAAGCGACTTGTTGATTCCCTTAAATGTACAATGCCTGACTTCCTCCACCCCTTTATTCTTTCCTGAAGACTGTCTCAGCTATAAATCAACTTCCAACACAATAACCTTTTCAGGGATTAGGATAATTAAGGAAAAAAAAAAAAAAAAAAAACCTTGTCCTGCAGGACAAGATGCCTGAAAGCCCTGCTTCTATAATCAAACTACAGAACAAAGTGGAGTTGCTCTTTCTGCACACATCGTGTGTACTATCAGCGAGGAAATAAAGTTAAGATTTTTTTTAAAGTCTTTTCTTAAACCTCATAAGCACATGCTTACCCATGTGAAGACAGATTGGCTTTGACTAAGAGGCTAAGAATCATTTAGGATAATTAAAAATTATCCTAAATATAATTTTAGAAAGTGAACATTTAGAATAATTCCAGTTTGTCAAGTTACCAATAATTGAAGGTATAGAGAACAAAAAAACTTGTTTGAAGGCACCTGTGAAAAATATTCAAGCTTTGTAAGCCTAAGTTTGATGAGTCTGAAAGGTAGAAAATTACTCATTTTGCTTAGTTAGGTCACAGCTAAAAGCTTAGCATTTCCAAATGTAAAACAGGCTTTATCTGGCTACTGGCAGTCAGGAACAGGTATCTGGATAGGTTTCTATGTTTATGGGCTATCATGTGTATCCACTTGACAGAAGCAGTGTGTATTACAATATTCCTCTGAAGCTCTGAATGGCAGGCAGCCTTATCTCTTCTTACTGTATGTAACCCGAGACTCAGCTCCCATCCCCAGAAAGGGCTAATGGGCTGTACACAGACACAGACAGCAACTAGGAAAACAACACAATGACCTCCTAACTCAAACATGATTAACCTCAAGCTTAAACATTCTGACACATTTTTAAGGGGCCTAAGAGATTTACAACTTGTAAACACAGACATTCTGGAGTACAGCAATGACCACACCAAGCCAGTGACTCTAGTTTTTGTACATACAGTATTTTATAACTGGAGACTGCAGAATCATTTTTTTCAATACCTCAAAGACTTTTAATACACCCAAGATTAGAAGAGGAGATTTGGAATTAGTTACCTTTTTAAAACACTGATTTTGAAATTACTTTATTCTTTAATAATCATACCTGTCAAGACAAATTCTTTAGAAAAAGCAGCCTTAAGTCTAAGCAGATCGAAACTCACACCATCTAGTATTTAGTCAGCTGGTTCCTCAGAGAATATGGAAACAGAGACACAATGATAAGAAGACCTCAATACCAACAGCAGAGGAAATCTGAGCATACAATTTGTTGATTGCTCAAGCCGACCTAAGAAGCACCAAAGGAAAAAGTAGAACTTGAATGCATCGTAATTTAACCACATGAATATAAAATGGACTGGTACAGGCTTTCAAGCTCAGAAGAATGGGGAGGATGGGCGGGGAGGACAAGGGGGCACTGCCCGCGGCTGTGACGGTACGCGGCTACGGTGTCAATATTCACATACAGTTAAACTGTGTTTAAGACATTTGAAAAGGAGCAAAAAAGCTGTTCGTTTATAAATTTAAAAAAGAGGGTTTTTTTTTTGTTTCTTTAAAACCCAGTAAACAGATGGCAAGAAGCGCCCAGCTCCTAGAGCTCAGGAAGAGGAACTCTGCGCAGAGCAGCGCTGGGTAGGGGGACCCGTTCAGAATGGTGAAGGAGTCAAGCTGGCCTCGAAGGAGAAGGAAGGACCCATCGTGACTCCCGTTTGGAAAGACGGGTTGTCGGGGGGAGCTTGGCAGGCCTCCTAGCAGAGGCACCAGCTGAAGGGAGAGCTGCGGGAGAGAGCCGGTGTCAGGAGGCCACGGCGGGACGAGAAACAGCGTGAGAGGAGATGGGGACCCAGCACTGGGGACCGTAACGTTTTCAAACCCCCGTAGGTGAGAAAGAGTACAGTTTCTTAGGAACAGAGGAGACAATGAAGATCAAGTTGAGGAGAATTTAAATGCTGTTGGTTTTAGTAAAAAACTAACAAATTATTTTAGTTTTACTCAATGTTGTATCATACTTTACCTAGCTATTATTATTGACGATTTAATACCATATCCCTACAATTTAATAGAACTCTTAGTGAAAAAAAGTATGTGGCTTTTGCCCGGAGGCAAGGTTAGGGCATTTTCGTAGTCGCGCTTGCCCTGGTCTCCTGGCTCCTGTCTCCCTGCTGCTTCGCGCCTCTGGCCCCGTAAACGGAGGCCAGGGACACACAGGGATGCCATGACCCGGGGGCCGAGCACCGTGCTTGACACAAGTAGCTGCTCAATAACATTTGTTACATTCAATTATTCAAGCGAATCCTAACTTCAGATTTCAGGCACCATGGTTCAACCAAAAACAGCTCTGTGAATTGTACCTAGGAAGTTTACAAAGAAATGAGTAGCTGCTTTATGGCCTGTCCTGCAGAACCACTTCAATTATGTGATGGAAAGTTGCAAACCAAACCACACACGGTGCACAGGATACAAAACAACTATGGCTGGAGCAGCAGGAAACAGTGATGAGAACGGTACAGCAAGGTGAACGGCAGCGACGGAAGGGACGCTAAGGTAGAGAGAAGACAACGTGATGTAAAAGGAAGGGGAAAGACAGGACTAAACAAAAGGCAACTTCTAGATAACGTCGAAGGATGGGTGTATACTAAACTATCTACAAGTAAAAGTATTCTTAAAGATTCAAAAAATGTACCACACTGAAATCATTCAGACAAAAGATGCTATCAATATATTTCAGCAGCCTAAAAAGAATACAAGGGCTCTTTAAAATCAAAATATATATCCCTTGTCCAAACAGGGTTGATGAAATCTACAACGGGGCAGGGTGAAGAAAGAGAATAAGAGGGAGAGAGAGAGAGAAAACAAAACAAACCCCATTACGGGTGATGCTAAAAATTTCAAATATCATCTGTGTAGAATTCAGTTCTTTGGAGATTACTGAATAAGCTCTATGCTACACAGTTTTGGATTTTTTTCTTTTTTAAATAACAGTATGGTCAACTTATTGAGTACCTGAATAATGATGTAAAGTAGATACAAAGCCTTACATCTGAGGAAACTGAGGTTAAGGAACTTGCCCAACATCACACAGCTGAGTTTACAGAGGTGGGATTTAAATCCAGGTTGTCTGATACCCACTGGAATGCTTTTAGCATTTTAGAAAGCCATTTTCTGATACGTGGAGGCACTCCAAAATTCCTCTCTTGTCCAGTATCTTTGATCACATTGCTCAATTTACCTCTGTCCTTACTCTTTTATTGTTGTTTTTAAAAATTACTATAAAACATGTATCTGAATACAAACCAAATACCCAAACTTTCCCCCACAAAAGAGATGTAAAAAATAAAATGAAACAAAACATAAAAACAAACGCCACCCCCCAACCCAAATCCCCAGGAAACAAAACTATGGACTTCCTCTAAAGCCCACATGTAACACCTTATATAGGGCCAGTACCTGATTCTCTTTAGGATCTGAGCACGCACACTAGTGTTCATTTCCATTTCTAAATTTGGGATTCTTCAGTAAAGGGACCACGTAATTAGAGATAGTATGTCAAGGTCCTGCTTGAAATTAAAATTCTGGAAGTATTACAAAGGAGAAACTAACAGCTAAAAATATATTTTTAAACTTATTTGATATGTATGCTTGGCGTCAAAATAATTATTGAGCTCCTTAGATCCTAAAGACTCTGAAGTAGAGACTAACTACTCAGTGGGAATGACAGTCAATATCATATCCTTATTCCAATAAATTAAAAATAGTTAAAAGTAGACAAAGAGGTTAAAACACAGCTCTTTATGACCTCAGCCTTTTAAAAAGGTACTGGTAGTGGAGAGAGGGGGAAAGACTGCTTGACCTTCTGGAAGAACACCACGAATCTGGTCTCAGTTCTCACAACTAGGCATGCAGCTCTGAAGAAGTGACCTAAACCCTCACAAGGTTGGTTTTTCTTAAGAACAAAATGGTGCTGGTCATCCCTGCTTATCTCCTAGGTTTATGGAAAGGTTTTAATGAGACCATGCAGGTAAACTGCCTTATAAACTGTGATGTTTCATGCAAAGGCCAGCCATCATGATTATTACTATTTTTAGACAGGTCCTCAGTTACTAACGGTCTTTTGAAACCTAAACCTGATTTATAAGTCACCTGTTTAGAACACTGAAAATAACAGTCTCACGGAGGCAATGCTGTAAATGGTGATTAGCCTGCAAGTGCATTTAATTCATAATATGCCTAAAGCAGGCGCTAACAGTGCTGATTACAGGTCTACCTACCTGACAGGCACGTGCAGACACCAGGGGTGGGAGCGAGGGTGAGACGGGGAGAGTGAGACAGACACCGAAGTACCCACGGGTACCAGAGCCTGAATCCTCTT
This sequence comes from Mesoplodon bidens, assembly GCF_964165515.1. NCBI lineage: Eukaryota > Metazoa > Chordata > Mammalia > Artiodactyla > Ziphiidae > Mesoplodon > Mesoplodon bidens. The sequence continues at coordinate 6,461,973 of NC_138178.1, read as the reverse complement.
TTCTTTAGCTTCCTTCTAGGTCAGGTTTTCTACAAATATTCTAAAGAGGGGGACAAACGGCAACTGTCACCACACCAGCCTCTGCTAAACGGAAACTGGAACTACCCAGAAACTTGTAAGTACTGTTAATATAGTTTCTGAGAAAGCCAGATCTGTTCAGATCCTGAAACAAAAGTGTGCTATGTTGGGGGAAGGGTGAATCAAATCAGTAAATTAGCTGATTAGTTTGTGACTAAAAATGAAGAATTTTCTATTTTTAATCTTTCAGCTTCCTAGAGTGGACGGTCTATAGCTAAACCATAAACTGATATTCAAATGAGAAAGTGGAGTTTATTTTCTCCGTAAGTCATAGACAGAAAGAGATAGCTTTTCTAAGATGACCGAACAAGTTTTGTTTGCTTCTTAACAATTCAGATTATAGTCCTGCTAAGCTGTCACACATAAAACTATATAGATGAAAACTAATTTATTTAATCAATAATTTTCTCTCTCTAGTAAAAACACAGCAAATTTATTTTCATATGTATTTCTCAGGACTCAATTCTGAAAAATTGCCACTGATCATAAATTATGTTTTAATATCGCCAATAAGATAGTCTAATTTTCCTTGTAATTTAGTAGACAAAATGGAGCCCGCTACCTCGTTAATGATTTTAAAAAACTGAAATTGCAAAAAGCAAACAAATCTACTAATTGTGACTATAAGATACTAAAGCTTAGTTTTAGTATCTTTGTATTCCTGACGGAGTTGTTTCAAACTGGCCTTCTAGATAACATCAGGCTCTTCAAGTCCACGTCTCCTATGGCTGTGAACACTCCTTCTTGCTCTGAAGGCGTTTCTCTATGCCTTTGTTCCTTCACAGTTATTATCTCCTAAGATATTCTGATACTCTCCTTGTACATTTCCTTTCTCAAGAAACTCATTCACTTCCAATTTCAATTTCAGTTCTAAAACTCTCACTAAGGAAACTAATGCAGAGGGATCCCAAAAGGCAGATTACAGAAAAGCCATACGTTTGGTTTGAGAATGGTCTGTAGTGGTTACACTGGGGTAAGAGTATGCTTGATATCTTGGACAATCATTTCAAATCAAAATTAAGCAGCACTATAAAGACCTGACTGGAAACTCCGGAAAGATACCCAGTTTATCCATGCCATCTTACATACTTCATCCTATAATGTATTCCACTCTAGAAGGAATCCTCCTCTCATACAGTAATTACGATCAATATGGGTAGAAACATGTCACCTAACATATCTTGAAACAGAGCAGGCATTTACATGTGTATGCGTATACCACTTCACGACCACTCCCCCCTGGGATATGAGGTATAGAAAAGGCAAACATCTAGAAGCAGGGTGAGAGATGGCAGGGGAAAAAAACCAAATACTTTACATAAATCCTTAAGAGGAGGGTATGCCACAGGAAATCGCCTGACTCATTCTCTGAAATATATTTCTTTAAAATATAAATCCAAGCCTTGACTGTTAATTTCCTTGATCATTCCAATAACCACTTGCCTCTAAGCATCACTTCTCTTTAGTAAATGCTACATAATTATTTTTCTTGTGTCCTGTCTTTCCATTCAAGTCAAACACTTTGCTGGCTATTCCTTGTATATAAATTTCTATCTCCTACCTCGTGTTCATAGGTATCATTTTCTCTTCTTTGTGCTTCCATTTGCCAACATGATCGTACCTCCTCAGGTCTTCATGATAGCTCTCTAGCTAATCTCAGTTCACTGTGATCACATTTCTTTTAATCTTATATTATTTATATCAATCTTATTTCCATTTTAACTTGCTACAGTTTCCAAAAACTGCACTCGATTAAGTTTGATCCTAACTCAAAATATATTAAAAGCATTTAGGAATAGAAATGATTTATTTCCTATCTCTTCCATCAGAGGGTTCATATTGGTAAGAGAATGACTGTATCTGTCACCCTCCATGACATAGTTCAATGTGCTACATATCCCAATGATTCCAGCTGAAGTTGTTAGCTTACTATAAGACGAATTTCATTCAGTGGTGGGAAAATATAAAGAAGTAAATTACTTTTACTTCTAAAGACTTAGAATGAAATGTTATTGGAAGTTTAAAAGATTATTAATTCCAAGAAGAAAGCAACATCTATTTTTCTTAAGTTAGGGAAAAGGCATAGTGGAAGAAGCTAACTGAATGTCAACTCACCAATACCAGCACCAATTAACTTGAGGTGTAGAGAGAGAGGAACTCATATTTATAAAGTACCTACTATGTGTTAAGGACTGGGCAGGTGCCTTCTACAATGCTATTCATTTAATCTTCATAAGGTCTCTCAAGAAACAGGTGGTTATATTATCATCTGATATATAAGAAAACAGATTTATAGACTGAAAAGTAACTAAAGTTATATGGTTACTAAGATTCCTAGAATTTGTATGACTTAAATTTTCAGAGACGGAAGGAATAGGTCTCCAAGAGTTAAAAATTTCAAGACAGAAGAAAGTGTATTTATAAAGACAACTGAGTCCATTCAGGAGTTGATAAGGATTAACCCAGCAACGTAGGTTCCTTCCTGGTAATTTACAATGGAACATAAGGCATGGCTTGGTTTTAAAGTTATACCGGAAAAGTCAGTGAGTTAGCTGTCATAGTTTAGTCATAACAATTATCGAAGTACATAAATGCAAAGATGATTAAAATAACCTAGCTAACAATGACAGAGTTGACATTACAGTGACATATATGTGAGCTTTTAAGACAACCTTTGTTAGTGCAGTAGAGAAGCTAAGCTCAGGATCAAAAGGGAATCCTAAAGATGATTTTTCTTATCCTTCTTCTGTATTTTCTTCTGGCACAGTCAATTACACAGAAATGTTCTGGGGAGTGACGTCAGCAAGATGGAGGGCTAGGAGACCCCAACTCATGCCTCCCACACAAGAAGCCAACAAAAACAATAAACAAACAGCACAAACTGAAGAAAACAGCCCAGGGAAAGTACTGGGCTACAAAGAAGCAGCAAAAAACCCTGCGGAGCTCCAAAATAAATCAAGGATAGCTGCACAGGACGGTACAGGAAGTGTACTACCCGAGTCAAGCCATTACCCAGTCAAGAGCAGCCTGGCACCAGGAGGGACAGCCTCAGAGAAGTGCACCACAGGGGGAAAAGGAGAACCCCTGCAGGCCTCTCCACTGGGGACATGTGCAGCCTTTGCTGCAGTGGTCTCCTACCAACATCGCTCCCAGCTGACGGAGCTGCCCACAATGCTCCCCAGCCCCTGCATCTACTCCCAGAGGCTAGAGCTGTGGCTGGAGGAGAACTGCCCTCACGGACCCCAGTCTCTGCTGTACCCTGCTCTCTGGAATGAGGTGCGCCTCAGCACCTCACCATACACAGGACTGGAGCTCTGGGCCTCATCCATGGTTTCAGGGTAGTGGCTTTGTCCCACCATTACCAGCACAGTGTCTGCTGCCCTGGGCCCCACCTACTGGATACCAGGTTATAGCTCTGACCCATCATCCTCAAGGATGCTACCATGACTGAGCCCTGCCCCCCGCCCCCAGGTTGAGGCTCTGACACATCAGTGCTAAAACCGGGCTGCAATGCCCTGAGCCCCGCTCCTGATGCTCAGCTTTAACAGATCAGCATTGCAGTTGTGCTGCTGCTACTGCCTTGTGACTGCCGCGTGGGGCCAAAGGTGAGACTCCGACCCACCATCCCCAGTCTAGGCTGCTACTGCAGCCTGGGCCCAAGCCACCACCACAGCTTGTCATCCCAGGGCCTGTGCCACTGTCATACACCCCCACACCAGCGAGCCACCATGGGGAGCCCCTGAAACTCAGGTCCCAGGTCCACGGAAGAGCTGTACGTATGTATACCGCAGACATCAGTGCCATACCTGCAGCAAGTGCACCTGTACCTCAGGACTACTGTGGTAGTTCTGTACGCACCGGATCCTAGGACCCTGGCTCTGATACTGTACTGCTCCACAAAGGACCCCGAATGAATAGCCAAAACGATCTTGAGAAAAAAAGAACAAAGCTGGAGGTAGCACACCTCCCGATTTCAAACTATATTACCAAACTATAGTAATCAAAACAGTATGGTATTGACCTAAGAACAGTCACACAGATCAAAGGAACAGAACAGAGAGCCCAGAGATAAACATACACTTAAATGGTCAATTAATTTACAACACAGGAGCTATGATATACAATGGAGAAAGGCCAGTCTCTTCAATAAGTGGTACTGGGCAAACTGGACCACTATCTTACACCATACACAAAATTTGATCTATTTTGAGTTAAGACTTGAATGTAAGACCAGAAACATTACAATTCTTTTATTATGTAGCAAACACAGGTGGTAAGCTCCATGACATCACTCTTGGCAATGATTTTTTGGATTTAACACCAAAAGTGGGGGAGTAGGTGAAATGAGTGAAAGGTGTCAGAGGTACAAGCTTTCAGTTATAAAATAAGTGAGTCATGGGGATGTAAGGTACAGCATGGTGACTATAGTTAATAATACTGTAGTGCTTATTTGAAAGTCTCTAACAGAACAAATCTTAAAAGTTCTCATCACACACATAAAAAATTTGTAATTATGTATGATCAATAGGCCTATTGAGGTGATCATTTTGCAATATATAAAAATATCAAATCATTATGTTGTGCACATGAAAGTAATATAATATTAAACATCAGTTACACCTTAAAAAAATAAAAATCCTGTAGTGGTGGTGTGTAAATCACTTTGAACTCTACCATACAGGCTAAGAGACAATGGTTAAAAATAACTACATCTACAATATTATGTTAATGGATACACAATATAAAGAGATGTATACTGGGACATCAAAATAAATTATGGAGGTCACGTAAATGCCTTGAACTTTCTTATGTAATTGAAGTTAAGTTGTTGTTAGCTTAAAATAGTTATAAGACTAAGATGTGTTACAAAAGCCACATGATAACCAAAGAGCAAAAACCTTTAATAGACAGACAAACCATAAAGAGAAGAGAATCAAAGCATACTACTATAAAAAAATCAAGTCACAAAGAAACCAACAGAAGAAGAAAACTACAGAACTACAAAACAGTTAATTAATTAACAAAGTGGCAATAGTAAGTCCTTACCTATCAACATTTACTCTAAATGTAAATGGTTTTATTTCTCCAATCAAAAGACATAGAGTGGCTGAATGGATAAAAGAACAAAACCCAACTCTATGTGAGTCTATAAAGACTCACTTAAGCTTCAATGACATGGACAGGCTGAAAGTGATGAGACGAAAAAGATATTGCATACAAATGGAAAACAAAAGAGAACTGGGGTAGCCATCCTTATGTCAGATGAAATACCTTCTAATCAAAAACTGTAACAAGAGACAAGGTCATTATGTAATGATAAAGGGTTGACTATATCAGGAGGATATAACAACTATAAACATATATGCACCATATATTGTAGCTCCTAAATGTATTAAATGATTATTAACAAATCTGGAGGGAGAAGAGAGAGCAATGAAATAAAGCAGGGGACTTCAATACCCCACTTTCAACAACAGTTTGATCATGCAGACAGAAAATCAGTAAGGAAATAATGGATGTGAATTACACTTTAGACTGCATGTACCTAACAGACATATACAGAACACTCTATATACCAGAAGCAGAATATGCATTTCTTCTCAAGTGTACATAAAAGATTCTCTAGGATAGATCACATGATAGGGCATAAAACATGTCTTAGCAAATTTAAAAGGACGGAAATCACACCAAGTATTTTTTCCTACCACAATGACAGGAAACTATAAAAAAACCACAAGAAGAAAATACAAAATATATGCAGATTAAACAACATGCTCCTGAACATCCAATGGGTCAAAGAAGAAATCAAAAGGTAAATCAAGAAATATCTTGAAACAAATGAAAACGGAAGCACAATGTATCAGCGCTTAGGGATGCTACAAAAGCAGTTTTAAGAAGGAAGTTTATACAGATAAATGCCTACATTAAGAAACAAAAAAGACCTCAAATAAACCACCTCACGTTACACCTTAAGGAACTAAAAAAAGAAGAAAAACCACAACAGAGATATATGAAATAAAGAACAGAAATATAGAAAAAAAGCAATAAAACTAACAGCTGATTTTCTGACAAGATAAACAAAACAGAAAGAGGAAACATTGTAACTGTTACCACAGAAACACAAAGAGAAGAGACTGCTATGAACAATAACACACCAACAAATTGGACAACTGAGAAGAAATTGATTAATTCCTAGAAACATAAAACCTACTAAAACTGACTAATGAGGACAAAGAAAATCTTAATAGGGCAGTAACAAAAAGGAGACTGACAAGGTAATCCAAAACCTTCCAACAAAGAAAAGTCCAGGAACAGATGGTTTCACTGGTGAATCTATGAAACAACTAAAGAGGAATTAATGGCAATCCTTCTAAAAATCATCCAAAAAATTAAAGATGAGGGGATACTTTCAAATTCACTTTGAGACCAGCATTACTCTGATACCAAAGCCAAATATGGACACTACAAGAAAAGAAAACTGCAGATCATAATCCCTGATGAATACAGATACAAAATATTAGCAAACGGAAGTCAACAGCAGATTAAAAGGACCATACACTATGATCAAGTGGGATTTATTCCAGGGATGCAAGGATGGTTCAACATGTGCAAATCAACAGATCTGATATACCACATTTATAAAAGAAAAAAATTGTATGATCATGTCAGTATGCAGAAAAGGCACTTGATATAATACAAAATCCTTTCATAATAAAAACACTAAAAAAAATGGTACAGAAGGAATGTTCCTCAGTGTAATAAAGGCCATATACAACAAACCTACAGCTAATATCATACTCAATGGTGAAAAGTTAAAATCCTTTCCTATGAGAACAGGAAAAAGACAGGATTGCCCACTTTTGCCATTTCTATTCAGCATATTATTGGAAGTCCTAGCCATAGCAATTCGGCACAAGAAAGAAATAAAAGGCATCCATATTGGAAAGGTAAAAGTAAAATGATCTGTTTGTGGATAACTTGGTCTTATATATAAACCCTAAAGACTCCACTAAAAAACTGTTAGAAAAAATGATTTCAGTTAATTTGGAAGATACAAAATCAACATAGTGTTATCAGTTGCATTTCTATACACCAACAAGAACTATCTGAAAGTGAAATTAAAAAAGCAATTGCATTTACAATAGCATCAAAAACAATGAAACGCTCAGGCACACGTTTAACCAAAGAGGTGTAAGACACTGAAAACTGTAAGACACCGATGAAAGAGATCGAAGAAAACACAAATAAATGGAAGGATACACTGTGCTCATGGATTATATCAAGAATTAACAGTGTTAAAATGTCCACACTACCCAAAGTGATCTACACAGTCAGTGCAATCCTTACCAATATTCCAGTGACATTTTTCACAGAAATAGAAAAGACTATTCTAAAATTTATTTGGAACCGCAAAAGATACTGCACCACCAAAGCCATCTTGAGAAAGAAGAACAAAGCCAGAGGCATCATGTTACCTGATCTCAAGCTATACTGCAAAGCTCTAATAATCAAAAGAATACGCTACTGGCATAAAAACAAGCACATAGCCCAGTGTAACAGAATAGTAAGCCCTGACATAGATTCATGAATATATGGTCAGCTAATTTTTTTTTTTTTTTTTTTTTTTTTTTATGTGGTACACGGGCCTCTCACTGTTGTGGCCTCTCCCATTGTGGAGCACAGGCTCCGGACGTGCAGGCTCAGCAGCCATGGCTCACAGGCCTAGCCACTCTGCGGCACGTGGGATCTTCCCAGACTGGGGCACGAACCCGTGTCCCCTGCATTGGGAGTGCGTAGTCCTAACCACTGTGCCACCAGGGAAGCCCTGGTCAGCTAATTTTTTATCAGAGTGCCACGAACATACAATTGGGAAAGGATAGTCTCTTCAATAAATGGTGTTGGGAAAAATGGATATCCACATGCAAAAGAACGAAACTGGACCCCTATCTTACAGTATTCACAAAAAACAATTTGAAATGGATCAAAGACTTAAGTGTAAGACTTCAAACTGTAAAGCTACTAAAAGAAAATGTAGGGAAAAAGGTCCTTGCCATTGGTCTTGGCAGTGATTTCTTGGATAAGACAGCAAAAAAACAGGCAGCAAAACTAAAATAAACAAGTGGGACTGCATTAAACTAAAGAGCTTCTGCACAGCAAAGGAAATAATAAAATTGCAACCTATAGAGTGGAAGAAAATATTTGCAAGCCATATATCTGATAAAAGGTTAATACACAAAATATATAAAGCAAAATATATAAAGACCTCAAGAGCAAAAACACAAATAATTCAATTAAAAAGTTAGCAATGGACCTGAATAGACATTTTTCTAAAGACATACAAATGGCCAATAGCTATATGAAAAAATGTTCAGTATCAGTAATCATCAGGAAAATGCAAATCAAAATCATAATGAGGTATCACCTCACACCTGTTAGGATGACCTTTATCAAAAAGACAAGAGACCGGACTTCCCTGGTGGTCCAGTGGTTAGGACTACGCACTCCCAATGCAGGGGGCACGGGTTTGATCCCCGGTCAGGGAAGATCCACATGCCGCATGGTATGGCCAAAAAAAAAAAAAAAAGACGAGATTAAATGTTGGTGAGTTTGTGGAGAAAGGGGAAACCTTATGCATTGTTGGTGAAAATATAAAATGGTATCTCTATTAAAGAAAACAGTACAGAGATTCTTCAAACAATTAAAAACAACTTCCATATGATTCAGCAATTCCACTCCTGGGTATATATCTGAAGGTAGTGAAATCAGTAGTTCAAAGAGATATCTGCACAACCACAATCACTGCAATATTATTCACAACTGCCAAGCTATGGAAACAGCCTAAGTGTTTGTCAACGGATAAAGATTACAGTGTGTATGCGTGTGTACACACACACAATGGGATATTATTTAGCCATGACAAAGAGCGAAATCCTACCTTTTGTGACAACATGGATAAACCTTGAGGACATTATGCTAAGTGAAGTAAATCAGACATAGAAAGACAAATACTGTATGGTACCACTTATATGTGGAATCTAGAAAAGCTGCATTTGTAAAAACAGAGTAGAGTGGTGGTTACCAGGGGCTTGAGGTAGGTTAATTGGGGAGATGTTGTTTAAAGGTAGAAACTTGCAACTAGTAGATAAATAAGTTCTGGAGAACAATGGTGATGACAGTCAACAATACTGTATTATAAACTTCAAACTTGTTAACAGGCCAGATCTTAACTGTTTTTACCACAAAAAAGAAGTAATTATGTCATGTGATAGAGATGCTAACATAGTAAAAATCACTTTGCAAATATCAAAGCAACATGCTGTACACCTTCAACTTACAGAATGTTACATGTCAATTATACCTCTCAATTGTTAAAAAAAGAAACATTCTGAAACATTGATCCATTTGAGTAAATAAATAAATAAATGACTTAAGCTCTTTGAAAAGTTATTCAAGAGGTGGTATTTTTTCCTGTTTAAAACCATCAGAGGTCAAGATTCAAGTAATCATAACTTTAGTACCACAAGAAACACAAAACCCTATACCATGTGAGAATATGATGATCACTGAAGTTTCCTATTTTTCTTGGTTCCCATTTTCACCATTTCCTATTTAAAACTGTCAAGAAACGCAAGCTACATTTCTTTCAATCATCTCATAACTCCTTAAAAATAAAATTCAGGGGGCCTCCCTGGTGGCGCAGTGGTTGAGAGTCCGCCTGCCGATGCAGGGGATACGGGTTCGTGCCCCGGTCTGGGATGATCCCATATGCCGCGGAGCGGCTGGGCCCGTGAGCCGTGGCCGCTGGGCCTGCGCGTCCGGAGCCTGTGCTCCGCAACGGGAGAGGCCACAACAGTGAGAGGCCCGCATACCACAAAAAGAAAAAAAAAAATAAAAAAAAATAAAAAAATAAATAAAAAAAAATAAAATTCAGGAAAGTCTCAATATATTTCAAACATATGAAAATATAAAACACAGAGTCCATGTTAATGAAAATTAACATCTTTTACCTTCTGGATCGTAAGTTTGAAACACTCTTCTGGCTTGTTCTGAAGGAGCCTCAGGGGCAACTAAAGCCATATCCTGAAAACATAAAACAGCATGCTATCAATGAGCTACGATATAATGGCATTGAACATAATGACTGATAGTTTTGCCTTATAGTATTGTCCAAGTGACACGGCTAACTGGAAGCAGACTCTAGTTTTCCAATAGTTAAAGATTAAATCCAGAGAGATGGCAGCAAACAATGACGTAGGAATGCGCGTGAACTTTACTACTTGAGGAGGTACGCTGCCTCAATACCTAGGCACAGATCAATAATCAAGGTCTGCATGTTCAGAAGGTTAACGTTTATGAAAGGAAATATCAGAAACGTGGATTTCTGGTTCCCATAAAACTAACTCTCCATCATGACTGGTTTCTTTACAAAGTAAGCAATATTATAATTTACCAAAACTAAGCACAGAATTCACTGTTATCTTGGACTCTTCACAAACCTTTACTCCACATATATCAACCATTGTGAAACTACACTTGACTGACATGAAACTAGAATCTAGGTTCTAATTGTTTTCCTCTGTTCATAAATCTGGTCCAAGCATCTTCCTCTAATTGTGTTCACTCAGACACACCTCATCAGAGAACAAGTTTCCAAACACCCCTTTTTACTATCTTGAATCCTTTTTAGGAAGTGGGTATAAAGGGAACATATCTCAACATGATAAAAGCTATTTATGACAAATCCACGGCCAACATAATACTCAATGGTGAAAAGCTAAAAGCCTTCCTGCATATAAATTAATGAACTTAGAACACTCCCTCAACACCATACACAAAAATAAACTCAAAATGGCTTAAAGACTTTAATATAAGACAGGACACTATAAAACTCCTAGAAGAGAACGTAGGCAAAACATTCTGACATAAACCACAGCAATGTTTTCTTAGGTTAGTCTCCCAAGGCAATAGAAATAAAAGCAAAAATAAACAAATGGGACCTAATCAAACTTATACGCTTTTGCACAGCAAAGGAAACCATAAAGAAAAAAAAAAAAAGACAGCCTACAGAATGGGAGAAAATATTTGCAAGTGTGCAACTGACAAGAGCTCAATTTCCAAAATATATAAACAGCTCATACAACTCAATAACAAAAAAACAAACAACCCACTCAAAAAACGGGCAGAAGGGGCTTCCCTGGTGGCACAGTGGTTGAGAGTCTGCCTGCCGATGCAGGGGACACGGGTTCATGCCCCGGTCCGGGAAGATCCCACATGCCGCGGGGTGGCTGGGCCCGTGAGCCATGGCCGCTGAGCCTGCGCGTCCGGAGCCTGTGCTCCGCAACGGGAGAGGCCACAACAGTGAGAGGCCCGTGTACCGCAAAAAAAAAAAGAAAAAAAAAAAGGGCAGAAGCCCTAAATAGACATTTCTCCGAAGAAGATATACAGATGGCCAATAGGCACATGGAAACATGCTCATTGCTAATTATCAGAGAAATGGATTCAGAACTACAATGAGGTACAACCTCACACAAGTCAGAATGGCCACATCATTAAAATGTCTACAAATAGTAAGTGCTGGAGAGGGTGTGGGGAAAAGGGAACCCGCCTGCACTGTTGGTGGGAATGTAAGTTGGTGCAGCCACTATGGAGAACAGTGTGGAGGTTCCTTAAAAAACTAAAAACAGAACTACCATACGACCCAGCAATCCCACTCCTGGGCATATATCCAGGGAAACCCATGGTTTGAAAGGATACATGCATCCCAACACTCATAGCAGCACTGTTTACAATAGCCAAGACATGGAAGAAACCTAAATGCCCATTCACAGACGAATGGATAAAAAGATGTGGTGTACACACACACACACACACACACACTCACTTACTACTCAGCCATAAAAAAGAATGAAATAATGCCGTTCGCAGTAACATGGATGCACCTAGAGATTATCATACTAAATTAAGCCAGAAAGAGAAAGTCAAATACTGTATGATCTCACTTGTATGTGCAATCTAAAATATGATACAAATGAACTTACTTACAAAACAGAAACAGACTCACAGACACAGAAAACAAACTTATGGTTACCAAAGGGGAAAGGGGGTGTGGGAGGGATAAATTCGGAGTTTCGGATTAGCTGATACAAACAACTATATATAAAACAGATAAACAACATGGTCTTCTGTACAGCATGGAGAACTATATTCAATATCCTGTAATAAACCATAATGGAAAAGAATATGAAAAAGAGTATATATATTTGTATAACTGAATCACTTTGCTGTACACCAGCCTTGTAAATCAAACTATACTTCAATAAAAAAAAAAGAAGTTGTGGGGTATAAAAGTCAAAAAGAATTTAAATTGCTGTTTCTCTGTGGAAATACATTTTTGTAAGAAATGCACTAATTAACTTTTATCCTAATCATCCCACCCTTACCTCAAAGATGAAGGAATAAACTCTAAGAGTCAATTAGAGTAGTTCTTTTTTAAAACTTAATTAATTAATTAATTTATTTATTTATTTTTGGCTGCGTTGGGTCTTCGTTGCTGCATGTGGGCTTTCTCTAGTTGTGGTGAGCTGGGGCTACTCTTCACTGTGGTGCGTGGGCTTCTCTTGTTGGTGGCTTCTCTTGTTGCAGAGCATGGGCTCTAGGTGCGTGCGCTTCAGTAGTTGTGGCACGTGGGCTCGGTAGCTGTGGTACTTGGGCTCGGTAGTTGTGGCTTGCGGGCTCTAGAGTGCAGGCTCAGTAGTTGTGGCGCACGGGCTTAGTTGCTCTGCGGCATGTGGGATCTTCCCAGACCCGGGCTTGAACCCGTGTCACCTGCATTGGCAGGCGGATTCTTAACCACTGTGCCACCAGGGAAGCCCCTAGAGTAGTTCTTACTGGGCCATGCCTGAACACCTCAATAGTATGTTCGGTTCATACAGGAGTAGAAATCAAATGGGTATGGGAATCAAAACAACGGAATATATACAAGCTCCTACACAGTTTTAGTGTGTTAAAATAAATGATAAAATACTTTTTAAAATCTGTTATTTTATAACATAGTAAAATTTGGTAAGGTACAATTATTTCCCTTTTACCATCCTGTGTTAGCAACTTTTAGGGTCTCCTTTGCGTGCATTTTCAACGTTATTTTGTAGATAATACACATGTCAAGGGACATGCTTTCATCTGGTTCAACCTTCAATGCCTTTCTGATTTTATGATCCAGTCCTTTACTGCTGGACACTTGGATTGTGTCTAATCTTCTGTCATAACCAATGCTGCACCAAATAAACTTGAACATGTAATTTCATACATGAACAGTTGTATCTGCAGGACAGAGTTCCAGAGTAGGATTGCTGGGCCAAAGAAATTAAAATTAAAATTCTGGTAGAATACTGCCAGATTCTTGGGTTAACTTTGTTCATTTAACCTATTTTTAACAATATTTCTTAAAGTGCTTTTCTGTGTCCAGTACATCACCAGGACAGTCTTAGCTCTATAATTACCTTTATACCAAGGCTAGGATTGTAGCATCAGCTCTCAGGTTTAGGGAGCAATTACTAGCACAGGGCTATCATTATTATTACTCCTTAGCTTCTTTTACCACTCCCAAACCTTCATTGCAAACATTTCTACATGTATTCCAGAATAAGCTTTAGCCCCCTGAACTATTTCCAACTCTCCTTTCTTTCTTCAATTCTTCCCTTTAGAATGGCTGTTGGAATTTGTGGATGAGTACTACCACTGAAATTCTCATGGAGGAGGAGGTATACAGCTGTAGATGAGATTTTACGCAAGGGGGAACATTTGGAGACACAAGATGAAGATACAGTCATTCTTCCTATTCACAATCTGTTGCATTTCAACCTTTATTACTAGTAAGTGATGAGGCAAAGTTTGAAATGAGTTTTAAAACACCTACCTCAGAATTGCTAAATATTAATTAAAAGTATGATCTAAATAGAAGGAAAGGGAATATTGTTTTTCTTGGTCAAAATAAAACAAACACTCTTTTAGGGGAAGAGGTGGCAAAGAATATGAATGAAGCATCATTTTAATCTTCCTAAGTTTTGGGAAATTACTACCATTTATAAAGTTGGGGGAACAAGGAAGATTCCATTTTTAGCCAGAGAAAAAGGTCTGCATCAAATTCTCCAGCATTAAAGATTTCAGAAAATGCAGGAATGCAAAAAAAAAAAAATTTTTTAACATGAACTACCTGATGCCTCATCTCTAAGTTTCAAGTGCTACAAATAAAAAATATACTATGCTTATGCAGAAAAAAATTAAACTTAATAAAATGTTTACTGCTTATCATCTGCCTCTGGTTATGAACATATAAAAAAATTAGGCTTCAGAAAATGTGTTCTTAGCTCTTGTTTGAATAGGCCTGGCCTGATATAGAAAGATGAGTTGAAGCCTAGGGAAAACTCCTGGCATACTCTGGTTTAACAAGTGTTCATTTAGAGTAAGGGCTGCCACATGTTTTCTGTAATGGGCCAAAAAGTAAATATTTTTGGCTTTGCAGGCCATAAGGTAGCATGATAATACAGTGCATAGGCAGCAAGATGGTACGATAATATAAACAAATGCACATGGCTGTGTTCCAATAAACTACAAAATAGGTGGTAGGGCTTGATTTGGCCTGTGGGCCATAGTTTGCTGACCCATGATTTAGAGGATATATTATATTTTTTCCCCCAATGCTCTAACACTTAGTACACATGCCTTCTTTTGACACATCTGCAGATATAATGACATCTTAATCACCTTACTAGGTTTTACCAAGATGATATTTTGGGTCTCATCTGAGAGAGAGAAAAGAGGGTAGGAAGTTCCAGCTGGCAGGAACGGAATCATGAGAGGCAGAAAGGTGTGAATTAATGCAGCACAAGGGGAATTGAAAGAGCTGAAGAGGACTGAGAACTGTGAGAGGCAAGGAGTAGTTAGGCAGGGAGGTCAGCTTTGACGGGAGAATGAACTGACTCCGAACATGCAGAGTTTGGAGGTGATGCGCATGGCTGTCTTAACGCTCGGCACACTACGATCACCCAGTTGCCCATCGTAGGCTTCTCATGCGCCAGGAGAAAGAGGCCATGGGCCCTAGAGAAGGTCAAGGCTGGAGAGCCTGCCAGGTAAGATATGGAAACAGGTGAACGCAGATTACTTCAAAGACGTCAGAATAGAGTATTTCCAAAAAGGAATTTAGAGAATTTCTTGCTTGAAAGCTTATAAGTGTGAAAGTATCTCAAAACTGTGAGGAAACAACAAAAAACCTCCAGATGTAAACTACCAAAACAGAAAATCCTTTTTTCTTCTCAAAATACAACCCAGTGGTAGTGGTCAGGTTCCACATAATAAAACCATCAACTCTAACTGTCATGACTAATAAAGCAAATTGTGTCTTGAACGATTAAGAAAAAAAAAAATCTTGCTTGCTCCTTTGGTCTCAGTGATATACTAATAGCTAATGTGCTAAACTCCTTAGGAATTAACCATTCTTAATCATATCACGTATTTTAAGATGTGTTTATATAAGAGGGGTGAAAAAAAAGGCCAAAACAAAAACAAAAAAAGATTACAGTAAATTCTAATGAAAACATTCTAAAAGTTTTCAGCTACTAATCAAAACCAGTACAGTCTTCCAAATTGATTATTGCTTGCTTATTTTGAATGTTTACAATGCTTTTTAGATTACTGTAGAAAAAGATCTCTTAGTTAAAGCTTGTTTAAATTTATATAATGTTTAAACGTTTATAGATGAAATCAGGACAAGTTACAAAAACACCTTCTATTCTCATTAAAGCGCTTCATCCTGAACTACTTTTACCTTCCTAATTCGATTTAAAATAACAAATTCCAACACTCACTTTTACCAATTTATTTAACTTAAACACTTCTGAACAAGGCTTCTGGTTTAAGACCTGGAGCAGAATGATCCATGTAGTAATTTTGGTAATATATTAATATTATATATATTTCATATTTGCATAGCAAGTTTGAACAGCAAGTATAGAATTCCATTAATTGAGAAAGAGTCCTTTACAACCTTAAGATATACAACTTGTGTGAGATATAACTGCCAAATTTTTCTCATTGCACATAAAGGAAATGATTTAATTAGAAAGGATAAAGTAAAATAGAACTCTTACATAAAGACTGTGTAGGTGTGAAGAATAATACAAAGAAGAGGATTCTACCCTCAGATTTTCCATTTCCAAGACTTAATATGGCAATGGCTTTTAGATTACATATTTAATATATTTTTCCCATATAACTATCCACACGGCCGTAATGTTTTGATACTGTCAAGCCTATTAGATGAGATAAAGACCTAGTCTATACATTTAATGTCACAATCTAATGGAAGAGAGAAAAATATGTTCCTATGTTTCCACGAATATTATCTTAAAATTACCTTTTCAAATAACATTCAAACATACATTAAGCCCCCACCCTCAAAAAACTGTTGAGTTATAAAGAAGTACAGATTCCAATGATGTAATTCCAAATTATCTAAGTCAGCAAGGATACTTGTAAGCATTTTCTTTTTTTTCATCCCCAGCTGTAGCACTTAAGATTTCACTGTGTACTGCACCTGAAACTCCTTAGGGTACTCCCACTAGCAAGAGATTCTAAACATGAGTCTAATATTTAAATAATATTTTAATGCACTATGCTTTTAAACTCTGATTTATCATCAACATTATTTTTACTTTAAAAGTAGTTCTCTACATTAGTCAAATATAATCAGATGCTTTTATCACAGGAACGTTAGGGCAAACAACCCCTTCTCAGCCAATTTACTGGTCAACAGGGATTGCTAAACAATATAGCGTTTAAAATTATCTAGCCTCACCCAACTTTCCTTAACTGGCAAAGTGCTACAGAAGAGAAGAGGGGAAAAAAAAAAAACCCAAACAAACAAACAAAAAAACCATCAAGGTGTAACGGGACTATCTAATATCCTAGAGTCATGAAACAAATGTCTCTTTTTCATGTAGCTCTGTCTGTTCACCATAAACCTTTTAAAATGTTGTAACATTAGCTACCCTTCTAAACACCTACAGAAATATAAGGAAGGCTCGTGTTCAGTTCGTTAGCTAGGTCTAAGTATGTAGCTCATTACTGGAAAGGTCTTTAAAACTTATTTATTATACCTTTCATCATTATCAAGAGCAATCTGCTATCATGAGTCATCAAGGAACCTCTGAGAACTTTATCTTCAGCAATGATCACGCACACATAAATGACATTCTAGCTTGCAGACAACATTTTATAGTGCTATTAAGAGTCCTTCCAAAAAAATAATAAAGTTAACTGGTATATAATTTCCCTTTAGGCTTTAAGTAAAATTTTGCTTTAAAAATCACTTTATTGGGCTTCCCTGGTGGTGCAGTGGTTGAGAGTCCCCCTGCCAATGCAGGGGACACAGGTTCGTGCCCCGGTCCAGGAAGATCCCACATGCCACGGAGCGGCTGGGCCTGTGAGCCATGGCCGCTGAGCCTGTGCGTCCGGAGCCTGTGCTCCGCAACAGGAGAGGCCACAACAGTGAGAGGACTGCGTACAGTAAAAAAAAAAAAAAAATCACTTTATTATATGTTCCATATTGACTCTTCACTAACTACCTAGGAAAATAATTTGGGAACCACTGTGAAACATATTGTAAATCAGTTGTCAAATGCTCTCAAGTATATAATGTGCTTCAGTGCCAGTGTTAGAAACAGAATTCAGTTAATGCCATTAATTGAAAGTAGGTAGGACAGTGGTCTTTTTTCTTACTCTTCCATGATTTCCCAAACAATGCGCAAAAGGCCCGGCTACTCCAAAACAGCCCACTGCTGTGTGCTGACTTGTGTTGTGTCAGCAGATAAGTCAGGGTAGGAAACAAAGCAAAGCCCTTTGGGATTCTTTCTACACAGAAACACACACTCTAAATGTGTAAGTGGAATAAGGTAGGAGGAGGAAAGCCTCCGACAGATATGATGTGCCATGGTCATTACCATTATTAATATTAACCACTGGACTTCTTTTTCTCCCTATTGCCATGACCGTACAACTCACAGTAGGGGCCCCTCTAGCCTTTCTCCACTGGTTTCTGCCAGGGGATCCATCCCTCAGGCCCGAGGCGTCCACTCTCTTATGCATCTAGAATCACCTTCTGTGTTCTCTCATTTACTATGGAGAACTGAATGGACCGAGAGAAGCTCTTTGCCATTTAACCACTGTATGTCATTAAAAAAACAGCTAACATAGCCATTACTCTCTAGGCACATGACACCTACAAAATTCAAGAAAAATGATTATCTGACTTTTTTAAATGGTAGAAGTTAATACTATATAATCACCTGGGCGAAAATCAATCTGACCGTCAAAAATTCCTCCTTATTTCTAGGCAAAGACTCTTTATATCCTTTACATTAAACTCTGTTAAGTCACCTGGACCCACAGTTACCCATGGCGGTAGATTTGGTCCTGCTGTTCTCAATTCCTCACACTTCCCTGTGACAGTACAATCACTGCTTGTTGCTATGGGACCCGCAGTACCTCTTTGTGGGTGTCTACTTCCTAGCCGCACTGACTAGCTAATCAGGGATTAGCCAGGTCGGTTTTTGGCCAGAGAAATACAAGCAGAAGTGACATTCTGCCAGCTCCTGGCAGAAGCTTTAGGTGCCGTCAGTGGCTGGGCCAGGCGTCTTCCTCTTCTCCCTCTGCCAGGAGAACTGCCCCGTCCTGACAGAGGCTGCTCCTCCGTCCAGATCACAGCAGGGGAGAGGCACCTGGAGGACACGTGCAGCCAGCGTACAAATTAAGAGCAAGAAGCTTCGGTGTGTGTGTGGGGGGAGAGGGCTATGGTGGGAACAGGGTGCCCCAGCACAGGCCAAAAGAGGGTGCCCTGTTTGCAGTTTAAACATAATAAAACTGACTTGGTCGAATTCGTCTTTATCATCATCACATGCAGGCAGTTCTAGACAATTTCAGTGGTCAAACATCCCTCCTACCTGGGGTGGACTGCTCTCACTGCCTCCCCTCCCCCCTTCTTGACTACTACTGCGTAAATCACTCAAATTTTAGGATTGTTTGTGACTGCAGGAAGCTGGCAAAAAGAATTAAACCCTAATATTCTGGCTGGGGTTTCAGCTTGCTTATGTCACATGTATAGTATCTGCTCGTCCCATTCAAACTTGACCTATTTTTTCCTCTTCTATTCCTCCATGCTACCCACTGACACTGATTTTAACAATACAAGCTGCATATAGAGAATCTCCACATATACACACTTCCTGTGTTTCCTATGAAAATGGATGCCTAGAAAGATGACTGACATTGTAGTCCACACAACACTGGTCACTTAAGCTTGGTAGGCTTGGATTAGTATAAATGCAAAGTGAGGGACCTCCCTGACCCTACATTCCCCCAAATCCTACCTCCTTTTCTATTATTTTCAACAGGGTTTGACTGTGAAAAATAGTGAAAATACTCAATTGTTAATACTCTTAAGTTTTATCAAGCTTCACAGAGAAGTTCTTACTATTCCTTAAGTAACTGTTCTACTTCCATGAATAGGCTTTACATTCATGACCTGGATGTTCATGTTTAGCCTTTCATATCAAGATAAGCATGCAAACATAGTATAGTAAAGACGGTCTGGGGAGAAATGATTATTTCAGCTGGTACTGCACCTGATCCCAATTTTTGCTTCCATCTTAATCTCCTAGCACAACGAGTATGGTTCAGCCATACTGAACCAGTTACTATTCTCCAAATATAGCCCGAAGTTTCCCATCCCACATCTCTTGCCTTTTTGCTTACTCTTTTCCCAAGCCTAGAATACATTCTTCATTTCACCTCAGTCTAATACACATCATGTCCTTTAATTCAAGTATCATCCCCCGGCACCCCCTCCCCTCTTTCAGTCTCTGTTTCACACTAGAATAATAATTTGCTTGTTTTCCTAAGGGACAACACTACTTTCCTAAGTAGCTAAAAGCTCGGGAGACAGAATCCTTGCTTTAGCCAGTAGGTGCTATTTTCCTCTGGCCCCAGAGTATAAAATGTAGATGAAAACGGAACGTATTTTACAGGGTTGCGTTGAGGATTGAATGACAAATGCACGCAAGATGCTTATCACAGTGCCTGACACGGAGCAAACACTCAGTAGAATTACCTAGTAAACTACTGTAACGTATCATTATTATTATTTTTGGCCGCACGGTGTGGCATTCAGGATCTTAGTTCCCCGGCCAGGGATTGAACCCGTCCCCCCTGCAGTGGAAGCGTGGAGTCTTAACCACTGGACCGCCAGGCAAGTCCCTATAATGTTATTATGAATCTTGCATTTCAACAGTACTTAGCACCATGGCCAGTGTTTGCTCTACTAGGTACTGGGGGAACACAGATAAATCAGGTAGTACCCCTGATCACAAGAAGGTAGAAAGTTTAAAGAAATTACAGGAGCGTAAGGGAGTAAGAGAATCAGCAATCACATCACAAAAGATGTCAAGCAAGGCTGGACCATGAATGCTGAGCAGGATTTTGATCACCATCTGGGCAGATGATAACATAAACAAAAGCACAGGAAAATAAACAAAATCATAAACTTGTTCATACTTACTATCATACATTAAATATATGCTATAAGGCCTTTTCTGCTACCCACTCCATTTGCTACAATTATTTTCATCAATTCTAGATGGACAGGTAGAGATGTGGACTCATCAGTGCTGATTCTAATGAAAACTCATGGACTTCACTCATAACAGAACGCCTTTAGGCCTTTATATCAGCGATGCTTATCTGGCTTGGACAATTATCTGGGTTCTACTGTAACAAAAAGTTATAAGAAATAAATTCAAATGGAAAGAGGAACTAATTTCAGTAAGCTGGGTGACATCACTGACATGATTAACTAAGAGAAAAAAATTCATAAAAACCAATACAGAAACATGACAAGTTATGATTTAAACTATAAAAATTAATACTCTAGCTCTTAAATCCATTTCCTTTCTGTAGCAGATAAGGCATGAAATTTAAACAAATGCACAAACTCTAAAATTTACTTAGGATAAACGGATGGGATGACTAAACCGCCTTAATACATAGGAAAACCCTATTATTTTACAAAATGCCCAACTGTGAATCTAATTATATTCCAACTCCCAAGACTTTTACCCAGTAATTAAAGATACATAGAAGTGAATTTTCTTTATAATAAATAAGATCTATAAAGCATCATTTTACTTCATTTCCTTAAAACTGTGTGGATACATGTAGAGGAATGTATTAATGGTAAAGTAGAACTGTCCAACTTTTGAACACCCTCAAAAAGGGCTCTATCATGTAACTGCAGTAGTCTTGTTAATGTTACACTGAAGAGTGATACACAAAGGAGCCTGCTCTGTAGAAAGAAGTCTATCTAGATTCCCAGGAACAGATACCACTGTAAGAACAGTCTGCTCATGCAGGAACAGTTAAATGTTTTGTTTCTCCTTTGCATTAAGTTCAGTTTCTCTATATACTGTGCCTTTAAAGAGAAGTGTGTTTTCATGTGTTCTTATCTAAAAGGAAAACTGCTTTATCATAGGAAAGGTCAAAGGTGACACTGTATACACATACAAAGAGTCCTTTTATAACCATAAAAGAGAACAAAAAGGAATGTAAAACTCATCTTCCCAACTTCAAAAGAAAGTCTGAAATGGATTACCACGGAAAGTAGTCACCGATCTTCTGAAGATGAAATTAGATGTTACAGGTAGGTTCCAACTATTTTTATGTTGTATCAGCAGCTGTCATCCCAGAGATTCAAATGCACGAAACCAAAAATGACAAATTTATTTGTCTAACATTTTATATATATAATTCTAATAATATTAAAGTATCATATTTTCAAACTTAAAGCCCTTGTCTTGAATTTGCATTGAAAATTAATTCCAAAATTAGTTCCAATTCAAGGGGGAAATATGTAAGTGACCAAAGTAATTTAATCTTAGGCCCCAAATATAAAAAAGGAAGTCAATGAGGCAAAGGGAAAAACGATGATTAGAGAGAAGAAAAACATAACAGGACAAATGTCCAAATGTTCTATCAGGTAATACTTGGGCACTTAAAGTATATTAACATGTCTCAGTATGAAAAGGCCTGGCTTCTAAAAGAAGAAAAGATTTAATATATTATAAAACAAATGTTACACCATCTTGTTTTAACAATAAAGTTCTAAATTCCTTAAGCATCTACTGTTCAAGATCATTTCTTTTACCTGTGCAGGAGATCTAACTCATGAAGAGTACCATGGTTACCATGGTATATCTGAATACCCTGCCCATGCACACAGGGCTCGCTCCCTCCCGAGGTACGGATCCAAAGGTTTTACTCTGCCATCATCGTTCAGAAGGCCTGCTTGGAGCATTCTCTACCTTACTTAATAGAAATTGTCTCCTTCTCTGAAGAGGTCCATGGACGTACACTGTACTACAATTCACCTCACCCACATCCTTCCCCCCCACAAGGTCGTTTTACTGTCAAACCATAAATACAACATTGAGATGAAATCATTTAAGCAACTGATCCTCCCTAACCATTAAAAGGATGTCTTTTTGCCTTGCCATCAACCAATTGGGAAATAATGTTGCAAGAATTCGGGGGGGTAGGGGGTGCTGAATTTCGGGCAGGGGCTTTGGGCGACTTAAAGGAACCAAGTGGAACCTTCCTCTTCTCCCTGGGAAGGTCCCACTTTGGGACAAGGACAGGTAAAAACAGCAACATTTAAACAGCTCAGTTTTAAATTTTATTACTTTGTAAAAATCTTTTTTTTTTCTGTTCCTTTCCTCCATTTGACATCAGTAAAAGTTTTAAACACCACAAAACTGATTTGGTTGTAAATGGCAAACGGTACCAAAACGAAATGAAACCAAAAATCCAAAGGACAAACAGAAAAAAAGCCTAAATAAACCCTCAAGTTTGGTCTTGGGGGTTTACATATCACAAGAACCGTCAACTCAACCCCCATGCAACGTGAGTCCTTGGAGAACTGCTGGGTCCACACGAATGACACAGGAGACCAGAAACGACGTCTTTTGTTAATGAACACAGCAAGGGTGACACTAGCTAACTTGTTTTTTTAAATACAGTACATTGTACACAGGTCCCAAGAAAACCCTGCATAAGCCCCTTGTGGAGACTTGAGCCAAAGCACTGGCTGTTTATAAAAATATTGTGTTGCTACAAAAGTATAAATTAATGCTACTGGTATTAAGAAATATTAAACACATAAAACTTATAAGGATTAAGGAAAATATTCATTAGTACCTGTAGAAAACTCTGGCCTAAAAAGATATTTTTTGGTGTGTTTCTTTTCTTGTAATTTTTTTTTGGTATTTTTTTAAGATGACTTGAGTTTCTTGCACTCAGAGAGAGAGACACAGTCAGCTGTGCCTGTGGCATTGCCTAGAACGTCTTAGCTACTGAGAAAGGCTGGGGGTGCACACGCATGGGTACTGAGTGGGGCCCGGGAGGGAGGGCACCAAGGCTTTCTCAAGACTCACCTGATGTGAAAGAATCACTGATGCGAAGTCACGGGGAAAAGAAAAAGGCAGGATCATCACAGAACAACTGAGCATAATTTACGCTTTTAAAAAATATCTCTGCTTCAGGTGGTTGCACAAAATGACTTCCTGATGCTTGGCATCTGAATGGCCCTGGACGCACTGCCCGGTGGGGCTGGGAGCCTCCAGCCCCGTGCCAGTCCACGAGCTCGCTCACCGCTTTGGAACCCGGCCCCCCGGCTGGGTGGGAGGGTAGGGACCGGCTGCCACCTGGGTTGCTCGAGGAGCCCCCCTTCCGGCTGGCCTCAGACCCCGCGGTCTCTTGCCAACCTGGACTCCAGGAAGCGCCACAGGGATCCCAGACCGCTGAGGCTGCGGACCAGGCCGGGCTGTGCCCCTTTAAGGAACTTTGGTTCGAAGAGTCAAGGTGCCCGGTGGGACGCGTGGGTGGGGAAGACACCCATGGGTCCTGATGCTGACACCCAACTGCAAACTTAGCAAATCCTTCTCTGTACAGGAGGTGAACCTGTAAAGCGTCGCCCGCGGTGGTGGAGGGGCATGAATACAACAAACGGCAACCCGCTGACCTTCACCCTCATCAAAGCGGGAGCAGGTGCCTCTTCGCACAGAAACCACAGGGTCCCTCCAGGGGGTGGCGGGGCTCCACCGACCACGATCCTCAAACGCAAATGAGAGAGGAAGAAAACAACAACAACAACAAAATCCTCCAGCAAACCCTGAAAAGGGGAAACGGGGAGGGAAACAGAAGAGGGCAAACACTGCCTCACTGGTGCACCGTAACTGGCCTAGCAAACATGAGCCACCGTGGAGAGGGGTCAGGCCCCCTCCCAGTTCTCCCACTGCCCGGCTGGATACAGGGGGCCGAGGCGGGGCTGGCGGGGCTGAGACAGGAGCCCCCAGCCACCGTCTCCAGCGGACAGCCTGAGCCTTACTTAGCCTCCTGGTTTCATCTAAACCAGCAGCCTTTCTAGAGGCCCTCCCTCAGGTACGTCCCAGGGACAAGGCACTGCCGCTGTGCCCAAGGCGAGGGCAGAGCCATGAACCTGGCCGGCTCAGTGGGCAGGAGACTGGCCGTGCTTTGGGTGCCTCCGCTTCCCGTCTCTGCAAGCACATCCACCGTCACGGCGACACCCAAGTACGGGCCCCCTTCCGGGCCATGGCTCACAGGACCTCCCTTCTCCATCTGCATCTCAGGTTCATTCCAAACCTTTCTTGTGAACCTGTGCCCCCAAGGGTGCATGCTGCATCCGTGACAGCTCTTCAGGTGCCCACTTTCCAAGGAGTCTAGTCCAAGTCCAGGTGCAAGCCTAGGGGATCCCTAAAGGCAGAGGGTCTGTTTCACAGTGGAAAACACGCCTTGCAGAGTTTTTCTCTGGTGTTTCTTGAAAAGTGCAGGAGAGAAAGGAGCAAACTGAAGGAGAAGACGCTTGCCAGCCTACAGAGCTGGTGTCAGAAAAAGTCCTTCCCAGAAATCTGAAGATGCAGAACGTCTCAACTGTGTCATGGGACTGTCCTCTCTTCACCAGGAAACCTTCTATTGGCGGGTTCTGGGAAACCCCTGCTGCTTGATGACTCTGAGTTCCTAAAAGGTCCCTGCAGTTAGATTCTGTGCTTTTCCCCCTCAGTATTAAGTAGAAAACTCCTATTTATGTAGGATAGCAAGCTACATTTTTTTCAACCACATTCTCTAAAATACATCAGAGTACAGTATCATGTCTGTTGCTTCACACAGATGTTAAGATTAAAAAGATGACCATGTCTACATTGGATAGAAAAGATGATTTATAAAACATGGCAGAGTTCAATTTAAAAATTTAAAGATTACATACAGAAGATGTTCATAAATTATCTGAAGTTTTACAACCTGTTCATAAAGATTATTAAAATTTATTTTCAACACTGACATTCAAATAAAACTCAGTTGTGAAAAATCTCTCCCAGTCCTACAAAATGTGTTCAGTGATTCTCTATGGGTCAAGAAGACGGCTCCAATGATATAAAACTAAGTTCTGGGCCATTGGACATCTCAAATATCAAGTGATTTTATTAAGTAAACAGATTGGCACTGACATTTAAAATGACAAACTTACAACTCTTCTTAAAAAATTGTAATTACTTAGACTCCTAAAGATAAACTGTTCATCTCAAAAAGAAAAACCAAAACAGCTATTTCATGAATAGAAACAATTTTCTTACCCATCCTCAAACCATGAAGGCAAATTTTAAATATGATAGCATATATAATGTGACAATGTTTACTTACAAATACTCATCAAAATTGTTCTTATTCACTAATCTGGAGAAAGAACCTGTGTATGTTATGTGTATTTAAGTTGATCAGGCAGAAGAATAAAAGCAAGTTATTCTGTTTTTGTCTCCATATAGGATACTGCATGCATTAACTGTTATTTCTTGATTTATAAGCTTAGGGATCTACTGAATAATTTTTTTTAACTTTACGGGAGTATAATTGCTTTACAGGTATGTTAATTTCTGCTTTATAACAAAGTGAATCAGCTATACATATACATATATCCCCATATCTCTTCCCTCTTGCATCTCCCTCCCTCCCACCCTCCCTATCCCATCCCTCTAGGTGGTCACAAAGCACCCAGTTGATCTCCCTGTGCTATGCGGCTGCTTCACACTGGCTATCTATTTTACATTTGGTAGTGTACATATGTCCATGCCGCTCTCTCACTTTGTCCCAGCTTACCCTTCCCCCTCCCCGTGTCCTCAAGTCTATTCTCTATGTCTGCATCTTTATTCCTGTCCTGGCCCTAGGTTCATCAGAACCATATATTTTTTTTAGATTCCATACATATGTGTTAGCACACGGTATTTGTTTTTCTCTTTCTGACTTACTTCACTCTGTATAACAGACTCTTAGGTCCATCCACGTCTCTACAAATAACTCAACTGTGCTTCTTTTTATGGCTGAGTAATATTCCATTGTATATATGTGCCACATCTTCTTTATCCATTCATCTGTTGATGGAAATTTAGGTTGCTTCCATGTCCTGGCTATTGTAAATAGAGCTGCAATGAACACTGTGGTACATAACTCTTTTTTTTTTTTTTTTTTTTTTTTTTTGCAGTACGCGGGCCTCTCATTGTTGTGGCCTCTCCCGTTGCGGAGCACAGTCTCCGGACGCGCAGGCTCAGCGGCCGTAGGCTCACGGGCCCAAACGCCCCGCGGCATGTGGGATCTTCCCGGACCAGGGCACAAACCCGTGTCCCCTGCATCGGCAGGTGGACTCTCAACCACTGTGCCACCAGGGAAGCCCCCCATAACTCTTTTTGAATTATGCCCAGTATATGCCCAGTACTGGGATTGCTGGGTCATATGGTAGTTCTGTTTTTGTTTTTTTAAGGAACCTCCATACTGTTCTCCATAGTGGCTGTATCACTTTACATTCCCACCAACAGTGCAAAGGGTTCCCTTTTCTCCACACCCTCTCTAGCATTTATTGTCTGTAGATTTATTGATGATGGCCATTCTGACCGGTGTGAGGTGTGAGGTGATACCTCGTAGTTTTGATTTACATTTCTCTAATGATTAGTGATGATTAGTGATGTTGAGCATCCTTTCATGTCTTTGTTGGCAATCTGTATATTTTCTTTGGAGAAATGTCTGTTTAGGTCTTCTGCCTATTTTTGGATTGGGTCGTTTGTTTTTTTGATACTCAGCTGCATGAACTGCTTGTAAATTTTGGAGATTGATCCTTTGTCAGTTGCTTCATTTGCAAATATTTTCTCCCATTCTGAGGGCTGTCTTTTCGTCTTGTTTATGGTTTCCTTTGTTGTGCAAAAGCTTTTAAGTTTCATTAGGTCCCATTTGTTTATTTTTATTTCCATTTCTCTAGGAGGTGGGTCAAAAAGGATCTTGCTGTGATTTCTGTCACAGAGTGTTCTGCCTATGTTTTCCTCTAAGAGTTTTATAGTGTCTGGCCTTACATTTAGCTCTTTAATCTCTTTTGAGTTTATTTTTGTGTCTGGTGTTAGGGAGTGTCCTAATTTCATTCTTTTACATGTAGCTGCCCGGTTTTCCCAGCACCACTGATTGAAGAGGATGTCTTTTCTCCACTGTACATTCTTGCCTCCTTTATCAAAGATAAGGTGACCATAGGTGCCTGGGTTTATCTCTGGGCTTTCTATCCATTGACATATATTTCTGTTTTTGTGCCAGTACCATACTGTCTTGATTACTGAAGTTTTGTAGTACAGTCTGAAGTCTGGGAGCCTGATTCCTCCAGCTCCATTTTTCTTTCTCAAGATTGCTTTGGCTATTCGGGGTCGTTTGTGTTTCCATACAAATTGTGAAATTTTTTGTTCTAGTTCTGTGAAAAATGCCATTGGTAGTTTGATAGGGATTGCACTGAATCTGTAGATTGCTTTGGGTAGTAGAGTCATTTTCACAATGTTGATTCTTCCAATCCAAGAACATGGTATATCTCTCCATCTGTTAGTATCATCTTTCATTTCTTTCATCAGTGTCTTGTAATTTTCTGCATACAGGTCTTTTGTCGCCTTAGGTAGGTTTATTCCTAGGTATTTTATTCTTTTTGTTGCACTGGTAAATGGGAGTGTTTCCTTAATTTCTCTTTCAGATTTTTCATCATTAGTGTATAGGAATGCAAGAGACTTTTGTGCATTAATTTTGTATCCTGCTACTTCTACCAAATTCATTGATCAGCTCTAGTAGTTTTCTGGTAGCATCTTTAGGATTCTCTATGTATAGTATCATGTCACCTGCAAACAGTGACAGTTTTACTTCTTTTCCAATTTGGATTCCTTTTTCTTCTCTTGTTGCCATGGCTAAAATTTCCAAAACTTTGTTGAATAATAGTGGTGAGGGTTGGCAACCTTGTCTTGTTCCTGATCTTAGTGGAAATCGTTGCAGTTTTTCACCATTGAGAATGATGTTGGCTGTGGGTTTGTCACATATGGCCTTTATTATGTCGAGGTAGGTTCCCTCTATGCCTACTTTCTGGAGAGTTTTTTAAATCATAAATGGCTGCTGAATTTTGTCGAAAGCTTTTCTGCATTAATTGAGATGATCATATGGTTTTTCTCCTTCAATTTGTTAATATGGTGTATCACATTCATTGATTTGTGTATATTGAAGAATCCTTGCATTCCTCGGCTAAACCCCACTTGATCATGGTGTATGATTGCTTGGATTAATATGCTGTTGGATTCTGTTTGCTAGTATTTTGTGGAAGATTTGTGCATGTATGTTCATCACTGATACTGGCCTGTAGTTTTCTTTTTTTGTGACATCTTTGTCTGGTTTCGGTATCAGGGTGACAGTGGCCTCGTAGAGTGAGTTTGGGAGTGTTCCTCCCTCTGCTTTATTTTGGAAGAGTTGGAGAAGGATAGGTGTTAGCTCTTCTCTAAATGTTTGATAGAATTCGCCTGTGAAGCCATCTGGTCCTGGGCTTTTGTTTGTTGGAAGATTTTTAATTACAGTCTCAATTTCAGTGCTTGTGATTGTTCTGTTTATATATTCTATTTCTTCCTGGTTCAGTCTCAGAAGGTTGTGCTTTTCTAAGAAATTGTCCATTTCTCTCAGGTTGTACATTTTATTGGCATATAGTTGCCTGTAGTAATCTTTCATGATCCTTTGTATTTCTGCATTGTCAGTTGTTACTTCTCCTTTTTCATTTCTAATTCCGTTGATTTGAGTCTTCCTTTTTTTCCTGATGAGTCTGGCTAATGGTTTATCAATTTTTTTTATCTTCTCAATGAAACAGCTGTCAAGTTTTATTGATCTTTGCTATTGTTTCCTTCATTTATTTTTCATTTATTTCTGATCTGATCTTTATGATTTCTTTCCTTCTGCTAATTTTGGGTTTTTTGTTTTTCTTTCTCTAAATGCTTTAGGTGAAAGGTTAGGTTGTTTATTTGAGATTTTCTTGTTTCTTGACGTAGGATTGTATTGCTATAATCTTCCCTCTTAGAACTGCTTTTGCTGCACCCCATAGGTTTTGGGTGGCTGTGTTTTCATTGTCATTTGTTTCTAGGTATTTTTTGATTTCCTCTTTGATTTCTTCAGTGATCTCTTGGTTATTTAGTAGCGTACTGTTTAGCCTCCATGTGTTTGTATTTTTTACAGTTTTTTTCTTGTAACTGGTATTTAGTCTCATAGCATTGTGGTCGGAAAAGTTACTTGATACGATTTCAATACTCTTAAATTTACCAAGGCTTGATTTGTGACCCAAATATGATCTATTCTGGAGAATGTTCCATGAGCACTTGAGAAGAAAGTGTATCGTGTTGTTTTTGGATGGAATGTCCTATAAATATCAATTAAGTCCATCTTGTTTAATGTATCATTTAAAGCTTGTGTTTCCTTATTTATTTTCATTTTAGATGATCTGTCCATTGGTGAAAGTGCAGTGTTAAAAGTCCCCTACTATGACTGTGTTACTGTCGATTTCCCCTTTTATGGATGTTAGCATTTGCCTTATGTATTAAGGTGCTCCTATGTCGGGTGCATAAATATTTACAATTGTTATATATTCTTCTTGGATTGATCCCTTGATCATTATGTAATATCCTTCTCTGTCTCTTGTAATAGTCTTTAAAGTCTATTTTGTCTGATAAGAGAACTGCTACTCCAGCTTTCTTTTGATTTCCATTTGCATGGAATATCTTTTTCCATCCCCTCACTTTCAGTCTGTATGTGTCCCTAGGTCTGAAGTGGGTCTCTTGTAGACAGCAGATATATGGGTCTTATTTTTGTATCCATTCAGCCAGTCTATGTCTTTTGGTTGGAGCATTTAATCCATTTACATTTAAGGTAGTTATTGATATATATGTTCCTATTACCATTTTCTTAATTGTTTTGGGTTTGTTATTGTAGGTCTTTTCCTTCTCTTGTGGTTTCCTGCCTAGAGAAGTTCCTTTAGCATTTGTTGTAAAGCTGGTTTGCTGGTGCTGAATTCTCTTAGCTTTTGCTTCTCTGTAAAGGTTTTAATTTCTCCTTCGAATCTGAATGAGATCCTTGCTGCGTACAGTAATCTTGGTTGTAGGTTCTTCCCTTTCATCACTCTGAATATGTCCTGCTACTCCCTTCTGGCTTGCAGAGTTTCTGCTGAAAGATTAGCTGTTAACCTTATATGGATACCCTTGTATGTTGTTTGTTGTTTTTCCCTTGCTGCTTTTAATATTTTTTCTTTGTATTTAATTTTTGTGATTAATATGTGTCTTGGCATATTTCTCCTTGGATTTATCCTGTGTGGGACTCTCTGCTCTTCCTAGCCTTGATTGACTATTTCCTTTCCCATATTAGGGAAGTTTTCAACTATAATTTCTTCAAATATTTTCTCAGTCCCTTTCTTTTTCTCTTCTTCTTCTGGGATCCCTATAATTTGAATGTTGGTGCATTTAATGTTGTCCCAGAGGTCTCTGAGACTGTCCTCAATTCTTTTTTCTTTATTCTTCTCTGTGGTATTATTTCCACTATTTTATCTTCCAGGTCACTTATCTGTTCTTCTGCCTCAGTTATTCTGCTATTTTTTCTAGAGAATTTTTAATTTCATTTATTGTGTTGTTTGTCATTGTTTGTTTCCTCTTTAGTTCCTCTAGGTCCTTGTTAAACGTTTCTTGTATTTTCTCCATTCTATTTCCAAGATTTTGGATCATCTTTACTATCATTACTCTGAATTCTTTTTCAGGTAGACTGCTTATTTCCTCTTCATTTGTTTGTTCTGGTGGGGGTTTACCTTGCTCCTTCATCTGCTGTGTGTTTCTCTGCCTTCTCATTTTGCTTAACTTACTGTGTTTGGGGTCTCCTTTTTGCAGGTTTGTAGTTCCCATTGTTTTTGGTGTCTGCCCCCAGTGGCTAAGATTGGTTCAGTGGGTTGCATAGGCTTCCTGGTAGAGGGGACTGGTGCCCCTGTTCTGGTGGATGAGGATGGATCTTGTCTTTCTGGTGGGCAGGACTGCATCCAGTGGTGTGTTCTGAGGTGTCTGTGTCCTTATTATGATTTTAGGCAGCCTCTCTGCTAGTGGGTGGGGTTGTGTTCCTGTCTTGCTAGTTGTTTGGCATAGGGTGCCCATCACTGTAGCCTGCTGGTTGTTGAGTGGAGCTGGGTCTTAGCATTGAGATGGAGATCTATGGGAGAGCTTTCACCGTTTGATATTACATGGGGCTGGGAGGTATCTGGTGGACCAATGTCCTGTACTTGGCTCTCCCACCTCAGAGCCACAGGCCTGACACCCAGCCGGAGCATGAAGACCCTGTCAGCCACATGGCAGGTATCAGCTCCATGGACCGTGGGGGCCTTCAGGGGCACCCAGGTGCCAGGGGGGGACCATCCTCCCACAGCAGCCTCCAGGGTAGGGCCCGTGTCAGACCACCGGGATCTATTGAATTCTTGTGATCGAAGACAACTTGGCACACTTAAGTCCCCTTTTCCCCCTTTATCAAGTACCAACATGCTTGTATTACAATGTGAAATAAATCTTCAGTGTTTTCTGCTAATTTATTTCTTTAACAGCAATCTATAGAGCATGAACACTGTGCCTGACACTGTTCTTGGTGTTAGGAAACAGAAACAAAACAGACCAAAATCCTGCTGTCATAAAGCTTACTAGTGAGACAGGTAATACATAAAACAAATAAGTAAGATATATAATATGTGCCTAGTCACCAGGATTTATTAAAACCTTACATTTCAATAAAAAGACAAACAACCTAATTCAAAAATAGACAAGGGACCTGAATAGACAATTCTCCAAAGAAGATATAGAAATGGCCAAAAAGCACATAAAAAGATGATCAACACCATCAGTCATGAGGAGAATGTAAATCAAACCACAATGACCACTTAGCTGCAACTAAGAGTCCACATGCTGCAACTAAGAAGTCTACATGCTGCAACTAAGAGCCTGCAGGCCGCAACCAACACCCAGTATGGCCAAAATAAATAAATAAGTAAATATTTTTTTTTAAAAATCTATTTTTCAGGGAATTCCCTGGTGGTACGGTGGTTGGGACTCTGCACTTCCCCTGCCAATGGTGTGAGCTCAATCCCTGGACAGGGAACCAAAATCCCGCAAGCTGCGTGGTGCGGCACGGCGCACCCCCCCCAAAAAAATCTATTTTCGAGAATGAGTGGGAAAGAGAATCTTAATGAAAAGGGGAAAAGGATGGGGTTGAGCTTTTAGAAAAGGTGGCTAGAGAGGGCCTCACTAAGGAGGTGACACTTGAATGCTGACCTGAAGGTAGGAAGGAATCCTTTATACAGACACCTGATGCAAGATCCTAAAGGGAGGAGCCGGGGCAGAGGGCCTGCCTCACTTCTGAGGCAGAGAACAGGTCACCGTGGCCAAGCAAGACAGGAGGGGAGAGCAGTAGGAAATGAGATCAGAGGGCAACGGGGAATCCGACAAGCAGAGGAAGGGCCTAGGGGCTCATTCTAAGGACTCGTGAAAAGGGAGCCAGCGACGTGAAGTGACTTACATTTGAACGGGCTCATTTGAGTCCTGAATTGAGAAGCTACTGCAGACCCATGAAGGGCAACAGCATGGTCTAGTCATCAGTTAGGAGCCACGGCAATGATGGAGGAAAGAGAATTCTCCAATCTGTCTTTCAATCCTTTCAGTAAGTTTTCAGTTTCTCTTTCGTCCTTCAACTGTTCTGTCCTCATGGCCTCCACAGTTTCATGGATATAATAACTTCTCTTATGGTTTTTGGTTTTTTGAAGTTTTGTGTTGATGCCTTCACTGTCTCTAATCTTTTCGGTTCCTTTTTCCTTATTTGCTCTTATTTCTGTTTTTCTTTTTCTTTTTTTTTTGGCCAAGCCACTTGGCTTGCAGGATCTTAGTTCCCCAGCCAGGGACTGAACCCGTGCCCCCTGCAGTGAGAGCGTGGGGTTCTAAGCACTGACTGGACTGCCAGGGAAGTCCCTGATTTCTGTTTTTCATGTTAGCATTCCTCAAATGTCTGATGATCCTTGGTGGTCTGCTAATATGTGGAAAAACTAAAAAGCACTGTCTGTGTGGGCAGGACTTGGAAACCTCACTGTGAGATTATTTGGTTGGGCCATTTCATTGCAGTATCTTGGCCTGGTCAATTTGGCCAAAGAAAAATAAACTGCTTTAATCATGAGTGGGTACATTCAACAAGTGCAAAGCTGCTGAGATCTAATCATTAAAAACACATATCTCAGGGCTTCCCTGGTGGCACAGTGGTTGAGAGTCCGCCTGCCAATGCAGGGGACACGGGTCCTGGTCCGGGAGGATCCCACGTGCTGTGGAGCGACTGGGCCCGTGAGTCATGGCCGCTGAGCCTGTGCATCCGGAGCCTGTGCTCCACGGCGGGAGAGGCCACAGCAGTGAGAGGCCCGCGTGCCGCAAAAAACAAAAAACAAAACCCCCCCCCCACATCTCATGAGGCTTCTCACCCCTCATCTATCCGAGCCAATCTATCACCAAGTCCTGTCAGCTTAACTCAGGTATAAATCTCTCAAATTTATATACAGTTGATCCTTGAACAATGCAGGGGTTGGGGGCGCTGACCCTCAGCACCATCGAAAACTCACATTTAACTTATAATCGGTCCTATGTATCCATGGTTCCTCTGTTATCTGTGGTTCCGCATCCACGGATTCAATCACCTGGGGATCCAACCAACTGGGAATTGTGTAGGACTTACTATGGAAAAATAATCCATGTGTAAGTGGACACGCTCAGTTCAAACCTGGTGTTGTTCAAGGGTCAGCTGTACTTCTATCCATCTCTATCATCATTCCCCTGGACCAAAATACACTCTTTGCTCACCAGGAAGACTACCGGAGTCTTGTTCACCTACCCCTAGGATATCCTTCAGTGTCTGTCTTCCACAATTGGCCAGAGTGATCTTTACAAAATGCATTTTTAGTCCTGTTCCCTTCCTTCATATCTCCCCCCCCCAAACTACTCCCACCGATTTTTAAAGTCTAGTGGCGGTCCTTACTCTTAGAAGAGAGTCGCACGGGCTGCCTACCTTTGCAGCCTCCCCCCGCCCCCGGCCCTGCCCCCAGTTCTCAGCGCTCCTGCTCTTCTCTCAGTCGTTCACACCACAGTCCTTTCTTCTACGGCTGTTTGCTTGCTCCAACTGTTTCTTTAAGTAGGGAATGCTCTTTTTTCCCTCTCCCTGTAGTTTCATCTTACTGATGCCTCAGGGCTCATTTTCAACATCAATTCCTCAAGGAGATGTTCCTAATCTTCCTTAAAGCTTTACAGACCTGTGTTTTGTTAGCATCCATCACAGCTGTAATTTTATAAGTGTGACTCTTTGATTAATGCCTCCCCCATTAAAATGCACACTTCCATAAAAACAGGTGCCTAATCCTTTCCCTTACCATGTATTCACAGCACCCTGCATAATACCAGGTGCGTATTATACGCCCTGTAAGTATCTGACAAGTGTGTATATACGTGAAGGCAGAGAACTGCAACTATTACCACCTCCAGTGTGTAAGTCACATGAAGAAGGCAATTGCTTTTCAAAGGCATTTTACAATGCCAAATTACAGACTGCCTTGAAAACTGTGACCTTAAAACATGCTTTTTTACTTCATCATAATCAGTACAAAGAAATCAGCACACAAAATACATTTCCAGACAAACACAGCAGTTTTACAGAAAAAGATATAAACATTCACATTAAGGTCTAGGGCAGGTGGGGGTTGGGGAACAAAACTCTGTCGTTCATTTCAGGCCAAGAACATAAAGTGAACCTACCTACCAGAAACAAAGAAACCAAAAATCAAACAGAATAACAAAAACAAAGCCATAGCCAAAATTACTTGTGCAAATACATAAATATCCAAAAAAGAATGACCAAATAATGGATCTTCTTGTAACATAAAGAAAAGCAAAATTTACAGTATTTTCTATACGATAAAGACTATATAAATATTGCTTCATTTAAAATAATTTAAAATTGGACCTAGTAAATGCTATCAAGTATCATCAATGTTATTTACCATTTACGTGTTCTTCCAGCTTTAGAATACTTTATTTCAAAGGGAAAAGTTTTTTACCTGTAACTCTATAACGATAACATGTTCAAGCAATCCAAATTCAACTGTGCTAAAATTCATGGAAAAGGAAGTACCTGTGCTTTTAAGAAGCTTCAGAGTGAGTCATGAGGAAATATTTTTAGAAGATATAAATGTCACTGGAACCTAACTGTAGAAAATTCGTGCAAAGGCTTTATTCATTAAACTAATGAATTCTCTACACTATGTGCCAGTCTATATACCAGATGGGGAAAACACAAAGGTAAGTATCAAAACAATCAGTACAAAATTTAAGAGTTCTAAAAGACAGATAAGGTATTTGGAATACCTGGTTTTTATGGTTTATAACAGTAGAAGAACCTGAAATCTTAACGTAAGCTTTTCTATAATCACTTTATGTCTGTGTGCACTTTCCTATCAGGATTATTAGTAGCTTCAAGGATGCAAATACATGAAGACAGATTTTAAAACCTTAACTGACGTCCACGGTGTACGCTGAGTGTGTTTTGTCAGGTCCACAACTGGTGTGGCAGGGTTTTTAAAGTTTGTCTATGTAGTTCATAGCTCAATTCCACTTTTCAATGCAGTGGCTGAGGCCTACGGATAAGAAGATGAATGAGAGAGTCCCTGCCCCACACAAGGCTCACTGCCGACCACGGGCCATGCAAAGAAAGGCGTGGGAAGTAGCAACGGTGCATCACGTGACACATTCAACAGCACAATGGACCCACTGCTATGGGAACAACAAAGAATACCAGGACAGGTAGGTAAGGAGTGTCTGCTCCATAGAAAGGCGGGTATCATTCACTCCCATGACTCTCTCAATATACCTAACATTTCGATGTTTGAAAACAAAATGTCTGCATATTTACATAGCGCAAGTGACACTGTTCCTTCTATTAACCTCCCGTGAAACCGCTTCTGCTGTTTTGACAACAAAATCATTTCTTAATTATCAATCATAAAATTTAAGGTTTAACATATTTTTATCTCACTATATCTTTTATATTTGACACATATAGTTTGACAGAATTTATTAGTTTTCCTAATGTTAAAGAATAGAGTTGGTGATAAAAATAATAATTGGCTTGAAAATACATTTCTGTATGTGAACTGGAATTGATTTCCTTTTCTGGAAATTGATAACACTTGACACTGAAATGAGTCAAATGATGAAATCCTCAGGCAGGAATTAGTTGTTTAGGTTCTGTAGTTTACATTTGCTTTTAACTTCTTCCTCTCTACGTCAGGAGGAAAAGACAGAGCAAAAGCTGCCAGACGAAATGTAACAAATCAGTATGGTCTGCACTCTGACGGCTGTACTGTATAGCGTTCCCTGTTTAAGGACAGGTAAGTATGCATCTCTCACTAAATCCACTAGCTGGACGTCTGCCAGCACAATAAAAGTGAACACAGTAATAAATGAGGAAATAGATCCACAAAACTTAGCACTGTCCGTTCAGCCTTTGGTACAACTTATACAGTTCATACTTCTTACAGACACAAATAAAGGACTTTAACAAGTACAAGCTGAAAAGGCACGCTGAGTAATCAGGAAAGTGCAACAGAATTAAGAAACGTCAAAAATGTAATTATACATTTTCTTCCCTTAGTCCAACATCTAGCAACTCTTTGTAGGCATACCAGAAATGTTTAATAAATGTAGAATAATGAAAATGGCAACGATGATGATGACAACAGCTAAGAGTTACTGGGCATTTAACTTGTACTAGGTACTGCTAATTGTTTAATATGTAAGCCTGACAACAATCCTAAGAGCAAGGCACTATTCTTAAACCCTATTCTGAAGACAGGGGAGAAGAGGCTGAGCCATGTTAGGAAGTGGCATGGTTGGGATTCTCACAAAGGCTGTCTGACTTCAAGGCTCTTAACCACTCGATTGCGGAAAAAGAAATATTATAAAGGCTGGGATTTAGCAACACTTTTGTTGCAAGAATTTTATAGCAAACATATTCAAATGTATTTAATCTATTTCAATATTGTAATACTGTATCTACTAAAACTGTAGGAAATATTCCATCCTGAAAGAGCAACTGACTTCTATACCACTGAACTATTAATAGATTTTAAAATGCTTTTTCCTAGATGTTATGACTAAAACTATTTTATATCACGTTAGATTTTTATCCTCTCTATAAAAGAGTAACCCAAAACATTTAATGTCAATTATTTTCACCATAACACAAGCGACTTCTGAAAAAAATCAAGAGCCAAAGTTCTAAAGTTGGAAAAGATAAAGAAATTCTCAGTAAATCATGACTGATTTTACTGAAATGATTCCAAAACCAAAGCAGTACAACTTAATGTCCTTTAGTATTAATTTTTTAGATTTTGAAACAATCCACTTCACAGTGGGAATACACTGAAGTCTGTACAAAGATCCAAACTAAACATGGACTTATATTACTTGTTTGCCTGATGTCATACTTAGAAAAAAAAAAAATCCTGCTATAAGCATACCTTGGCAAAAAATACGGTGAGGTGAGTTTCACTGCCAACAATCCAAATAGGGAATTTTGGAGATTTCAAGTAAGAACCAACCTAGAACAAATGTAGCAAAATAAATAAACAAATGAAAATTTTATACCGCCTGTTAAATATCTGCCAACGAATATTTGAAGCATAACTGAAGTGTCTAATTCATATTTCAAGGGAATAATGGATTGTGCCAGAATGCCTTACCCGTAATGGTCAAATGCTAAGTGTAAAAATGAATGTTATAAAGACTGTCAGGGCTAAGTTTTACTGCACCTTTCCACTAGAAGAATAATACAGATTTAACAAAGCTAAAAAGAATTAGTTTAGCTCTAAGAATCATTCTCAGGTTTCACTAAAGATCCTAGATAAAATGACCACTTCTAGAATTTCAGCTTGGTACCTCAAACCCTAAAACTATGAACTTGACAACAATTACTTTATCAGGAAAATAATTATAAATTAACAAGTGAGTAGATATATGAATAAATAAGGGGAAAAACCTTAAGAACATTCTGTCTTCAAAGAACCTGGGGCAACACAGTAATCTCTCTAAAGCAAAACACACACTCCCAAACATTTAAGAATATAAAAGAATCCTGTCATTTGATTCTTCATGGTAGGAAGTAAATTCAAAGTTTTACAGTATTAAGTCTCTTTAAAATAGGTAAGAAGTTATACTTTATAGCCTGCCTTTGAGGTTATATATTTAATATAAAAATGACAGTACCCAAAATTTGAGAGTAGCATTTTTTTGTGCGTGACAGAGGGAAAAAAAAAAGCTTAAAATTCAACCGACTTGTGAAATCCGATCATGTTCACATTAATCTCCCACACTCTTAGATGGACAGACTCTGACTGAAAAACAACTAACCTTACCAATCACATTTGCTGAATTTTCTTTTCTCACACAGACTCCCTAGAACTGGAAAATTCCAAGTGGCTGCTCGCAGCAGTCCGGCCAACTATTTGCCCCTAAGCAGCCAAAAGCCCTGCTCTGGTGCCCGGCTTTCAACCACCCTTTGGAACTGACTGCTATCGTTAGGAGGGAAGTGGGAAAGAGGCAGGTACTCCTTTGTATTCGGGGATCGTAAAGCTAGTATCTCTGACCTACGACGGGAGGGATGAGAGGGATGTGCTAACGGCAGTGGTGAACCAGCAGAGGAGGAAGGATGGTTTGAGGACAACAGAAAAGTGTTAACAGCAAAAGGACAAAGAAACAGGAAAAGCTCTGGTCACAGTTCAGAGTGAAGGGATTTTAGAGGCGTTCAGTGCAAGGCCTTCCACTTTACATAAGGAAGCTGCAAACTCCACAGGACCTGTGCTTGGCCTGAATTCAGACAGCTAACTAGTACAGAGCTGGGGTTAAAGCTCAGGTTTTATAATTCCTCATGTGGCAGCTTTCTATTACATCATGCTGCCTCTTGTGGTGAAAAGCTTAGGTGCTGTTGAACTTCTCTTTTAGAAAAAGTGTGTGTGTATATATATGCGTGTGCGTTTAAGGTAGAAGTAAAACATGAGGATAAAATTACAAACACTGGGATCAAAGGGTAAATGAGTGCTGAGCTCACGAAGTGTCTGTAATAAGAAAAATAAATAAAAGAAGGCATACATGGAGCAAGCACTTTGGAAAACAGTTTGACAGTTCCTCCAAAAGCTACGTATATAATTACTGTATGACCAAGTAATTTCACTCCTGGGTGCACACTCAAGACAAATAAAAACATGCTCACAAAAGACTTATATATTAATGTTCATAGCAGTATTATGCACAGTAGCCAAAAATCAGAAACAAGCCAAGTGTCCATCAACTGATGAACAGAAAAATGAAACTGGCATAAACAGATACATCATACAATAGAATATTATTTGGTCATACAAAGGAATGAAGGACTAATACATGTGAAAACGTGAATGAACGCTGAGAACATTATGCTAAGTGAAAGAAGCCAGACACTGAAGGCCACGTACTGTAGGATGCCAGTTACATGACATGTCCAAAACAGGCAGAACTGCAGAGACAGACAGTTGCCAGGGGCTGAGGAGGAATGAGGAGGTGACAGCTGAGGGGTTCAGAGCAGCAGGGTCCCCGACCCTTTTGGCCGGTGACATGGAAGACCAGTTTTCCATGGGCCGGGGTGGCAGGGGAGTGGGGGGTGGGGATGGCTCAGGCAGTAACGTGAGCGATGGGGAGCGGCGGGGAGCGGCCGATGAAGCTTCGCTGGCTCGCTCGCCCGCCGCTTACTGCCTGCTGTGCGGCCTGGGGTTTGGGGACCCCTGGTTTAGAGGATCTTTTTGGAGCGAGGAAAACATACTGAAATTAGACAGTGGTCATGATGGCACAGCCCTGTGAATATACGAAAAACCACTCAATAACACACTTTAAAATGGTGAATTTTATGCATGAGTTATATATGAGTTTTTTGAAAGGGGCACAGCCAAAAGCACTCAGAGTCACCTTTTATCTCGCGCGCGCACGCATACAGGGGCAGGAGAGGGAAGGAGAGGGAAAGAGAGAGAGAGAGACCTAGAGAGCCCGTGAGAGAGACTGTTTCATTTGTCTTAATGAACACAGGAGCAAAATGATATGAAAATGTTCATTTCAATTCTAAAGGGCAATTTGCTGCACTGTCAAAGAACAGGGAGATGTTCAGATTCACAAAACTAATACAAACACAATTATTCCCTTAACGCCATTTCTCTAAATGTTTGATAAGTGAATGTATATATTTTTTCAGAAGGATATCTACAGTTATATACAGATGAGTACCAGAGTGTAAGAGTGAGTGTTTTGTTGTTTCTTTAATGCTGTCTTAACTCAGCTTTGAGGCCCTGATTGGGGGCTGGTCAATTTCCTTAAAAAAGACAGCTCATAAGTCCAAACCCCAGCCACCTGACGTGTCTCCCCACCCCAGGCCACTCTGCATGGCCCTAATCGCTCTGGAGCCAGGCCCCAGACAACAAGGGACAACTCCCAAGCCCAGAGCTCACCCAAACTATTCAAACCAGCCAGGTCACAGGGAGCCCAGGCAACCCAGCTAACTCCATCCCAAGTTCCACACGTAAGCTGCTCCCTAGGGCTGCAGCCTGCTGTTGCCTTGTCCCCAGCTATAACTCTCTTCTTGGCCCTGCCTGGTAGCATTCTCTTGTTTGGAGCTGTAGGTCACAGAGTTCTGCCTTTCATCTATCTGAGTATCAGTGTGCTGTATCCCACCATTAAAAATATCTTTAAACCTAGAAAACACCACAGTTACTGCTAGAACACTAGAGCAGTAACACTAGGTTGGCACTAGAGCAATAATACTGGAGTAACAGGAGAACATACAGCAGCTAATGATGTCCCACTAAGATTTTGGGGATAAAACAGACATTCCTCTGTTCTATCTAACAGTTAAAGAAAAGCAAATGCACATATTTAGAAAATTACAATTCTGGTGAAATTGTCTGCTCATTCATTCAACAAATATTGACTGAGCATCTAATATGTACCCAGAAAGACAATGTGCCTGCCTTCAAAGAGTTTATATTCCATTAGGAACAACAGAAAAACAAATTCAAGATTAAAAAAAAAGATAACTAAATCAATAAAAAAGATCACTGCAAGGTGATTATTCCTATGAAATAATGTGAAAAAAGAGTCACTGAGGGAATGGTCCAGGAAAGGGTCTTTGAGGCACAGTCTGAAGTAGAGTCTGAAGGAGAGAGTGAGCCATCCATTTAAGAGCTGGAGTATTCCAGGCAGAAATGAAGGAAGTATGAAGGCTCATCAGGCAGGAAAGGGCCTGGCGTGTATGAAAAACTGACAGGAGACCAGCGTGGCTGGAGCACAGCAATGGAGAGAGTGCAACGCAACTCTGGAAGGACAGACAGAATCCAGACCATCAGGGCCTTAAGGCCACAGGGTGAAGATTTCAAAATATATCATCTTCACACCCTATCTGCCTGCAAAACACACACCACACACTTTTCAGAAAAGAGCTTCACTGACGTATCTTTGTATATATTTAAGGTGTACAACTTGATACTTGGATATACGTATACACCGTAAAAAGGTCACCACAATCAAGCGAAGTAACATATCCATCGTCTCTACGTGGTTACCATTTTTTATGTGCACACAGACTTTTAGGAATATGAACGTCTGTGGGTGTGCTGGGGAGGAGGAGACGCAGTTTGATTCTCCGGTCGCTAAGCTGCCTCAGAATAGCTTTACCTTGTGTAGTCAAAGTCACTGAAAATATAAGAGTTGCTACTGTTTGACAGTACAATTACTACTAATGAATAAGGGCAGGATGACACCTATTTGATTATCATATCCGTGTCACCCCTGTCCAAGTGTTGTCATGAAAGAGGAATGCTGTCTGGTAAAAAAGAAAGGGAGGGGAGGAAGGGAAGGAAGGAAGAAAGGAAAAAAGAAAGAAAGGCACCGTTACTGTTACTAAAAATAATCACCACCAGAACCACTGCTATGGAACCACCATTCTAAAATGGAAAAGAATATGAGATCTACTTCTTTCTTTCCCCCAAATCAGAACATCTTATTAAGCACAAATCATTAACGATTTAAACTCCATTTAAAACTATTTGGAATATCCAATAGTTATTTCAGATTGTGCAGGAAAGCTATGAAATATATATCAAAAAACGAGAGTTTCAGGGCAGTTCCTAATTCTAGCACATGTTAAAGAGTTTAATGCTGTGAAGTGCTTAGATTTTGCTTTTTAGTGTGAAATCAGTTTTCAGATGAAAAACACAAGTTAGAATTTCAGGCATTTAGCAGATTCTTTTTCTTTGCCTGATAAAGTATTATCAGTTGTTTCAGCGAAGCATGCTGTTAGGCATTCTTTCCCCTCAGTTTACCCAAAACTGTATTTATATTCGATAATGGATATCTGTTTTTACAAATTATTTCATGCTGGGTTCTGACCCCGACCCTCAAAAAGGAACAAGCCTCAAAAAATAAGGAGACTCAGCATGATCAGCCAGCTTCGCTCCATCCTTGAGAAGCCTGTCAGGTCAGGAAGGGAGGTCAGAAGAGAACTGAGAGGACACACTGTCGGTAGTGAGCTAAAATACGGTGTCCCACGAGCAAAATGCTCTCTGCAACAGTGGACGTGTGAATACAAACCATTCAAAGTACCTTAAAAATCAACTTACCTTACAGTATCTTAACGCTTCCATGAGTGTTAAGAATCCTACAGCTGCTTGTTCATGGATACCAAGAAGTTCTGCAACAAAAAAGTTAGCACTGCATTAGCATATAAATCTGAAAGGCACTTCAATGTAAATATATATGTACACATATATATGTTCTACACCAAAACTTTTACTTTTACCCAAAACTATACTTTAAAGCCCAGCATATATTTATTGTTAGGAGTTCACATCAAGTCATCATGACAGTACTACTCATTATAAAATACCATTAAATTAGGTAGTGGGTAATGTGATCCTTCAGATGTACATTAAAGGTATTTATAAAACTTTATATTCAATGTTAACTTTTGATGGACATTTGATACCATTCCCCTCTCCTATAAACAAACACAAGCAGCATGCTTAAAAGTGGGGAAGTAAGGATGAACAGAACACAGTAACTGCTTTACAAAGGCTAAGAGCTTATCAAAGGAGGCAGATGAAAAAACCTGTGCTCTGTTTACATGAACACACACATCTTATAGTAGTATTAAAGCACCTGCTTACTGTGTTAGGGAAGGTGTACACAAGTGGTAACATCTGAGTTGAATCTTGTAGCATATGTAGGAATTTTCCAGGCCAAGAAGAGGATAAGAAGAAAATTCAAAGCAGAGGAAATGGCAAAGAAGTATGATAAATCAATGTATCTAAGGTGTGAAGAAGTTGTCAAAGCTTCCTTAAAGGTTTCTAGCCTGGGGAACCTGATAAATGGTGATTAACTAAGAGAAAAAATTAAGAAGAAGTAGGTTCTAAAGTGGCGTGAAGAGAGAATATGAGTTTGGTTTTAGACAAGCTAGGATTGAGGCGCCATTAGGACTTCTAGCTAGAGATGGATACACAACTAGAAGTAAGGCTCAGGAACACGGAAGAGAAATCAGGGTTAGGTGTAAAGTTTGGGGAATCACCCGCATAGAGATGAGAGCTGACATCATGGAAATGGGTAAGAAAGAACAGAAAAAGCAAAGAAAATGAAAAGACAGATTATTCCACATCAGAGATGTAACTGTGATGGTAATAAAGTCTTTTCAGACTACAGCTTTCAGCTAAAGTACATCAAGTACCACTATAATAGTAATTTGGGTCCACACATATTTCTAAAAAGCATGTTTTTTTCCAGTTAAAAATTATGTCCACTGTAAACACAATGTATATATAACTCTACATCCTTTTTACCATCTGGTTATATATCATCCATTTTCCTATTAGGATATTATGTTTTTCTTATCAATTAATGTAATAATATCAACTTATTTGCTTTTGTTGTAAATATTTTATTGTGTATCCTGAAGTACAACATCTGGATGGTGTAAACCAAGAACTTGTTTAAGCTTCAA
This sequence comes from Mesoplodon bidens, assembly GCF_964165515.1. Lineage (NCBI taxonomy): Eukaryota > Metazoa > Chordata > Mammalia > Artiodactyla > Ziphiidae > Mesoplodon > Mesoplodon bidens. The sequence continues at coordinate 6,417,297 of NC_138178.1, read as the reverse complement.
GATTTGTAAATTCAAAATTAATAGAAGGCACGTATACATATAGTCTGTATTTTTCCACAAACTTCTTACAGGCAGAGAAGACAAAGCGATAGTTCCCAAATTTTGGTTACGATCCTTAGGGATGCCTAAGGCCCTTTTAGAGACTACATGAAACTGAAATGATTTACATGAAAAGACGTTATTGTCTTTTTCACTCTTACTCTCTCATGAGTGTAGAGTGGGGTTTTCCAGAGGCTAACTGATACGTTACTTCCCAACAGATTGAATCTATAAACAGATATGAGAATCCAGCTGTCTGCTAATAAACTAGACATTAAAGGGATTTGCAAAATTTTAAAACAATGTCACTCTTCTTACGAAATTTTTTTCTTATTTGGGAAGATAGTTTAATTAAAAATATTTATATTTAAAGTAATTTTAAAATGAATACATCTTTTAAAATTTCTCAGTCTTAATTTTTAACAAAAAACCCAGTGATTATTATTTTCTTATAAACCAAATAAGCAAAAGCTTTTTGGGATCCTCACTATATTTAATAGTGTAAAGGTCATGAGACCAACAACTGAGAATCGTTGAATTATAGCCGTCAAAGGAAAAAGAGGAAGTGAGGGTGAGCAGCCCACATAGGCAGAGATGGTACTCCACAGCCTTTCAAAGTTTTTCCTCCTCTTCCTTCCAAAATGTAAGCAGCACTAAATGTTTCAAGTTCAAAGAATACATGTTAAGAAACATTTTCACACTTTAATTTCTAAAATCAGTTACCACCACCTAGTGTTACAACTTGATACTACATCATCTATTTCCTTAGAATTTTAAACAAATGTCTAGAATAGTATATTTATAATATCATGCTACTAAATATAGCAAATTAGCTGTTCATAATTCTTGAATAATGAATTGTTCAGATTAGGTCAGTAATCACATGTTTAGGTATGTTGTTTGAATGGTAGCATTTTAAAAATGTGTCAACTCCTATTTCCTTAAACAGGACATGTACTTATAATTTTTATCTTCTTTTGATAGCTAAAGTACATCATTAAGAATATTTATTATTGTACAAAGTCGTAATTATAGTGAGGATATACTACCCTCATATTAAAACTTACAGAATTTAGTTATAAGAGACTTAATAAGTCTCAAAGAAGTCTGCTTACATTTGCAGAAAATTCTAATAATTAAGTCATTACATTTCAGAATTTTCTGTCTAACTTCGTTTTCTTAGCCTAGCATTTAAGACTAATCATGGTGACTGTCTATCAACGCTTCTGTTCAGTCAGTGACACTGCACCTAAACGCAGAGCTTTATATTCCTGAGTTTGCTTTTTTATACCCTTCTCCTCCACTCCCAACTAACGCTTCTCACTACTGTCAGGGTGTCTACAGAAGTCCTTCTTGGGCCTTTCAAACTTGACGCTGACTTGGAAAGCAGATAACTGCACTACATTTATTTAACAAACATGCTCTGGCTGCCAGGTATGAAAAAGAACAATGCTAAGCACAGTACAGGAATACAAAGGTACCACTGGGAATGTGAAGACGAAGAAGCAAAGAGCCTCTCTGCAAACCATGTATCTGATGAGGGGTTAATATCCACAATATATAAGGAACTCCTACAACTCAGCTGCTAAAGACCAAATAACCCAGAAAACAAAACAAGACGCCAAAACAAAAAAATCTGGGCAAAGGACTTAGACGTTTCTCTAAAGAATACATAAAATGGCCAACGGTATATGGAAAGATGCTAAACATCACTGATCATCAGAGAGGTGCAAACTGAAACCACAACGTTAGGCTAACCATTCTCAAGAACACGAAAGATAAATGCTGGGGAGGGTGTGTGGAATCTGAATCCTTGTACACTGCTGGTGGGGATCTAAAATGGAAAACAGGATGGAGGTTCCTCAAAAAATTAAAAATAGAACCACCATATGATCCAACAGTTCCACTTCGGTGTACTTAGTCCAAAAGAATGAAATCAGGATCTCAAAGAGATACCTGCATTCCCATGCTCACTGCAGCGCTGTTCACAATAGCTGAGAAACTGAAACAACCTAAAACTCCAGCAACAAATGAATGGATAAAGAAACTGTGCAATATCCATACAATGGAATATTACTCAGGCTTACAAAAGAAGGAAATCTTATTATATGTGCACATGTATGAACCTCGAGGACCTTATGCTAAGTGACATACGCCAGTCACAGAAGGAGAAATACTGCATGATTCCACTTAGATGAGGTTTCTAAAATAGTCAAACTCATAGAAGCCGAGAGTACAACGGTGGTTTGGCCAGGAGCTGGGAGGGGGAGGAGATGGGGAGCTGCTGTTCCACAGACAGAGACTTTCCGTTATGTAAGATGAGTAAGTCGTAAAGATCTGCTACACAATCTTGTACCTACAGCTAATACTATACTTAAAAATTCGTTACAGGATAGATCTCATGTTAAATGTTCTTACTACAGTTAAAAAAATTCAACCCCTTCGCCCCCTCCAAAAAAAACAAAGGAGAATGTGGTAAGTGCCATGAAGGCAAAGTGCTCAGAGGCAGGATGGATGACCTGCAGCTGTGGGAATCAGGAAGTGCCCCAGGGAAGGGAGGGCACATGAAGTGTGAGCTGAAGGACTGGACAAGCACAGATGCGAGGGATACAGGTCTTCAGGCACAGGGAGTGGCATGAACAAAGAAATGAAAGCAAGTAGCATGATTCTGTTCAAGCACAGGTTCACGATGGCCGAAAACTTAGGCTGGGGTGAGATTATGTAGGGTCCCTGAGTAAGTAAGGTAAAGAATCTATAGTTAAAAATATGGAGAAAAAAGAAAAAGAGGACTTTAAGGATGTTAAAATACCTAAAATAAAAAACAATACAATACAGAAAAAGGCTTGGTTGTCTCACTTATAGGTAAAGGTGCATGCCATCTGAGCCATAAACTTTGTGAAATCTATTTTTGAAGTGAGGAGCTTTTTAAAACCCCCTTATTAGCTGTCTGTCGTACCCCTGAGAAGTCAGGTTGCTAGAGAGTTGGCATCTAGCCAGGGCTGCCAGATCTAGCAAATAAAAAGATGCCCAGTTAAATATAAATTTCAGATACAAAATATAATTTTTCAGTATAAGCATATTCCAAATACTGAATGGGACATACTTACACTAAAAATGATTGTTTATTTGAAATTCAAATTTAAATGGGAGTCCTGCATTTTGTCTGGCAACTTAGTTCCAGCTAACTTAATATATTTTTACAACTAATAGAATTTGGAGAAAAGGAGCACTTCTGACTTTCCTCACATAAATTCTGATAAACCAAATACGTTTCAAATTTGTATAGCACCTGGCCACTAACTGCAATTCACATTAATTACTTAAAAATATGAAAATTTCAAAATGATCTTAATCTTCAGAGTTTAGATTCTCATACTGTCTATGTATCATGAGTCTAAATCAGCTTTCAATTAACTATGCCTGGAAGGACTGCCATAGTGATTTCTATCAAAAGAAAAAAGAAACGAAGAATGTGGGTTTCTGATTTATAAGACCTGACTCTATTTCAATCCCATAAAATGAAGAAAACATTAAAATAAAAATAATCATCAAATAAACATACGAAAGCAATAAATGTACAATACATACAAAAAGAGAGGGTACGCAAATGCTGAGGGATTCGTTTACGAAAGAAAGGAGGCCATGGGAAGACTGATCTATGGGAAAATAAAATCAAAGAAAACCTCAGCTCAAAATACAGGCAACAGTAAAAATGAAGATATCTGGCAGGTTAATAGGGGCCAGACCACAAAAGGATTTTAAGACCTTGCTAAGAAGTTTGGACTTTATTTTAAGGGCATGGGGAAGCCAGCTATTGAATGATTTTAAGTGAGAGAATATCATGATCAGATTTAGTGTTTAAAATACCAGGCTAGTTACTGTGAAGGACTGAGGCGTGGCCAAGAATGAATTCAGTGATTAGTTCTATTGCAGTTTTATCTGTACTCTATGGCAGAAGCAGAAGCTAGTCTTAACAACTGAGGTAGAATAATGTACATGAATTCAAGAACTATATGATCAACAATATATACTTTCATTTAAAGATATAAAAAACTATCTAGATGGGAAGACCTAATATTGGAAAGATGTCACTTCTCTAAAATAATACACAAACTTACTGTAACCTCAAGCAAAATGTTTAGAGACTTCTTAAAACTAGAAATTAAAAAGCTGGAAAAGCAGTTAATTGGAATAGATAGTATGGAAAGGACCATGATAAATTTGAAAAAGTACAATATTAGGGAACGTGCTAATAAATATCAAAGTGTGTTATATAACTATGTACCAGTGTACTTTTGGCATAAGAACTCACAAATAGATTAGTGGAATAGAAGACTCCAAAAAATGACTCATACCTATGGGAAAATCTGTTATTTGATAAAGCAGGTGCTTCATATCTGTGGAGAATTGACTGGAATTAGGATATTAGGAAATTCTTTGGGAAAAAGTAAAAAGATAGATCCCTACTTCATACCACTCATAATCAGATGGATTCACGAGCTAAACGTTAAAAAAAATAACATCTACAAAAGCAATTGAAGAAAATACTAGAGAGTATTAGTTTTAATCTTGGGTAGGAGAAACATAAAACAGATACAAGGAAAAAAATTTAAAAACAAAAGCCATAACAGAAGAGATCAAATGATTTAATCTCATAAAAATGAAAAGCTTTGGTATAAAAGATACCAGTGGCAAAGTTAAAGGAGACAGAAAAGGCTGAGAGAAAATATTTGCAACACAGATTTAACACAGAAAGAACAAAGAATTTATAAAGCATCCCTAGAAATTGTAAATAAAAGAAAATAAATAACCTCTCCCCCGAAAATGCCAAAAAATAGAAAAAGACAATTCCCAGAAGAAGAAACACTGAAAGTTGAGAAACATATGAAAAGATGATCAAGTGCAGCCTCACTAGGAATCAGAGAAACATGAATCAAAACAGGCTACCAGGTGTCAATAAACTGATGGACGAAACATTAAAGACGGAGAGCTCTGAGTGTCGGCCAGTAAGCAGAAAAACAGGAACTCTCCTACGTGCTGGAAGCATCAGTTTATACTTCTCTAGTTGGTAAAGCAAATCTTAGAAGGTAATTTGGCATTATCTATCAAAGTTTAACAGGTGTTCCTTAAAAGGTTAAATAAACACAGAATTATCATATGACCCAGGATTTTCACTCCTGGGAAGATGCTAAAGAAAAATAAAAACATATTCTCACAAACATTTGTACATAAATGTTCCTAACCACATTACTCATCACAACCAAGTGGAAAGAAGCCCAATGTCCATCAACTGATGAACGAAAACAGAAAATGTGGTATAAAGCATACAATGAAATATTGTTCAGTAAAATGGAGTGGAGTGCTGGTACATGCTAAAACATGGATGAACCGTGAAAACATTATGCGAAGTGAAAGAAGCTGGTACAGAAGACCAGCTATTAAGGACAGGATTCTGTTACCAGAAATGTCCAGAACAGGCAAACCTACAGAGACAGGAAGTAGATTAATGGCTGCTAAGGGTTTGGGGGAAGTGACTGCTAATGGGTTCAAGGATTATTGCGGAGATGATACAAACGTTCTAAAATTGATGTGGTGATGGCTGCGCAACTCTTAACATACTAAAACCAGTGACTTGTATATTTTAAATGGGAGATGTGTACGGTATGTGAATTACATCTCAATAAATCCATTTAGTTAAAAAAAAAAAAAGAAAAAACCCAGAAGCCTAAATTTTTTTTTTTTTTTTTTTTTTTTTTTTTGCTGTACGCGGGCCTCTCACTGCTGTGGCCTCTCCCGTTGCGGAGCACAGGCTCCGGACGCGCAGGCTCAGCGGCCATGGCTCGCGGGCCCAGCCGCTCTGCGGCATGTGGGATCTTCCGGGATCGGGGCACGAACCCGTGTCCCCTGCATCGGCAGGCGGACTCTCAACCACTGCGCCACCAGGGAAGCCCCAGAAGCCTAAATTTTTTTTTTTTTTTTTTTTTTTTTTTAAAGGACTCTTATTATTTCCAGTTTTTTTTTTTTTTAATTTTTTTTTTTAAACCCACATTTGTTTATTTATTTATTTTTGGCTATGTTGGTTCTTCACTTCTGTGCGAGGGCTTTCTCTAGTTGTGGCAAGCGGGGGGTCACTCTTCATCGCGGTGCGCGGGCCTCTCACTATCGATGCCTCTTTTGTTGCTGGAGCACAGGCTCCAGATGCGCAGGCTCAGTAGCCGTGGCTCACAGGCCCAGTTGTTCCGCGGCATGTGGGATCTTCCCAGACCAGGGCTCGAACCCGTGTCCCCTGCATCAGCAGGCAGACTCTCAACCACTGCGCCACCAGGGAAGCCCCTAAATTTTTTTAACATACGTTCTGCTTTTAGGAATCCATCCTACAGGAATACTTGAATTTGAACAGAGAGATATATACACAAATGTTCACTGCAGAATTGTTTGTAACAGCCAAAAATGGTAGACCCATCTAAACGTTCATAAAAAATAAACTAGGGGCAAAAGATAAACTGGGGAAAAAATGTTTACTACATATATGACAGATCAAGCATTGATATCCTTTATAAATAAAGGTGAGAAAACTGTCCATTTATCTTTCATTGAAACTTCTTGGCCTTTCCTGGATAAACACGTAATGTCCATTTTCTTTCCCACTGCCAGATTGATGATTATTGCTAGGAAAAAGCCTAATTATAAGCTTTACTGGTTAGATCCACTCTAAATAATTCTACATAACCTCATCTCAACTCATAATTCTGATTGCACATTGAAAAGCTTTTCATAATCCATCTTTATATTCCTTCTTACAGCAGTTGATTCAAACTCTCTCTCCTTTATATGCCTCTTTCTGTCCACTCATTCTCAGCAACTTCAAACTCTCTAGAGTTCTCCCACTTCAAATCTTGCATATTTCAAAATGCCTTTTTCTTTTCTCAGCACTCTTCCTGTTTCAGAAGAACTGTGCATCCTTCCAACGTCACTGTTACTCTTGACTCCATTTACTCTCTCTTCTATTAAAAGCAGTTCCCTTTCTTACGAACAATTTAGGTGACTTCTATCCCTTAAAACAATACCTGTGTATACCATCTCTTGGCCTTATTTTGACCAGGCAATGAACTCCTGTTTCCATCCTTTCACCAGCAAAATTTCCTTGCTTACACTGCTAAAATATTTACTCCCTAGGATATGGCTTCTATCTCAATTGCTCTTTTAAAGTAAAGAGCTAAATTGCTCTTTTAATTGCTAAATTCATAGCCTACTTCTAGTCCTCATTCGCCTTGATTGAGGGATACAGCACAGCTCATTCACTAACTCTGTATCAGGGACAAAAATCTTTGGATTAAATTCTCAATCTCAGCTTCCCTCTATAAATGAGGCAAATAACTACCTCTCAGGGCTACTGTGAAACTTAATAAAATAAACTTCTTCCACATCATCCTACATATTTATTTTCACACTGAAGACTCTGTTAAGTATAGTTTAAGTGGCTGTATATCATGATGATTAAGTATGCTGGTTGCAGGAAACCAGACTACTGTGGTTGAAATCCCAGCTCTGCTGTTTATTAAACTGTATGGATGAAGCAAGATACTTAATTCGGTGCCTTAACTTTCCTTTATTCTATGACCTTCATAGAGTAGTTATAAGAACGAAGTGAGAAAATGGAAAAAAAAAAAGACAGTCATTAAATACTAAGAACAGAGCTTGGCATTGTTAAGATAATGTTTGTCACTGCTGCATAATGGGCATTCTTAACAATCGTCAACAGTTGTAACTGCTCTTTAAAGAAAATGAAATACTTGAGGAAAAGGATTGTTTTCTGTCACCAAAACATACACAGTGACTTAAAGCTGGCTTCCCATGATGCTTCTTTCACATGTTCATTTATTCATAAACTTTATTTGAAAACCTATTGGTTATTTGTACCTTACCCTCATCTGTCTAATTCATAGCTGAATTCTACAAGTTCTACTTTCCTGTAGGCTCTTTCACAGAGGAAGAGTGGTCCAGGAGGAAAATGTGCTACGGGGGACTGAGCGCAAGCCTTGGCTATGGTCAAAAGCTGTGTATGCCTGCCGTTGGACACTGGGAAAATCACTAAATTATCGGAGCCTCAGTTTTCTTACCTGTATATATTGAGATTGAGAAGATACATATCCAAAACATACTGCTTAGCACAAAGTACCTAAACCCTAGTGCCTCTGTTTCTCTTCCTCTGCCATGCCTATTTCATCTTCTTACCTCCCAGCTGTCTTGACTATGTGCTATAGCTTTCGACTTGTCATCCCATTCCCTTCCAATGCATTCTACAAGCTGACAGATTAGCGTTCTTATCTTGTGTCTCACGTTATTGCTCTGTTTAAATGCCTTCAATGACTCTCTTCCTAACGTTTGCCAGCTAATGTTTGAACTTCTTCGAATCAAGATCCTCTGGGTTCTTACCCAGCCCTACGTTTATGATCTTCCCTCCCACTGTCTCCTTCACAGAAGTCAATGCTCTTGTCTCCTCAAACCTGGCTGCACATTAAACTCATCTAGGGGTAATTTTAAAATGATCCATGTCCAGACCCCACTACCTAGAAATTCTAATTTGTTTATTTATTCTCAGCTGTGGCCTGAGCACTGACTTACTCTTAGGCACCCTAAGTGATAACACATAGTCGGGATTAAGATACACTGTTTTAATCAGACTCATCTGTCTCCCTGTCCCTAGACACACAACCTATATTTTTCCCTCTCTCTCATTCCACGTGGTCCCATTAAAAGGGTAACTCTTACTTTACGGCTCTCCACCTATCACAAAGGTTTTCTCCTTCCCCTGAATTCTATAACACTTTATTTCAACATGCTTCATTTTACCTCGCATTATAGTTATTTGTGTGCATGTTCTTGTTTTCCTCTTTTGAGGGAAAGCCAAGTTCTTCCCATGGGTCAGTTGAGGCATTTTAGAAATTTAACCTTAGTCTTTACAATCTAACAACCCTTTGAGGATGATATTACCTCCCTATTAGCCAAGAGAAGTAAAGCAGCTTGCCTAAAGATTTATAAAACTAGTAACTCTTTAATTATAATTTTTCTTTGTATATTACATATATCACAACCTCCTCCCATGTTGTCAGACAGAAAAATATCCAATAAATGCTGAATGAATGTATGGATTTTTATTGTAAGTTTGGTGACTGAAAACAGATTCAACCTTAAGTCAACATTCCTAACGATTAAGGGAAAATGCACACTTAATCGCAGAGAATGCAAAGAAATATACCCTGCCTATTTTCTTTTCCAAGATAATTATTTCAAAGTCATTGCTTAGTTTTGACATTTAAACTATAGTTTAAAAAAAATCCACAGCAAGACAACAGCTTTGAAAGCTAATATTTCAAGAAACAGAAAAGGATGAATTAGTACACATCAAGAACCTAAACTGGAATAATTGACCAATATCCTATAAAGGAAGTACACAGCATGAAGAAGAGCCTATGGGAGACTTGAGAGGCTGACATGCCTTTAACCAGCAGGATTAAATACTTTCAGCTATCAATCAGAATGAGGGCTCAAGAATAGGATGGGGGCTTCCCTGGTGGCGCAGTGGTTGAGAGTCCGCCTGCCGATGCAGGGGACACGGGTTCATGCCCCGGTCCGGGAGGATCCCACATACCGTGGAGCGGCTGGGCCCATGAGCCATGGCCGCTGAGCCTGCACGTCCAGAGCCTGTGCTCCGCAACGGGAGAGGCCACAACAGTGAGAGGCCCGCGTACCGCAAAAAAAAAAAAAAAAAAAAAAAAAAAAAAAAAGGATGGGCGATGGGCTCAATTACCAAAAAAAAAAAAAAAAACAAAAAACAAAAAACAAAAAAAACAGAGCAAGATAACCTGGCTACTTTTTTGTCAGTGAATTTTACTGTTTAAGTTTTGACCTTTACCAGAAGTCACCTAAATTAGGTTCTCATTCTAACCTCATCACTCAGATAATTTTGCATATATTATCTAACGTAAGAAGGAAGGGTAGCTCTTAAATCTCTTAAACAGTAAAATGAAGGGTTGGATTGTGTTAAGGTGCTTTTTAATTTTGAAATTCATTAATTTTTACTGATTTTTTCCCTTACTATTGTATTCTTTCATGTTTCTGTTAACTATGTGTCTTTCTAAAATTTGAGAGAACTTCAAATTTAAGATCAAGATTCACTCATTTAAATGGGAGCAAAAAGCAGTAACTATTATTTTCTCAATCATAATCTTTGCTTCTGTCATTTGGTGACAGTTTTATCTAATTATAGAAGAAAAAATAAATTTCCCTGTGAGCCATGATGCTTTCTGTTCTGAACCACATACTTCAAGAGGAGGTACATGGCAGTTATTCAGTAGAAATGAAAGCAGGCTGACTGAGTAAGAACAAACCAAAGGGAATCTCTTCAGGGCTGTGTGTCAGCCCTGCCTACTGGATGGCCTGGCCAAAGGGGTTTCATGCCAACATCCCTGGCAACAACATGAAGCTACAGGCAAGAAATGATGAAGGCCAGAAATGGAGGCGATGGTGGTTTAAAATGCTCAGAAAAACTTAAATGTGCCCCACATTTTAAAGGAAATTACGAACATTAAATGTAATACAGGAAAAAACCCACTAGCCTCTTAAAGCAAATATTTTAAATCACAATACTTGTAATTCTCAATTTCAAGCAAAATGCAATAGCGTTCCAGACTCACAGATACCACTGGATAAATATGTACTAACTTTACGTATATTAAGAGGATTATTTATTACTTTTTCTAAAGAAGTTAGTCCTACAATCCTAGTTTTATACTAGAGAAAACTAAAGGCTTGAGAAGTAACTTGACTCAAGTCATGCACTTGGGATTTGAACCCAAGTTTGTCTGCCTCCAAAGTCTACGCTCTTCACATTACAGCACCTTGAAAACTGTAAGGGATTCTCCTATAATAAAGCATTTATCTTAACCTCTAAGTAACGCAGAGCCACTAAACAGATTAATTAACCATCAACTGTATTCTAGTGAAATATTAATCATAAACGAGATGAACACAATGAAGAACATACTTACTCATTCCTGAGCATTCTCTATCACCGTCCCATACGTTAGAAACTGCGTGTCCCGTTAGAAGGAGGTTAATTAAACTTTGGCTATTAACAAAAATTAAAAAGTAATTAAAATATGAATACACTAATTTTCAAAACAAATGATTCCTAAGGTAAGGCATAAAATAATGACTTTTTGCATTAAATTATATTGTTTAGAAAACCAAGTTAGAGAGAAACTTTATAGTTCTCATTTTATGTACTTTGCTGAACAACTACCTTGCTAAATGTGTCACTTGCTGTATCACCGCAATGGTATCTATTGTTCTACATGTGCATATAAACTTAACAACTTTTTCCAAGACATCGTATTTAAATGGATGAGAAAAAACGATACTTAGACTAACACTTTACTTAATATTTATAATCGTCTTAAAAAATATATATGTAATTGTAAGATTTGTGTTTGATGGAAGATACGTAAATTTTAACCCCTGAGGCAGAAAGATCTAAAGAAAAGGACTTATGTTTTAGAGTGAGTTAACAATCGATCACTGTGCTATTAATTTTAGTACAAATAGCTATAAAGAGCTTGAGAGGGAGGGTATTCTCAGAGAAAAATAAATAAAAAAATTTTTTCACCCAAGCAGGAAAGCATTTACAAATAAGGGTATACTTATTTCTAAGTCGAAATGAGTCAATTTCATCTATTAGAAAATTTCATGAACAGAATATCAAGCAGAATTTGTTAAAATATCCCCAGTGTCATCTTAAAATATTTCCTATAATAAATCCAATGCACACATAAACCTAAAGTGGAACTTGACACTTCATACCTAAAGCAAACACTGCATAAAGCATAAGACTGCTCAAGTTCATACACGCTACGCTGCTAGCACTGAAAGACAAAATTATCTGACCCAGTAGTGTTTTATCTGAGGTCAAGTCCCTAAAAACAAAAGTCCCTATGAGGAAATAATAGATTTTAGTTAATTACCTGCCATGTCCATACACAGGATCTATCAAAGGTTCACTTGAATCTTCAATTTCATTTTTTATGTTTTCAATGCCCTAAAGAAACCAAGAATTCATTGGCTTATTTTAAAAACTAAAAATGAAAATTATGGTAGTTTAAAAACTGATCAATTTATACTATAAATTAATAAAACACAATTACTTAATTAACTTTTCTCCCAAAGAATTACCCAGATTTGAAATGGGGGGTGCATTTGAGATGATAATGGTGAGTAGTAGTCAGTCTAAGAATCTTTTCTTTTCTTCCATGGGCTCTACATAAGAACACAGGTAACAGATCCAATGTTGGTATGTGGGTTAAAGGGGTAGAGAGAGAAAAAGAATGTTTAAGCTTCAAGAGGAGGGAGGAGAAAATTATTGTGTCCGAAAGTTAATACTCACTTAACTTCAGGTGAAACTGTATTCAAACCTAATATACCTGCTAAGGCGTCTGATGTGTATTTTCTTAGATCATTAAAAAAACTTATTGGCACTAAATACATACACACATGAATGCTGATAAAGATATGAATTTAAATACACAACAGGTATATCTGGTACATAAGAAAATGGAAGGTTTGCTTCTGATTGTGTGTTCTTACATATTGGTAATTCAAACATGCACTGACAAAATAAAATGTATACTAGGGGGGCAGGAAGCTTCCTATTTTCCTGAAAGCCAATTTTCAGATATTTTTAATCCCCCAAAAGAGCATCCAAATCCCTGACGTCTAGATACTGGATAAGTACAAGAAGAGCTAGGCATTTTAACTCCATCAATTCCAAAATGACAAACATAAACTGCCATTCATTGTGCTATTCACCTAACTGTAACCATTGGTTCTATCTGACAACAGGCCATTTCTAAGAATTAAAGAGATGATAGTCAATAATCAAAATAGTAATGATTGTGTAAATATTATAGAAGGATACAAACAAGTGTGAGATCTTGCACTGGCCTTCTTCGTAAACAACTATACAAAACAGACTATGATACAGCCATGATGAATAATATGAGCAAATGACATAATTACTGGGGAGAGAGGGCTCATCGTTTTAAAGACCAGCTCAAGGAAGAACAACCAGACATGATGGTTTTATTGGCTGTAAAGGACAAGAGACAGAGGAGGCATCAACATTTTTGAGCATAAAAAACTGGTAGAATACTGAACGGTCACAGCGAACTCATAAGAAACCAGTCATCTTAGATACCTCCACAAGTGCCATTCCCCACTGCTAACGAACTACCAAGTACTTTAAGTTCCTTCTCTTAAATATTCTCCTAAATGTGTTAAAGTTTCTAAGTTTAAAACATGCTTCTAAACAGGCTCCTTTTCTTTTCCATGGTCACGGCTCTGGCTTAGGTTCACCTATTGCAGTAACTACTTTTCCACTTTTTCCTGACTCTAGTCTTGTACTCCACACACCAACCCCCTCCAGTACAACTCTCATACCAATTTTAAGAATCTTTTATCAACAAAAAGATCTCGTTACCCCATTGTTCACAATTTTTGTTTTGTTCTAAGTTTGGCCGCATGAAAGGAAATCCTAAGTATTTCTGCACAGTATACAAGGATCTCCATATTCTGAGTCTTTTCTATGTAAATGCCCAGTCTCATCTTCCACAATTGCCTTTCTGGTATATTATGCTACACTAATACTGAACTACTTAGAGTTTCCCAAATGTGTGTTATATCCCCAATTACAAAGGCATAATCGTAAGCCTTTATACTTGCAGTTCCCACAGCTTGGAATATCTTCCCACAGCTATTCCGTCCAGAAAACTTCTCCTCATCCATCAAATGATCCCTACAATACAAGGTCTGCCCTGGACTTCACCAAATGAACTTTGGCATCCCTTCACCTATTTCCCACCATGCTTTGTGTATGCAACAAACAAATAAACACCAAAACACACTGCCATGATGGAAGTAACTATTAATGTGTTCACTTTTTTTTGTTTGTTTACAACACTGAAGAAGAATGATTTAAAAAAACTGTATCCCATATTATAAGTTTAGTTCCTAGCACAGAGTCAATGCCCAATAAACATTTGTCAAATGAATGACGTCTGATTTCAGATACAGCAAATCTAGCAGGATAACTGAGACTTAACAGGCTGCTAGAGATGTGAGGTTGGCATTTGGGGAAAAGGGTAGGACTGGAAGTGTACATGTTGGAATTAACCACATAAAGGTAAGCTGAGAGAATAAAAGGTAAACAACAGGAAAAGATGGAAATGAAGCTATAAGCAAAAATGTAATTATGAGGCATTACAGAAAGAGAACTAGTGATGTATCAGGTAAGTTAAGAAGGGAGTGGGGTTTAGAAAGAGCTTCCAGAAGGGGTAAAGGGGTCAAGTGCCAGAAACTGCTAATATCAAAGAAAATTAAATTCCAAAGAACTGACTGTTCTTCATCATTAGAACATTACTGATAATCTCTGCAGTCCAGAAGATCATGGGTGAAAGCTGGAAAGTGGTTAAGTAACAGATGAGTGAAGAAAGAGAAGTCAATTCTTCATTATCAGCATAAGAGATTTTAATTCTGAGATTTAGAAACAACATGAAGAATAAAATTTCTCTTCACCTCAGGAAAAATACTAAACTCAAACTAATAAAAAAGAGAAGAAGTATCTTCTTCAACAAACCTTTGTCAGTAACACAGAATACAGAAAAAGCAATACTCCAAATTTGTTTCCCCACACTGAATACTGGTCCAAGACAGCATCTTTTAATTCTGATAAACTTCTGAATGATCTTTTTCTGGGGAGGGGGAAAAGAATTAAGTATTAACACCACGATGAGACTGACTACATTCATAAATAGGAAAAATTTTTAATTGTCTTCTACATTAAGATACATACATACAAACAGGAGATTTTTGTAAGTGTATCAAATTTTCAAATACAAATTTAGCCATTAAAGGCAAAAGCTACTGCTGACAACTGTCACTATCTATAATAGATACCATTAAAATAGAATGCCTACATAGTAGGGACCTCTTCATCTCTTAGGTGAACTGTCTGGCAATAACAACTTCTTCAATGATCATACAGTTATTTAAGGAATGAGGTGGCCCTCTTCTAGGACATGGTTAAGAACAAAGAAAACTTGACTTTTTAAAGCCTGAAAATTATTTAACAAATACCTGAACACCAAAGATAAGGTGTACATTTGTGGCTTCTTTTAACATAATGTTATATTGCAAATCAAATGCCACCTGTAATTCTATCAACATAGCTATCCTTACCTTTTATTTTATAACAAAAAATTTAAATACTCTGATGAAAATATGGCACTTTTAATGAAAATTATAGAAAGCATATTTTGGCAAACAATAAATAATAATGCAAATATTTATCACACTAGAAATCTTTATATTCACTCAGAAGTTAAAATGATTTTTTCATTATAATGATGAAAAAGCTTTTAATGTTATGAAAGGGTATATTTCCATAGTTAATTTGGGAATCAGAATATTTTAAGTACACATTTACAAATTAGTTTTTTTTTGAAATCTGAAAACAAATTAATCCTCAAGCATACAAATCTAACTACCTTTCCACAGTATGAACAGACTTAAAATGGCAACGTGTCCACAAGGTAAGTATTTTAAATGTTTCAACGTTACTTACTGAATTAATGCATGAAATCGCTCAAAGCCAAGCTCTTCGACAGCCAAGGCAGCTATACATAAAAGACACTTTTCAGCACTACACATGGCAAATAAATGACACAAGATACACACAGCAGGCTGTAAATACTTTCAAGCAATTAAAAGTTTCCCTCTTTCCTTACTCCCTTAAAATTCTCAGCTTATTTTCAACTTTACTGTAACATAAATTTGTATTTCAACATCTTAGTTACCATGATTTTTAACTAAAATGGATTTAATCCTGAGAATGGAGAAGGGTGATTAAATAATAAACATTTCTTTTTTAATTCAGTTGTGCTGAAATCGTTAAAATATGAGAAATTATTGACAATCATAGTGCTTCACACATAGTTGTAATGTGTCCTGCACTTTAAATAATCTTTCAGTTCATAGCGCCAAGTAAAATCCTCATAGCTAACCTTCCTCCTACATAATATAAAATCTTTAGGCTTGATGCTTAATTATTAAACAGATATATATACAAAGGCAGAGCGCTTTGAAAGTACACAGGTTCAACGACAACTTTAAGTTTGTTTCCGCGTTTATTGGTATAACTGTTGGGAAGTTTTCAGTAACTTATTTAGATTATGTTTATTAATACAGGACAATTATAAATTTTTAAGAAATCAAAGGTAAAGCTTACTTAACACTTTTCTAAGGGCCAGGCCCCTTTCTAAATGCTCTACGGGCCTCAACCTCATTTAATCCTCAAACAACCCTATTACCCCATTTTACAGAGGAGGAACCTGAAGCCCAGAGAAGAATCCTCCCAAGAGCACAAAGCAATAAACAGCTGAGCTGAGATCCGAACCCAGATAGTCTCGGCTGCCCAAAGATGAAGTCTTTAAAGATATCCTACACGGATCAAAATGCCTACTCTCATTTATCACAGTGGACAATTTCATATATATTTTATACAGTAAATCTTAGTACTTTCAAATATTAATTCTCACTAGAGAACTGAATTGATTTCTTATGAAATCAAAATTAAAATTTTGATTTACAATGTAAAATGTCACATTATTCTAGCCTTCCAAAATCCAGTTTTAATTTTCAAATGTTTCAAATTACTTTTTTAAATCTTTAGAAGGCCAAAAGGATTCATTTAAATAATCATTTGATTTGTGTGTGGGAAACAAACTGAAATTGAACCTGAATATTCACTATTGCAAACAAGTGTGCATTACCAAAAGCCAAAACTACACACCACACAAGCCAATGAAATTAATGTTTGTACAGAATGTTAATACTGACAAGGAGGAAAACAGTTCATTTTTAAAATTTCAGGATAAAATAAAAATTCTACCTAATCTTTTCCAAACCGTAATTGTTCTGCAGTGCCTGATTATCTAAATCATTTTACTGGGTATATACTATGAAAGCTGACATCAAGATAGTAATTTAGAGAAAAGAGGCAAGCAAAATAAAAAGCTTAGCAGGCAGGATGGTGGAAAAATATAACACAAGAAAAAGAACATAGCTGGGAATAAAGGAAGGAACAGGTAAAACAGATTGTTATATGGAATAAAAATTTTAATATAAGTTCATTTCACTGTCAACATCTAAGGTGAATTTTCAAATTTTCAGCTACCAAAACTTTTCAAATTTATACCACATTAAAAACAAATATAAAATATAGTTTCATTTCATGTCCATTTTTAAAATGAGACAAAGTAAATTGGAAAATTACTAAACTATGTCTTTTGGAGGGGAATTCAATATAATATGCCCACCTAAATTAATTACTGAAGTGCCAAAGTTAATGAATCATGAGGCCATTTAACCTAAAGCGATTTAGCCTATCAACACAGAAATGTACAGCACATCCCAGGGAGCACACAGTATACTAAGATACTAATGAAAAATGTTACAAGAAAAGATCTCACTATTTTCTTATATATTAATACGTAGACCAGTTTTAAGCGCATATTCTTTAAAACCACTTCTAACTAGTTCAATTACTCCTATTAAAATTTTAGTATCTTAAACAACACTTTTAACCATGCTTACATGCAAGCCAGTAAAACGTGGAAAGTGTTTTAAAACCAGTATCGATGACACATTTTTTGACTATCAACCTTGTGAATACTTTCCACTTGTTTTCTTCAACTGTCATTATCAACTCTAAAAATATATTAAATTCTCTTTGAAAGGCTATGTTTGAAAGGCCTGAAAAGGAAATGCCATTCAACTGTTTAAATTTTAAAAATTATTCCTTGCAAATGCACTATTAGTAGAATCTGCCACTGTAACTGCAAAGGTGAGAGAGAGAAGGCGCTGACATCACAGAGATAGTTCAGCTCAAGGAGGCAATGTGCCTCACAGACAATCCCCCCAGGAAAGCCAGGTGTGCATCTCAAGCAACTGAAATCTACTTTCTAGAAACTGGGTGTCTAGTTTCTCTAAAAACAAGTTCCACAGAGATGATAGTTAATGGATTGTATCACAGGTAGATTAAGTCACTTATTCAATATAAGCACCTGGAACTACCAATTATCAAAAGCAACCTACTGGCAAGTTAATTCCTGCAAAGAAAACCAGAAAAGCAACTGTTTTTATCTAGTTTCTGTACCATCAGAAGTCTCCATTTTACTAGCTCATTTTGGCAGTTTTTAGGTCAACTATGTAAGAATTTTCAAATACTAAAGACCACAGAATTCTTGTGAATGAGAACAGCTGTTATTTAATTTATCTTAAAGAGAAACCTTCAAAGTATGAAAAACTTAAATGAATGCAAAATTAAAACTATCTTTTAAAATAATTCATCCATAGTAACCATGTCCAAAAAGTTCAGGAGGAGAAGAAACAACACATAGTGAAGAAAAACGTCCCCTTCTTCACTTTAGGAAACAACTAAAGATATTTAAGACATTTTCTAATGTTAAAAAAAAAATCTCCTTTTTCCCCAATACCAGAGAAAACATTAAGGTATTTGAAATGAAAGAATATGGAAACATGTTATTTAAGCTTTCTAAATGCGACTTCCAAAGCTCAAAAGAGATTGTCATCAAGCAGAAGTTAACTACAACTTTTACGTAAGTTTATTTTTAGATGCATTTCCTGTTTTTTCAAAAATGAAAGAAAAAATAAACAATGTAACATCCTCTAGTTAATTAAAATAATCAAAAGGGAAATGAAAAATACTAACAAAGCTCATGAAATAAGCTTAGGCTAAAAAAGAGACCTTATAAAATGTTTAAAGCTTTTTTCCTTTAAAATTTTCAATAGTTTTATTTAAACAAACATACAAGAAATTACTTCAGGAAATCAAAGTGTATCTTACAAGAATGGTCCACTTGGCAGCTAGACTGTGCAGGACTCCCAGGAAGACCAGCAGTCTCTTCAGCCGTCTTTCCTCTTAACCATGAAGCCAAGCAGTATGGTCCAGAGTCGCTACAACAAGCACTTTCTAAAATAGCACATAAGGTGTGACAAAGGAGTTCCTTCTGCTCTCCCTCTAAAAATAACCAAAGGGTAAGTTATAACGGTTGTCTGTAGGGAAAAAAATCCTGTCATAAATAACAATATTAAGAATGCATTAATTTAATGATGAAAATCAAGCATTTTTAGTGGGGGAAAAATCCGTAAACCACTGATCTTAAACTACAGTTCAGAAAAACAATGTGCTTGAGGGTTAAAATGTCACCTCTGTTAAATATTTCCATTAATGAAAAAAAAGAATCCTGGAAAATGCAGAATTAAACATCAGAAGAAAGAATATGCTACGTGGAATAACCTGATACTGATCGCCCCTTTCTTAGGCTGCAAACGGAGCCTTTCAGCCATGAGGATTCCTTTATTGTAGAACCAGGCCAGCATATGGGCCTGCTGAGACCTCTGTTTTTCCCCATTTCTGAATTAGTCTAATGTCTTTAATCTCCCAGTCCCACAGGGGTAAAAGGATAATAAGATAACACACCGTCAGCACATACAATACCACCATCCATTACATTAGCAGAGGCCACAGCGGTTATACTGCATAATACAGAAACCACCAATACTGTATTGCAGTGATTTGAGCATTAGACATTTACAGAAAATAGCACAAATGCGCAATTTCTTCCTGAACCTTAGCCACCCTCCCCCTTTCAAGCAGTATTAATCTCCAGAAGTAGTACCATTTTCTGAAACTTTCAAACAAAGGGGATAAGATGTATACACATCCTATGTAAAATTTTATGCTGGAACAAGCTTTCTCTTTCTCCTAATTAAAAGTTCTTTAAAGACAGGAACTGTGCCATTCACCCTCTAGCCACCACAGCGTTTATGACATTTATGACAATGCTACATTCATTTTTTTATCCATATGAATATATTTCTGTGCAAGGAATATTATAAATTTTATTAATAAAGTGTTCATGTTAATAATAGTATTTTTTGAATAGTTTCTTCTCTCCTCAAATTTATTTTGCATTTCGGCTATTAATTAATTAAAAATACATGACAGTGACACTTTTAACTCAAGTTCACAACCACTAGTAGAGTCTACATGCATGGTTTGGAATGGAAGCTGTTTTGCCCGCAATTATAATATATCCTACCTTCTTTCAGCAGTTACTATGAGTTCACATAAAACTGTGCAAGTGAAGGAAATATCTTTGTAAACTGTCAAGCAGGATGCAAATGTCTGTTATTATCAGGTAGCACATACAGTTCTCTGACTTAATCATATTGCAGAAGCCATGAAAGCTTCATTTGTGATTTAATTCAGAATTACTTGAGGTATTATCTGAATTGTGTAAGGCGTTATACTAAAAGATGCAGGAATACAAAGATAATTCTGGCTTTTTGCTTAAAGCTAAATAAGACAAAACAAACATATGACTATCCTTATAGTATGCTATCATTTAACAGTTCAGGGAAATGCCCCAAAGGATTTTTCCCTTAGTGTAATATCCTGTCTTTATACCTCTTAGGAAAGACAAATTTGGAAATATACATTTTAAAATTTGGAGTCATCCATGAAACTTTCTGAAACATTTAAAAAGTAAATCTCAGGAAAAAGTAACCCATTGATAATTTACTTTTTAAGACAGATAATTGCAACTAAATTACTGCCAATGAATACTGCATGGATCATCTATAAAATAGAAGATGGAGTAAAAGTTGATAAAAGACAGGTATCATACCTTGGCAATCCCTCCAAGAAGACTTCTCAGAAGAAAACAGGAGCTTCTTCAAAAGAAATGCCTTTATACAATTAAAGCAATAATTATTAGAATGCATTATAAACATATCTTATATCATTCTTTTATTTTAAAATGGAAAAAATAACTAATTTGCGCCTCCTTTCTGATCTTTTGAATAGTGCTATAAAAATTTCAAATGGCTTCCCTTCACGTTCAACAGTAACTGAGCATAATTACTTACTCAGAATATACTACAAGCTTGATTCTAGATCCATACAATTCTTCCTCCTTTATAATACATATTTTCTGTCAAAGAGAAAAATTGACTCAAAATAATAACCACATAACTGGAAAATTAAAGAAATTTACTGTTCCATTCACAGAGTGAAGTCCCTTTAGACCAGGAAAAATCTATATTTCTCCTTGATTCCTTGGGGGAAAAGAAATCTAAATACAAAAGTGGTTCTGCTCTACTAGCTCTGATTTATGACACAAGATGACCAAGGTGTAGGTCATCACTTTATTATAAGGAGCTCCTAACTTCCTGGTTTAACTGATAAAGCTTTAAGATTCCAAAGAAAAAGCAAACTCATTTCTAACCTTTCCTTAAGTGAGCCAACTATGTTACATTGGTGATTTGATAGATAACAGCTCAGTGTATAACAGTGTTTCCTTCTCAAAGTGTAGCTCAAGGGCTATTTGCATCCTAGTCACCTGACTTGTTTATTTAAAAGGCAGATTCTGGCACTCCACCTATTTTATCTCTAGGGAGCAGATTCAAGAAAAAAGAGGTTACTATGGTGATTCTTACTCACAGGTATTTGAAAACAGTAGTATTCAGATTAGAGGACTGCTTATAGTCAGACAGACCTAGATTTGAATCCTGGTTTCATTACTTTACTAATTAAAAATAATAATAGCGCAAACTTTAAAAGGTTGTAGTGAGGATTATATGAGATAAACTATTAATACACTTAGCACAGTACCTGGTACCTAATAAGCAATCAATTCAAAGTATTTTAACAAAAAAATAAGTAACGTTCTGTATATTCACGTTGAAATAAAATCTACAAATACTACAACCAAGTGCTTCTGATCCCCCTCCCAATAACAAAAACCATAAAATATAACTACACCTCAAAACTCTGGAATGGTGAAGTGGGACAACCATTATTTCAACACTAACAGAACCACCATTAGCATTTTGATATACTTCCTTCCAGTCTTCCTTTCATACCTGTTTTAAATTTTATTTTAAGTGAGAAGCATAATGGGTATGTGATTGTTTTCCACTTTTCTGTTTTCCCACACAATTCATAACTTTAACTCTTAATCTCTAAATGGCTATTCAAGCTATTAAAATTTATTTAAACATTAGTCCATGCTTAAACTACATTACTGTGCATTACATTGTTTGCAATTTTTTATACTATAAAATATATAATATATATATAAATATATGTTTTATATATATATAAATATATATAAAATATATCTGGACTTGCTCTAAAAACAGCTTCTTCTTGAATACAACCTTTTCCGTATTTAGGATTATTTCTTTAGGAAAGATCCACAGAAGTACAATTATTCTCATCAAAGAATCTGCATTATCATGGTTCCAATTATAACGTAAAATTCCTTCCCTAGGTCAAAGTACCAATTTGTACTACATAGAGATATCTGAGTATACCAGCATCACCCTACCCTTATATGCACTGGCAGTTATTTTGTATCTAAAGATTAGAAAGAGTATGCAATAGAATCTAGTTAAAGTTTTATTTGTACTTTCTTGGATTCCTAGCGAAGTTGGACACCTCGATTCTTTGGTTGTCCAGAATCATACCACCTGTCATGATTGCATACACTTGCCCGTTTCACCTCTGAGGTTTTAGTGTTTTTCTAACCAATTTGTAGGAGTTCTCTGTATAAGAAAGACACTGATTTATTGCTAATATTACCTCACATTTTTTTCTGAGCCTGGAACTCATCTTTCATCTTAGTTGGTAATGCATTATTTTCAGCTTTCTGTGCTTAAGTATTATATCAAGAATAAACTTGGTATATGCTATGAGGTGACCTAAATTCAGTTTTTCCCCTCAAATTATCAAATAGGCCTATCAGTGACACTTAGTAAACATTTTATTTCACCACTGATTTATATTCCTTCTTATCATGGTTGTGATTAATTCTTGGTAAATTATTATATGTCATGTAGTCTACTACTGTATTATCTATCGGGTTCCATAATATGCCTATTCTTCTAGCAAAAGTGTCATGTTCTAGTTTATATAGTTTTAAAAAGTTTTAATATCTGGACTCGCACATTTCCCTTCATTACTCTTAGTAATTTAGTTTTGACTTTTACATTGAAATATTAATATAAACAAAATTCTTCTATGATTGAAAACATTCATATGACTATGAAGCTAAATTACTACCTCAAAGATACATCACAGTTTTGAACATTACAATTAACCCTTGTTACATAGCAACCCCACTTGTAAAAATAACTACCATTTTTGAAATATACTAAATTTTATAAACATGAAACTGCTGTGGTTTACTTTGATTTAACTATATTCAAAGACTTGCAATAAAGACCCTAAGGGTATTATTATTATGGTCCAAGAGGGTCTATGTTAATATAATCTAACATGCATATGAACAGGACAAGTCATCTTCAAATTCAGGTAAGATTCCTACTAGCAACCA
This sequence comes from Mesoplodon bidens, assembly GCF_964165515.1. Lineage (NCBI taxonomy): Eukaryota > Metazoa > Chordata > Mammalia > Artiodactyla > Ziphiidae > Mesoplodon > Mesoplodon bidens. Next base: position 6,393,721 of record NC_138178.1, on the reverse strand, counting down.
AAATCTGTCTCAATTACTCAACATAACAGTCTCATAACTAATTTATAGTTAAATTTTATTCTTTATACTCTGTAATCCCCAGGCAAAGCTCAAACATTCAAGTTTTTCTTAAATTTTTTTGGTAAATCTACTAATGAAAAAAAATGTATCAACTTTACTCTTCAAAAAAATAAAAAATAATGACCTACAAAGGATGTTTTAGAATGAACCATAAAGGAAAAATTTTTTTCTCCTTCAGAAAATACATTTTCAATTTCATACTGTAAGTGTATGGAGTATAAGGTTTGAGACACAAATTTACTTTGCAGCTAACAGTTCAGGAATGCATTCTTTATGCCCAATGAATAATAAATACCACATTAAATATGTATTTTCAAAATGTGCTGATTAAAACAATAAATTCAAGCTTCTTTTATAACGGTTCTGAAGTTATACTTCTGTTTAGACATTGTAAATATTATAGCAAACTGAAAATTCAATTCTCCGTTTTAATAATGTAATGGTTTATACCAAATCAGCCTCTGAATTTCAAACAATGCAACACATAAAGATTCAAAATCAAATACATACATTGAGATTCACTCTATCTTTTGCCCAAACAAAAAATCTTTTATTTTGGGGATTCTGTTTGAAATTGGTTGCTACTAATTTTATTTTAAAGACCAAAGCTAGAGCCTAAAACAGTATATACTGTCAACTTATTTTAAAATTTGATGAAGTTTTAGGCCATGAAAATATTAATGCATCTTCAACTTTTTAGAAAAAATGTTTTTAAAGATAGAACAAATGTAAATAGTACCACTGCTACGGTGTCACTATCTTTGGTATAAAATGTTATTACTCAACAGATCACTGTATAAGAAAGATGTCATGATCATTAACTCCAAATTTTCTGAAAGTCAGAGAACACCTACTATGTTTTCTTGAAAATAAAGACAGCCAAATGGCTACTGCTGTGTAACCTACTCATGTTCTGAAATCATTTTTATTTTGGATATTTAAAGCAATTTACAAGAACAAAAGTTAAGAGGTAATTGATCATGCCTCATGATTACAGAGTACAGGTATTAGAAAACAGAAAGTAAAGCATGAAACGTTTGAACACGTCCCTCTAAGGAGTTGGTAAAGTAGCAGTCTATGTTACCTGAACAGGTGCAATAACAGCACAGGGGCCACCTTCAAACTGTTCTAATGCAGATCCCTCTGATTCACTAAACACAAACCCTAAAAATGAAAGCAAGTAGCAAAGATTAAAAATGTAATTCAAGTAGTAGCTAAAAGAATTTTTAATGTACTTTGCTTTGAGAAAGATCACTTATCACAACAGCAAAATATCCTCAAGTCTGTCAAGTGCAGTGGTTCTTAACTTTTTGGAGGATAAAGGAGCTCTTTGAAAAAAGATATGGAACCTAGGCTCCCTGCCAAATGCACATAAACACACACACACACACACACACACACACACACACTTTTGCGTCCAGGGACCCCACTAAGTGGACCAGAGAGATAAAGTGTGGCCTTCAGTAAAAGGACACTAAATCTGATTTTTAAATAATTTACTGAAAGGAAGACTAGACAGTCTACGTACTGAATTTAAACAGATATTTTAGGACCCTTTTCAGAGAGTATCTTTTTTAGTTTCAATCTTTGAGTCACATTCGCTAAGCTAAAAATTAAAGAACATCATACACAGTGAATGTGGCCATATTGGTTCTATCTTAATTTAAACACTACCCAACTAGCACTGACTGAGAGTACCTAGTACAAGTTCTCTCAGAGAGCACTGGCACACTGCACAGAGCTTGGGGCCGGAAGTCAGGAGAAGTGTGTTACCATCTGTATAAGCTTCAGGAAATCATTTCACCTCCCTGGGCCTCAGTGTACTTAGCTTTAAAATGATTACTTCCAATTCCAACATGCTAGGAATGTGTGAAATTTCACTAATGGTCATAATTCTGTCATTTATTTAACAAACATTTAATGACCCTGAGATACTATACCAAGCATCTACGATATATAAATGACGTGAATGACAAAGTCCCTAGTCTGGAGAAGCCAACAGTCCAGGTGAAGACAGATATATGAACAAATAATTACTAAGATGAAGGGATAAACGAATGTTATAACAGAAGTACGAAGTGTTGAGGATACAGAAAGTAGTGACTTGGTCTGAGTCAAGTCATACCAGCTAACTTTAAGGCTGACCTTGAACAGAAATTTATCAGAGAGGCAAGGGTGGCAGAACGACTTTCAGGTAAAGAAAATACCTTATTAAAGGAAAGAGGTTTTGAAAGAGCAGGACAAGTTTATGGATCGGAGGGAACGTTAATGCAGCCAAAGGGCAGTATGGAGGCAGACAGGAGAGATGGGAAAGGGGAGGAGGGAGAGCTGACGGCATGTTAATACTGGGAAGGGCCACACCATGACAAGTGCTAATTAAAGCAGTAATACAATCATACTGGTATTTTTTTCTTTTTTAAAGGACCAGAATGGGGAAGAGGCCGTTTCAACAGACCTATACAGTGCCGAACTAATAAAAGAAACTTAAGTGTGGAGGGAAGACACTATATCCAAACAGTATTTCTAAGGTAAAAATTAATATTTGATGAATATGTGCAAGTGGGGAAAGGCTTGGGACATAAGAAATTAGAACTGACTGAAGTTTCTAGCTTGAGACACTAGATAGCAGGACAGATAAGAAACAGTATGGAGCTTCCCATTCCATCCCACCTCCTCTCTCTTTACCCTTCAACCTCTCTTTCAAACGGTATTTAAACGTATCTCACATATTTAAAAACAAACAAAAATTCTCTTCAAGATTCTACCAAAAGGTCCTTGGTATTTACCCAAAGGAGTTGAAAACTTATGTCCACACACAAAAACCTGCACACATTGTTTACTGCACCTTTATTCCTAATTGCCAAAACTTGCAAGCAGCCAAGATGTCCTTCAGTAGGTGAATGGATAAATAGTACATATTATTCAGCATTTAAAAAATATTAGCTTGCGAGTTGTGAAAAGACATGGAGGAACCTTAATTACATATTACTAAGTGAAAGAAACCAATCTGAAAAGGCTACATACCATATGATTCCAACCATATGACAGTCTGAAAAAGGCAAAACTATGCAGACAGTGAAGAGATCGGTGGCTGCCAAGAGGAGGGCAGTGGGTGAAAGGTTGAACAGACAAGGCACAGAGGATATTTAGGGCAGTGAAAATACTCTATGGTCTTGTAATGATGGATACATTCCATTACACATTTGTCTCACCCATAGGATGTGCCACACCAAGAATGAAAACTGTGGACTTTGGGTGATAATGATGAGTCCACGCAGGTTCAAAACTGTAACCAACATACTACTTTGGTGGGGGACACTGACAGTGGGGTGGGAGGCTGTGCATGTTGAGGGAGCAGGAGGTATGTGGGAAATCTCTGTATCTTGCCCACAGTTTTGCTGTGAACCTAAGATGGTTCTAAAAAGTAAAGTCTTAATTTAAAAAATCATTTGACCATAAAAACAACAACAACAACCTTCCACCCAAAACTCCAAACACCACTCTCTCAAAGCCCACCTAATTGTCTACATGCACTGTCTTAAGTTACCCAACCCACAATAATTTGGTTTTCAACCTGTGACTGCCCCAAACTCATTCTCACCAAATTCATCAATAACCAGACAGGCTATTTCTCAAGTCTTTCTTATTTCAGATGAATCTCCCAGAGAACCATCTGAAACGCTGACCACTGACTTCTGAAAATCTTTTGGCCCTCGGCTCTAGTGGTACATCTTGTTCCAAATTTTCCTTTTCTGTTTCTTCTCAGTATGAGCGGTGACCGACTCCTTCTAAATGCTAATGTTCCTCAGGTCTTGGCTTTAGAATCTTTTTTCTTTGCATTCTCCACGTTCTCCCTGTGTAACTCACCTACGCCCAAGGTTTCCATTATGGGTGATCATCAGGTAAATCCCAAATAGAGCTCAGATGAGAACTCCAGACACAGACAGAATCCAAATTCCTCCACATGGTCTTGCATGGTCTGGCTTCTGCCTGTATCTCCTCCCTCGCTCTTCGCCACTCTCCTCCTTTAGGCTCTAGGCAGGCTGAACTCCTTTCAGGCCCCCAAACATGCATTTTCTCTCTGGTTTCTTAAACTTTGAACACGTTGTTCCCTCCGCATGAAACACCTGCTAACACGTTCTCTGAAAAAATCGGACTTATCTTTAAGGCTTCACCTTAAGGTAAGGTCCTCTTGGTTCAAGGAACCAAAACATATCTCTACCCCATTTCTAGTCCACCTTCAGGTTCAAACCACCATCACCTTTCACTTAGAACACTGTTAAGAGTTTCCAACCAGGTCCCCCCATTCTGCCCACATTCCCACTCCCACCCCACCCCTTATCTATTCACCATAGTTACCAGAGAAATATTTTAGAAATGGACGTCAGGTTTTGTCACAGCCTGCAATGGCTTCTCATTGCAATTATAAGAAAACTCCTTTTCATGGCCTAAGAGACACTGTAGGATCTATCAACCCCACCTTCCCTCAGTTCACTCTTACCTTCATCATCTACAGTGATCTCAGGCCCTCAGAACATCCCAAGGTCTTTACCTGGGGCCCTGATGCTTGCTGTTCCCTCTGCATGAAAAGCCCTTTTTCCTTCTCTTGTCATATAGCTGAATCCTTCTCATCCTTAAAGACCCAGTTTAGGTATTAACTCCTCCTGAGAGATATTCCCTGATAGGCCTATCTAAGTAGATCTTTCCTACCATCCCTCAGCACAACCAGTACTTATCATCATCTGTAATTATATGATTGTTCACTTGTTTATTGTTTGTCTTGCCTTACAGGTATCTTGCCTGCTCTATTAACTACTGTTTTCCTAGTATGTTATATAGTTAATACTCAATAAATGCTTGCTGAAGTTTTGGGAGTGAAGATAATGGGGATGTTTGTTTCTAAATTCAGTCTCTAAAATGTGAAACAACAATTTGGTTGGGGAAACATGGGTCTGGAGCCCAGGGCAGGGTTTAGGATTAGAGATAGCAAGTTGAATCACCCTAAACATGGCAGTTAAAGTGAATGAGAACGTGTAGAACAAAGATAATGAAGCCGGTTAACATTAAAAAAAAACAAAAAACAAAAGTGAGCAGACGCTGAGTCAGCAAAGGAGATTGACAAAGACTTGAAAGGTAAGAGAAGAAACACACTGAGGTCCTAGAAAGGAAAAAGCAGCAGTCACCTGTTACAAATGCTGAGTAGAATAAAAACATAAATGAAAATACTGGATTAAGCATGTCACTGGGAATACTAAAAAAAGAAATGTAGAATGCTGGGAAGAGCAGCCAAATTTTAAAGGGTTGAGGTGTGATTCAGAATACAAGAAGGAGAAAATGCAAACTATTTGTTAAACAAGTGAAGGGGAAAAGGATAATGGCTTGAAGGGTAGTTGGATAAAGAATTATTATTTTACAGAGGGAAGGGCATGAGTTTAAAAGAAGGAAAAGAGTGATTAAATGGGAAAGAGAGAGTTTAAGGACTCCAAGTCCTGAAAGAACTGAGACAGTGTGGTGTGGTGGTGGTGGTGGTGGTGGTGGACTGAATACAGATAGGTTCTCAAGGTGTGGCCTACAGACCCCAGAAAGTTCCAGAGACCCTTTAGGGGACCTGCTAGAGGTGAAAATCATTTTTATTACAATACTAACATATTTTCCCTTTTCACTGTGTTGATATTCACAGCGATGGTACAAAATGAATAGCAGGTTACGTTACTGGTGCCTTAGCACACATTAAATGACATTAAGCTGTACCAGCAGTCACTGTACTAGGAAACACCACAATATGCTCTCAAACACACAAAAAAGCCAATTTAACTTTAAAAAGCCCTTACTAATGCTAATCTTATTAAATCTTGACTTTGAATACAATGTACTTTAAAAAAAATAGTCTGTGTGACAAAATGGGAACTACCCATAAAGCACCTCTGCTACATACCTTGAGCGATGATTGACAGATTCTCAAAGCACATGTGTAATTTTTTGAACTGTGAGCTGAACTAACAGCTTTTCTGTGGAATGCTGTTTTTACTTTGAAGGCCTACTAACAAATTATGATTATTTAGACTTTTTCTCAGAAGTGAATGAAGTGAGCCTGATACTTCAAGGAAAATAACTTGACAGTATTTCTGCCAGTGATAAAATCTCAAGCTTTCAAGTAACAACTAAACTTCTGGAAAACTCAAGTCCAGCACTGTAGCTTGACAGCTTCTCAATACTCAGAGGTTTTTCTGACAAGATCAGAAATAATTAATGTGACTTTTGATACTGTATAACAATATGTAGTTAACATTTAGAAGATCTGCATAAACCACCAGACCGATAACTTCCAATGACCAATGCACGCTGTTACAAATTAATGCATGGGTAAAAGATCCAGTCAAAGTACAAGACAAACCAATGGATTTCAATTTAACAGAGGACGAAAAGTTCATTGATGTGGCTTCAGATTCTGTATTTCAAGTAACCGCTAAGAAACTACCACTTGTTGAGTTTTGGTGTAGTATCAAAGAAGAATATCCACAATTATCTGAAAAGGCTATTATAAGACTCCTATATTACCGACTGCATATCTGTGTGATGCTGGATTTTCCGCAGATACTTCAACCGAAACAACATATTGTAACATATTGAAACAACATATTGTAACATATTGTAAGACAGAATGGAGAAGCAAGTGGGAGAATCCACCTGTCTTCCTATGGGCTAGACACTGAAGAGATTTTTTTTTAATGTAAATTAGTGCCACAGGCCTCATTAATTTTTTTTTATTTTTTATATTGAAGCCTGTAATAGTTTTTAAGAGTGTAACAGGGCCCTGAGTTTAACAAACTTGAGAAAAAGGAAATCTTAGCAGGCTTCCAAGTTAGACATGCAGGCAAAGAGGAAGGGAAGAGATGCTGTTGATTGAGAGTGGGGGGCATGAGGGCACAGAAAATTGAGGAAAATGTTAATTCCAAAACACAAAAGAAAAGCAGACAGGATAAAGAACTAAGAGAAATACTGAGGGCTCAGCTAAGGTTTAATTCCTACATGTGTACTGATGCTGACCACAATTTTCCCCAGCAACACACACCACCACCTTGGGAGAAACAGAATAGAGGATAAGAAAAATGCAGGATAAGAAATAGGTATGGTGGATGGGGCAAATTTAATAAGGACAAATGAGAACTGAGGGTGCTGGTTATCACATCAGGACCACCAAATCTGAGAGCCAGTCTAGAAACAGGAGGTGAAGCCAAGGGGCCTCTGGCCTCTGCTCTTTGTCTACCGCTTCTCCTACTGGGAAGGGAGGGTCATTGGTGTTGGGCCTAAGTGCAGCGGTGAACTAGGCTCTGTCAAACTTCCAGCGTATGTGATAAACAGGTCTCAGTAATGGATTCTTGCCTTCCTTAAAATGACTAATAACGTAACTCAATTTTCAAGATCCATGGGTGGGGCTTTTAGATGGAAATGCATTCTGATAAGTTGCTTTTGTACTTCAGAGATAAAAACCCCAGGGAGAGAGTTCTAGGCAGATCTGCTTTATGCCAAATTCCGTTAATTACAGTATATATGCGTGAGTGTGTTATTTGATAATGAACAAAGCCTCTTAGAGCTTAAAAGTGAAATAAAGTTAGACAAATGGAAATTATCCTATCCTAAAACAGGATTATGCTAAGTAGGCATCCCCTTTTATAATAAGGTTTCACTTGAGTTTGAATTTTTTAGGATATAGAGTTATTTTTCTTGTCAAGTGTTCTCATATTCATCTTATTTCCTAGTTTTAAGAGGAAGTAACTTATCACAAAATGGCTGTTTTCCTAATTAGATCTGAAATAGGCCATCTAAAGCATCTGATCCTAAATATACGATTTTGTATCACATTCCACAGCACTACAGACATAGAAGTCTTTCTCAGTTCTACAGCTCATAACTAATTTAAACCTGAGCCATGAACCTCTCTGCAATTTCCCAGTCTTTTATTTTCATATGACTGACTTACGTTATTCAAACCAGTTTGACAACTAGTGCCTCTGTAGTTCTAGCCTTCCATGTGAACAAAAGGCCACAGAAAGACTTCATTTGTCATTATAAGTCAGATAATACGGGTTGAGTGGAATCTGAACTGAGCCTTAGTTTCCTCATCTACAAAAAGGAGGATAACTATTGATACATTTATCCTTTGCTATCTCTTGGGGTTGCTGTAAGGATTAAGTAAGATTTTCAAAACCTGTAAAGCCTAATACAGACGTAAGGTATTATGATAGATGCGTTGAGCTGAAAAACACATTATGTACTCAAAAGTACCAAGAAATTAACTTTGTCACATAAGCTTCCAAATTGTGAGTTTAAAAAAATTGGTTTTTAGGTGACATATGATGTAGGTAGGTGGGAGAAAGTAAAACCTATATTTGAAATAAAAGGCTTCCATCAACAACAAAAACCTCTGAAATGATATGGTCCACAACACCAATTTACCTTCACTTTGGAAGACAAACTAACGATACTGGTGTATCATTTTAGTACTTTGATAAAATGTTAAATCACATTATAATAGACATCATACTTCTGGACTTTAATCCAAACGCTTTAACTCCTGCATACAATTTATGCTTACATTTTAACTGATCCCTCAGTTTTCCAAAGTTACTTAGAATCTTTTTATTTCATATTACATAACAAAAATTGTCCTATACCGGAAAGTCCAAAACTCTAATTTCAATCCACTACAGCTCCCTCCCCATCTCCACCCCAAAACACCACTGAACTGCTATAAACTGACAAATTGGGTTTCTCTTCTAGCTAATCTTTAGGTGAAACAACGAAGTAACTTAAAACTTGAAGCAAGGGGGCCAAGAAAAGGAAAAAAATGGGTTCTCAGAGTTTATAATTTAGACCAGGGTTGGCCTGTTTTTTAAATGCAGTTTTGGAACACAGCCATGCCCTTATTATCCAGGGCTGCTTTTGCTGCAATGGCAGAGATGAGACAGAGACAATAGAGGCACTGGCCCTTTAAAGAAAACATTTGCCAAACACTGGCTAGACAATCAGTACTGAAAAGAAAACAAATTCTCAATAAGTCAAAATGTTTGCCTTTATAATAAGATTAACACTTACTTTTGTTAGATCTAGATGACTCTTATTTTGCTTCTGCTGGGATGAGGTCAATGTGACCACTTCCCACTATCCTGGTCTAAGCCATGGTCTTCTACCCTCTCTCATTTGGTCTTGCTGTCGCACTCAATACACTACTGTCTATCCTCAAACTTAGCAGTCAGACCAGCCCTTTAAAAACCTGTCCTCTCCTGTCTCTCCGCTGCTCCAAACCTTCCAATGACCTCTCATCTCATTTAGAATAAAAACCAAAGTCCCTACAATGGCCTATAAAATCTTAGTGATTGGGGCCATATTATTTCTTACACCATCTCTATCACTGTCCCGTTCCCTCATTCCCTCTCCAGCCAAACTAACCTGCTTCCTGTTCCTTGAACAAAAAAACAGACGTATTCTGCATAAGTCATTAAGTCTTTTACGATGGCCATCCTCACTGCCTGCAACACTCTTCAGATACCTGCATGACTAACTCAGTTACTTCAATAGTCTGCTCAAATCTCACCTTAAAATGAGGCCTGTCCAGGCTACTTCACCCTGTAATTCCTTATTTCTCTACCTTCTTGTATATATGCTTAACTTATGCTATATTATGTTTATCATTTGTCTTCCCTCCCACCCTATCAAGTCTAGGTCTGGAACACTGGTCAGTTTGAGGGAGAAGGCAAAGAAGGATAAATGTGCTTACCAATAAGGAGGTAGAAAATATACGCTTTTCTTTAAAAAGTATTATAGGCAATTGAGCAGGAGGGAAGCAGGCAGGAGTAGGGAGTAAATTCCCAAGTTAAAAAACAAAACAACTTCAAAGCTTTAAATAATGTGACTTATTGCCTTTAAAATAAAAACTGTTAAAAAAAAAAAACCCAAACCAAACCCCTATTTTGTTTTCTTAAGAAAAAGTCTTTGCAGAAGAGAATTATCTAAAACTGCCAAATGAATTTTAAACGAACAAAAAAATATTATGTGCCACTCCTGCACTTACTGCTTTAACATATTATCTAAAACTGCCATATCAATTAAGAGAGAGAAAAACAAACAAAAAAACCCCCAACTGCTGCAGCTGTTTAACATATCAAAGGAATTTAACATGACCAATCAATACAGTTTCATAAACGGAACATCCCTGGACATAGTTCTGTTTCTTTACCCCAAACACCTCACACCTGTAACTTGTTTCCAAAAGACTAATGAGATTACAGCTGCCAATTCAAAGCACAGATGTAGATGATGAAATAAAGCCAAAGCTGATGTCACAGTATGAATGCAGTAAGGCAAGCGCAGCAAAGCAGTGTCCTGTGCCCGTTCCCACAATCCCAAGTCACTGCCACAGCAATCGTCAGCAATGGTCTCTGCCTCCTCTAAGAATGGATAAATGAATACAAAGTTAACACAGCAAGACCGATGACAACATCCCTCTGAATCAGAGGTGACAAGTTAAAAGTACATATTTGGTTGCCTTAAAAATCATGATCAGTTTAAGACTCTGAAGAATTACCTAGCCACAATATAACTGCACTCCCTGTAGAGCAATAAATAAATAATCCTTTATTTTGAAATGGTATTGATTGAACAAATCTTGTAAAGGAACTTCTGTATGACTACAAGGTGGCAAGGCATCCTCATATGTCATTACGAAGTTCTCTTTTAGTGATTATCTATCAAATTAACAATAACTTCTTGCAACCGTCAGGGCATGGCCAGAGGGCGATCTTCGGCTTGGTTTACAATTAAACACGTTTTAAATCAAGCTACCCTTTTCTGAGCGTTTACTCCATGTCAGATATTGTGCTAAGTGCCTAAACGAATTCACCTGCCTTTAATCCTCACAACAACCCTGTAAGATTGGCACTACTATTATCTGCACTCTACAGAGAAGGAAACTGAGGCTTAAATAAGCTAAAAACCTTGAACCTAGAACCCAAGTACGCCTGTTCCAAAGCCTGTTCTTAACCATTATTAGAACTGCCTCTGAAATCTCCTTGCCTCTGCATCACAGTACTACAATAAATGAGGCTGAATATCACCTTATTCTGTGTTGTATGACTAATTAATTAACAGGAAGGAAAACTTTTCTCAGTCCTTCACAGTCTTGCATACTTTAGGGCTGTTCACTAATAGGATAAATAAGACAAACTGGAAAATAAATTTTAAAATCTGCAAATGTGGATGTCCAATATTTCAGAAAATATTCGTTAAGCGACATAATTAAATCTGTAAAGAAAAAAAAAAAGCCAAACTAATTACATGCCTGGTTGAGCCACACAAAGGAAAACAACAAAGACACAGCTGAATTAGGAGATGGGAGAGGTGGAATTCGTTCCCAGTTCTATCAATTTGTGCAACTTTGGCCTGGTCATTTAACCCTTCACAACTCATTTTTCTCATCTTCAGAACAAGAGTAAAGGACTAAATAACCTACCTGGCTGTAATATATTACGATTCTAATTTTACCAGCTCTTTACCAGTATCTGGGAGGAAGGAAGGGATTACTTAAACCCTGAATTTTTGTTACTAAATACACATTACGAAGCAAGGACTTAGATTTACTATGCTAAACTTCCCCCAAACCCGCTGAGAATCGGTATTTTCTAAATAAATATTTTAATAAAATGTTTTAGTAATAGTACTAACTAGCTATTATTTGCGTGCTTGGGATGTTTTACATACGTCCATTACTCATTCTCCTAACTCCAAACACTATGCTCTTAACCTCAACCTCACCATTGTCCCTTTTAAGTCACCTGAAGTAATGTGCCCGTTGTGTTTTAATACTGAAACTTACGAGTTAGGGATGATGACTAATAAATACAAACAGATGGTGTTTTTTCATTTCACAATTACTCGTAGTATTAACAAAACTTCTTATATAACTCAAAAGCCTGTCTGCGTAATCGGCCCAGGAAGTCCTATGGGCCATATTCCTTTGAACTGGAACAGATCCCACACCACCTCAAAACCGGGGACGCTTCGGGTCAAGGGAACAAACACTCTGCAGCCGCAACATTACATTTCTGCACCGAGTACCACGCCTAACCCCGCCTAACTGAAATACGAGCAACACAATCGCTTTCTGGAATTAACCACTGCGACTTTCACGTGGACTTCCCTCTCTCCAAAATGAGACCAAACGACCAGACTCGTTAGGGGGTAAAGATCCAGGCAGCCGGAGCCCTGCTGGAGGAACGGACGCCGGGGCACAGGGCACACCTTCAGTGTCACCCGCTGCAGCCCGGCAGCCGCCCCCTCCTCATCTCCAACCCAAAGGCAGCCCAGGGAGTGGCAGGGGCGCCTTGGGTCTTTGGCGGCCCACTGGCACCGTTCCCCTACTCAGCCTCTAACCCTCAAGGCAGGGAGGGCTTTTCTAGAAAGTCCCGTTTCTGAGCTGAGCAGGGGAACCGGGACGGAGTGCGGGGCACGCGAGCGGGGTGGCGCGAGAGGCGTCACGGCTCGACTCTCGCGGGGCTAAAGGGAGCGGCGGCCGGAAGCCAGAGTCCAGCCAGGGTACCTTGCGTCCAGCGGCAGAAGATGGTGTCAGAGAGACCGGGGCTGCTGTTGGCGCCCCACACCAGCTCCATCAGCTCTTTAGTCAGTTCGGACATGATGGGGTACCGGCGAGCGGGTCTTGGCTTTCCGGACTCCTGCCCCGGCACATGGGGAAGGGGCGGCTTCGGAGACCGGCGTGGCGGGACGGCAGCGGCAAACGAGCTGGAAGGTTAGACGGGAGGAAGGCAACTGGAGAGAGACCTACTTGCAGGGACCACGCCTGTCAAGCCCGCTCGGAGCCGCAGCGAGGAGTTTCCCGCACCGGAAGTACTGCGGCCACTTCCGGCTCCTCTTTCACTACCGCCCCCAAGGCCGGAGGGCCAGGCGGCGCCTCCCCGGAAGCGGAAGTGGGGGGTTGGGAAGAGCCGAGGGCGGCTTGGCGAGCACCTGGCGGTTTCAGAGCTCAGTCCCAGGGCCCGGTGGTGCGGTGGCGTCTTTTGTGTTGGGAGGAGCATCGCGTCCCGTGGGCGTTGGCACATTTCTACCCCTGGAATACCCCCTTCCTGTCCGCACTGCTTTGGCCTTAGCTGGGGTGTCTGAGGCCCAAGCCCTAGGGCCCAGAAACATGGCCTATACCTTAAAATGTGTAATATTAATTCTGCCAAACCAGAGCTTTGAGACGATGGTTGAATCTCCATGAGGAAACATCCGTGTCTGTGTCGAGGGGCCGCCGATAAATTGAAGGCTGTCAGCCTCTTGATCAGTCATATAAAGTCAAACCAACTATTAACAGGACCGAAAAATGTCGCGTAATGGGCACTGGAAATGTCTCTCCCAGGTGTCTAACGCAGAATTACAAAGCTACTTAGAGGAAAACAGATTCAAAGCGGCCTGTTTGTAAATGGTAGAGCAATTTCATCTACAGTTTTCTAGACTGTAGGGTGTGTGGGCTAAAGACCAGGTTATAAATCATTGACAAGCATTCAGTTAAATTTAGTTTGGGTGAAAACTTCTATCTGTGCTGCTTCAAAAGAAGGAAATTTATTCTGGTTGAGCTTTGAATTTACAACGAAAAGGCAAACTCTGATGGGTTTCTTTCAGGTAGCAAGTAAGAGGGTTTGCTAACTTACACTTTATTTCCGACTTAGGCAACCTTTGCTGTAGTTAAAAGGAACTATTCAAAGTGCCTGAACCATATCCATAGCCTTCCTCCTAATTGTTATTCCCTTCGGAATATTCTTTATCTTACTATTTTTTCAAACCAAATCTTACCCATTCTTCAGGACGTAATGTAAGTGGCACTTTGTAGTAAAGCTTTCTCCAGTTATTACAACGTAAAGGAAAAATTGCAGCTTCTGAAATTTCATACTACCTTATCTATAACTTGCTTATATTTGCAAAGAATTATTTACTCTTCTCATGCGGTATATGTTTATGGAAGCCAAGGACCTGTCTTATTCATAGTACCTAATACACAGCCTTGAATATACCTGGGTCTCAGTACCTGTTAGATGACAGAATGAAACTTGTCTTTATTGGAACTTAAGAATTCACTATCTTTCAGTAAGTGAGGGAACCAGGGGAAGTACCACTGACTGGTCCAATTAAATATCTAATATTTGCATGGGTGATTTACAATTTGCATAATTATTTCACTTCCTGAAAAACAGAGAAGGGTCAATGTTCATAGATCCTGTAAGTGGCAGAACTCTTAAGTTCAGAGGTGTTTGCCACATTTGGTTTCCTTCCATTAGTATACATATAGTAGTTATAGATTTGATTAACTGTCCACAGATAGATAGAAAGAAAAAGCTATACTTTCAAAAATGTATTCTTGAAAATGAATTATTTCTTGATCTGTGATTTTTCTTAGTTTCGGGCTATGGGGAAGCTGGCAAAATCTTGGGTAGACGTTAATATGTATGTTCTTTCCACCTTTAGATTATAGTCTTTATTTGCAGTGTTCTACATTTTTTAATTAGCAGGACATATTTTTAAGTAGGAATCTTTGATTAATGTTAAATTATTTATGTTCCTTAATTATTCATTACTTACTGCATTTAAATCGTGAACTTGCTTAAATTAGAGTAAAAATGCAAATTAATCGTCATTTAAAATGTTCTTATTCAGTAATTACCTAGAAAAATAAAAATTGCAAACAGTCAAGTTTGTTGCATATATTTCTGGTACAGGACAATAAAGCCTTTTTCTTTTTTATAATGACTTGAAAATTATGTAAATTTCCTTCGGAGTATTTATCTTACTCCATATTTTAGCATACTATTATTTTTTTTCCTTAGGACCATCTATGGTTTTGATTAAATTGATGTGTCTCATTAAGATGCACATAGGTTGCATAAAAGATCTTTAATCCTAAAAGAGAGTTTAAAAATATCAGAAGCTTCCTGCTCACACATTAAGTTTTATTTGTGGTATTTCTCTTTCTTTCAAATTCAAGTCAGGGCACTTCCATAAAACTGGGCTTAGATTTCCATAATAATTAATTCTCTTTAGCCATCTTCACTACTTCACAGAAGCAGTATTAATTACTCATTATCAAACACTAACTCTGTGCTTAATTATCTTTTTGTCTTTCCCCAAATTTCCCTGTCAACTAAAAGCAAAACAGCTTCATTACCAGGTTCTTAGCAAGTATCATGAAAAGAACAATTCTCTAACTAGAAGCCCTTGACTCCTAATTTAGTGTATTTGCACTACCACGTATTTAGGAGAAATCAATCTTTCAAAAAGCCTGCCCTATGGGCTTCCCTGGTGGCGCAGTGGTTGAGAGTCCGCCTGCCGATGCGAGGGACACGGGTTCATGCCCCGGTCCGGGAGGATCCCACATGCCGCGGAATGGCTGGGCCCGTGAGCCATGGCTGCTGAGCCTGCGCGTCCGGAGCCTGTGCTCCGCAACGGGAGAGGCCACAGCAGTGACAGGCCCGCATACCGCAAAAAAAAAAAAAAAAAACACACAAAAAACAAACCTGCCCTACAATAAGGTTAATAAGTCCTAGGCAGGTTGCTAAGACAATCCCCTACTCATTTATTAATAAAACTAATTTATATGCCCTATGTCTTCCAATAACAGTGTAAATCTATCAAGCAAATGAAACGCTTTCCTTTGCATGACCCTAACCTCATCTCAGCAGGATAATTTTCCTATCAAGCATACCACGTTCCTTTTAAACCCACCACTGTCATACTCAAGTATAACACAGTGTATCATTTTCCAAAGCATTTCCTATGAACATTAATACCTGGTGGAAAAGGAGTTCTATCATTAAATGCGGGGTTAAATAAAGTTAAACAAGAAATGGGATTATATTCAGGGTTAAAAGACACATTTGAATCATTTTGTTCACTGAGCTTCTCACAGTTTATGTTCTGCCGAATACTGTTTGGGAATCACTGATATAATGGAATAGACTTTTGATAGGAATTAGAAAACTGAATGTTAGTTTTTATTTGGGTACTGTGACCTTGGGTGAGTCACTTAACTCGCCATACTGTGCTTTCTTCATCTATAGAGAGGACTAACTTTGATCATCTCAATATCCCATTTACTTTAGATCCTGCTCAACTTCTATGATTTAACAAATTGGCTGTTTAAAAGTTTAAATATATGGAAGGAGTAAGAAGGAAAAGAATGTTGAACAAGCATAAAGAGTAAACAAATAATTTAACATTATTCTTCACTAACACATAGAATAAAAGAAGTCAGTCATTTGCCACTGATCACTTACTTGTGCTAACATTTTAACTAAGATCCAATCCAAACTTGCATATTAATCCAGAACTAGCTATATTAGATGAGTACATAATATATGCACACTTGGATGTGTCATAGGTGCTTCAAACTCAGTACGTGCGAAATCAAACATCTTTCCCCATAAAACCTGCTCCCCTTTCAATGTTTCATAATCAGTGAATGGTGCCATTATCCATAAAAAAGCACATTTTAAAAAACATCTTTATTGGAGTCTAACTGTTTTACCATGTTGTGTTAGTTTCTGCTGTATAACAAAGTGAATCAGCTATACATATACATATATCCCCATATCCCCTCCCTCTTGCGACTCCCTCTCACCCTCCCTATGCCACCCCTCTAGGTGGTCACAAAGCACCAAGCTGATCTCCCCGTGTGATGCAGCAAAAACACATTTTTTAATGGCACCAATAAATAACTTCTTTGAGCCTCAGTTGCCACATATATAAAATAAGCTTATTAATAAGAATTATATCGTACAGTGATTATGGGATTTAACAGAGTACGTTGTATGCAAAAGATATATGCACAATGAAAAATCCTATTCTTATATTAGCTATATTAATGGTTTGAACAAGGAAGCATAGGAGGAAAGGTGGAAGATGAATTTTTCCTGCATTTGAGCTGGAGAAGGCATCAGAGAAGTTTGAACTGGATAGAATTTTGACTAGAGAAGAAAGGGAGGATGTACATTTAGGCATTAAATAACCCATTGTGGCAGGAGCCTGGTATTTGTGTCACTAGAGAGAGATGAGTGAAGAATGTCAGGTTAAGGAGGGTGCCATAGACTGAACTGTGTCTCTTCTGAATTCACATGTTGAAGCCCTCACCTCAATGTGACTGAATTTGGAGATAGTGCCTTTAAAGAGTTAATTAAGGTTAAATGAGGTCATAAAAATGGGGCCCTGATCCAATAGAACTGGTGTCCTAATAGGAGGAAGAGACACCAGGTCTCTCCCTCTCTCTCCTTCTCTCTCTGTCTCTCACTCTCTCTGTCTCTCTGTCTCCATATGTACACAGGCAAAAGGCCACGTGAGGGCACAGTAAAAAGGCAGCATTCTCTAAACCAGGAAGAGAGGCTTTACCATTAATCAATGCTGACAGCACCCTGGTCTTGTACTTGCAGCTTCCAGAACTGCGAAAACATTAATTTCTATTGTTTAGACCACTCAATTTCTGGCATTTTGTTAGGGCAGTCTGAATAGAATAATATCGAGAGCCAGAATCTTAAGAATATTGAATACTATCTTACACAATTATAGAAGCAAATACTGATTGAGCACAAATTGCCAGTTACTGTAGTAAGCTCCTTACATGTATTACAGTACAAAACCCTCAAAATTCAGTGAAGTACTACAATGATCTCCTAGAAGGATAAGGACTTTGTCCTGAATCATGCAGTAAATGGAAAAACCAGGATGCAAACCTAGGTTTTTCTGACCTAGAATCTGTGCTGAAACAAGGTTCAGAACCCAGGCGATTTGATTCCAGGGTCTATGGCCTCAGTTCTTTTTTTTTTTTTTTTTTTGCGGCACGCGGGCCTCTCACTGTTGTGGCCTCCCCCGTTGCGGAGCACAGGCTCTGGACGCGCAGGCTCAAACGGCCATGGCTCACGGGCCCAGCCGCTCCGCGGCATGTGGGATCTTCCAGGACCGGGGCACGAACCCGTGTCCCCTGCATGGGCAGGCGGACTCTCAACCACTGCGCCACCAGGGAAGCCCGGCCTCAGTTCTTAATAAACAAACTTTATTCTAAATATAACAGGAGCTAGTTAAGATTTTTTAATAGGGGAGTGATAACATCATCTTTCAATTTTATAATGATACCTGGAAGAATGCAGTGAGATGAGAAAGCCTGGAAACATCTAAACCAGTAAGGAAGGAAGTTATTGGAATAAATGCAATCATGAAGAGATGCTTAGCACTTGAACTAGAGCAGTCCATGGAGATTTCAATGAGGGGCAAATTCCGTGGACATTTTAGAAGCACAACAGATAAAACCTGGTGATTGACTAAGAAAAGACGGTGCTATTAAAAAGTTAATAAAACACAACTATGTGTCATCAATACAAAATTAGCATTTCTGTTGACCAGAAACATAATAGAAACATGAATGGGGATTAAAGCTGTAGGTTCCAGGTGTGGGAATAGGACTAGATGAGCAGGAGGTTGACTTCTGAAGGCTGAAGTTGACTGAAGCCAGTACATGAAAACTGGAGTTGAGGGAGGGGACACTTTGCCCATTAAAGGAAGCTATGACCTCTGACTAAAAGTGTGTCCCTGGTAATAAAGAGGGTAGAGGAGAACAGGCAGATCTGAGGAGAATGGGGAGGAAGTGTGTCCGTGTTCTGTGCAGTCTAACAATCTACCTCAAAATTTAGTAGCTTAAACAACACAAATGTATTCCCTTAGCTCTGCAGGTCAGAAGTCTGAAATGGGTCTCACCAGCCTAAAGTCAAAGCATTAGCAGGGTTGTTCTCCTTTCTGTAGGTCTGGGGAAGGGTTCATCTCCTCGCCTCTTCCAGCTTGTGGGGGCTGCCTGCATTCCATGCCTTGTCACTCCTTCCTCCATCTTGAAAGCTGCCGGAACCCAGTGGTTGAGTCCTTCTGATATCCCATCATGTCACTCTGAGCTCCTCCTCTTGTTCGTCTTCTACCTTTAAGGACTCATGATTACGTTGAGCCCATCCAGCTACTCTGGGATCATCTCCTATTTGAAGGTCAGCTAATCAGCAATCTTAATTTTTATCTGAAGCCTGATTCCCCAATTACATAGGTTTTATCCCCAAATTGCAGGGATTAGGACATGAGCAACTTTGGAGGGGTGCACCCCTCTGCCTGTCGCAGGGCATGGGAGATAATGACTGATCAGCGTCTTGGAAGCAATAAGATGAAGATATTCATTAGGCAATTAAAATCTGGGGTCATTCACCCAATAACCATATATACATGGGATCAAGCAGTTTAAAAAAATGGACAAATATCCTTGCCCTCATTGAATTTACACTCTAATGTGAATGACATGGAGAAAAACAGATAAATGAAATATATAGTGTGTTACATTAAATTCTCTGGGAAAAAATAAAGCAGAGAAAGAAGAATAGAGTGGTGGGTGAGGAGTAGGGGACTGCAATATTAAATAGAGCCCATTCCTGACTCACAATAAAGTGGTGTGTAAGCAGAGACGTGTAAGCAGGAGCTAAGGTGTGTGATGAAGGAGTATTTCAGGCAGAGGAAATAGCAAGTGCAAAGAGAAATCGAGAGTTTGCAGGACAGTTGGCAAAGCTGCAAGGAGAGTCCTGAAGTTGAGGACAGGCGAGGAACTGGCCTTTGTTCCGTGCTGCAAATTTCCTACTGGGGTGCATTGCGGGTCCACCCAACTTTTTTCTTCCCCACAGATGTGTTACCTTGGGAACCACAAGGGCTGTAAGATTATATGCAGGAAGGGGCGGAGCTACTTTACCTGTAGCCTGACCTTGCAGCAAGGTATCTTCTTGCTCTCGGCTCCACTCAAAACTTGTGTTTCACGTGATGAATGAGACTGAACATTATACTCAAGTATGGAATGTATTGCTTCTGAAGCATAAAGCAAGCTACTCAGCATTGTTCTTTCTCAGTGGCAGGAGGTGCAAGGTACAATAACGTGTCCTTTATTTTGGAGGGATGTCTTGAAATGCCCAGACAGTGGAACCCATTAAGATTTCACCGACTTGGTAGGCCCTCGAATCTTTGTAGAGTTTCTCTCTTAACCTCTTCAGGTATCCCACTTCTTAGTTAACAGGTCCAGTTAACAGGATGTCCTGTGCAGTAGCCAGCCTCCAAGGATGTCCCCAGTGGTTCTCTCTTTCCGCTACTCCTACATTTGTGTATTCCCTCTTCACAGTGAATAGAGCTATCATTCCCAAGTCAAGGTCATGAAAGTTTCTTCCTTACTTTCTTAGGGGATGCGAGCTGCTGTGTTACAAAGACGCTCAAGTAGCCCTTAGGAGAGATCCATGTGATGAGGAACTGAGGTTTTCTGTCTATAGCTAGCACCCACTCACCAGTCATGAGTGTGAGCCCAGGTGAAAGTGGGACCTCTACCACCAGGCAAGACATCAGATGACTGCCGTCCTGACCAACACCTTGAATGTAAACTCATCAGAGACCCTGAGCCACAACCTCTGAGCTAAGGTGTCCCCAAATTCCTGACCAGCAGAAACTACGTGAGATAATAAATATTTATTGTCATTTTAAGTCACTAAGCTTTGGGTGCCTTTGTTATGCAGCAATAGATAATGCACCATCGATATACTGTATCCATGTGTGCTGTTCTGTGCAATTTCTAGATAGTCCCAATCTCTTGGGGTATACACAGTAACAGAGAGCAGCAAAATAAATACAAATTTGGGGCCAGACAGTGCATATGTACCGTTGTCCATCCTGTGTGAATGTGAACTCTCTCCGATCCTCCTTCCAGATAGGTAATGACAAGACACATTCATCACGTCAATAGCCATATTCCATGTACCCAAAGTTGTTTTACTCAACTGTGGTAAAGATACCACAGCCTGTGCAGCAGCTGCAATCAGGTCCACTCTTTAGCTAAGTTTGTAGTAATCTGCTGACATCCACCTTTATCCATCCAGTTTCGGGAGGGGCCAGACTGGTGAATTAGATGGAGAACATGCTGGCCACCATCACCCCAGCATCCTTTAGGTCTTCTAGCGTGGCACTAATCTTTGACATTCCCCTCAGGATGCCATAGTGTACGTGATGCTCTGTCTTAGCTGGAGGAGAAGTCTCAGAAGCTTCCACGTGACCTTTCCTACTTCCTACTCTTATTCTGTGAATAGAAACCCAGATATGAAAAGTCTGATGAATGTCACGTATGTCTGGGGTGGCCAGCCTCCAAGAGGGCTCCAGTGACACTTATCTCTTGCTGTTCATGTCCTGTGTAGTCCCTTCCAAGAACTGACCAGTAAGATATTGCACAAGCGGGCTTCCCTGGTGGCACAGTGGTTAAGAGTCTGCCTGCCAATGCAGGGGACACGGGTTCGAGCCCTGGTCTGGGAAGATCCCACATGCCGCCGAGCAGCTGGGCCCGTGAGCCACAATTACTGAGCCTGCGCGTCTGGAGCCTGTGCTCTGCAACAGGAGAGGCCGCGATAGTGAGAGGCCCGCGCACCACGATGAGGAGTGGCCCCCGCTAGCCGCAACTAGAGAAAGCCCTCGCACAGAAATGAAGACTCAACACAGCCATAAATAAATAAACAAATTAATTAATTAATTAAAAAAAGATATTGCACAAGTGACACTGTGACACTGTGTGATTTCTGCAGCTAAGTCATAAAGGGGACTGCAGTTTCCGCGTTTGTTCTTTAGGATCCCCCCCTCAGGGAGAAGCCAGCTGCTGTGTCATGAGCATGTGGACAGTCCAGTGGAAAGGCTCACATAGGGAAGAACTAAAACGTTCCCCCAGCAGCCAAACACCTCGGCAGCCATGTGAGTGAGTCACCTTGACGTGGATGCCCCAGTCCCACTCCTGTCCTGAGATCAATGCAGCCCCAGCTGACATCTGACTGAACCTCATGAGAACCGCTCAGCCAGAACTGCCCAGCCAAGCTGCATCCAAATTCCTGCCTAAAGAAGCTAGGATGTGATACATGTTTATTTTTATTCTAAATCATGAAATTTGAAGGTAACTGGTTATGTGGCAATAGATAATTAGTACAGGTTTTGATACTGGGAGTAGGGTGCTACTCTAAAAATCTAAAAAATATAGGAATTGCTTTGAGTCTAGGCAGTGGGGAAAAGCAGAAGGCCTTTTTTTGTGTGTGTGTGGTATGCGGGCCTCTCACTGCTGTGGCCTCTCCTGCTGCGGAGCACAGGCTCCGGACGCGCAGGCTCAGTGGCCATGGCTCACGGGCCCAGCCGCTCTGCAACATGTGGGATCTTCCCGGACCGGGGCACGAACCCGTGTCCCCTGCATCGGCAGGTGGACTCTCAACCACTGCGCCACCAGGGAAGCCCCAGAAGGCCTTTTTAATTTATTTTTTTCACATCTTTATTGTAGTATAAATGCTTTGCAACGTCGTGTTAGTTTCTGCTGTACAACAGTGTGTATCAGCTCTATGTATACATATACATATCCCCATATAACCCCGTATCTCCTCCCGCTTGCGTCTCCCTCCCACCCTCCCTATCCCACCCGTCTATGTGGTCACAAAGCATCGAGCTGATCTCCCTGTGCTATGCGGCTGCTTCCCGCTAGCCATCCATTTTACATTTGGTGGTGTATATATGTCCATGCCACTCTCTCACTTCATCCCACCTTCCCCTCCCTGCCCCATGCCCTCAATTCCATTCTCTATGTCTGCGTCTTATTTCCTGCCTTGCCACTAGGTTCATCAGTACTGCTTTTTAAAATTCCATATATATGTGTTAGCATACAGTATTTGTTTTTCTCTTTCTGACTTACTTCACTCTGTATGACAGACTCTAGGTCCATCCACCTCACTACAAATAACTCAATTTCATTTCTTTTTATGGCTGAGTAATATTCCATTGCATATATGTGCCACATAGAAGGCCTTTAAAAGGAATGTTAGTGAAAGCCTAAATGGTAGCAAAGAGACTGTTAGTGGAAGCCTGGTGGTTCCAAGGAGACCAACAGTGAGGAAAGTGAGAAAAATATTGGAAACTACAGAGAAAGGGATCCCTGTGTAACATGCTATCTCCTGCAGTAATGCGGAAAGTAGAAAATTTCCTTAGTGAACCAGGTGATTTAGCTTAGAAGATTTCCAGGCACAGTGTTGAATGTGCCAGCTGGCTTCTTCTTGTCACCTGTAGTAAAATACAAGAGGAGAGCAATACGCTCCGGAAATAACAGTTAAGCATAAAAGAGGTAAGCCTTGCTGATTTGGAGAATCCCTAGACCTTCCATATGACAAATGATGTAAAAGTTAAGAAATGGCTTCCAGGTGAAGATTCAATACAGGGAAATGTAAAAAACCATAATCTAAAGATGAAAAGAAGAATGTGACTGTAAAAACCTTAGAAAAATCAAGCAAGCAAAAGACCCTCTAAAGATTTTACGGGTGTGTGTCTCATGGATCTTCTACTTTAAACAGAAGGGCTTCGAACAATCTAAAGTATGTTATGCTTCAGCAGCCTCACTGGGAAGTCCAATTAGAAAAAGGCTTATCTCAAAGAGAGCCATAGTGTGGCTCTTTTCCAATAGAGTAAACTCTGATAAGATTCACAGGAGACCCACAAAGTTTAAAAAATAATCATACTTATGGAAACAGCACCCGTTTAGACAGAAAGGATTAGAGACAATAAAAATAAAAATTGGACTGTGAACCCTTAAATTTATATAGGAAGAAGGCTGAGAAAACTACCTAGCTGTAAACAGGAGATACCTTTCATGGTAAAAGGAAGGGTGACAAAAAAAAAACCCAAGAGCTCAGAGAGCAGACCCAAAACTACAGTGAATCATCCCCAGGACTTAAATCCTAAATCAAGGAACTATCAACACATGTCCCATTGTGTCCTTCTATATTTCAGAAATGTTAGGGACCCATAACTCCTGAATATCTCCTCTTTTACCAGTTTTGGATGGAAGAGACTATTGTGATTATCCTATCCTGCCCCACCATTGTGATGGGTGTATGGACCAGGCAACTTGTCTCAGCTCCCAAGTCTTCAGAAACTACAGGCGAGGAAGCTCATACCCGCCTAATTTAGATAAGTTTCATGGAGTTCAAGCTGATGCTATAATGGTATGAGACTCTTAGGGCCTTTAGGCAGGGAATAAATAGATGTTACATGTAGGAGAGACTTATTATTAGAGGACAAAAGGTGGTCTGTGGGACCTCCAAGATGGCAACCAGTGACCCCTGCCCTTGAGTAGTCCCCTCCTACTCTGAATGGGGCTGAACTGTATGACCCACACAGTATTGTGGAAGTAATGATACGTGATTTCTAAAACTCAGTCATGAAAGGTATTGCAGTTCTGCCTGATCTCTTAGAGATTCCACTTTGTGGGAAGCCAACTGCCATGATGTGAGGATACTCAAGCTGTCTGTGAACAGGCACACGTATTGAGAAACTGAGGCTAGATACATCCTTTCCAAATCTCTGAATCCCACTTCTTTATGATCAGGGCCCTGACTTGGGCAAGGAGAATTTGGCCTTCTCTGAAGTTCAGCTACTCTCACAAATAAATTATATATCTGGCCTTCAGGTTCGTTTGTTCCCTCATTGCAGAAAATGAGTTTTTGGGTTTGTTTTTTAAAAAGCTGCCTAGGAGAATTTTTGAGTTGCATACTTTGTCTTAGATTGCTGATTAATGAACATGAGGCTACACATTCTTCAGTGTCTCATTGGTATTTACCAAGTATTCAGTCTTTGCAATCCCGTGTGTGTCAGTCATTCGACACTGGTTGCCCCAGGGGCTCCAGTTCGGTCGAGGGTAATTCTTTGTAGAAAGGGGCAACTGTCAACTTTAACTGACAATAATTTCCAGTAGCTGGGGAATGACTTCACTGACCGGTTCAATGAAAGGAGTCTGGGTAGGGACTAACAGCATCCATTACAGGTACCAAAAACTAAAAAGCCTTTGGCAACATCATACTTAGTGGAGGAAGTAGAACATTTTCCCTTTTAGACTGGCAACAAATGATGGATGGCTACTATCATCACTTTCGTTCAACGCAAAAAGGAGGTCCTAGTCAGCAAGGCAAGAAAAAGAAATGAAAGGATTGATAAAGTGGAAACAAAACTATCGTTCTTCATAGCCTGCCTCATGTTTTATTCTACACATAGTGCTTTTTTCTGGAGTTCTATAGCACAGTTTGCCTTTAATGCTCAAGACCTTTCTTTCCCGCTGTTACTAGTGATTTCTTCTAGGGCTTGTCTGAGTTCCTCACAGCATTTACTGAATCCCCTTTGGGCAGGTTGAGACTGTAATAAATGAATATGGAATGGAGCTTCTTAATTTTTGCCAGTCTAATATCTAATTCTTCATCTATATTCTGGAAGAAGAATGGCAATTTCTGTTGGGTAAAGGTCAGAAACTGGATGGAACGGGACAGCCAGAAAAGAACATGCTACTGGTTTTAAACGAAGTCAGCAGTGGTAAAACTGGATAGGAAAATTGGTTCCCTAAGTTGAAGCTGCTTTTAATTTTATCCTGGACTGTCTCTACAGTTTTTTTTGGATATCTTCAGTGGGAGCTGTCCAAGTCTGCTTGACTCAGAGCTGACGTTGGAATGCTGTGTACAAAACCAGAGGAGGAAAAGGTGTACGATCATCAACTCTCTGGTTCATTTAGTGTCAGGATGACTAGCAGGGCTTCTGCTCAGGCAGAATGCTACACTCGCTGAAGGATGAACGACGTCTGCTCCTGAATCTTTTGGTGCTACACGTTCTGCAACATTGGGAGGCAGCCATAGGTGAGACTGGAGTCTAGACGGACAGAGGTCTGGTTCACATTAACCCCTTCTAAAGCAAACAACAGTAGAGCCCCAAGGCTGCTTCTATTTTCTTTGGTTTCCACTTGTGAAACTTGTTATTATAAAAAAATTTTTAAATATACAAAAAAAAGAGAAGAGGATTATAAATATCTCTCTCCTAGATTTAACAATGAAGTCATTTGTTTCATCTATTTTTGGTAAATTTTTGAATATAAATTACAGACATCGTAACAAGATACCTATAATTATTTCAGTATGCATCTCTAAATTTAAGATACTTTTCTACATAATCATAACAGCATCACCACTTCTAAGAAAATTAATAATAGTTCCCTAAAATAATATTATTTCACATTACTCAGATGTCTCCATTAGTTCATACAAAGGTCTTTAAAACTAGTTGCTTCAGACCATGGTTCAATCAATGACAATATATGGCACTTCTCTAAAGAATATGTTAATATAGAACATTCCTCTTCTCTCTCCTTTTTCCATTACATTAATTTTTTGAAGAGACTGGATCAATTTTACTTTAGAATATCTGATTTTTTAAAATGTGTATGATTGTTTCCTTGTGGGGATTATTTGACTTGTACCTTACTATACATTTTGGTACTTCCTGTAAATTGAAAGTTTAGGGGTAAAAATTTTATTTGATTAATTTGAATAAATTAATTCGATGGCAAAACACTTCTTTGTAAGAATACTTTAAGAATAAAGCTATGTCTTTCTCGCTGTATCACATCAAAGGGCTGGGTGTCTAATTACTGTTGTTAAAATTGATCACTTGAGTAAGGTGTCACCAGTGGGTAATCTGTAGGCTCTACTTTAGCTGTGTCCATTCAATTTTCTGTCAACCTTTTATCTAATGGTTAAGCATCCATTGAAAATCCTTGTGTGAGTCAATTAATTCACTAGGAGTTGCAAAATGATCATGTTCTGTTTTTTTGTGTTCTTTTTCCTAACTTCTTGAGTTGAATGGTTAGATCATTATTTTTCAATCTTTTTAATATAGCATTTAGTGCCACAAAATTACTATCTAAGAATTATACAAGTTTGATATATAGCATGTTCATAATTATCATTCAGTTCAAATATTTAATGATTCCCATGATTTTTCTTTCTTATCTCGTTATTTCCAAGTAAATTTTAAATCTTCAGATATTTCTTAGAGGGATCTATTTATTATTAACTTCTAGTTTAATTATATTCTGTTCAGCAGACACACATTTCTGTGATCCTGATACTCTGGTATTTGGTGAGACTTGCTTTCAGGCTTAGTTCATGGTGAATTTTTATAAAAGTTTTGTGCATGATTGAGAAGAATATCTGCTCTCTGATTTTTTGGTACAAGCTTCTGTGTATTACTAGTAAATTAAAATGTCAGTTCATTGTTTTCTCCATCCACAGCCTTAAAACTTAAAAAAAAATCTAGTTCATTAGTCATCTGGGGAGGAGAATGTTAGCTCTCCCATGGTTAATATAGATTTGTCAGTATTTTTTCTTATACCAAGCATTGCTTTATATATATTCCTATATTATATATTAGATGTTTACACATTTGGAATTGTTATATCTATCTGGAAAATTATCCTTTTATCTGTAAGTAATGAACTGAATTAGTAGTGGTGGTATCCAATACTTAGTTTTCCCTTGTTTAAGTCATCTATAAATTATGTTTCTCTTTTTTATACTTAAGGTTTATTTTTGTTTACCATCCCTTCTTTTAGGATTTAACTTCTTACTTCCTAAAGCGTATCTTTTCTGAATTCTGCTAATGAGAAGCTTTTTGTGGTCACTATATACTTGTTTGTAAAAATGTCTTATTCTTCAGTGATAATTTCATTAGGTAGAAAATACAAGTTCAGGTTCTTCCTTCCTATATGACTTTGGGAATACTACTTTACTTCAATGTTCCTCAATTTTCTTATCAGTGAAATGAAAGTTTAAAATTGTACCTACATTATGGGCTTATGAGGCTTAAATTATGTCAGTTAAATGGGTTAACATTTGTAAGGTCCTAAAGAGTGCTGGCTCATGGTAAGTGACATGTAAATGTTTGTTAAATAAAAATAAAATGTATGGGGCTTCCCTGGTGGTGAAGTGATTGAGCGTCCACCTGCCGATGCAGGAGACACGGGTTCATGCCCCGGTCCGGGAAGATCCCACATGCCGCAGAGCGGCTGGGCCCGAGAGCCATAGCCACTGAGCCTGCGCGTCCGGAGCCTGTGCTCTGCAACGGGAGAGGCCACAACAGTGAGAGGCCCGCGTACAGCAAAAAATAAATAAATAAATAAATATAAAAATAAAATGTATGAATAAGGTGGGAGTTGTTTTCTCTTACTCCTTAAAGATAACATTCTACAGTTGTCTGTAGTTTATTGTTACTTTTGAGAGGTCTTTAGTTTATCTAATGGTCATTTATTTTTAGGAAATCTGTCTTGTCTCTCTGTTTGCATTTGAGAACATGTCTTTATCTTTGGTTTTCTATTGTGTTATCTCGGTATGGTTCACTTCTATTTATCCTGCTTGGTGTTTGTTGCACATTTTCAAATTGGAAATTCAGGTCTTTCATCAATTTGGGAAAGGTTTCAGCCATTTAATTTTTAATATTTTCTCTCAGTCATTATTTATTTATTTATTTAAAAAATTTATTTATTTTTGGCTGTGTTGGGTCTTCCTTGCGGTGCACGGGCTTCCTATTGCGGTGGCTTCTCTTGTTGCAGAGCAAGGGCTGTAGGCGTGTGAGCTTCAGTAGTTGGGGCACGTGGGCTCAGTAGTTGTGGCACATGGGTTTAGTTGCTCCACGGCATGTGGGATCTTCCCGGACCAGGGATCGAACCCGTGTCCCCTGCATTGGCAGGTGGATTCTTTTTTTTTTTTTTTTGTGGTACGCAGGCCTCTCACTGTTGTGGCCTCTCCTGTTGCAGAGCACAGGTTCTGGACGCGCAGGCTCAGCGGCCATGGCTCATGGGCCCAGCCGCTCCGCGGCATGTGGGATCTTCCCAGACTGGGGCATGAACCCGTGTCCCTTGCATTGGCAGGCGGACTCTCAACCACTGCGCCACCAGGGAAGCCCACTTATTTTTTTTTGAGTGTTGGGCATATTTTCTTTTTATTCTATGCTTTCACTAAAGGTACAGCCATTTGAAAGTCTCAGTTTCAATTAGTGACATCACACAAGTTCAAGTTATCATCTTTTGATTTGATGCCTTAAAAACCCAAAACTTTTCTTTTTATATCTTTATTGGAGTATAATTACTTTACAATGCTGTGTTAGTTTCTGCTGTACAACAAAGCGAATCAGCCATATGCATACATATATCCCCGTATCCCCTCGCTCTTGAGCCTCCCTCCCACCCTCCCTACCCCACCCCTCTAGGTCATCACAAAGCATCGAACTGATTTCCCTGTGCTGTGCAGCAGCTTTCCACTAGCCATCCATTTTACATGTGTCCATGCTACTCTTTCACTTCGTCCCTGCTTCCCCTTCCCACCGTGTTTTCAAGTCCGTTCTTTATGTCTGTGTCTTTATTCCTGCCCTGCCACCAGGTTCATCAGTACCGTTTTTTAAGATTCCACATATGTGCGTTAGCATACGGTATTTGTTTTTCTCTTTCTGACTTACTTCACTCTGTATGACAGACTCTAGGTCCATCCACCTCATTACAAATAACCCAGTTTCATTCCTTTTATGGCCGAGTAATATTCCATTGTATATATGTGCCACATCTGTCGATGGACACTTAGGTTGGTTCTGTGACCTGGCTACTGTAATCAGTGCTGCAATGAACACTGTGGTACATGAATCTTTCTGAATTATGAAAATCCAAGAATTTTGAAAGCAAACCCCAACCCCTAAAACACACATGCCTTCTTCCAGGACAGCTGGGGAATATCCAACTCATTGGATTATTGGTCTTTTCTTGGAGCTCTTCTTTAGGTTTGGTCCATGGGGTTATCTCTTATTTTCTTGCAAGTACTAGTATGCTGCTGAGAGTATGTTTTATAAAGTTATTTTTGAACATTCTGCAGATTCCGAATGTTCAATACAATGTCACTATGTGTTATATAAAAAATCAATCTTACGGTATTTTTCTTCTAAAATTTGCTTTAAAATGTATGTAAGGAAACTAATCTTGAGTTATTTGTAGTGACATTGATGGACCTAGAGTCTGTCATACAGAGTGAAGTCGGAAAGAGAAAAACAAAAACCATATGCTAACGTATATATATGGAATCTAAAAAAAAAAAAAAGGTACTGATGAACCTACTGGCAGGGCAGGAATAAAGACGTAGACAGAGAATGGATTGAGGACATGGGGTGGGGGAGGTGGAAGCTGGGGCGAAGTGAGAGTAGCAGCGACATACAGACACTGCCGAATGCAAAACAGTTAGCTAGTGTGAAGCAGCAGCATAGCACAGGGAAATCAATTCGATGTTTTGTGACCACCTAGAAGGGTGGGGTAGGGAGGGTGGGAGGGAGATGCAAGAGGGAGGGGATATGGGAATAGATGTATGCATATGGCTGATTTACTTTGTTGTACAACAGAAACTAACTCAGTATTGTGAAGCAATTATACTCCAATAAAGATCTATAAAAAAGAATAGAAAACTAATCTTACATCACAACAAAGTAGGATTCATCCCAGGTTCACAAGGATGCTTCAACATATGCACATGAATCAATGTGATGCACCACATAAACAAAAGAAAAGATAAAAACCACATGATCATTTCAATAAATGCAGAAAAAGCATCTGACAAAATTGAACACCCATTCATGATTAAAAATTCTTACCAAAGTGGGCATAGAAGGAACATATCTCAATATAATAAAAGCTATTTATGACAAACCCACATCCAATATAATACTCAATGGTGAAAAGCTGAAGGCCTTCCCACTAAAATCTGGAACAAGATAAGCATGCCCACTCTCACCTCTTCTATTCAACACAGTATTGGAAGTCCTAGCCACAGCAATCAGACAAGAAAAAGAAATAAATGGTATCCAAATTGGAAAGGAAGAAGTAAAATTTTCATTATATGCAGATGATATGACACTATATATAGAAAGCCCTAAAGACTCCACGCAAAAACTACTAGAACTGATAAATGATTTCAGCAAGTTAGCAGGATACAAGATTAGCATACAGAAATTGGTTGCATTTTTTTACACCAAAAATGAAATATCAGAAACGGAATGTAAAAAAAAAATACCTTTTAAAATCGCACCCCCCAAAATAAAATACTTAGGAATAAACCTGACCAGAGAGGTGAAAAACATACACTGGGAACTATAAAACATTAATAAAGGAAATGGAAGATGATTCAAATAAATGGAAAGATATTCCATGCTCTTGCATTGTAAGAATTAATACTGTTAAAATGGCCATACTACCCAAAGTAATCTACAGATTTAACGCAATTCTTATCAAATTACCTAAGACATTTTTTCACAGAACTTGAACAAATAATCCAAAAATTCACGTGGAACCATAAAAGACTGAGAATTGCCAAAGTAATCCTGAAGAAAAAGAACAAAGTAGGAGGCATAACCCTCCCAGACTTCAGACAATACTGCAAAGCTACAGTAATCAAAACATCGTGGTGCTGGCACAAAAACAGACATACAAATCAATGGAACAGAATAGAGAGCCCATAAATACACCAACACACCTACGGCCAATTAATCTTCAACACAGGAGGCAAGAATATACCATGGGAAATAGGCAGTCCCTTCAGCAAGTGGTGTTGGGAAATTTGGACAGCTGTATGTAAATCAATGAAGTTAGAACACACCCTCTCACCATACTCAAAAATAAACTCAACATGGCTTAAAGACCTAAACATAAGACATGAAACCATAAAACTCCTAGAAGAGATCATAGGCAAAACATTCTCTGACATAAATCATACCAATGTTTTCTTAGGTCAGTTTCCCAAGGCAATACAAATAAAAACAAAAATAAACAAATGAGACCCAATCAAACTTATAAGCTTTTGCACAGCAAAGGAAACCATAAACAACACAAAAAGACAACCTACAGAATGGGAAAAAATATTTGCAAATGATGCAACTGACAAGGGCTTAATTTCCAAAATAGATGAACAGCTCATACAACTCAACAACAAAAAAATAAACAACCCAATCAATAAATGGGCAGAAGACCTAAAGAGACACTTCTCCAAAGAAGAAATACATATGGCCAACAGACTCATGAAATGATGCTCAACATCGCTAATTATTAGAGAAATGCAAATTAAAATTACAGTGTGGTACCACCTCATACCGGTCAGAATGGCTATCATTAAAAGGTCTACAAATAACAAACTCTGGAGAGGGTGTGGCAAAAAGGGAACCCTCCTACACTGTTGATGGGAATGTAAGTTGGCTTACATTCTGAAAAACAGTATGGAAGTTCCTCAGAAAACTAAAATAGAATTACTATATGATCCAGCAACCCTACTCCTGGACATATATCCAGACAAAACTATAACTCAAAAAGATACATGCACCCCTATGTTCATAGCAGCACTATTCACAATAGCCAAGACATGGAAACAACCTAAATGTCCAATAACAGATGAATGAATAAAGAAGATGTGGTACATATATACAATGGAATACTACTCAGCCATAAAATATGAAATACAGCCATTTGCAGCAACATGGATGCAACTAGAGATTATCATACTAAGTGAAGTAAGTCAGAAGGAGAAAGACAAATATCATATGATATCACTTAGATATGACACAAATGAACCTACCTATGAAACAAAAACAGAATAACAGACTGGTGGTTGCCAAAGGGGAGGGGGTTGGGGGAAGGATGGAGTGGGAGGTTGGGGTGAGCAGATGTAAGTTTGTATATACAGGATGGATAAACAACAAGGTCCTACTGTATAGCATAGAGAACTATATTCAATATCCCATGATAAACCATAATGGAAAATAATATATTAAAAAGAATATATATATGTGTATGTATAACTGAATTACTTTGCTATAAAACAGACCTTAACACAACATTGTGAATCAACTATACTTCAGTTTAAAAATATTGAAAACTGATCTTAATTATATATTTTCTTTTAAAAATTAAATTAAATTAATTTATTTTTAACATCTTTATTGGAGTATAATTGCTTTACAATGGTGTGTTAGTTTCTGCTTTATAACAAAGTGAATCAGTTTTACATATACATACATTCCCCATATCTCCTCCCTCTTGAGCCTCCCTCCCACCCTCCCTATCCCACCCCTCTAGGGGGTCACAAAGCACCGAGCTATCTCCCTGTGTTATGTGGCTGCTTCCCACTAGCTAGCTATTTTACATTTGGTGGTTATATATTTTCTTATGTTCAAGAAATAATTAGCTCTTGAAGAAATGCTGTGCTATATCACAGAATGCCAGAAAGTCAAAGAACAATTGATGTAAGCAAATCAGTTACCACCTAACTATCTCACTGATAGATGTCATCTAATCACTGATCAGTGATGTATGTTCTATAACTTGATTTATACGTCCAATAAATATTTGATATTGTGTTGTTTTGTAATTTTAGGGTTTCAATTCTGCCATTCCATCAACAGGTGGTGCCATTGTATTATAGTTTGAATTTTGTGGGGGGGCAGGGGAAACCCTTTTGGACTAGTTGCACCTATAAGTATCTCCCCTTTTCTAGAGGCTTCTGTCATTACTTCTGTACCTTAAGAACTTTGATTTTATGGTTTCTTTTAAAAAAATTTATATTGTTAAAATTATCTTGTGGAATAAACTTGGCTGGATTCTTCTAATATATATTATATTTCTAGAAATTGCAGGACATATGTGTGCTATTTTGTTTACAAAGCAATTAATAACCAAAAATAATAGCTATGTATTCTGATATCTACAGGACCAATGAATGCTTTCTAATTTTAGATTATCACAAGTTCTCATTTTATAAAGAAAACTACAGGCCAATATCCCTGATGAATATAGATGCAAAAACACTCAATAAAATACTAGCCAACAAAATTCAGAAGCACATTAAAAGAATCATTCACCATAAGCAAGTGAGATTTATCCCTGGGATGCAAGGATGGTTCAACATACACAAATCAATCAATGTGATCCATCACATTAATAGAATTAAAAAAAAGAATCATATGATCATCTCAATAGGCACAGAAAAAGCATGTGACAAAATTCAACATCAATTCATGATAAAATTCATGATTAAATTAGGCATAGAAGGAACATATTTTAACATAAAAGGCCATATATGACAAGGCCACAGATAATTTTATAATATTTAAAATACTCCTTTGTATTTGTAACAAAAAACTCTTCATTTTTTTATACTGATAAAAGCAAGTCAATACCCAATGCCTATTTGTGTGTGTATGTTTTCCTAAAGATGTTTTTAAATATTACATTGGTCACAGCCCTGTCAAAAGATCTGTTTCTAGTTAAGTGTTCCCAGAAATAACACCACTGGGAAGATTCCTTCATGTTGCAGCAAGCCATGCAGGGTCAGCTTGGAATGGAATGGGCAACCCCGTATGCACTGGCATAAAGAGAATGAAAGGCTTTATCCCTTTCTGTGTTCTGCCTTTGGTTCACTATGTAAACTGGCAAAGCTATTTCCTCAAGGATGCTTGTCAAAGTCACAGCATGATTACAGAAGGTGGTAATAAGGCGTTGGGACTCATTGACAGAGAGATTACTTTGAGGCTTCTTGTGATTCTCCTCAGTTATTTCAGGAACAGCTAGCTCTTCTATTTTTTAAAAAAATTTATTTATTTATTTATTTATTTTTGGCTGTGTTGGGTCTTCGTTGCTGCGTGTGAGCTTTCTCTAGTTGCGGTGAGTGGGGGCTACTCTTCATTGCAGTGCGCGGGCTTCTCATTGCAGTGGCTTCTCTTGTTGCGGAGCACGGGCTCTAGGCACACAGGCTTCAGTAGTTGTGGCACGTGGGTTCAGTAGTTGTGGCTCGAGGGCTCTAGAGTGTAGGCTCAGTAGTTGTGGCGCACGGGCTTATTTGCTCCACGGCATGTGGGATCTTCAGGGCTCAAACCCATGTCTCCTGCATTGGCAGGTGGATTCTTAACCACTGCACCACCAGGGAAGTCCCAGGAACAGCTACCTCCTTAGAGGCCCCATCTCGAAATAGGCCTGGTTCTTTCTAGTAGATTCAAGCTGTATCTTGCAGCTCCTTCAAAGCACAGGCCTTTTCTTCCTTTATCAGACCCAGCACGTTCCTGACTGTGTTATATTGTGACTTATCCTTGTTATAGGCCTGAACACCTGAGAGGAGGTGGGACAGATCTTGGGAAGGCACTAAAAAACTTAGTAACTAAGGAAGGAAAAAATGACCCTCATGTGAACAAATACTCTACTGCTCTAGAGATCAAAGGACTACACCATAAAATAAGATACTGTCTTCCTTCCTACTGGCAATAATTTTAAATCTTTATAGCTATTTTGATGAATTGTTATACATTTCTTTGGACAATTTGTCAACATGCCTCAAAAGTCTAACAAGAAGTACCTACTCTTTGATCCAGCATATGTGCTACTATAAATTATCCTAAGGAAATTATCAAATAATTGATAATTATGTAGTGTGCAAAAATATATATGTAAGGATTTTTTGAGGGCAAAAACTGTACAAATATAGGAACTGGTTGAATAAATTATGGAGCATTTATTAACACAAAACTATACAGTAACTAATGTAGATGAAGTAAAAGTGTATTTATTAATATAAAGATATTCTTGGTATTACTGAAAGAGAAAGGGTAGGTTATTAAATGTGTGTGTGCATATGCGTGTGTGCATATATCTGCATAGGAAAGAAACCAAGTTGAGCTAGCTAAAGCAAAAGAAAGGGAATTTATCATAAATAAAGAGATGTCTCCAAGATAACAAAGCTACTTTTTGGGAGAAACTTCTTAGGAAAAGGCTAAACCACATATTAAAAACTTATAAGCATTCTTCATCTCTCATCTCTGTTTCTCTATTCCTATGTGCTTACTCCATGATCCATGTGATGAATTTGTTTATCCTAGAACTCCCAATTTTATACATTAAAGTCCAGCTATACCTAGAAACTGCCTGGTATTCT
This sequence comes from Mesoplodon bidens, assembly GCF_964165515.1. NCBI lineage: Eukaryota > Metazoa > Chordata > Mammalia > Artiodactyla > Ziphiidae > Mesoplodon > Mesoplodon bidens. Next base: position 6,357,746 of record NC_138178.1, on the reverse strand, counting down.
GTAAATTCCAGCTCCAAATTCCTAGAGAGATCTTGGCCTAAGAATACATGAATATATGATGTCATCCCTTAGTGTATTAAGTATGGCCAGAGGAATAAAATTGTGTCAGACAAATGTGGCTGCCAGGAACCCACTAGGTTTGAAAGTTGATGTCATCACTTGAAAAAGGGGAATGATTATGGGTGGGCAGAAAACCCACGGGAGGTATCATAAAATATGTAGATGTATTATTAATAAAAAGCTGAATCACCTATTGGTCTTCATTCAAATAAATGGCAGTAAAAATTCTCCAACAATTTGAAAATACATTTTCAAGTTTATAGTGACATACTCAGCACACGTTTCTTAAAGTTACCCCCACCATACATACACCCCACACCTGATACTAAAAACTTTATCCCTCCTCTTTCCAGATCACCTAAATTCTCTCTCTTTACAATCTTCTTTTTCTCTTCCTTCCATATCCCAGATCTATTTCATTCTCTTTCAATGCCCTTTCTGATGTAAATCATTCAAATCAGTCTTGCTTCTTTTTAAAAAAAAAATTGTGGTAAGAACACGACACTAGATCTCTCAACACCTCAAATGTTTAGGTGCACAATGTAGTATTGTTCACTATGGGTATGGTGGTGTACAGCAGATCTCTAGAACTTATTCATCTTGTGCAACTGAAATTTTATACCCATTAAACGGCAGCCCCTCATTATCCTTTCCCTGCAGCCCCTGGCTACCACCATTCTACTCTTTGTTACTGAGTTTGACTATTTCAGATACCTCATGTAAGTGGAATCATGCAATATTTCTCCTTCCGTGACTAATAAATGGAAAGACATCCCATGGTTGTGGATTAGAACACTTAATATTGTTAAAATGTCCATACTACCCAGAGAGATCTACAGATTCAATACAATCACTATCAAAATCTCAATGGCATTTTTTACAGAAACAGAAAAAAAACCCCAACAAAACTCTAAAATTTATATGGAACCACAAAACACACTGAATACCCAAAACAATCTTGAAAAAGAACAAACCTGGAGGGATCACATTTCCTAATTTCAAAATACATTAGAAAGGTACAGTAATTAAAACAGTATGGTACTGGAATAAAAATAGACTTATCAGCCAATAGAATAGAATGCATATACTGTCAACTGATTTTCCACAAGGTACCAAGAATACAATTGGAAACGGATAGTCTCCTGAACAAATAATGTTGGGGAAACTGAACATTCACTTGCAAAAGAATGAAACTGGGCCCTTACACCATATACAAAAACAATTCAAAATGGTTTAAAGGTTAAATGTATGACCTGAATCTATAAAACTCCTAGAAAAAAACATAGGGGAAAAGCTTTGTGATATTGGTCTAAGGCAATGATTTTTTGAATATGATACCAAAAGCACAAGAAACAAAAGGAGACAAGAGGTAAGTGATATTACCATCTTGCTTCCTTCATGTCTCCTGTCTCCTACGACTGTACCCTGCACCAAGGAGTTCCTCTGACACAGTACCATTCTGAGCCAGCACAGAACTACTGATGTTTTATTTTTTCCCTGCCACATATGTAGGGGAAAAAATGGAAAGATATAAAATAAAGCCTTACTACTGTTTATCACTAGAATGTGAAATTACGGATAACTTAAAAATGCATTTTATTTTTCTTATCTGTTTTTCTACTTTCTTAAAATGATAAGTATGCATTAGTTGTAAAATAAATTAAAATCCATGTATGGAAAATAAACATATAGATACTTATCTTGTGCCAATGATTCTCATTAATATTGCTAACCTATTTTAATTTCATCTCTATTTTATCCCAAGAAGATCAAAGCGTTCAAATCAAATACCTAGCAAAACTCTTTACTTATAATAGTGGTTTAATAAATAATTATTTTAAAAATGAACAAGTAAATACACAAATGCATAAAATAAAACTTAATCCTATAGCTTACATGGCAGTCAAAACAGAAATACCTATAGAAATCATGTAACGAGGGCTAATATTGCTTTAAGTCACAAAAAGACCTAATGTAACCATTACATAAAATTGATTTCTACCAAGAAGTAACTCCATCATTTTGAAAAATGTTGTCAAAAATTATCATCCTATACTCAGCTGAAGTTGGATAAGAGTTTAACAAAATCCACTATTAGAAATAATATACTATACCAAGCTAGAAGCTATCCACTTACTGTGGAGTTCTGTTGTTATATGTTGTTAAACATTGAGTTTTGTATTTTGTTTTAGGACTTTACTTTCAATATACTTTTTAACATTGTGAGAAATCTTGGAATGAAACTGGACACTTATCTTACACCATATGCAAAAATCAACCCAAAATGGATTTGAGACTTGGGAATTTTCCACTGGGGCATCCATCTGTCTTTGTCCCAGGCAGCCGTCCCTCCCCCTTCTGTTTTCTTTGACTTGAACCAGTCACTATTCCTCTCCCTTCCTCCTGATAGAATCAAGCTGTGTGAATAATGGCTGCTAACATGCAGGAACAATTCCTTCACTCCCAGCACTAGCTGACTCTGGTGATGTTCTCCCCCTAGATCCTTGTAAAACATCCTGCCCTTCTTGGAAGCCTTCTCTTGCCAGGCATTGATGGACAAAGGCTTAGGCTAAGAGTGTTCTGGTAGTTTCTTCCAAAATATGAATAATGATGAATATTAGGGGAATTCAGTTAAAAGAGTACATTCTTAAAACATTTGCTGATAGAACAAGGCTTCTATCTGATTTCAAGGAGGGGGTCTTAGAACAGTAGAACCGGCTCAGTATAGGCATGATATCATTATTTTCAATAGGTCTATATTGCATGCAAAAGGTAAGATGAGGTACACAACACCAAGAAAATCACTCATAAACCATCTCCCATTGTTCTTGGGAGTAGAAACTTATTTGCCAGACAGCAGACCTCCAACCAAAAGATAGGTGTTCTAGTTTGTACTAAACTTTTGTGAATTGGGACCTTGTTGGTAGCTTAAATGAATTGAATTTTACTCTTGAAGTGGGGAAGGGTGTCGTGAACTGTGTTGGTGATTAAAAGGACAATTACATAAATAATTTGAGTACAAAAAAGAAGGGGCTAAGGGCTCTAAGAAAGGCAAAAATCAATCAGATTCCTCAGAGGAGGAAGATATAGTATGTGGTTGGGAAGATCATTTCATTCACAAGAGCCAAGATATGGAAACAACCTCAACCGACAAAGATAAAGAAGATGTGGTATACACATGTACACAATGGAAAATTATTTAGCCGTGAGAAAGAAGGAAATACTTTCAACTACATGGGTGGACCTTGGAGGTATTATACTAAGTGAAATAAGTCAGACAGAGCAGGACAAATATTGTATGATTTCAATAAAAAAGCTGAAATCATAGGAAGAGAGAGTAGAATGGTGGTTACCAGGGGCTGGGGGTGTGGGAAATGGGACATGTTGGTCAAAGAATACAAACTTCCAGTTATAAGATGAATAAGTTCTGGGGGTCTAAAGTACAGCATGGTGATTATAGTTAATAATAATTTTTTATATGTGTGAAAGTTGGTAAGAGAATAAATCTTAAATGTTCTCACCATAAAACAATTATGTGACGTGATGGAGGTGTTACCTAACACCATGGTGGTAATCATTTTGCAATATGTAAGTGTATCACATCAACACGTTGTACACTTTACATTTACACAATACTGTATGCCAGCTATATCTCAATAAAGCTGAAACAGAATGAAAAAGCAAAAAAAAAATTTTTTTTAAAAAGCTTCCCATGGTGGGTTGGCACTTGAAGGTTGAACACAACTCCTAACACTCTATTCTAAAATAGAATCTGACAAGGTGGCTTGTTCTCTATTGTATTTCCCATGCCTAGTATAATACTGTCACACAGTAAGTCCTCAGAAAATATTTTTGGTTTAATAAAATAAAAAAATTTTTGAGAAATTTAGATATTTCAGAAGGTAAGAAGCTCTAAAATTTCCCATTGCCTTATAGCAATATGAATTTTTGAAATTGTATCTACAGGGAAGATGACATTATGCTTCTTTAAATTTTTACTAATAGTTTGATTTTTGATCTTTCCTATTTAAAAATGTTCACCTATCTTTTTGTAAGTCAGGAAGCTTGAATGCTCAGGCTCCTTTATCTCTACCTCATGGATTTTGACGATAAACTCCATTCTGGGGAAAGAATAGTTGAGCTTAAACTTCAAATAGAATCTCATGAGTCATACACATGTCTGCTAAGAGGAGGGAGACAAGGAGAGATGTACAAGTACAGAAGATAATGGGGAGGGAGTTGCTTACTTTATTTTCTTCTCCTCTTAATCAGGAAGTAGTTGTTCCTTCCCCACTTTTATTTTCTTGAACAATATATTTCACCGACAAGAAGAAACTTAATGATGAGTCAATTTCAGGAAGCAGGAATTTGATTTTTTAAATACTTAGTTCTTTATAGTTAGCAGAGATCCAATGGTGACATTTAAAAATGATTCTGCTTCTGTAACTTGGCTACTCTTTAAAATAAAAGGACGATGTATGTGGAATGGTGTACACCTACACGATAATTCATGTCAACCATGCACTTACTACAAACTCTCAAACGCTTCCTCACATAAATCAGTTCTGAGACCTAAGAATCTCACTCATTAAAATTTACTTGAGGTTCCTGTAACCTTTTCTCAGGAAGCAACAGCAGGTATAAAATGTGCAGATTTTTTTTTAATGTGTGTAAAGCTTTAATTCCAGTCTATAAAAGAAAACATTTTCTGGTGGGTAGTTGAAAACCTGGCAGAGGGTGGGGCGGAAAGTCATGGAATTTTGGAAGTATGACATGGTAGATTATGACAAATTAGAAATTTGTCAAAGAATACTGATGGAGGAGATGCCAGGCTGAGTCAGATTTCCCCAGTGCTTGGGCAATGATCTGGTTATAAATTAGGCTCCTTTGAAAACTGCACTAACACTTTTGGTCCCTAGGTTATTAGAATTCACTTCTCCCAAATGCAGCAATGATAATAGTCAGTTCGCATATGGTGTAGCTGGTGTTATACTATTTATTGCTAGTGATAATTTCATAAACTGGGTGTCAAGTGTTTGGAAGAATCTCATATCATTCTTTTGTTTAGTAACTACCAATGACTCTGTTTCAGCTACAGAATAAAAATTCTGAAGCATGACATGCAAAGCCCCCTGGGGTCTGGTATGTTGCTTAGATCTTATCACTTCATTCTACTACTCATCTAGCTTCTACATCAAGATTCAGATCCATGTCTCCCTTCTTTTTTTTTTTGCGGTACGCGGGCCTCCCACTGTTGTGGCCTCTCCCGTTGCGGAGCACAGGCTCTGGATGCGCAGGCTCAGCGGCCATGGCTCACGGGCCCAGCTGCTCCGTGGCATGTGGGATCTTCCCGGAACGGGGCACGAACCCGTATCCCCTGCATCGGCAGGCGGACTCTCAACCACTGCGCCACCAGGGAAGCCCCATGTCTCCCTTCTTAATTCCACTGCTGTACCTTTACAGTCGCTGTTACTGCATTCATCACAGTAAATACTTATTCAGAAGTTAATCTCCCTGAGGGAAGGAGCTATGGTTGGTTTACTAATCTTTGTATCAACAGCACCCAGTACATAGTTGGAGTGTCATAAATGTTTGTTGAGTTAATAAATTTATTCTCAGTCTTTAAAAAAAAAGCATAATTTGACATATGAAGTAGGCAGAATCTAAGAAGGACCCTAATAATCCTCACCTTTGTGTACTCCCCTCCTCTTTAAATGTGGTCACACCTCTGCATGTCATGAGATACCACTCCCATGATTATATTATCATGATTATGTTACATGGCAAAAGGGAGATGATCTGGTTGGGCCTAATCTAATTTCACAAGCTCTTTAAAAGCAGAGTGTCAACTGACTGGTGGGAGAAAAGGAAGTCAGAGATCCCGAGTTTGAGGGACATTGGATGCATCATTATTGGTTTTGAAGATGGAGGGGACCCCATGCCAAGGAATGCTGGTGACCTTGGGGAGCTAATGGTGGCTCCCAGCTGACAGCCAGCCAGGAAACGGGGACATCAGTCCTACACCCACAAAAGAACTGGATTCTGCCAACAACCTGAATGAACTGGGAAGTGGATTCTCCTCGATCCTTCAGATAATGGACCAGCCTGCTGATACCTGGATTTCAGCCTTGTCAGAACCTAAGTACACAATCCAGTCACGTCATCCCAGACTTCTGACCTACCCAACCAGGATATAACCAATGAGTACTGTCGAAAGCCAGTAAGTTTGTAGTAATTTGCTTTGCAGCAACAGAAAACGAGTAGAGCTAGTGTGCAACCTCATCAGACAAACTAGATACATATATTCTCCTCTGTTTTGGTTTATTAATTTAATTAATGGAAAATAGGTGTACCCACATCCAGTTTATGCTGGTTAACTAGGTAACAATGCTTAGTCCAAGGCAGTTTGGTCATTTAAAATAAAGTATCAAACTGTTATCAAATATACTCCACATTTCATGCACTAGGTTGGGTTCTGGCTGAAATTCAGTTCTGAATATAATATTCAGAGTCAGAACAGCTTGATGTTCTAGCTCACAATAGCAGGGACATCACTGCAGACAAACATTTTATGTCAAAGAAATCAACACAATAGCCTTTAAGTTTGAATATTCAGGGGGCTTCTGCTGTAGCAAGTACATTTGCTTTATAATTACCGAAGTTCTGTTTGGTTCTGTGTCAGATACACCCGGCATTTAAAATTTTTAAAAATTTTTGGAAAATATCTTCTCTTATTTTTAAGAAATAGACCTAAATGTTTCTAATACTAAAAAAACAAACAAAAAAACTCCATTTATGATGATTATGAGATAATGGGAAATTTGAATACTGGATATTTAATAATATTAAGGAATGTTTTAGATGTAATATTGCATTTGGTTTTGTTAAAAGAAGAAAGTCGTTCCTTTTAGAAATTCATATGTAAATACATATAGATGATATAAGGGATTTACTTTCATATAATACCGGCTGGAGGGAAGTGGATGACAGTTTGGATAAGGCCATGGGTTGGCTATAGGTTGACGATTGTTGGACTAAGTGATGGGTACATGGGAGGTAATTTTTTTAAATGTTGTCTTTGATACATCCAAAAGGATATTTACTAATTTTTACATAGCACTTATAATGCTTTAGTGTTGGTATTTTCAGGTTAACTGGTTAGTTGTATAGCTAGGAATGAAAGTATTAATGGATTCTTTAGGTTTGGAATTGGTGAAGAAGTGACTTTATGTTAAGCAAAGTACGCTTCTATTGAAGCCATATATATATATATATATATATATATATATATATATATATATATATATATATATATATATATATATATGCACTGTACCCTAGCAGCCTGAAAACATTCATATGATATTATCAAAATGCTGAATTTATAGTCGCTTTAATATCTTTGGACTAGAAATAGTAGGCAACAGATGATGATCGCACATGACTGTGGTAAGCTCTTCCAGTATTTATCACAGAGCTTTAGAGTACACTGAATCATGATAGGTCCCATGGTGTACACAGAAGTTAAAATACTTGGACATTTCAGTTGGGTAGCCAAGACCTACCTCTAACACACATAGCACTGGCCATGAGGTAGGCTGGCCCTACAACTGCACTCTTACATCTGTAGGGTGTGCTGAGCATCAGAAGAAAATTATTAAGACCGACAAGATCTTATTACAAAGACTTTTCTAAGAATATGCACTGTGTGTGGTTAGAATAAATATTTTTGAGTAACTCCTTGATGGTGAGAACAGTGGTGAGATCCCTAGAGGGCATGCCATACTGCAGGGCTTGTGTTTTGGGGAGCGGGGTAGGACACTTTTGGGAATAGTAGAACAGTGGTTGAGCTCTGTGGTCCTCCTGTGTTCTTTCCCTGTAACACATCAGTCTCTCCTTTACAAAACGGTTGAACTAATGTTTAACTAGTATGATTTAGAAGGCTGCCAAACTGTTAGCCTGCCAGGGGTGCGCGTATACATGTTGGCCCATAAATTGATAAGAAACCAGTAAATACTCTACGGCATTTGGGAGCAAGACTAAAACATGAAGAACATACAGGATTCAGAGAGTTAAGACCATGGTAAGCCATAAAAGTCAGTACAGGAGGTGTTGAGACTTGAGGTAGACATCAGAAGAAGTGGAGAAGTAACATTTTCCTGCAGGGGTAATTGTTCTGCGGGGAGGTGCATGGCAGAGTGGGGACCAATGAAAGAGAAGCCCAGCTGGCATCGGGGCTTTGGATGGGGACGTGAGCAAATGTGATGGGACCAGCTGGTGGAGAGCCTGAATTCCTGCCAGGGGGAGGCCTTAGAGCTGATCTAATAGACAATAGGGAGCCGCTTGCTTCAGCAGCAAGTTAGTAGCTGAAGAGTTTTAGTTTATTAAAGAAGATGTGCACTGGAGAAGTGTTTCCCAAACGGGTCTGAGAAGAATCCCTCGGGGACAATTGTGAAAAGTGCACATTGGCAAGTCCCTCTTCTAGTGCTGGTGTTTTAGTGGATTTGGGATAAAAACAGGGTTTTTATAAGCTCTCAGAGTGAGTCGTTTATATGTAACTCTCTTCTAGGTAGTTAGAAAATGAATCTAATAACAGATTTAGTGTTTGCTGTGAATTTCAGTGGGATGAGGCAGAAAAGGCAAGGGTGGTGAGGAAGAAGGAACTTTGGTGAGCTTCATTTAACCACGGTGACATTTTCCAATTAATGGCTTTAAATGCTTCCCCTGACTTTTTGAGTCTTTTCTCTTACTAACAGGTTTCTGAATTGTGGTATATAGAAAAAAAGAAAACGTATGTTTAGCTTAAAAGAATATATTCCAAGATATTGCTATTATTACCAGGCAGTTCATAATGAAATGTCCAGTCTTTGTTCTAACCCATTACATTTATTTCTGAAATCAACTGAGGATTTTCTAGTTTTGACCAGTAGAGAGAGCTATAACTCTTGCTATAAATAGCAGTCTTTTTTCCCAGGCAGAAATACCAACACCAACTTATAGTATATCACTGCACTATTATACTCTAGAATTTATAATAAATATCCTAGAAGTGAAATGTGGTATATCCTTCATAATTTATAACTTGGGTCTTGTACATACATTGTTTATGATGCTCCTTTTTACGTATCTCCCAGTATGAACTCCTTTGCTAGTCAAAATGGACTACATTACCAGGATATTTTTGGCCCTTTCTTTCCCATCCACATTTATGTAGGCTTTTCCCCTTTTCTGGAACAAAAATGGTTATCGTTTGTCTAAATTTGACTTGTTTGCTTGAGACCTAATTCAGAAATAACTCTTTAATGAATTCTTCTCTGATCTCCCACCTCTCAACTTGTATTACACGGTATCTCGAAACCTGAATCATAAGCAGTTTGATTGCAGAGTTTTTGTCTTGTTCATATTCATAACCATAGAACACAATGTCAACTCATAGTGGTTGTTAAATCAATGAAATGGTCAAAATGTAATATGTGGTTAAATTATTATAATACAAAGGATTAGTACTTTTAAACACAGTAATAAATTATCTACATCAGTATTGCACTAATGCATTGACAGTGAATTTTTAGTCATTCTAAAAAAGAAAATAGTTGTAAGAAAGAACTCTGTGCCAATTAGAAACTTAAGGATTTAAAAATGAAAATTGGAGGGAACATTTGAAAGATATTCAAGTGTCTTAAAATAACTCAGTGGTTAAGAAACATTATGTGGTTAAGAAACTTCTCTTGCAGAATTATGGATTTCTTTCAAGGAAAAAAAGTGTATTGTAAAAGATGCATTGTGTTGAATCAAGAAATAAGTTATACAAAGATGGTACCTATGCTACTCATTGTACTTTGCCTTTGAAAAGGACAGAAGAAGTGTTGTATAAGAACTACTCCGTTTAAAGAAATAAATTCTGTGTACTTAATCTTAAATATCTATAAGACTGGTTGCCTTAAACCAAACCTAGGGTATTTCTCTACCAATTTCTTAAGCTTTTTGACTTACTAACCTAGAAAAGATAGAGCAAACGTTCATAATTTTTCTCTATCAAAATGTAAATACTCGAGCTTCCCTGGTGGTGCAGTGGTTGAGAGTCTGCCTGCCGATGCAGGGGACACGGGTTCGTGCCCCGGTCCGGGAAGATCCCACATGCCGCGGAGCGGCTGGGCCCGTGAGCCATGGCCGCTAAGCCTGCGCGTCCGGAGCCTGTGCTCCGCAGCGGGAGAGGCCACAACAGTGAGAGGCCCGCGTACGGCCAAAAAAAAAAAAAAAGTAAATACTGTAGAGTTTTCAAAACCTCCCTTAAACAGTTGAAAGTCATATGTTGGAAAATCTTATGACCAAGTTCCATTATACTCAGTGTGAAATGACATTAGTATGTAGAGAGATGAAATTATACTGATACAGCCAATTGAAAAGCATAGTAGTCTAAAACAATTGATGCACACACACACACAGACACACTCACAAGTGACAGAAAGGTGAAAACAATTTAAATCTCATTAGTAACAAATACACTTTATAATAACAATGTCATAAAATTCTGCACCTATTAGCTACAATGTAAAAAAAAAAGATACTGCTTACTATTGGCCATACTTATAGACTGTTGGTGGGTGTGAGAACTGGTACACTCCCTCTAGGAAGGTTCTTGGTTACGGGTATGTATATTACAGACCTTAAAAAATTCTACACTTTACCTGGTAAGAGCCCTTTAATAAATTCTTGCTAAGAAGGTATACAGAAAATCACACAAAAGCCAATGTGCAGATAATCCCATTACATTTTGAGGAAGGAAGGGGTGTTCACGGTTCTTGATGACGGGGCCGGAAGTCCCTCTCGGAGCCCCCTTACTGGCCTCTTCTGCTCTTGGTCGACCGGCAATATGGGCCCAAGGTATATGCCTTTTCACATGGGATTCTTCATCTCTGGCTCTGCTGTTGCCTCCCATTGAGATCTACTCCCCCTGCCCCCCTTCCCTTGTATCTTAATCCTCAGCCCTCCTGTGTGGATGACATTATGGGGGTCATAGCACTCCTGGGTGGCTTATAAACAAGATATACTTATTTTTCACAGTTCCAGAGGCTGTAAGGCTGAGATCAAGGCACCTGCAAATTCTGTGTCTGGTGAGGGCCCTCTTCTTCGTAGACGGCATCTTCTCACTGTGTCCTCACATGGCAGAATGGGTGAGGGAGATCCATGAAGTCTGGAGACTCTTCTTTTCTGGGGGACGGGGGGGGGCGTGTCTCGTGGCATGCGGGATCTTAGTTCCCTGACAAGGGACTGAACTGGCACCCCCTGCAGTGGAAGTGCAGAGTCTTAACCACTGGACCTCTAGCGAAGTCTCTATGGAGTCTCTTCTTAAAAGGGCATGATCCTATTCATGTGGGTTCCACCTTCATGACCTAATCACCTCCCAAATGCCCCACCTCCAAGTGTCATCACATTGGGGATTAGGTTTCAACATGTGACTTCTGGGTGGACACCAACATTCAGTCTCTTGTGCACTGGGGAGGGAGTGGCATAGAGGCCGACCTTGCTCCTATTCTTGTGGCCTGGGCAGGGGGATGCTTTCCTCCATCCCTTTTCAGGGTGATAACTTAGACAGATTGGAGGTGTCAAGATTAGGAACTACATGTCTATCTGTACTGACCCCTACAGTGGATTGAAGGAAGCACAAAGAGCTGGTGGAAAAGTGGACATCCGGGTAGATCTTCCCAGTTTTCAGGACGGATGGCAGTAGATTCAACTTGGTGCCTCTGACAACTCTTACACTCCTAGTTCCTTGATCTAAGGCAGGCTGTAATTGAAGGCTTTTCCATAATTATATTTTTCTCTGAGAATAAGGTCCACTCCACCCCTTTGTCAACCATATCATATGCATACTGTCTAATTCGTAGACATTCAAATTTGAAGTGCGGGCTTCCCTGGTGGCGTAGTGGTTAAGAATCCACCTGCCAATGAAGGAGACACAGGTTCGAGCCCTGGTCCGGGAAGATCCCACATGCTGCGGAGCAACTATGCCTGTGTGCCACAACTACTGAGCCTTTGCTCTAGAGCCTGCAAGCCACAACTACTGAGCCCGCATGCCACAACTACTGAAGCCCATGTTCCTAGAGCCCGAGCTCCGCAAGAAGAGAAGCCACTGCAATGAGAAGCCTGCGCACCGCAACGAAGAGTAGCTCCTGCTCACCGCAACTAGAGAAAGCCTGCGCACAGCAGTGGAGACCCAACGCAGCCAAAAAAATAAAAAAAATAAAATAAAATAATAATTTAAAAAAATTTGAAATGCATTTTCATGAGAAACTTTAAAATTACTAATCTTTCAATTTAAAATTGGGGACTGGGAATCCTAAATTGAACAATTTTTCCCCCCATAGCCTGCTGTTTTACAAATAAATCTTCCAAATTGTATTCAGCAATTTTGTAGATCTTTTGGTATTCCAACCACTTTCAGTATTCTTCCAATATATTTAATTAATTTTTTCTGCTGTGTTACAGTAGAATAATTTATTTCCACATTGTTCCTTATGGTCATTAAAATTTTTAAATATCAGGTATCTGGTTCTTACCTGTTCAAAATGAATCCAGATGTTCACCTACTGAAAGGGTGCCAGTTTTTTGTTTTCTATCATACATTTAACTTTGGAGAATAAATTTGGAACAGTTCTGTAGGGACTATTGGTCGCAGATGGCTGAGTGATAATAAATCCTCAGGTTGAGATACAGTCCTTCTGGATTGCAGCACTTGAACTGATTTTAATAATTCAGAGTACTCTTCATCATCCAAGTAAACAAAAGGAATCTCTTAAGTATTTCTTTTTTTCTTTTTTTAAAAGATATGTAATTAGCTTATGACACCTTAATTTTTTTCTTACTCTTAATTTCTTTCTTACTTTTAATTCAGCACTCTGACGTTTCCTCCAGGATTGTTGCTCCTTTCTTCCAGGCCATAAAAGAGTTCAATTTCTTCCATATTCAAAAAAAAAATCCCTCTTCCTGCAGGAAGCTTTCACTTGTATCCCAGGCTGAGTTTTTATAATTCTTTCTCTCTTACTTATCATCATATTTGCCGCACGGCTTACGCATCTGAGCTCCTTAGAGGTGGGGACTGTTTCTTATCAACTTTTGCATCTCCACAGCTTAGCAGTGTGCCTGGTATCCAGTAGATGCTCAATAAAGAATGAAGGATAGTCCTTTAAGTCAGAGGTTGATATCGAGTCACTGATATTGTCCAGTGAAGGACCTAATCACATCCCCAAAAGTCCTACCTAATACCATCTACCTTTGGGGGTTAGGATTTCAACATATGAATTTTGGAGGGGGGGCACATAAACATTCAGACCATAGAATTAACAGATTATGTAACTGATGACCCTGTACCTCTAAAGAAAAGTACTAATATTAAAACCTTGACTTCTTGATCTATCTCTGTGTAGCTTTGGGATATATTTTGCCCCACCTACATAGCTTTTGCTGGTCAATTTCCACTACAATATATGGCCTTTGAGAAGTACCATGTTCCTTTTATTCTTTGTATTCTCAGCTTCTAACACGGTGTGTGGCAAGTAGTTAAAGCTCACTATGTATTTGTTGACTAGATGAGGTTACTATGGCTGGGGAAAAGATAGGTTTCACATCTCATTATTGACTAGATCCTATTCTAAGTGTTTCCATTCCTCCTCTTATGATCTTCCCTTTCAATGACAACTAAGCAGAATTCTGATTTGTAAGAACTTGTAACCTGGTGAAAACACGTCATGCAACAGTGCTTTTCTGTTGCAGTGTCAGTAAATGTGATGCTTATTCTCCATGTTTTGATCAGAGTAAGAGATACAGAATAAGCCATTAGACATGTCACCTAGTGGACTTCTTTGGGTCGCCTTTGTTATTTAAGGCAGATTCAATGTCAAGTCATAAAATGATGAGCATATGGTCTTATTATTAGTTTTCTCTGGAATCCAGTCTCTTTATATATGACAAAAATCTGTTACTAATACTTTTTGAGCCAAAGAGTCTCTATAACCTGTAAATTTAAATCTGATCTTGACTGCAATATATGCCTCCTGTAGGTAGAAAAGATGTTCCTATTAACACTGGTACAGTTCCTTTGGATTATGATTTTCAGTGTCATGTTTTGTTAAATAAAATGTTTTAATTTTCTTTCATCTGAGCACTGCAAGCTTTATTTTTAGGACCACAGATTTAATTCCAACAGGATATGTTTAGAACTCTCATGTACTGGCTTTCTGAAAACACTGAGTTTCATCTTATTATGAAACGTGTAAACAGGTTATAGCTCAGAAACAGGTGCTAGAACACTCAGCTCTTTGAACTTCATAGGGATGTCTTCCAGCAGCGCACAGCGGACTGACTGCTCACATGTGATTTCAAAGAGCACTGCATTTAAATCTCACATCTTTCTATCCTTTTCCGCCCTTTGTTTGTTAGCTGGCAATACACAACGTAAACTTCATTCATATGTTAAATAAAAAAGCATCCCCTTCCCGATTTTGTCAACATACTTCCAAAGGAGACCACTTGTCAAACTAAGCAAAGGAAATCTTAAAAGGAACATTTTCACAAACAATTGTTACTTAGTACAAGTGTGTCCTCCCCTTTTTGTAACATGTAACAATGCTTACTGAGCATCCACTAAGTGCCATCTATTCTTCAAAGGAGAAGGGTACAACTGTAATATGACAGGCAAGATCCCACATCTCATAGAACTTGCATTTTGAAGGAAGGAGATGAGTGAGCAACAAACCAACCAAATAACAAAACAACCAAACAACCAAGACTTTACAGCTAATGACAACTATCATGGAGAAAATAACACAACACTTGCTAGAGAGTGACCTAGGACTGGGTGCCTGGGAGGGTGTGGCGCAGTTAGAATAAGGACACTTTTTTTTTTTTTGCGGTATGCGGGCCTCTCACTGTTGTGGCCTCTCCCGTTGTGGAGCACAGGCTCTGGACGCACAGGCTCAGCAGCCATGGCTCACAGGCCCAGCCACTCCGCGGCATGTGGGATCTTCCTGGACCGGGGCACGAACCCGTGTCCCCTGCATCAGCAGGCGGACTCTCAACCACTGCGCCACCAGGGAAGCCCAGGACACTTTTTTTAATGCTTGTTATTCAAAAGCATTTACAAGCAATTTCCTGATGCTATAATATTTCCCACATAAAAAATGAATATGCATTTCTGAAAAGTAAAGACATTATACCACATAGACAAAATAACATAACATTATCATACTTAATAAAATTAATAATTATTCCTTAGTGTTATCTAATAGTCAATTCATATTTACATTTACCCTATTGTTCCCCAAATGTCCTTCACAGTTGGTTTGTATGAACATTATTGAATCCAGGGCCACATATTGAATTTTATGTCTCTTTTAATCAAAAACTATTTCATGACACAGGAACCTAACTGTGCCTTGTGGAATATTCTACCTATGGACGTTACCTCATTTCTTCTGCATGCTGTAATTTAACTTCATAATTTAATAGCTTGTATTTCCTGAAACCTAGAATTTAGTTTCAGTCTTGATTAGATTGAGTTAAGCATTTTTAGGTAGAATGCATCATATTGTATGTATATTGGATGTTGTATATTTCATAATGCATTATATCTGGAAACACATACTATCTGGTTGTCCTACCATTTTTTAAACTAAAAATTGGCCACCAGGTTAGGAAGAATACAGCCTTGTTCCTTTATTGCACATTAAAAATTCCCTTTACAACCAGGAAATAATCTGTGTAGTATACTTTGGCACCATATACACATCCATTTCTTAATCAGCGATTTGTGTAATGGTTTTAAAATCAATTTGTAATCCTTGTCTGGATACATAATTTCATTGGACTTGGAAAAAATGGTGACTCTTTTCTAATTTTATGCTTCCTTCTGTGATTATTTGCTGGTCATCTTAGGTAAAGTAGAGGTTTTCCTCATGAACTAGGGTCATATGGTTACTTCAAAATACAGTTCCTATTGAAAAGGCAAAGATACATGCATTTAATTTTTCTTTTTGATTTCTAATTTTCAAAGAAAAAATTGATTTAATAGCCAATGTAAAAGGAAGCAATGAGTTTTTTCCCCCCATTTTTTCCTTTTTTGGGGGTATTATTACAGATTAATGGATTTTTACTGATTTAATGTTTTATCAAACATTCAACAATCATATCATCTTATTCTTTTCAATGCTCAAAATTGTAACAATTTTGGCCAGTGGAATACTCTTAAGGCTGGATTTGGGTCCTTTTAACATGGCTTCATTGTGTCATTGGTTAGGAAAAATTTTCATAAAGAGGACAAAGAAATCACATCCCTAAAATTAAAAAAAATTGATAAAATGGGCTTCATTAAAAAAACAAAAACAAACCTTTGCTTATGTAGAAAAAGTCAGCAATTACAACATCCTTTCATGATAAAAGCCTTTAACACATTGGGTATAGAAGGAACATACCTTAACATAATAAAGGCCATATATGACAGACGCTCAGCTAACATTATACTCAACAGAGAGAAAATTTCCTCTAAGATTAGGAAAAAGACAAAGATGTCACTCTCACCACTCTTATTCAGTATAGTACTGGAAGTCCTCATTAGAGAAATTATGCACACAAAGAAATACAAGGCATCCAAATAGGAAAGAAGTAGTAAAATTTTTGCTATTTGCAGATGATATAATTTTGTATATAGAAAATCCCAAAGAATCAACCAAAAAGGTTTTGGAACTAATCAGTGATTTCTGTAAACCTGCAGCATATAAAATCAACATACAGAAATCAGTTGCATTTCTATACACTAATAAAGAAACATCTGAAAAAATAAATAAAATGATCTCATTCACAATAGCATCAAAATCAATAAAATACCTAGGAATACATTTAACCAAGGAAGTGAAATATCTGCAGAATAAAACTATGAGACTTTGCGGAAAGAAACTGAATACACAAAAAAATGGAAAGATACCCTGGTTTATGGATTGAAAGAATATTGATAAACTGTTTATACTACTCAAAGCCATCTATAGATTCAACATAATCCCCACCAAAATACCCATGATGTTCTTCACGGAAGTATAAAAAAAATTCTAAAATCTTTATGGAACCACAGAAGACCCCAGAGAGCCAAAGCAAACCTGAGGAAAAAGAACAAAGCCTGAGGTATCACACTTTCTGATTTCAAGTTATATGACAAAGTTTTAGTAATAAAAACAGTATAGGACTAGCATAAAAATAAACACATAGACCAATGGAACAGAATAGAGAGCCCAGAATTAAACCTCTGCATATCCAGTCAACTAATGTTCAACAAGAAAGCCAAGAACACACAATGGGGAAAAACAAATGGTGCTGGAAAAACAGGATAAACACATGCAGAACAATGATATTTCACCCTTATCTTATATATACTACTCACAAAAATTAACTCCAAGTGGATCAAGGACTTAAACGTAAGATGAAATACCATAAAATTCCTAGAAGAAAACATAGGGAAGAAGCTCCTCAACACTGGTCTTGGCAATGATTTTCTGGATATGACACCAAAAGCACAAACAACAAGAATAAAAATCAACAAATGGGATTACATCAAAGTTAAAAGATTCTACACAGCAAAAGAAACGATTAAAATGAAAAGGTAAACTACAGAATGGGAGAAAAGTTTGCAAACCATATATCAGATAAAGGGTTAATATCTAAAATACATAAAGAATGCATGCAACTCAATAACAAAAACAAAAAGCCAAACAATCTAATTTAAAAATGGGCTGAGGATCTAAACAGATATTTTCCCAAAGGAGACATCCAATGACCAAGAGGTACATGAAAAGATGCTCAACATCACTAATTATTAGGGAGTGTAAATGAACACCACAGTGACATATCACCTCACATGTTAGAATGGGTATAATCAAGAAAACAGAAGATAATGAGTGCTGGTGAGGATGTGGAGAAAAGGGAACCCTTGTAGACTGTTGGTGGGAATGAAAATTGCTTTAACCATTATGGAAAACAGTATGGTGGTCCCTCAAAAAATTAAAATAGAACTACCATATGATGTATCAATTCCGCTTTTATATATATATATATATATATATATATCTCCATCCAAAGGAAATGAAAATAGGATATCAAACAGATATGCACTCCCATGTTTATTGCGCCATTATTCACAAGAGCCAAGATATGGAAACAAGTGCCCTTCAATGGATGAATGGATAAAAAATATATATATAATGGAATATTATTCAGCTATGAGACATAAGGGCATCCTGCCATTTGCATCAACAAGTATGGACCTTGAGCATTTTATGCTAAGTGATATAAGTCAGACAGAGAAAGACAAATACTGTATGATACCCCTTAACATAAAAAAGCCAAACTCATAAAAACAGAAAGTAAAATGGTGGTTACCAGGGGATGGGGAATGGAGGATAGGACAGATGTAGTTTAAGGGTACAACCTTGCAATAAGCAGTAAATAAGCACTAGAATATAGACAACTATATAATATTATAATCATCAAACTTGTTAAGAGACTAGAACATAATGATTCCAACCACTTGAAAGAAAGGATAATTATGTAATGTGCTAGAAAGGATAATTATGTAATGTGCTAGAGGTGCTAATTATTGCTACAATGGTAATCATATTATATAAAGTATCAAATTAAGTATCAAATAAAGTATCAAATTAACATACTGTATACCTTAAAACTACACAATATTATATGTCAAATATATTTCAATAAAAAATAAAATTTTAAAAGATAGAAAAAAATCTTGTTCTTCCCAAGACATCATTAGCATAATGTAAACACATTTACTGAATAGACCTAGGGTCAGTAAACTACCTTGATGTGCCAATTTCAGCCCACCACCTGTTTTTAGAAATAAAGTTTTATTGAAACACAGACACATTCATCATTTAGGATTGTCTCTGGCTGCTTTCCTGCTACAACAGCGGAGTTGAGTAATCTTGTCAGAGACCTTATGGTCTCCCCTAAGCCTAACATATTTACTATCTGCCCTTTTTCAGATAGTTTGCTGACCCCCAGTTGGGACCATGAAAATTTCAAGCAGTATGACATTTTTTGTTTGATGTTGTTTCATGGGTTCATCTTGCTTTTTTCTAACCAAATTTTTAGCTGCTACTTAAGAGCAGGAATGGTGTCTTACATTTTGTCTGTATCTTTCATAATCCCCAGGCACTCCATAAACACTTGATTGGTTTATCTACTGAAAGTGTACTTTCACAGATGTTTTTTCATTTGTTTTTAACAAAGAATATCTGTTGATTCAAAGTAATGAAACATCTAGACTCATGTGCATATTGAGTGTATTGGAATAATACGTGAATGTCCTGGAATTACTGTGAGTGAAAGAAATCAATTTTCTGTGCCCTTTATATTACATTACAGAGATGACCCTACATTTCTACCTATTCCACAAATTTGCGTTTTAGAAGAGAATAATTTCTTTCACCAACTCACTGAAGTCATTGTTATTTCACGACTAGGTAATAAGAGATGACTTCAGTCTTTAGAATGAAATTTCTGTACTGGAAAAGCCTTTAACTTTGCAGGGGGAAACACTAAGGTCAGTGTCTGTGGCTCTCAAGGGCTTTTGCTCAGCTTGACATAGAAAGAAATTAAAAAGAAAGAAATCCATACTGGACAGAGCAATAAAAATTAGTGCACAGTTTAGCTCTAAGGAAGACTCACTGGGCATAGACAGAAAATTCACGGAAAGGACAGAAGCTACCATCGACTTTAAACAACCTGTTTTATCTTTCCTATGTGCAGAGTGCCTGTGGATTTATATATGAACAACTTTGCTAAAATTCAGTGCAAGGATAGGCTGTGTCTATTTGCAATGGGAATGTTGGAAGAACTTGCATTTATTTATGTTGGTCCTTCTGTGTTTAGTGGTTTATGATTCTTGCCATCTTGTTTGGCAAAAGTGATAGCCAAGCATCCACTGGTGTACATTCAGATTTTTTCCACATATTGGCTAATGTGTACAGTGATTTAATGACCATATGATCACAGGAATACTGATATTTCTTTGAGATCCTGAATTCGTTTCTTCATCTGGTAGTTCTATTTTTAATTTTCTGAGGAAGCTCCATACTGTTTTCCATCATTTTATATTCCCACCAGCAGTATACAAGGGTCCCAATTTCTCCACATCTTCACCAGTACTTGTTATATTTAGTATTTTTTTGGATAATACTAAATTGTACACTTAAATTTGTTAAAAAGGTAGATCCCATGTTAAGTGTTCTTAGCACAATAAAATAAAATTTAGAAGAAGTGACAACCAACAGCAGGGGTCTATTACTGTGGTTGGTATTTATAGTATTTGTTATGTATTTGTATTAGAATTAATGATTTGCTCAGTGCAAATCACAATTTAGCTTCTCTTTTTGAAGTAGTGACATCTATATGGAACTAAAGTCTATTAAATAAATACAATTTCTGTGCAACAAGAAAATTATTTCTTGTGCTATTGTTCATAAATAATGGAGAACTGTAAAATGAATACTTAAAGAAATATAGACCTATTAAAATAATGCACCATTTGCCTAAGTTCAGGCAGTTACAGGATTTACTATAACTGTAAATTATTTCAAAACTGACTGCAGTGTTCCATAAATTTAATGTGTGGATAGTTTGGCAAGCCACTTATTAACAAAACAGGAGACGCACCAAGTCGTTTCATCTACTTTCCCTAAGTTAGAAGTATAAACCACTGTTTGTCATGTTAAAGGCTTCTATAGACAGTCTAATATATTTGATACTTAACTTTTCTGTAAAACTATATCTGAGTGCTATACATATCTGTGTGTGTGTGTATATATATATATATATATATACACATAAGTATGTATGTATGTATATATACGTGTTTATAGATATACATATATACATATATGTGTGTATATGTGCATATATATGTCTGTATATATGCAAACACATATATATGTGAATGTGTATGTGTGTAGGTATATAAATATGTATGTGTGTTTATGTGTGTGTGTGTGTATATATATATCTACATCATGAAAAAAGTTCTTAGATTACAAAGAGGCTTTATTTTTCTTTTTTTAGAACTTTGGTTTATACATCTTAAAACTTAGAAACCCAACGTGGATCATGTTTTTGTTTTTGTTTTTGCTTTTGCCCTGGGACTACTGCTCTTGGGTTAGTTCCATTTTGATGAAATCTGTTGTTGATAAAAGAGAGTTCAAACTCCTCTAAACCAATTAAAATGTTTTTGCCTCAGGAAGTAAATAAAAGCACATGATAGAGCTAAAGCAGAATGGAGAGTGGTAATCAGTACAGTAGTTCAGTACTGAACAATACTGAACGCTGTAACAATAACACCTAATAAATCATTCTGAAAGGTACATTGGATATATTTTTTTTCAAGGACAAATAAAGTATACTCATGAGGGTCAAAAAGATGCCTGTGTTACTTTTACGGTCTATTTTAGAAAGTATTGAAGATTTCTTCTAATGTAAACTTTAAATTCCTTTATTATATGAAACATTCCTCAAAATATTTGAAACCTGTCATAGTATGTTTAATACATTATGAATTGAGATGTAAATTGATTTAGAGATTTATGTAAATCTATTTGGAACCCTACTTAAATAATTTTAAAGCCTTTATGTTTAAAAAATATTTGTACTACTTTGATCACAAAAGACTTTTCAGTGTTGAATGCAAAGCACAGCTGTTACTAATTTTTCTTTCCAGAATATATTTTTCATTTAGTTTCAGAAAACAGAACTGTTAAAATTGTTTTCATAATGAAATTGACACTAATGGTTTGCTTCTGCCTTTTCTTACTGTTTTTTTTTCGATAAGAATTTTCCAATTATCTATGGCTTAATGATTATGATGCCACGATTAGAAGACCATGACTTTGAGAGAGGCTATAAACATAGCGGTTTTTAAGAAACATGTTTGGTTCATTCATTCGTCTATCCATCCATCCTTCTGTCTATCCATCTATTCATTCTATCACCTATTCATCATCTAACAACTCATCCATCCTCCTATCTATCAATCATCCATCCATTCATCCTCCGTCTGTCCATCCATCTATCCACCCATCCATCCTTTCACCTAGCCTCCAATGTTTTTGAGCCCCTGCTATGACAGGCACTTTTTTTCCCCCTGGCAAATGACTTTACTAATAGAAACAGAAGGAAACCCTGAATTCCACAGTAATTTTGGAAGAAATAAAGCATGCAGGACAAATGTTAGTTAGCTTATTTCATGTTTGATGGGAAGCATACGTACTTGAGAGAAAATATCTTCCTTAACCAGATACTTAGGACTGCTATTTAAAGAAAACTGGTTAAAACTTCAATAGCACTTTTCTCTAACAAATTTTTATAAATATTTAGATATGTTAAGAATTTGGTACAGAACTAGCTCTGTAACTTGGTTATAGTAATGTAATTGCACTAATTAAAGCTAGAGATAAAAATTCTCTTCCACACAAATTAAGTACGATAATGACTGTGAAAGCCTTGAATGCTGTGTTCATACAATGTATGAGAATGGCTATTTCTTTACACCCTTGCCAACAGTGGGTATTATCATTCTTTTTACCCTTGCTAGTATAAATGGAAAAAATTCCACTCTTCTCCTAATTAAAATTTCTCTGATTATTTATGATGCTAAGCAGTGTATACTTAGTGGTCACTTGCATTTCTATTTCAGTAAATTGTGTATTCGTGCATTGATATTTGCCCATTTTTCTATTTATGTCTTTTTCTCTGACTGATTCATGAGAGCACATTGTATACTAAAGACACTCTTGGTCATCTATATTGCAAATATATAAAATATGTTTATTTTAATTTCACATATACATCAGTTTAAGCTTTCTATGGTCAAATTTATTAATATTTATAAATTAATATTTTATTGTTATTTTGGTGTTATGCTTAAAAAAGATCTTCCCACATTATACAGATATCCGTGTGTATTTTATTCTAATAAAATACAATTTCAATTTTTACATGTAACTTGTCATTTTCCTGAAGATAATGCCAGTTCGTTATGCTAGGTGGGGAGTACTCTTTATTTTTTATCATCCTAAACTTCCAAGGTCACGTACTTAACTAAAGTCCAAAAATGAAGCTGTATTCTCTAGCCCAATTTGGCCTCTCTATATTGTTATTTGAGCCCCTACATTCAAATCGTTATGTATTTCTCAGTGTTCCCTACCCAAGGCGCTGGATTATAATACCACCATGGGATGACTTTACTATCCCCTTCCCCGAGCTTCCCACCAAGGGGAGAGCCTAACTCTTTAAATCTTATGGTTTGGATGAAACAGCAGAACATTCGCCTCCTGTGGGCAGCTGGGTCCCTTCCCTTTGAGAAAAAGGGATGATTGACAAGCAAAAGGGAGCAGCATTCTGTGAGTCGTACTCTTGCATGGGGGACAAGAGCAGGGAGGGGAAGCAGCTTTTTCTCCTCCACCCCCTCCTGCCCTTGTTTATTGGCTTGCTTGAGTCTGTCTTTCATATCTACTGCATTTTCCCCATTATACTCACTGTTTTTCCCCATTGCACTTATTGTAACTGTTCTCTTCATTACAGTTAATTTTCTGCACCTTGCGTTTTGTCTTCTACTTTATTTCAAGTATTCCTGTATTCATTTCTTTTTGTTTTATTTTAGCCCCCTTTTCCCCCATCTTATTATGTTTTATTCCCAGACTATTCTGACACCCCATTCCTGTTTCTTAATGGATATAGCTTCCTGCATTCTATGGGGTTTGCTAACAGTTTTACACTTCGATACAGACATTTCTTGTGGATCACATAGTGGGTTAGTCTCAAAGGCACATGGATATTCTTCCCTCCTTCCTGTTCTGCAGTATATAATTCACAGTTTCCTTCTTCCCCAATGTTGCTTCACCTTCTACTCATGCTCAAATGAAGGAATCTTTCCCGACTCAATATTTTTAGACAAATCTTATGGGTGAATTGCCTTTCATCTTGTTCTTTGCTCGAATGTTTGGTACTTTAATTCCTCCTTAGATCTATGATTGTAGAACAGGTTGAGACGTACAGGTTTTGGTCAGTTCTCTAGTTTCCAGCCTGATTTTACTTCTGTTCAACAGAACCAGCATTGTCCAGCTCCCTGGTTCTTAGGGACTCTGATAGGATACATGAAACATTAACTTCTAGTATTCAGTTGTACTAAATTCTTCCTTCAGCTGCCTTCAGAATGTTGCTTTGGCTATACAATATGAATATGAATTTAACTACCAAGACATTTTCTTCTGAAATGGAACAGGATCCTGTGGGGCTCCTGGGCACAAAAGCCTTTCTGTGCCCCCCACTGCTTGATTATAGGAAATAAGCTTCATTCAGCCTCGGACTTTCCATGCGCTCCAAGGAGCAGGTTCAAACAGTTGCTAATTAGGGAAGGGAGGGGATGCTGAGACAAGCGAGGAACAGTCAAAAGAAACTACAGTGCAGCCTTGGGGCAGGGTCCTGGTTCCCCCTTAAGGGATACACAGAACAATATCTCTGGGCTGTTTGGCAGATACTGAAACCCCCTCCAGGTGGGAGAAGTTAACTGTGTGCTGCCCACAAGCACATAGACCCCAGACCGGTTGGAACCAGAAGGTTGATGATGCCGACTCCCACTTACCTCCCCACCAACCAATCAGAAGAATGCCCATGAGCTGATCATGCCTTCTTTGAACCATTACTATAAAACTCCTTACTATCCACTCCAGGTTGGGACACAGCTTTGAGGGCATTAGCCTTCTGTGGCCCCCTTTGCCTGGCAAAGCAATAAAGCTATTCTTTTCTACTTTACCCCAAACTCTGTCTCCAAGATTTAATTTGGTGTCGGGGTACAGAGGCCGGATTCAGCTTCACTTCCTGCTAAATCATGACATTTTTCTGCAAGGATGGGAAAAGTTGGTGGATGGGGAGGCTATGAGAGAGAGGGTAAGTATGGAGAAATAATCCAGAAGCTACTATGCAATACAGCACCTGCAGGTAGAAAGGTAAAATTGCTAGACCTCATTGTGTAAGAGTCTCTAAGTATCTGAATGTTGGGAAAATGGTGGAAAAAATATGAAGCATAGTGTTACCACTCACTGTCCAATTACCAATTCCCAGCAGACCCTGGTACTAGATTTTCAGTTTTAGTTTTCATTGTTTGAATTCTTATCACCATTTTTTGTATTCTTCTTTCTCTTTTTTCTCATGTTATAATAATTTAGGGACAAGCTAGTTTTAGCTTTACATCACTGTGGACCTAAACTTTGTTCAGTGTTCCATCCACACTCTAGTTTTTTTTTTTTTTTTTTGCGGTATGCGGTCCTCTCACTGTTGTGGCCTCCCATTGCAGAGCACAGGCTCCGGACGCGCAGGCTCAGAGGCCATGGCTCATGGGCCCAGCCTCTCCGCTGCATGTGGGATCCTCCCGGACAGGGGCACGAACCCGTGTCCCCTGAATCGGCAGGTGGACTCCCAACCACTGCGCCACCAGGGAAGCCCCACACTCTAGTTTTGACCATACATGTCTCATGAGACACTGTTCTGCAGAAAATTGTTCTTAAGCATGTTAGTAAATGTGCCTTCGAAAGTGTTCTACATTCAATATGCTTTGAAAATACTGTGTTGAAATTACAGAGGTTCATCTATTACAGGACTTCCCCAAAGCTTTAAAATGCCAGGGTATATGTATTGTGAACCACCAAGAGACATCACCAAGCATCATGCCCCTAACTTGTTGACCATGGATCTATTATTCCTGAACAATGTTCCGCAGATCACTACTTTAAGAAACAGTATACTCACTGTGTACTCTGTACTTAAGTGCCCCAGAGTCCTTACTACTCTCTGGTTACAAGGAAGACACTTGGAGACACTTAATTTATTCAGGCTTCCTGGTTATCATTTTCTGCACTTATGCAGAAAGACATTTAGCTCTTGACCTTACATCAAACATATTGACTACACCTTTAGTTTAAAAATTATTATTTGAGTCAATGACACAGTTTGATTCAGTTCCAAGGTCTCCATGTAATATATAAACAAAGCGTGGACTCAATGAATTTCTTTTATTCACTTACATTATCCCAGGTAGTCTTCTGTATTTGCTTTATCAACTCTAAATAAGGTTTAAGATTAAAAACTTTGTTCCATATAATTAGAAACACACATATACATTTGTGTCATAGTGTTGTACTTTATAAGAACTTGATACCTACTGACTGATTTATTAAACCAACACCTAAAGATGGCAGAATTCAACCTTTGGCTCTGGTTACTCTAATGTGATCTCTAGAGTGGCATATATAGTAAAACAAACTGGCATTTATATTGTTTAATTATATACATTAACTAACAAGTCTAGACTCAACACTGATTTTGGAAGTGCTGTAGAGAGGCAAATCAAACATCTGTAGAAATAAAGTGTACGTCTCTAATTAAATGCTTTAAAAAATAAACTGAAAAATATTCAGGATTTGAAGAACTTCAACAAGAATGTAGAACCAGTTCAGTAAAACTAAGATAAAATTATTTTGCATTAAATTAAAGAGGAGAAAAGGACATTCAGGTAATAAAGTTCTTTTATGGTATTGAACTTTAAAAAATTAAGTAAAACAAATAAAATTGAAAATAAAAATTCCTCTGTAGCTTTCCTCCTTTGACCTCTCAAAACGAGCAGTTCTGAAACTTGAGCCACGTGATAATGCTAATTCTTTTGATGATAATTTTGACAGATCATTTTAAGAAATTGCTTTCAAAGTCATTTAAATGAGGAAGAAGGCAACTATGCACAACTTAAAATTTTAAACTGCCAAAATTACTCCCTGATTTCTCTCCCATATTACATATTTATTTTTTTTTTTATTTATTTTTTTTTTTTTAAGTTTATTTATTTATTTTTTTAATTAGTTTCTGCTTTATAACAAAGTGAATCAGTCATACATATACATCTGTTCCCACATCCCTTCCCTCATGCATCTCCCTCCCTCCCACCCTCCCCATCCCACCCCTCCAGGCGGTCACAAAGCACCGAGCTGATCTCCCTGTGCTCTGCGGCTGCTTCCCACTATCTATCTACCTTACGTTTGGTAGTGTATACACGTCCATGCCTCTCTTTCGCCTTGTCACAGCCCACCCTTCCCCCTCCCCATATCCTCAAGTCCATTCTCAAGTAGGTCTGCGTCTTCATTCCCGTTTTGCCCCTAGGTTCTTCATGACATTTTTTTTTTTAATTCCGTATATATTACATATTTATTTTATTAAGTTTATTTAGCCTGGGGTTACTTCCTAACATCATTTAGTTGAATGTACAAGCCTGGCCTTTATTATGTACAGGAGGGAAATTATTTTCCTGGCCTGAGATGGAGCCATAATTTCACCTCTTCAGAGGAACTGAAGAGATATGCCTGGTCTTGTTAGATGCTCAAGCTGTAGCAGAATATTCTGTGCCAACATCAGCACACTTGCCAGAGGCGTGGAGAGCCCCTAGACTGTGACCTGAGCTGAAGCTCCAGCAATAAATTGGAAAGTCAAGGGAACACAGGAGGTATTGGAAGAGCTTTAATTAGCACATTCAAGGGAAAACACTGTTTTAGATTTTTATGGCTTTATAGCATATTACCACAAAGGTAGTGGCTTAAAACAACTCACACTTGTCATCTTAGAGTTTCTGTGGGGCAGATGTCTGGGCATGGTTTAGCTAGGTCCACTGCCTAAGGTCTCACAGAGTTGTAATTAAGATGTTGGAGGAGATGCATCCTCACCCAGAGGCTTAACCAAGGAAGAGCCCTCTTCCAAGTTCACTCAGGTCACTGGCAGAATTCATTTCCTTTTGGTTGTAGGACTGAGGACACTGCTTCTATTGGCTGTCAGCTGGAAGCTGCCCTCAGCATCCAGAGGCCACCCACAACTCTTTGCCAAGTGGAATCTCAAACACGGTTCCTTAACTTCTTCACATGCAGCTAGGAAGGGAGGGTCTTTAGAATGAGCCTGCTACAAAGACGGAATCTTATGTAACGTAACGTAATCATGAGAGTGATATCCAACCCTTTGCCATATTCTGTTGGTGAGAAGAGAGTCATAGATCCTGCCCACACTGAAGGGGACGGGATTACACAATTGGGGGAACACCAAGAGGCAAAGATCATGGTGGGGGGGCAACCTCTGAGTCTGTAGCCACAAATACTGGGCTCTTACTTAAGGAAGAATCCCTCCAAAAATAAAAGCCTTAGCATTCAGTAGAGTGGCATCAAACACGAACATAAAAAATGATGACTACCACCTGCTTCCCGCTCCTGGGCCTATAACCAGACAAAGCTATAATTCAAAAAGATACATGCACACCATGTTGATAGCAGCACTATTCATGATAGCCAAGACATGGTAACAACCTAAATGTCCATCAACAGATGAATGGCTAAAGAAGATGTGGTATATATCTACAATGAAATACTACTCAACCATAAAAAGAATGAAATAGTGCCATTTGCAGCACCATGGATGGACCTAGAGATTATCATACTTAGTGAAGTAAGTCAGCAAGAGAAAGACAAATACCATATATCACTTATATGTAGAATCTAAAATATGACACAAATGAACACATCTACAAAGCAGAAACAGACTCACAGACATAGAGAACAGACTGTGGTTGCCAAGGGGGAGGGGGGTGGGAGAGGGTTGGACTGGGAGTTTGGGATTAGCAGATACAAATTAGTATATATAGGATGGATAAACAACAGTGTCCTTCTGTATAGCACAGGGAACTATATTCAATGTCCTGTGATGTCATAATGGAAAAGAATATGAAAAAGAATATATATATATATAAAACTGAGTCACTTTGTTCTACAGCAGAAATGAACACATAAACCAACGGCACTTCAATAAAATTTTTTTTTAAATGGAAAGAAAATGATGACTGTCACAATTTGGCCATGATTTTGCAATGTTTCAGTAACTCCTTGACCTTGCTTAGGAAACCGAAATTTCTGTGTTTTCCAGGTGACTTCTAAGGTCAATGAATTAGTCCTCTGGTGAGGCAGTAACAGTGTCTGTCATTCAGTCAGACTGTTCTTTGTGTGCTGCAGCTTCTGCTACGAATTTGCCAGTTTGTTGATCTTCTTTGACATAAACACAAATCTTTACCCCTTGGTAAGAAATAAAACACTGAACACAAAACTTAATTGTTTGGTCAGAAAAAAGATCACAACCTTGCAAACATAGCTGAAATATTAGAGGGACACTGTGGAGTAAAATTTCAAACAATGTATTAAAAAAATTGAAGGAAAATTTATATAGTGAACTACACAGATCTTAAGCATACAATTTGGTGAGTCTTGACAAATACAAACACTTGACTAATCAACACCCCAATTGAGAAATAACACATGTCTATCACCCCAGAAACTTCACTTATGCTTCCTTCCCTGTTACCCCTAGATAACCATTGTTCTGATGCCTATCCTCATAGACTAATTTTGCCTGTACTTTAAAAAAATGTTTTAAACATTAAGATACAATTGAAGTACACTATACACATTTAAAGTGTACAATTAGATCAGTTTCTACATGTATCTATACCAGTAAAACCATCACCACAATAAAGATTACAAGCATTTCTGTCATTCCTAGAAGCTCCTCGTGTCTCTTCTGTAATCCAATCCTCCCTCTATCTATCTCATCATTGTTACCCCAGGCAACGAATGATTTGATTTCTGTCACTTTAGATTAGTTTGGATATTCTATAATTTAAAACCATGCTCAGCATCATTAGGCATCAAGGATGTTCAAATTAAAACCATAATGAGATATATTATAAACTCATTAGGATGACTAACAAATGAAAAACTAACCAGATCAAGTGTTGCTAAGAATGTAGAACAGGTGGAACTTTATTTTGTTGCTGATGGGAATATAATATGGTACAACCACCTTAGAAAACAGTTTGACAGTTTCTTAAAAATTGATACATTTACCTATCATAGAACCCAACTACTCTACTGTTAGGTTTTTACTCAAGAGAATAAAAAATATATGTCTACACGAAGACTTCTACACAAATGTCCACAGCAGCTTTACTTGTCATAGGCAAGAGCTGAACGTAGCCCAAATGTCCAAGAACAGGTGAATGAATAAACAACTGATAAATGCAACAACAAAATGAATCTTAAAATTCCTATGCTGAGTAGTATTTTGGCCTATTTTTGAATTTCATACACATGGGATAGTGACAGCGTTTGTACTGTTGAACTTCTTTGCCCCACAAAGAGTTATTCACTGTGTTGCTAATTCAGTAGTGTATCACTTTTCATTGTCAAATAACTGACGTTTGAAATGAAAATACTTTCCATGCTATACAGAGATTATACACACATACAACACTACAGCTGTGTAGAGCTCAACAAAGGCAATCTATTACACTTAAGAGATTAGAGGTCGAGTATATTTTAATTTGACTTTCTTTTTAACCCTGGTTACCTATTTACAAGCCCTACTTGTTTGTTACCTTGAACTTTACCTTAAAAGAAAAAGGCCTAGGCGTGCTCCTCGGCCATGGAAGCGCACGCTTAGCTTCCTGAGGCACCCGTTTCCCCTTTGTGAGTAGAGCCTATGTACAGAATGTCACCATCCTTTGCCTGATTTCATCAAACTAGCCTTCTGACAGGTCTCCCATCCTCTAGCTTTCTCCTGGTTTCAGTCCATCTTCTCCGGGATGACCCAGGGTCTTGGTGCTCTGCCAGGTGTGAGGCCTGAGCCTCTGAGGTGGGAGAGCTGAGTTCAGGACATTGGTCCATCAGAGACCTCCCATCCCCTTGTAATGTCAATCAGCGAAAGCTCTCCCAGAGATCTCCAACTCAACGCTAAGCCCCAGCTCCACTCAACGACCAGCAAGCTCCAGTGCTGGACACCCCCTGCAAACAACTAGCAAGACAGGAACACAACCCCACCCATTAGCAGACAGGCTGCCTAGACTCATAATAAGTTCACAGACACCCCAAAACACACCACGGGGTGTGGTCCTGCCCACCAGAAAGACAAGATCCAGCCTCATCCATCAGAGCACAGGCACCAGTCCACCCCACCAGGATGCCTACACAACCCACTGAACCAACCTTACCCACCGGGGGCAGACACCAGAAACAGAGGGAACTATGAACCAGCAGCCTGTGAAAAGGAGACCCCAAACGCAGTAAGTTAAGCAAAATGAGAAGACAGAGAAATATGCAGCAGATGAAGGAGCAAGGTAAAAACCCACCAGACCAAACAAATGAAGAGGAAATAGGCAGTATACCTGAAAAAGAATTCAGAGTAATGATAGTAAAGATGATCCAAAATCTTGGAATTAGAATGGAGAAAATACAAGAAACGTTTCACAAGGACCCAGAAGAACTAAAGAGCAAACAAACCATGATGAACAACACTATAAATGAAATTAAAAATTCTCTAGAAGGAACCAATAGCAGAATAACTGAAGCAGAAGAATGGATAAGTGACCTGGAAGATAAAAGAGTGGAAATAACTACCGCAGAGGAGAATAAAGAAAAAAGAATGAAAAGAATTGAGGACAGTCTCAGAGACTTCTGGGACAACATTAAACACACCAATATTCAAATTATAGGGGTCCCAGAAGAAGAAGAGAAAAAGAAAGGGTCTAAGAAAATATTTGAAGACATTATAGTTGAAAACTTCCCTAATATGGGAGAGGAAATAGTCAATCAAGTCCAGGAAGTGCAGAGAGTCCCATACAGGATAAATCCAAGAAGAAACATGCCAAAACACTTATTAATCAAATGATCAAAAATTAAATACAAAGAAAAAATATTAAAAGCAGCAAGGAAAAAGCAACAAATAACATACAAGGGAATAGCCATAAGGTTAATAGCTGATCATTCAGCAGAAACTCTGCAAGCCAGAAGGGTGTGGCAGGACATATTTAAAGTGATGAAAGGGATAAAAGCTACAACCAAGATTACTCTACACAGCAAGGATCACATTTAGATTTGATGGAGAAATTAAAACCTTTACAGACAAGCAAAAGCTAAGAGAATTCAGCACCACAAAACCAGCTTTACAACAAATGCTAAAGGAACTTCCCTAGGCAGGAAACACAAGAGAAGGAAAAGACCTACAATAACAAACCCTAAACAACTAAGAAAATGGTAATAGGAACATAGATATCGATAATTACCTTAAATGTAAATGGATTAAATGGTCCAACCAAAAGACACAGACTGGCTGAATGGATACAAAACACAAGACCCATAAATATGCTGCCTACAAGGAACCCATTTCAGACCTAGGGAAACGTACAGATTGAAAGTGAGGGGATGGAAAAAGATATTCCATGCAAATGGAAATCAAAAGAAATCTGGAATAGCAGTTCTCATATCAGACAAAATAGACCTTAAAATAAAGACTATTAAAAGAGACAAAGAAGGACACTACATAATGATCAAGGGATCAATCCTAGAAGACATATAACAATTTTAAATATTCATGCACCCAACAGAGGAGCACCTCAGTACATAAGGCAAATGTTAACAGCCAAAAAAGGGGAAATTGACAGTAACACAATCATAGTAGGGGACTTTGACACCTCACTTTCACCAATGGACAGACCATCCAAAATGAAAATAAATAAGGAAACACAAGCTTTAAATGACACATTAAACAAGATGGACCTAATTGATATTTATAGGACATTCCATCCAAAAACAGCAGAATATACTTTCTTCTCAAGTGCTCATGGAACATTCTGCAGGATAGATCATACCTTGGATCACAAATCAAGTCTTGGTAAATTTAAGAAAATTGAAATCATGTGAAGTATCTTTGCCGACCACAACACTATAAGACTAGATAACAATTACAGGAAATAAAACTGTAAAAAATACAAACACATGGAGGCTAAACAATACACGAGTAAATAAACAAGAGATCACTGAAAATATCAAAGAGGAAATTAAAAAAATACCTGGAAACAAGTGACAATGAAAACACAATGACCCAAAACCTATGGGATGCAGCAAAGGAGTTCAAAGAGGGAATTGTGTAGCAATACAATCCTACCTCAAGAAACAAGAAACATCTCAAATAAACAACGTAAGCTTACACCTAAAGCAATCAGAGAAAGAAGACCAAAAAACCCCCAAAATTAGCAGAAGGAAAGAAATCATAAAGATCAGATCAGAAATAAATGAAAAAGAAATGAAGGAAACAATAGCAAAGATCAATAAAACTAAAAGCTGGTTCTTTGAGAAGATAAACAATATTGATAAACCATTAGCCAGACTCATCAAGAAAAAGGGGGGGGGAGACTCAAAACAATAGAATTAGAAATGAAAAAGGAGAAGTAACAAGTGACACTGCAGAAATACAAAGGATCATGAGAGATTACTACAAGCAACTCTATGCCAGTAAAATGGACAACCTGGAAGAAATGGACAAATTCTTAGAAAAGCACAACCTTCCAAGACTGAACCAGGAAGAAATAGAAAATATAAACAGATCAAGCACAAGCAATGAAATTGAAACTGTGATTTAAAATCTTCCAACAAACAAAAGCTCAGGACCAGATGGCTTCACAGGCGAATTCTATTAAACATTTAGAGAAGAGCTAACACCTATCCTTCTCAAACTCTTCCAAAACATAGCAGAGGGAAGAAGAGTCCCAAACTCATTCTATGCAGCCACCATCACCCTGATACCAAAACCAGAAAAAGATGTCAAAAAGAAGAAAACTACAGGTCAATATCACTGATGAACATAGATGCAAAAATCCTCAACAAAACACTAGCAAACAGAATCCAACAGCACATTAAAAGGATCATACACCATGATCAAGTGGGGTTTATCCCAGGAATGCAAAGATTCTTCAATATATGCAAATCAATCAATGTGATACACCATATTAACAAATTGAAGGAGAAAAACCATATGATCATCTCAATAGATGCAGAGAAAGTTTTTGACAAAATTCAACACCCATTTATGATAAAAACCCACCAGAAAGTAGGCATAGTGGGAACTTACCTCAACATAATAAAGGCCATATATGACAAACACACAGCCAACAACGTTCTCAAAGGTGAAAAACTGAAACCATTTCCTCTAAGATCAGGAACAAGACAAGGTTGTCCACTCTCACCATTATTATTCACCATAGTTTTGGAAGTTTTAGCCACAGCCATCTGAGAAGAAAAAGAAATAAAAGGAATCCAAATCAGAAAACAAGAAGTAAAGCTGTCACTGTTTGCAGATGACATGATACTATACATAGAGAATCCTAAAGATGCTACCAGAAAACTACTAGAGCTAATCAATGAATTTGGTAAAGTAGCAGGATACAAAATTAATGCACAGAAATCTCTTGCATTCCTATACAGTAATAATGAAAAATGTGAAAGAGAAATTAAGGAAACACTCCCATTTACCACTGCAACAAAAAGAATCAAATACCTAGGAACAAACCTACCTAGGGGACAAAAGACCTGTATGCAGAGAACTAAAAGACACTGATGAAAGAAATTAAAGATGATACTAACAGATGGAGAGATATACTATTATCTTGGTTGGAAGAATCAACACTGTGAAAATGACTATACTACCCAAAGCAGTCTACAGATTCAGTGCAATCCCTATTAAACTACCAAAGGCATTTTTCACAGAAATAGAACAAAAAATTTCACAATTTGTATGGAAACACAAAAGACCCCGAATAGCAAAAGCAATCTTGAGAAAGAAAAATGGAGCTGGAGGAATCAGGCTCCCTGACTTCAGACTATACTACAAAGCTACAGTAATCAAGATAGTATGGTACTGGCACAAAACCAGAAATATAGATCAATGGAACAGGATAGAAAGCCCAGAGATAAACCCACACACATATGGTCACCTTATCTTTGATAAAGGAGGCAAGAATATACAATGGAGAAAAGACATCCTCTTCAATAAGTGGTGCTGGGGAAACTGGACAGCTACATGTAAAAGAATGAAATAAGAATTCTCCTTAACACCATACACAAAAATAAACTAAAAATGGATTGCAGACCTAAATGTAAGGTCAGACATTATAAAACTTTTAGAGGAAAACATAGGCAGAACACTCTACGACAGAAATCACAGCAAGATCCTTTTTGACCCATCTCCTATAGAAAGGGAAATAAAAACAAAATTAAACAAATGGGACCTAATGAAACTTAAAAGCTTTTTCATAGCAAAGGAAACCATAAATAAGACAAAAATGCTCAGAATGGGAGAAAATATTTTCAAACGAAGCAACTGACAAAGGATTAATCTCCAAAATATACAAAT
The DNA here is from genome assembly GCF_964165515.1 of Mesoplodon bidens. Taxonomy (NCBI): domain Eukaryota; kingdom Metazoa; phylum Chordata; class Mammalia; order Artiodactyla; family Ziphiidae; genus Mesoplodon; species Mesoplodon bidens. The sequence goes on along the minus strand of NC_138178.1, from coordinate 6,322,319 downwards.
AGCTCATGCAGCTCAATATCAAAAAAACAAACAACCCAATCCAAAAATGGGCAGAAGACCTAAATAGACATTTCTCCAAAGAAGATATACAGATTACCAACAAACACATGAAAGGATGCTCAACATCACTAATCATTAGAGAAATGCAAGTCAAAACTACAGTGAGGTATCACCTCACACCAGTCAGAATGGTCACAATCAAAAAGTCTACAAACAATAAATGTTTGAGAGGGTGTGGAGAAAAGGGAACCCTCTTGCTCTGTTGGTGGGAATGTAAAGTGATACAGCCACTATGGAGAACAGTATGGAGGTTCCTTAAAAAACTAAAAATAGAACTACCATGTGACCCAGCAATCCCACTAATGGGAATATACCCTTAGAAAACCATAATTCAAAAAGAGTCATGTACCACAGTGTTCACTGCAGCTCTATTTGCAATAATCAGGACATGGAAGCAACCTAAGTGTCCATCGACAGATGAATGGATAAAGAAGATGTGACACATATATACAATGGAATATTACTCAGCCATAAAAAGAAATGAAATTGAGTTATTTGTAGTGTGGTGGATGGACCTAGAGTCAGTCAAACAGAGTGAGGTAAGTCAGAAAGAGAAAAACAAATACCATATGCTAACACATATACTTAGAATCTTAAAAAAAGAAAGGTTCTGAAGAACCTAGGGGCAGGACAGGAATAAAGACAGAGATGTAGAGAATGGACTTGAGGACACTGGAAGGGGGAAGGGTAAGCTGGGTCGAAGTGAGAGAGTGGCATGGACATATATACACTACCAAACGTAAAACAGATAGCTAGTGGGAAGCAGCCACATGGCACAGGGAGATCAGCTTGGTGCTTTGTGACCACCTAGGGGGTGGGATAGGGAGTGTAGGAGGGAGACGCAAGAGGGAGGAGATATGGGGATTGCTGTATACGTATAGCTGATTCACTTTGTGATACAGCAGAAATTAACACACTATTGTAAAGCAATTATACTCCAATAAAAATGTTAAAAAAGAAAAGAAAAACGGGTAAGACTCAAGCTATGCTCTGTAGGAGTATTATCAAAAACGTTGTGATCAATTTATTAGTGTTTTCCTACAGTGCCATTCAAAAATTAACATTTTTTAATTTCACTGATTATATCTTTGGATTATTCTAAACAAGCCTCTATCCATTTCTTTTTCACAATTTAAAAATACTCCTAATTATCACAGTACTTTATCATTCAGCAAAAATAATTTTGTATATATTTAGTTCTCTTCATTTTTCTTTATAAATCAGTAATTCTTGGCTCTAAATTTTTAGCTGTCACTTGTGTCTAAATTTCTGTTGTCAATAATTTCCTGATATTTCCATATCAGTATTTTAGGTGCAGAAAAATAATGACTAGATTAAAGGACTATTAAGGCATTGGTGTTATAGCTTACATTCTCATCAGAGATTCTGGTATCCTCCAGTTTAACCAATGTGATGCTCTGACATTAAGTATTTTTAAGAAGTTCAAAAAGTTTGAGGTAAGTTATTAAGTTGTATTATAGATATTATTTAATTAGGTATCTATGGTATATCTCACTGAATTTTCAAGATTCATTTATGTGGTATTAGGGCTATTACGTTAACTGTAAAACCTTTTATTGAGAGGTTTATTATTGCCCGAATTTGCCTACAGTACAGGTCAAACAATATCCTCTAAAAACAAAAAACTTTGAAATTCTTAAAATATTCCTAAAATGGGTCTGGGTCCTGTTTTTCCAACCTCATAATACAGTTTCTCATACAATCCAAGGTTTCTTGAGACTATTACTAGAAAACAGCTTCTTCAAACTGGTTGATATGTGTGTGTGTGTGTGTGTGTGTGTGTGTGTGTGTGTGTGTGTGTATATATATATATATATATATATAGACTATCTGTTTAGACTATCTGCTTTGTAGTTGCCATAGTCCCTGAGACCTTAAATTATCAAAATTGTCTATTGTGTTTTATTTAAAAGCTTTATTGAGATGTAATTCACATGCCTTGTAATTCACCACTTAAAGTGTACAATTAACTGGCTTTCAGTGTATTCATAGAGTTGCAGGACCATTACCATGGTCAGCTTTAGAACACTTTCATCAACCCCCAAAGATCCTCCACACCTCCAAGCTGCCACCTCCAATCCCCCCATCATCCCAGCCCTAGGAAATCACTAATCTATTTTCTGTCTCTATAGATTTATTTATTCTGGATACTTTATATAAATGGAACCATACAGTATGTGGCCCTTTGTGACTAGATTCTTCCACTTAGCGCAATGTTTTCAAGATTCAGCCATGTTGTGGCATGTATCAGTATTTTATTTCTTTCTACAGCCTGATACCATTCCATTGCATGCATATGCCATATTGCAGGGGTCCCCAACCCCCGGGCCAAGGACTGCTACTGGTCTGCAGCCTGTTAGGAACTGGGCCACACAGCAGGAGGTGAGCGGCCGGCAAGCGAGTGAAGCTTCATCTGCCGCTCCCCATCACTTGCGTTACCACCTGAACCAACACCCCCATCCCTGCCATCCATGAAAAAATTGTCTTCCACGAAACCAGTCCCTAGTGCCAAAAAGGTTGGGGACCGCTGCCATATTGTATTTATCCACTCATCAGCTGATGGACATCGGGTTTTTCAATCTTTTGGCTACTGTGAATAATGCTGCTGTGAACATTTGTGTACAAGTTTCTGTGTGGATGTAAGTTTTCAATTCTCTTGGTATGTTCCTAGGAGTGGAATTGCTGGGTCATGTGGGAATTCTTGTGTCTAACCTGTTGGGGAAATGCAACACTGTTTTCCAAAGGGAACGCACCATTCTGCATTCTGACCAGTAGTGTATGAGGATTCTGATTTCTCCACATCCTCCACAACACTTGTTATTATCTCTTTTCCATTACAGCCATCCTCATGACTATGAAGTGAGATTTCATTGTGGGTCTGATGGCTAATGATGTTGAGCATCTTTTCATGGGCTTATTGGCCATTTGCACATTTTCTTTATAGAAAAGTCTGTTCAGATCCTTTGCCCACTTTTTAATTGGGTTCTTTGTTTATTATTGAGTTGTCAGAGTTCTTAAGTATTCTAGATACAAATTCCGAATCAGATACATGATTTGTAAAACTTTTGCCCAATTCTATGGGTCATCTTTTCACTTTCTTGATGGTATCCTTTGACATACAGAAGTTTTTAATTTTAATTTAAAACTTAGGTATCATTTATTCTTATTTATCTATTCTTTTCTTTGGCTGCTTGTGCTTTTAGTGACATATCTAAGAAATCACTGCTTGATCCAAGGTCATGAGAATTTATACCTGTCTATTGTTTTTAAATGTTCATGACATCTTGGCTTGGTATTAAGTTCTTAGGTCACTCCTTTTTTATTTAAGGATTTGTATACGTTTCTTTCATATGAAAGATCTATGAGGGTTTTCTCTCAGCCTTACCTTTTGTAATATTCTTCAGGGTCAAACGCAGTTCATGGATATTGCTAAAACTTTCCTAACATCTTTCTGTTCTAAGAAAAAGGTCATTTCTAGGCCCTTCAGAGCAGTTTCAACTACAGGAGATTTGGCAAGCAAGATGCATGGGATATCAAAGACCTAAGCCTTCACTTAATATCTCCCTCACTTCACTCCAAATTTTACTGTATCTGGCTGGCAGCTGCTCTTCAGAATTGTTGTTCAATGTTGTGACTGTTTCCTATTCTATTGAAATTGGAAGCTTCTTTGTTCTTAAAAATAAATTGTTTGTTTATTTATTTTTTTATGGCTGCATTGGGTCTTCATTTTTGCATGCGGTGAGCAGGGGCTACTCTTGGTTGCGGTGCACAGGCTTCTCATTACAGTGGCTTTTCTTGTTGCAGAGCACAGGTTTCAGTAGTTGTGGCATGCAGGCTCAGTAGTTGTGGCTCGCGGGCTCTAGAACGCAGGCTCAGTAGTTGTGGCACACGGGCTTAGTTGCTCTGAGGCATGTGGGATCTTCCCGGACCAGGGCTCGAACCCATGTCCCCTGCATTGGAAGGCAGATTCTTAACCACTGTGCCACCAGGGAAGTCCCTTCTTTGTTGTTTTAACTATTGTTTGAACTTTGTTTTACAGAAGATAATGAGGTAGAAAGGCTCTTAATGCACAATCATATTTTGACTACTTTAAAAGTGGTTGAGAAGAGATTGATAAGATTAAAACAGAGCTATCAGGCTTCCCTGGTGGCGCAGTGGTTGAGAGTCCACCTGCCGAAGCAGGGGACGCGGGTTCGTGCCCCGGTCCGGGAGGATCCCACATGCCACGGAGCGGCTGGGCCCGTGAGCCATGGCCGCTGAGCCTGTGCATCTGGAGCCTGTGCTCCGCAACGGGAGAGGCCGCAATGGTGAGAGGCCCGCGTACCACAAAAAAAAAAAAACCACCAACAACAACAAAAAAAACAGAGCTATCATAGTCAACGGAGTAAGTTGCTACTTATTGAATGTGAACTAGATGACAGGCTACGCTGGTCACCCATTCTGAGGTTGGTAATAATATTCATATTTTTATAGGTGAGTAAACCAAGGTGCTGACGGGGATGGATGTTGGAGAAGAAAACTGGAAGAATCCAAGCAAGACTACAAATGATCTTCCCATCGAAATGGAGTGGAGGTTTCTGGAGAGGGTGGGAAGGGAATGACCGAGAGGAAGGAGAAAGTTGGAGGAACTTTGGCATAGAGAAATCATGCCGACAAGCAGAAAACCGGAAAGACTCCTGGGAGGGTGAGAAAGCCAGGGACGGAAATTTGAGGTCAAGAAGAGATGCTCAAAGAACATTTGGGGGGAAATTTTGCCATGCGTTGTACAATGTAATTCATGTTTCACTGTCTCCTCAAGAGGTGTTCAGTAAAAACTTACATTAGTTTTCATGAGTTTTTGAATCCATCTGTGTTTCAAATTTGACACTAGGATAACACTGTCAGTGAGTGACCCAAGTTTTGAAAAAAGTTGGGTGATATTACTAATGTTTATCTTAACAAATAGTGTTTTTGTATTTCCTAGAGGTTTTCTGTGATTTCCTTAGCCTGGGAGCTAGTTTTTAATATACCTCCTACAAGGCTTAGCCTTTCCTATGGATACTTAAAAAATATTAAGCGTCAATATTTAAATATCATTAAGAAGGGCCAAAAGTTTATTTAGCACAAATTTAAGCCTCCTAATAAATTCAACAGAAACCCATAATTTAGTCCAGTATTGAGTTGTAAAAATAAAGGTTTTAAATTCTACACATTAAAAAATAATCTTCTAATTAATATTTTAGTATGCCCTTTGAGTGACTTTTCTCTGACAAAGTAATACATTCATTGCAGAAAATCTGAGTAATACAAAAAGTATAAAGAAGAAAATTAAAATCACCCATAATCTTGTCACTTAGTAAATATTTTATAGCATACTGTTTTATACATGTATATATCTGTGTTATGTATGTGTGTATATTCCTTAAAAAATCTATTTTTACTTGATGTATTTTTTACATCTATGCTTTTAAAAATATACTCTTAAGACATAATTTTAAGTGTTTTCATACCTATAGTTTTTATAAAATAATTTTTGACAATTCATTGTATAGATGATCTATATTTCATTTAACCAATCCTTTATTTTATAAATAGTAATGGGATGAGTATCCTTAAATGTACGTATTTCTCTTTAGCTCAATTTATTTCATTCCAGTTATCTTATAACTGGAAATTTGGCAATGCTCTCTTAATTGTTTCTAGTCTTTTCCTTCCTTCCATCCTACCCGTCCTACCCACCAACACAAACAAGCGTGATATTTTGCCTTGATTTTTGCCCTTTGCTTTCTTTCTCAGCTAAGAGGCCATTTTCTGGCTCTCCAACTTTCTAAGTTTTATGAATTGAAATCAGGCCTTAGTACAGTCTCCTTGTATACAGTAGGTGATTTAAAAAATGTACTGGCCTTTCCTAAGGCACTTAGTAAATAATGAATGAAAAAATTTAAATGAATAAAAAAAAGTTTAATTTTACTTTGAGCTGTGATGATACTGGTCTTATTCATGTTAGAAACATGAAAATCTACTTGATTGGTCTTTCTTTGGTTCTTATTACAGTAAGAATACGTGTGTGTGTGCGTGCATGTGCATATGTGTGTGTGTGTGTGTGTTGTCCTTAATTCAAAGAAACACTCTAGTAAATTCTCCCTCTCCTTCCATTGGCTTAGCATGTAAATATTAAAAACATTACTTATTTGAAACACACTTGAATTTTACTTAGCTCTAGCTTAGAATTAGAAAAAAGGACTGATAAAATTACAGAAATAATTTAAAACTACCCAGAATTGGATAGGGGTTTAACTTCTTTCATCACAATTATGGTACAATATTACTATATCCATTGAGAGAAGGTGGTCTGATAAATTATTAGTAGTTATTTACAAAGCTAGCTCTTGAACTTCAAACTAATCTTAAATGCAAAAGCCTATGAAAGAATGCAGAATGAAAGAATGAAAGAGTTAAGTTCTAATATCAAAATTAAATTTACATTATGCCAACATGATAGAAAAATTAGGCACTAGAACACTTCAGGATGTAAAAGGATGGATGGATCCATCTTAAAAGGTTTAGTATTAGCTATATTATTTCCAATTAACAGCGGGAACATATTGATACATTTTCCATTAGTGCAAAGGTAAAAGTATTCCTCCACTAATAATAATAAATGGTAGCGTTTAGCATATAAATGGTGCAAGCTCTTAAATTACCTTTACTCGCGCTGTATCAGTGCAGCTGAAGAGAATTTAATGCATTTTTTACATGGTGTAATTTTGTCTCACTCATACAATGTGAGACGAGTGATAATGATATTCTAATATTAATATAAGTACAAAATAGACATACTGATGAATAATAGCCATGTTTTTCAGATCTCCTTGCCAAGACATATTAAAATGACAAATAATTGCAATTGCTTCACGGAGAAATGGTGCAGGATCTCTAGTCAAAAGCACATTAGGGACCAACAGTGTCCATTTGTTATCTTTTGTCAAGAAAACATGGCTCCTAATGAAAGTGACTAAGAGAACACTGATTGAGGACACTGACACCAAACCATTCCCTCGACAAGAGTCATGACAAGAGTATTAATAAGAGGATTGAAAGCTGAAGGTAGAGCTCTGGTTCTTAACATCTCTGTATAATCGTGATTTTCTTTGTGTTTTATTTTTTTAAATAAAGCCTGGTACTTTCTGAGGGCTGGGGGGACTGTGGCTGTGGGGGAAGAAATTACAGTAGAAAATGTAGTGGAGACATCCTGAAGACATTCCAGGGTCAGCGTGTTCAGAAAGGATTCCCCAGGTAACTTGAGGCAATGTTATTTAAAAGTGGAACAGCTCTCAGATCAGAATCTGAATGCTTCCAAAAAAAAAAAAGAAAAACTCCGCTATTCTTGTACTCAACCTGTTAGGCACTCTTTTCCCTCTTAATTGCTCTGTCTTTTTGAAAATTATGGTCTCTCCATGCAAAACATTGCTGGAGAAAGAATTTTTGATCAGGAAAATGAGTAGCTTATTAAAAGGGTAACAGGAAACTGTAATTCCATTTCAGGGATTTCTCAGCACAATTTTCAGGAATTATGACGGCTTTGTTATAACTCCAGGCCTATACAGTCTCATTTCATTTTATACCTGCTGATTCCTAGTCCAGCAATATTTAAGATAGTTCCTGTCTGAGATGGTGTAAATATACATGTGCATATCTAGGAACAGAGGCAAAGTATCTTGTAGTTTCTAGTAATTTATTAAATATTTGTATGTAACCTATCATGTACCAGGAACTGTGATAGGTTTTGAGACTATTATCACACACAGTCTAGTGGGGAGGGAAAAGTTAACAAATGATACCAACTGTCACTAATGGAACATATCACATACCAGGCACCTTCCTGAGCTTCACAAAGATGATCTCAATACAACAGCCCTTTGAAGGAGATACCATCATTACTGCTATTTTACACATAGAAGTCCTGAGGCAGAGAGGTTTAGTGGATTTTCTAGATCACACAGCTAGTTAGTGCTGAAGTCATGTTGTGAACATAGATTCCAGAGTCCACACTCCTATTACATCTGTATATTTATAATATACAATATAGTATATGTGCTTGTGTACACACACAGATAAGCACACAGACACTAAAACTTCACTTAACCTGAATTAGTTACCTGACAACCTCATCTATCTTTGATAAAACTAAGGAAATCGAGCAAACAAGAGCTCTGAAAACCCTAAATAATTTTATTCATTCAACAAATAAGTGAGCCAGCCTCTAGGTGCTCAGACACAACTATGATCAAGACTGACTCAGCCTGACCCAGGGCATTTGTACCGAAGCTTGTACACTTTCCTAATGAAGAGACACCTTAGATTCTCACTCTTATCTCTTATTTCCCAGGCAACTTGTATGCATTATAAGTGGCAGGTTTCAGGGATGGGAGAGCTGAAGTAGAAAAGGCTAGAGATGGGAACAGTAATATTATGAAAAAGAGGAAATCAAAAAAGACATAAGTAAGACTAAGATATTAAGAAAATAACATTAAAAGCCAATAACCCTATATGTCCCATAGATCCTGATTATATTGGAATATAGACTATTCTGACAACAGAGACTCCTAATGATCACCCTCAAGTAATAAGAACAGAGGAGATGATATGATTATCAGTGAAGATACAATAAACTACAGTAGAAAGTTCAACAAAAGGTTAAAATTGTAATTTTGACATTTACAGCTGTTTATAGGGGTGAACCATAATCGACTTATGATGAACACATCCTTCTGTACCAAGTGCAATATGAATAAGACACAGTCGTAATTCACATATTAAGAAAGATGTAGGGCTTCCCTGGTGGCGTAGTGGTTGGGAGTCCGCCGGCCGATGCAGGGCACACGGGTTCGTGCCCTGGTCTGGGAGGATCCCACATGCCGCGGAGCGGCTGGGGCTGTGAGCCATGGCCGCTGAGCCTGTGCGTCCGGAGCCTGTGCTCTGCAGCAGGAGAGGCCACAACAGTGAGAGGCCCGTGTACCGCCAAAAAAAAAAAAGAAAAAAAAGAAAGATGTAGTGGACAACTCTGTTGCTCTTCTGTCTTTTTGTGGCAACAGTCCTTCTGTTTTTAAAGGGACTTCCTCCCCCTGCCTGCTGGCCCCATCGCAGATAGCCTGGTGGAGGCTCTACCTCTAGTCCTGGGAGAGCATGTGACGTAAGTCAATCAAGGGATCACATTTTCACAGCCATACAGAGTTATGTTCAAAAACGTGTACAGTTGGTCTTGTAGGGGTCAAGCTCAGAACTGTCGCTGTGAATGCTACAACAAGGCTCTCTTTCCTGTTGGATCTCAAGCTGGAGGAAGGCAACTCTAGGAGTTGCTGGCCACCATCCTGTGACCAGAAGGGGAGAGCCAAGCTGAGAATGAGCTCAACAGGGAGGAAGGAAGCTGAGAGAGAAAGAGAGAGAAACCAAGTCTTGATAATATTGTATAACTTGGTGACCAAATCTATTCCCTTTTTGGTTGAGCAGCTGGGTAGCTCTCTTTTTAAAATTGGAATGGGCAGAATCCTCACTAATTGGATAGATAATATATACACAGCAAATATGAAAATTTGAAATATGAAAATCACTATTATAGGTGGGAGTAGGGGAAAAGTATACATAACTACATTGAGGTAGATGTAAAAAGCATTACAGTCTTTCTGGGAACATCCATTTGTGTTTATATATATATATATATATAAATTATATATTTCTCTATATAATTATATATTTCATGCTACTCCTGGGAATTTGTGCCTCAGAAACTAAAACATACATAGGACATATATTTCTAAGAACTGAAGTTGTTTATTGCAGCATTTTTCATAGTAGCCAAAAAGTGGAAGCAAAATGAATGTCCCTGAGTGAGGGAATGGCTGAACACGTTATAACACAGTCACAGTGTGGACAGTTAGGACTACTGTGTAGCTTTAAAAGAATGAATTAAAAGCTGTATCGGATGCCTTGGAAGAATTTCTACAAGGTATTATAGGATGAAAATCAAGATGTAGAGAACCAGACCACTATGACTTCATTTTTAAAAATCTAGATAATCCCCACTGTGTGACTATGCATAACTACATAGGATTATAGGAGTACAGAAAAAAATATGTTTAGTATTAGATTTTAAACATGGATTATTTGGAGTAGGGTATTTGACATCAATGAAGAAGGAAGCATAAAGGAAGGAGGAGACAAGCAGAAAAGAAAACCAAAAATGTATACTAGAAAGAAGCATGTGTATGCTTATGCATGTATGTAAAATTATATATATATATATGGAGTATAAATACTGGGTGTTCTAAATTTTGTGTATATATGTATAAAAATTGAATACAAAAAGGTATTTTAAGTAGACTCTAATTTTACTGTTATATGCCATTAAAAAAAAGTCTTGGCTGCATGAGTTTGAAGGCATGCATGTCCATTTTTTTATGAGTAACAGACTGGCTGTACCCACCTTGGAGAGTAGTCCAAGGCTGGTGCTTCTAGCTCACTGTGCTTGGCTTCTTATGACCTGGCTTTCACAGAAAAATTATTTGGGGTTCTGGATGTGTTCATCCCATGATAACACCAAGGAAGAGAAACAGAGTGGGGCAAAATACAGACAGAAGCTCTGTTCTCACATCTCTGGGTCCCAAAACACTGGTTATACAGTCAATTTTGGTGACTGGTGTGATCTGTTCCCAGCTGTATTTTCCATATCTATTCCAGGGTCATGTCAGGTCATGTAATAACACTTCATACTTTAATATGTATCATACTATTACATTCTACTTATATTGAATTATATTATGTTATAGTATGCTATGTTGTGTTGTGGTATGTTATATTTTTACTATATCACTCTTTTGGTGGTAATGCCTTTTATTAACACTTTAAATTTCCCATGTTGTGATTTATTTTTCTATTTTGTTTACATTTAGGCCTTAGGTCTGGGCTGTAACTTTTTTGAATCTTTTTTTTCCTTAATATCAGCTTTGCTGAAATACAATTCATATACCATAAAAACAACCATTTAAAGTGTACAATTCACTGCTTTTAGCTTATTCACACAGTTGTACGATTATCACCACCATCTAATTTTAGATTATTTACATCACCCCTACGAGAAACTCCTTAGCCATTAGCCATCACTCTCCTTTCTCCCCTCTCCCCTATCCTTGGCCCCCACTAATCTACTTTCTAGCTCTATGGGTTTACCTTTGCTACACATTTCATATAAATGGAATCATAAATATATGGTCTTTTGTGACGAGCTTCTATCAGTTACACTATTGTTTTTGAAGTTTCTCCATGTTGTAGCATGTATCTAGTGCTTTACTCTTTTTCATTAGGAAATAATATTCCATTGTATGGCTATACCACATATATTTATCTATTCATCAGTTGATGTACATTAAGGTTGTTCCACATTTTTACTATTAATAATAATGCTGCTATAAACACTGATGTACAAGTTTTTGAGTGGATGTATTATATTTTTATTTCTCTTGGGTATATACCTAGGAGTAAAACCCTAAGTCAAGTGGTAACCCAATATTTAGCATTTTAAGAAATCACCAGGGCTTCCCTGGTGGCGCAGTTGTTGAGAGTCTGCCTGCCGATGCAGGGGACACGGGTTCGTGCCCTGGTCCGGGAAGATCCCACATGCCGTGGAGCAGCTGGGCCCGTGAGCCATGGCCGCTGAGCCTGCGCGTCCAGAGCCTGTGCTCCACAACGGGAGAGGCCACAGCAGTGAGAGGCCCGCGTACCGCAAAAAAAAAAAAAGAAAGAAAGAAATCACCAAATTATTTCCAAAGTGGCTGCATCAGTTTTACAGTAAAACCAGCAATGTATGAGGATTCCAACATCTACACAACCTGGCCAACACATACTATTTCTGTTTTTGAACGCTGCCATCCTAGTGGGTGTGAAGTGGTATCTCATGGTGGTTTTGATTTGAATTTCCTAATTATAATGATGTTTAACATCTTTTTGTGTGATTATTTTCCATTTGTATGTCTTCTTTGGAGAAAAGTCTATTCAAATCCTTTGGCTTTTTTTTTTGTGTGTGTGGTACACGGGCCTCTCACTGTTGTGGCCTCTTCCGTTGAAGAGAACAGGCTCTGGACGCGCAGGCTCAGCGGCCATGGCTCACAGGCCCAGCCGCTCTGCAGCATGTGGGATCTTCCCGGACCGGGACACGAACCCGTGTCCCCTGCATCTGCAGGCGGACTCTCAACCACTGCGCCACCAGGGAAGCCCCCTTTGCCATTTTTAAATCTATCCACCTCTTCATTATTGAGTTTTAACATTTCTTTACATATTATGAATATCAATGCCTTACCAGTTGCATCAAAAAGAATAAACTACCTACGAATAAATTTAGCCAAGGAGGTGAAGGAATTGTACACTGAAAACTATAAGACACTGATGAAAGAAATGGAAGATGACATAAACAAATGGAATGATTTTATGTGCTCATGGATTGGAAGGCTAAATATTGTTAAAATGGCCACACTACCCAAAGCAACCTAAAGATTCAATGCAATCCCTATCAAAATTCCAGTGGCATTTCTCACAGAAATAGAACAACCTAAAATTTGTATGGAGCCACAAAAAAAACTCTGAATAGCCAAAGCAATCTTGAGAAAGAAGAACAAAGATGAAGGCATCACACTTTCTGATTTCAAACTGTATTTTAAATCTATATAGTAATCAAAACAATGTGGTATTGGCATAAAAGCAGACACATAGATCAATGGAACAAAATAGAGAGCCCAGAAATAAATCCATGCACATACAGTCAATTAATTTATGACAAAGGAGCCAATGGGGAAAAGACAGTCTCTTCAATAAATGGTGTTGGGAAAACTGAACAGCACATACAAAATAATGAAACTGGACTACTATCTCTCACTATATGAAAAAATTAACTCAAAACGGATTAAAGACTTGAACATAGACCTGAAACCATGAAGCTTCTAGAAGAAAATAGAGTTAATAAGTTTTTTCACATTGGTCTTGGTGATGATTTTTTGGATTTTACATCAAAAGCAAAGGCAACAAAAGCAAAAATAAACAAGTGGGAGTACATCAAATTAAAAGCTTCTCCACAACAAAGGAAATCATCAACAAAATGAAAGGCAACCTATCAAATGAGAGAAAATATTTGCAAATTATATATCTGATAAGGGGTAAATATCCAAAATACATAAAGAACTTATATAACTCAATAGAAAAAAGACCAAACAATCTAATCATAAAATTGGAACTAAAGAGACATTTTTTCCGTAGAAGACATATAAGTGGCCAACAGGAACATGAAAATGTTCTCAGCTTCATTAATCATCAGAGAAATGCACAGAAAAATCACAATGATATAACCCAATCAAAAAATGGGGGCTTCCCTGGTGGCGCAGTGGTTGAGAGTCCGCCTGCCGATGCAGGGTACATGGGTTCGTGCCCTGGTCCGGGAAGATCCCACATGCCGCGGAGCGGCTAGGCCCGTGAGCCATGGCTGCTGGGCCTGTGCATCCGGAGCCTGTGCTCCGCAACAGGAGAGGCCACAACAGTGAGAGGCCCGCGTACTGCAAAAAAAAAAAAAAAGTGTAGAAGTTCTAAATAGACATTTCTCCAAAGAAGACATACAGATGGCCAAAAAGCCCATGAAAAGATGCTCAACATCACTAATTATTAGAGAAATGCAAATCAAAACTACAATGAGGTATCACCTCACACTGGTCAGAATGGTCATCATCAAAAAATCTACAAACAATGAATGCAGGAGAGGCTGTGGAGAAAAGGGAACCCTCTTGCACTGTTGGTGGGAATGTAAATTGATACAGCCACTATGGAGAACAGTATGGATGCTCCTCAAAAACCTTAAAATAGAACTACCACATGACCCAGCAATCCCATTCCTGGGCATATATCTGGAGAAAACTCTAATTTGAAAAGATACATGCACCCCAATGTTTACAGAAGCACTATTCACAATAGCTAAGATAGGGAAGCCATCTAAATGTCCATCGACAGAGGACTGGATAAAGAAGTTGTGGTACATATATACAATGGAATATTACTCAGCCATAAAAAAGAACAAAATAATGCCATTTGCAGCAACAGGGATAGACCTAGAGATTATCATACAAAGTGAAGTAAGTCAGACAGAGAAAGACAAATATCACATGATATCACTTACATGTGGAATCTAAAAAACGTGGTACGAATGAACTTATTTACAAAACAGAAATAGACTCACAGACATAGAAAACAAACTTTTGGTTACCAAAGGGGATAGCAGGGTGGGAGGAGAGACAAATTAGGAGTTTGGGATTAACATATACGTACTACTATATATAAAATAGGTAAACAATAAGGACCTACTGTATAGCACAGGGAACTATATTCAATTCTTATAATAACCTAAAAATGGAAAAGAATCTGAAAAAGATACATGTGTATGTATAACTGAATCACCTTGCTGTACACTTGAAACTAACACAACATTGTAAATTAACTATACTTCAGTTAAAAAAAAAAAAGAGCTGGGAGAGTAGGCCTTCTCATGTGCTTCATGCACATGCTCATAGCCCTCTATAGATCCTAAGGATTATGTTGAGATTGGCCCCTATGGACATCTTATTACCTAGACCTGCCTTTTAAGGTTTTTGGCCAGCCTCTTGCCGCCCCCACTGGTATGATCACCTCAGGTGATGTTAAACAATTCTTTTGTTTTGGACTAACATTTGAAGATAGGACTCCCTCACTAAGTGATCTCTGATTGAGGTCAAATAGAGACAAGCCCTGTGAACTGCTGTCCCCTTTCCTGAGAGCTTCCAGACAGGTAAAATCGTGACAGCCATGTGGCAATGGGGTTTCTGTGGGAGCTCCTTCAGGGGCTGCTGGGCTGCTTGTATGTATTCTCAGTGAGCCTAGCTCCACAGCTGCCAGTCTGTAAGGTGATTTTGGAACTAGGGAGAGGGATCTGGGAAAATGGAGCTAAAATGCCACAAAGCTCACTGTTCTTTACCGAGCCTCAGCTGTTTTGCTTGAATGAATGCTCCTCAGATCATTTTTAAGGCTTTGGTTAATTTTAAGAATCCTGAAAAAGTTGACTTTGAGGCTTGCGGGTGCTCACATTGGTTTTTTGAAGAGGTGAATATTCTGAGGTCCTCAGCCTGGCATTCCAGAAGTGCTTCTCCCCCAGAGTTATTTTAGTTAAAGGCTCCATTTCATTGGGTTAATCTGATCTTTTGAATAGAGACTGTGTATCTCCGAAAACATCTTTCTTATAAAGAGATTAGCAGTGGGTGTTTATCAAGCGGCTCCTCAGGCATTTAAATACAAACCTAGGGCATGTTATACAGACAGTCTTCCCCTCCTCACAATCCCAGTTTATTAACAACACTAAATGAAATATTTCACCTCAGGTTGTGGACTCCTGCAAAGTTTGCTTGTACACGCCACATCTGATATTTTGAAAATCATCCTTTCTACAAAATGGTAAATGAAAAAAAATCACATGTATTTGTTGGGATGATTTTACGACTGACCCAGCTCATTTTTTTTTTTTTTTAATTTTTGGCCACACCGTGCAGCATGTGGGATCTTACTCCCCCGACTGGGGGTCAAACCCGTGCCCCCTGCATTGGAAGGCAGAGTCTTAACCACTGAACCACTGGGGAAGTCCTCCTCATCTTCTCAAGTATACTATTTCTCAAACTCTTAGGACTAATATATCAAACCAAAATCAATTAAAATATTTGGCTTTTGATGAATGAAAAGTTTTATGTTAGATTATTTAATCCAGAGAGGAATAAACCCTTCCTTACCCCAGTCTAAAGGTTTAACTCATTTTCTGCACCAGGAATAATATTCATTTCCTTCCAGGGACATGCTCACCCTCTAGAGTGTGGTCTACGTTACCATTTCAGAAAGACAAATCCTTTATTGATATATTGGAATCTGGGCTACTTGACCTCATTCATGAGGTGGGGGGTTCATGGCTAGAGCAGTAAGACAGCCATAATTTAAAGAAGCATATGTCATGTAATGCAGGGACACTTCTGTAGATTTTGCCTATACTATTATATGTGATTTGGTCATAGACTAACTCAGAACCACTTTCCTTGTTAAACATGAAAGACTCATATCCTAAGCAGAGAAAAACTGGGGTTCTGGTTTTGGCTATGCAAGGAATTATTTGTGTGGTCTTGAAAGAATCATCTGATTTTTGCCTGTCTCAGTTCCTTTTGCTATAAAACGAAGAGTACAGATGAGATGACATACAGGTTTGTTTTCAACTTTTACACTATATTTTAATGTAGAGGAATGACTCTTACCAAAAATGGGTCATGAAAAAGTCAGAGTTAGAGTGGTTCTGAAGAATCGGTACAAGGATAGGCAGAATAACAGAGAATTTAGAAATATTTTTTTCCCAAATGAAAGAGGCATTTAAATTCTGTTTTATGGAGGGTAGACTCACAGAGCTGGATGTAAGAGATTACTTGAAAATTCCTCTGTTCCACCCTTTTCTTTCTGGGACCACTTGTTCCTAAACCATTCCAGCCAGGCTACTGCCTAATTGCTTAGAGGATTTTTAGGAATAGAGTTCCCATGATTTTTTTTTCAGATAGTGTCTTAAAAAATATGACTATTGTTTTAGCTTCACCGTTATGGTCTGTTACTGATAGAAGCAAGACTTTTCAAATGTGTGGTTGGTGTAGTGAGTGTTTGACAAAATCAAGTTGCTCGTTTCTCCCTATCATGGTTTTAAAGATAAATGAAACCTTGAAAGATAGGAAAACCCCATGAATGAGAATCTTTCCACAATACTGTTTTAAAAATCAGAAAGCTAATCTCCAAAAAGCAAGATGATATTAGGGGCTTATGACATTATTGACTCTTTACGAATGTTCTAAGTCTACCCACATTAAATCCAATCTTCTACATCTTTTTTTCCTCTACATTTATAGAATTTTTACAGTGATATTTGAGGTGTAGAATGAGCTTCTCAAGACCTTAAAACATCATAGAGCAAATGAAAAATGGAACAATACTACTTATATGCTAATTAATGAAACAAACCATCCTATGTTAGAAACATCTTCAAAGTTAAGGTCTGAAATAACGTCTTTCTTATTTCAGACTTGTAGAAACTCTTATTTTGAGTTCTGGAAACTCAATTAATTGAAGCATATCCTGTTCTGAGAATTCTATGCTACTATTTTCTCCCTAGTTATCTTCCGAAGTATTTGAGTTTAACTTGTCAGGCCATCAATATTCTGCTATTCCTTTTCCCCTGCCTACTACAATCTTTTAAACTTCCCTGTCATTTGCTATCCCCTGTGTGTCTCTAAAACAAACATTCAAGTACCCCTGCCAATTTCTTAAGTACACACACTTATGTATGCGGTAAAATGAGTATCATCAAGCCCTGATTTGAAATCATCATTTATGGATGTCCCTCTGTGGCACTACCAACAACAACAAAACGCCCTTCTGAGGATAAGAAAACCTCCAAAGCATGAACTTAATCATACTAAGTGGTACAAAAGAGCAGACAGAGCAACTAATTTTTGACCCATGACAATCTGCTTATTTCTTCACACATAAAAGTTATTACTCCTAAGCAACATTCTCACAAAACTGTTGACCATAAAATTACCCATAAAAGCTTTGAGAAACTAAATAATTAAAATTGCTTTTGGTCATAACTGAATTAAATATTTAAAGGTGATATGTTAATATTTTCCAACTTTGGATTTGCCTTAGACTTAAAAACTTAGCCTAAAATGAACTTGTTGAAAGTGATATAATTAAATAGCACTTATATTTTCTTAGTGGAGTTGTTTTATTTCTAATGGAATATTTTTTTAAATTCAGTGTTTTAGTCTAATGTGTATATTAATTTTCGTATTACTGTGTAACATCCTCTTAGATTTTTACTAAGGTCTGTTTTATTTAGATTTTCCTCTTTTTTGTTCTACTCTAATCTTGCCCTTTCCCTACTTTAAGAGAAAAAGCGTGCAACGATGTTATGCAGACAAATGTACAGCAGTGCCGTTAGCATTTAATCTCTTTTCAGATAAATGCAAATATTGCTGCTGATGGTATTGGACTCTTGTCCAGTAATCATTTGGGGAGCTTCCTCATCCATTTTTTCAAGCTGTGTCCATTACAATCAGTCACTGAAAACTGTGATCTAGAATATTCGTTCTTGATGAAAACAATAGAATTAAGTTACAGGGCTCTGGAAAATTGCTTCCATATTCAAGCAGGGCTACATATATACAGACACCTTGTTGATGATTTTACTGCCAGGAAGAAAATGTATTGCTCCTGCCACAAGCCTGTCTTTTGGCACTTTATCACTTACAAGTAATGATAAAATTGCAACAAAGAGACTTCTTTTTAATCTTAGAGGTCACTGTTTGTCGTCTTGGGCTATCCACCCTTTTGTCCTCTTATTTAGGCTAGATAAGGTGGAAAATTCCCTTTAATTGTCTCTAAATTTCATTTAAATGGTATGAAACACAGGCTTTGTCATCTGATCTTCAAGTCCCCATATCTTTTAATATATAATTTTATTTCTTCATATTTTAAACATAATTTTTAGAAAGAGTTCTGAATGTGTTTAAAATAGTTTTTATGAAACAAAATGACTGGTTGTAGTTTGAAGGGTTCAGCTACTTTTAAAAATCATAAAAATAGAAGATAATTTATTTGACATCATGAGAATCCTGACTATAAAATAATTTTGTTACTGAGTTTCTTCTCATTATTATAACCATCAGTTTTTACTATTTATTCACATAAGAATATTTATACAGATATCCAATCTGGCAACCCATAGTTGCCAAAATAATAGACATTTCTGATTAAATTTTTCTAATCACTGAGTCCCTGTATGAGAAAAAGTGAAGCAAGTGAGGAAGAAAACACCAAGAAAATCTAGTTTGAGCTGTTTATTTCCTTTGCTCTTTGATTTCTAAACTTTCTCATAGGTTTGTTTTGGGGGACTCCACCTATACATAAAGCCATGAATGTACAGTGTCATGGTTAATTTCTCTCATGGTTTATTTCTCTGCCACAGATTGTGTTATTTTAACAATTTCCTGGTAATCAAGGAAGACTTTGTCGATGCACTAAGCCTTAGGGAAGAATGTTTTATGTTATATAAAGGAGGAGAAACTTTACTGCCAAGGCAGCATTTTATTCCTACTAAAATACCAAGGGTGCAATTTGGAATGTCTTTCTCTCAAGTGGTTAAAAACAGCTTACAAATGTAATTTTAATCTCTTATTTAAATATGCTCTCTGGCCTACTAGCCTCATTTTATAAGTAGATAAACCATGAAAAAAGGAAAGTTGGCAACATTTTATTTTAGTTTTTATTTATTTATGTTTTTATGGCAATGACTTCTTTTCTTATTTTTTTTAACATCTTTATTGGAGTGTAATTGCTTTACAATGGTGTGTTAGTTTCTGCTCTATAACAAAGTGAATCAGTTATACATATACACATGTTCCCATATCTCTTCCCTCTTGCATCTCCCTCCCTCCCACCCTCCCTATCCCACCCCTCTAGGTGGTCACAAAGCATCGAGCTGATCTCCCTGTGCTATGCGGCTGCTTCCCACTAGCTATCTATTTTACGTTTGGTAGTGTATATATGTCCATGCCACTCTCTCACTTCGTCCCAGCTTACCCTTCCCCCTCCCCATGTCCTCATGTCCATTCTCTAGTAGGTCTGTGTCTTTATTCCCATCTTACCCCTAGGTTCTTCATGACCCTCTTTTTTTTCTTAGATTCCATATATATGTGTTAGCATACGGTATTTGTTTTTCTCTTTCTGACTTACTTCACTCTGTAGGACAGACTCTAGGTCCATCCACCTCACTACAAATAACTCAATTTCGTTTCTTTTTATGGCTGAGTAATATTCCATTGTATATATGTGCTATATCTTCTTTATCCATTCATCCGATGATGGACACTTAGGTTGCTTCCATCTCTTGGCTATTGTAAATAGAGCTGCAATGAACATTTTGGTACATGACTCTTTTTGAATTATGGCTTTCTCAGGGTATATGCCCAGTAGTGGGATTGCTGGGTCGTATGGTAGTTCTATTTGTAGTTTTTTAAGGAACCTCCATCCTGTTCTCCATAGTGGCTGTATCAATTTACATTCCCACCAGCAGTGCAAGAGTGTTCCCTTTTCTCCACACCCTCTCCAGCATTTATTGTTTCTAGATCTTTTGATGATAGCCATTCTGACCGGTGTGAGATGATATCTCATTGTAGTTTTGATTTGCATTTCTCTGATGTTGAGCGTTCTTTCATGTGTTTGTTGGCAAAGCTGGCAACATTTTATGTGTTTGTTAAGTCAGGATATGATGTTTAGAGAGCAAAAATAGGCAGGAGATGAAGTCTTCATAAAATGCTATGAGTGACAGTTTCCATTTACTGAGAATCTACTATGGCAGGCACTATGCTTAGTGTATTATATACATCACCTATAGTACTAACTGCAGTCTCAGAAGGTACGCATTATTATACCCACTTAAATATGAGAAAACTGATACATAGGGAAGTTAAGTGTCCAGCTGTGAATGGTAGAGCCCAGATTCAAGTAATGCTTTGCTAATCACTAAAAATGGTCTGAACAAAGCATATTGTACTTTTTTCTGCTAACAGAGGCTTGACAAAGAAGCAGAACTAATAAGAACTCAAAGGGACACCGCCATTGGGCTTCCGTCCTTTTTGCCGTGCTCTCTGCAGGGTTGCCATTGGTTTTTAGCTTCTAGATCTGCAGTTTAGCACTTCTGTCTACAAGATGCTTTTAGATGATGGTGCATGAGATCATCTTCTAAACATGTCTTCAGATAAGTGAAAACATATCTGGGGGGAGGGTTTGTTGGAAGGGGCAGTACTTGAGTTTCTTTCTCATTAGTTTTTATTTCACTTTGAGTACAGGGACCACATCTTATGAGGCTGTCTAGGTAGGCATGTTTTCTCGCATTGTGGGTGTGATTATGTATACCTGCATCTGTTGAATGACACCCACTCTTTGCCACTTTTCATGGGCAGCTCTGTGCAAGCATCTTTGTTAAATGGTTTACAGACTCAAATATAAAGAAGAAATGTCAAGCAATTGACTCAACAGTTCCTCCCCTTTTCTTCCTCTTAACATCAATATGAAGTCTTGTCTGATAGATTGGAAAAGAGAAAACCACTTTTCACTGTCCTGACCCTGTCTAAAAAATGCAGCTCTCATAAGTACACTCAGAGAAAAACAAGAGAAGCAAATCCACTCTTAGCCGCTGTCTAGGTGCACTTTTAAAATATGATTGTACTTGTAAAGTCCGACTGAGGTGATAAGGAGAAACCATGACAATTTTTAAATTTTATTTTTAAAGAATTTAAAAAAAATTAAAAGTTGAGATCTAATTGACATATAACATTATATTAGTTTCAGGTATAAAACGTAATGATCAATATTTGTATGCCTTAGGAAATGATTAGCAAAATGAGCCTAGTTAATATTATCACCTTACATAGTTAACAAAAAAATTCTTTTCTTTCTTGTGATGAGAACTTTTTTTTTTTTGCGGTACGCGGGCCTCTCACTGCCACGGCCTCTCCCGTTGTGGAGCACAGACTCCGGACAAGCAGGCTCAGCGGCCATGGCTCACGGGCCCAGCCGCTCCGCGGCACGTGGGATCTTCCCGGATTGGGGCACGAACCCGCATCCCCTGCATCGGCAGGCGGACTCTCAACCACTGCGCCACCAGGGAAGCCCTTTGTGATGAGAACTTTTAAGATCTACTCTCTCACCAACTTTCAAACATGCAGTACAGAATTATTAACTATAGTCACCATGTTGTACATTACATCCTCATGACTTATTTAAATATTTTATAACTGGTAGTTTGTACCTTTTGACCCTCTTCACCCATTTCTCCCCGTTCCCCCATCTTCCTGCCTCTGGCAATCACCAGTGTGTTCTCTGCATCTAAGCCAGTGCCTAGAACTGCACCAATGAAAAATCACAGAAAGACAGTAGTTAATATTTACGATGCTAGGAGACCGCTAGAAACCCCATCTCTCATGGTTTCTGTTTACAGATCAATGTTTCAGGCTCACAGTTTTATTCTGGACAGAGTGCCTGCAATGCTACCTCAGAATTTTACTTCTCCAAAAGCTGCTTTAAAATCACAAAAGTATTTATAAATCCTAAAAAACTTTGTCTCTTCTGTGTATCAAAAGTCTTATTTTTGCTCCTAGAAGCTTTTAAAAGTTTTCTCCGTAATTAGAAAACATGTCTGTATGTGTGACCAGAAATTCTTTAATGGTGAATGTTTAAAGATCCTAAAGAGCAGTAATTGGGTCATTTGTAAGAATGTCACAGCCTGTGACTTACTAAAGAATGTTTTTGCTTCATGCAAATGGGAAGCTTCTCTTAGGATTTCCTTAAGAAAATAAATACTTCCTCAAAAAGATATAGAAAAAGCTTTTAAATCAGGATCTTCCTGCTAAAATTTTGCTTGAAGATAAATGATTATATTGGGGGATACAGGAGGAGGTTGGTGCTCAGAGACCTCAGCTGGTGGCAAGACTTCAAAATTTTACTAGAAACTAAGGCTCATTTCTTTAGACTTGCAGGTTTTAAATTTATTATTATTTTTTATTTTATTTATTTTTGGCTGCGTTGGGTCTTCAGTGCTGCGCGCACATCTTCTCTAGTTGCGGTGAGAGGGGGCTACTCTTCATTGCGGCGCGTGGGCTTCTCACTGCAGTGGCTTCTCTTGTAGTGGAGCATGGGCTCTAGGCACGCATGCTTCAGTAGTTGTGGTGTGTGGGATTTAGTAGTTGTGGCACACAGGCTTAGTTGCTCGTGGCATGTGGGATCTTCCTGGAACAGGGCTCGAACGCATGTCCCCTGCGTTGGCAGGTGAACTCCCAACCACTGCCCCACCAGGGAAGCCCAGACTTGAAGGTCTTTACGCTGGATTTCATTAGTGAAATCAAAGATGACTTGATACATAGTGGACTTCCATTAAATAAGACACACGTATATCAGAAAGTCAATTTATTAATTTTAATGTGGGAGTTCCAGTGACTCCGTGCGTACATCTCCTAAGGACATCATCCCTTTTCCCAATGTCAAGATACCTGGGAAGCTAGTAGAAAATTCCTTGGTGATCACAGATGAGTTCAAACCTTCGGTAATGTTTCCTGGTGAGAGTTTATGGAGACATACTTTCTCCATAGAGGATGCTACCTCTCTCATATAGGAATACTTCACACACCTCAGACTTTCTCTGCCTTTCTCTGCACCATGGTAGACAAAAGGGCCATTTATGGCATACTAAATGGCAACAGAGTGCCATTACTATTATCGTTGTCATTGGTGATGGTGGTGGTAGTAGTGATGGCTCCTTTTTTAAAAACTTATTGAGGTACAGTTGATTTACATTGTTGTGCTAGTTTCAGGTGTACAGCAAAGTGAATCAGTTGTACACATACATATATCCACTCTTTTTAAAATTCTTTTCCCGTATAGGCCATTACAGAGTATTGAATGGTAGTGGTGGTTTTTGAATCTATGCTCTAATTTTTTTTGTCTCACCCCTATGCTCAGGCTATATGGTACCAGTTATTCCTGCTGTCAGTTTGTTGCCTTCAATGTTTCCAGCTTTTAATTTATTGCTTCTAATTTGCTATTGACAGGGAAAGCAACTATACAAAGCAGTTAAAATTATGTCTAAAGTTAGGGCTAGGTGCAGAGAGTAAAGGCCTAAAGATTTCTTCAGTGAGCAGACAGCTGATAAAATTTGGTCTATATGTTATCTGTCTTGGCTATTCAAACACCTTTATTACTTCCTGATATTTGTCATTTTCTAGATAACTGAAGTTACTAGAAAAATGATGTCTGTGTCTTTGAGGTGTTGTATTGTTATCATACACGGTCCGTTCTGATCTGAGGGGCCTCAGTAGGATAAGTCAAGTTAAGCGATGTAATAAGTGGGTCTCTTTTAAAAGAAAAGGTACACTACATTTTTCTTAGGGAAATGGTTCCTTCAGGTGCCTTAACCTAATACTCCTGTAACTCAGTTCAGACCTGAGACTTCAGTCATTTTAACTTCAAGTTATAGCTTTCACCTAGAGAAAAATATACTACCCATTTTGAAAAATCTCAAAATGCTGGAAAAATGTCCATCCATCAGGGTCCTAAAAATATTTGTGATTTTTATCCTTTGGAAACCTTTGCCATAATTCTGTGCTACTATTTTAAAATAGAGTAGTTTTAGTAGTCAAGTTTCTAATGGTTCCGCCACCCCACACCTCAGGGAGCCGCTATACTTTTACACCTCCTCATAAAACTGTATCACAATCACCATAAGGTCAGGAGAAGTTGAATCTAGTAATGAAATAGTTCTCAGGAGATGACTGATTTTATCCCAATTCCTGTTTTTTTTTGCAGTACGCGGGCCTCTCACTGTTGTGGCCTCTCCCGTTGTGGAGCACAGGCTCAGTAGTTGTGGCTCACAGGCCCAGCTGCTCCGTGGCATGTGGGATCTTCCCAGACCGGGGCACGAACCTGTGTCCCCTGCATCGGCAGGCAGACCCTCAACCACTGTGCCACCAGGGAAGCCCCCAATTCCTGTTTTCTTATAGATCTTTCTTAGTCATAGGATGATGCAGAAAGTTTTCTGTTGAACAGCATTCAAGACATCTATGGATAATTTCTTTCCTATCTCTTGTGATGAAAACATAATTTATTTTCACTTTTCCAATAAGAGGTATTTTTAAAAATGAGAATATAATTTCTAATAAACTCCTTTGGTGATAATATATATACTAAGTAAAATCTGGTGTTGGTGATTTGTAAATAGATAACTATATCTTATTCCTTAAGTCATCTGCAAAATTTGTTCTTCTTTTAAATTAAATTTACTTTTAAAGTATATTCTACAATGCAATTCTTGAATAGATACTCTGGGTCAATTCAGTGTTTTGTTTTCTACAGGAAAAATCATGAACAAGGTAAGGCCAAGTAATGCATTTCAAAGAAGTCATATGAATTATGGTCAAATCAAGATTTCATTTAACCTTGAAACTCCTTTAACTATATTCATTTAGAGTAACATAGAGGTATCTTCACCTTGCTCCAAACCACCATCATACTTTAAAGCCATCTGTATTTATCTTTAGAAATTTCTTAGCATCACACAAAATAGTTAAGGATATTAAGCTTTCAATTAAAAATTAATTCATAAGTTCATTTATATACCTTAACCACATACTAATTTTTCTTGTAAAAATAAATGCAAACACTTGTAAAGATGACAAGTGGCATAACAATACATCAAACAAAAAGTTAAAAATCCCAGTTCTCTTTAAATCCCATGATGACTCAACGTTTGATGGACATATTGATAGTAAAAGAAGTCTTTGTTTAAAACTTTTTTGCATTACTAGAGGATGATGAAGTTGCTTTTTCACCAAGGAATGAAATGTTAGACTTGTACTTGAATGTCATCTAATATCAGTAAATATGAGCATTTGAAGTTTTGTTTTGAAGCTGAAAAACAGGTATACTTGAATGCTAGAGGCTAAAGAATGAGAAAAAAACCCAAAAAAACCTAGAGAAATGACCTGGAGAAATGTAATATGATCTGTATCTTACTGCATCTGGCATCATTTAGGGATATCTATTCTTCCTATCTGTCTGTCTAATCTAGTGTTCTCTTTCCTTTAGTAATACTAACTCTTGGTTTCTGTCCTCATGTGTTCCATTTATTATTCTTTACTGTTTATAGAGATACAGATCATAGCACCCAAGGAGTCAATTAAAAGAAAAGCAAGCGAACAAAAATGCTAGAAGATAAAGGCAGCTATGGGTGTTAGGACCCCAAAGCTCATAATCAGATTTCATTTGCTCTGACTATTGAGATGATGCACAGGATGGAAATGGGGTGCACTTCTACTCATATGTGGCTGATCCAACAAAGTTCTTGAAATCCTTCCTGCCCAAAAATACCATAATTACACTTAAAAGACAAAGAGAAGATCATGAAAACTATTTGCAACACTTATGACAGGAAAAGCCTCTTAGTAACTAAATATCAAATAGTCAAACCAATAAAAAGACAACAACATGAACTGCCCCTGATAGAAAATATTTATAATAGCTCTGTGTTGAAATAGTGAAAGCTTGATACCAAATGACAAGCCTAACTGTAGGGAATTGTTCAATGATTAATGGAAGAGTGACATAAGGGAATATTATACAACCATTTAAATAAGGATTTAGAAATATATTCACTATTTTAAAATCATATTATGATCAGCAGGTTCTGACCATAAAAGTGTTCCAGTTCCAAGCTAAATGGCATGCATCTTCTAAGAACAGAATAGCGTTGAGCCAGAAATGAGAATCCATGCATCTCTGAGAAGTCTTCAGGCTAAGTAAGATGATTAAAAGTAAGCTAATTACCATGTTACATGTCTTCTCAGCTTGGTAAGATTGTACTTCCCTGACCCCTTAGAGTTAGGATTGGTCATGTGACTTACTTTAGCCAACCATATAGGAACAGAAGCAGTGATGTCACTTTTAGGAAGAAGCTCTCTGACCCAGTGTGGTATTTGCTATACTTTCTTCTTTCCCTCTACTCTGGCAATATTTCACAAAGTGACTGCTCCAGTAGCCTGGAGCAGTCTGGAACGGAGGCAGCACAGCACAGACCCACAGCTGATCCAAGATGGATATGAGAAGAAATCTTTGTGATTTTAAGGCATTGCAATTTGGGGGCTGCGTGTTACCGCCGTAGAACCCAGCTTATGCTAGCTGACAAAACCTGCTTCTGAAGTAATAAACTTAGTGTCTATTAAGTTCCACCCATCTAGTCCTTATCCTGGCTCTACTACTGAACAGCTCTGTTATCTTGAGTAAATTATCTAAATAGAATTATAAGCCTCAGCCTCCTTAGCTATATAATATGAACATATTAATACTATTTCATAGGGCTATGATAATGATTAAATGAAACAAAGCTCAGCATAGTACTTGGCATGTCTTCAGGAACTTCACTCAGGTTGTAGCTTTCAAAACTATATGCATTATAGGTAGACATTCAGGATGTTTGCCATTTCTCCAGAGGTAACTGGTATGACGCCATAAATTTAGCGCAACTGTGAGAGCATGAGGTGGACCGAAGACCATTAGACTGCCGTTGGCAGGAGTAAGACACACCACAGGGTCCTCTGTGGTTTTGCAGAGGCCGTTTCTACTCCTGCAGCACTGAGATATTTACAAGGGAACACATGGTAAGACCATTTCCATTATGCTCCTCATCTGTTTACTTCCATCACCACAAGGGACTCAAGGTACCCACATCTTCCCTTCTCATCTGAACCCTAGTCCTCAACATGGTTCTGTACATCCTCTAAGCTGACCCTACCCCTATACAACCCCAACACTCAAAACCCTTCCCCTGTGTCCTCTGGAATTCACAGTCTATCATCATCAAATGCTCTGCGTCCTCAACCTTATTTCTGTGCGTCTCCTTTACGCTCTCACCGGAAATGAAATCTGCTTCCTCTGCAGGACACTCTTTTCTCCGCAGCCCTCAGAAGGTGGTTGTTTTCTCCCTTCCCTGCCTTATACCACTGGGCGTCTTGCTCTTCTCAAATCCTTCTCCCTCCAGACCCCACAATTACCCATCCTCATTGTCTTCACGCTCATGCCATCATCTGAGTTCATATCACTAAACCCTCCTTGCTTTAGCCATGTATAGAATTCTGGGATTCTCCTCTCATTTCTTGAGGAATTTAGCTTATGGATCCTTGTTGCTGTTTCTGATACTATTCCTGTAATAATTCATTGTGTTTTTGTATATAAATAGACACCCTCTGAATACCCTGACCTCTCAGTGTCTGATCTCCTTTCTGTGCATGACTTTGCTCTTCCTCCCCACCAGGCCCTGTAGACACGCCCTAGACTTTATCATTACCAATAATTGCACAGCCTCCATAGTCTCAGTTTCGAGGGTCACTGTTTGACCACCACTTTTCATTTTGCAGCTCACATTCTTCACTAACCTATATCCAACAATCCTTCAATCCTTCTGGGTCCTGCAATTCAGTGGCCCTAATAACTCTTCAATGTCCCTCAACCCTCTTCTTTATTACCCAGCTGGGATTCCACAGTCCATCATTATAACTCCATTGCTTACACCCTCAGCTACCATGTTCTCCCCACACCATCCCAACGTCCTTAATAGTAAAACCTCAACCCTGGTTAAACTCAGACTGGCCTATTCAAGGTCTACACCTGTGCTGCTGGACCTGCTGGAGAAAAACACCCAGCCATGCTAACTGGACCACTAACCTCAAATGATGCCTGGAAATGCTGTGTTGCCCTGTCCATCTGTGTGTGTGCTCTCTCTCTCTCTCTCCTGATCATTTTGTACTTAATCATCTCTTCTCAAACCTTCAGCAACCCCTTAGCAATCCTCACTCTTTCAGATGACCTTGCTTCCTATCTCCCTCTCAAAATAGAAATAATCAGAAGAGAGCATCCATGAGCTCCCATCCTGCCTTACCTCCTTTTTCCATGGATGAATTGTCCGTGTTCCTACCTAAAGCCAACACCTCCACTTGTTTTTGGATCCCCTTCCCTCTTGCCTACTTAGAGAAATCACCACAAGAATCTCCTCATTCTCCCTTTTTAAAAAAGAGAAACTTCCTGTGCTTCCATATGCCTCATTGCAAATACCCATTTCTGTTTCCCTTTGCAGCAAAACTCCGTGGAAGAGATGAATCTCCTTGCTGCCCTCACTTCCTCTGTTCTTATGTCTTTGGGTATTGGTTGAAGAATCCTCCGAGGCTAGGATTCAATTACAGGAAAAGGAAAAGTAGATGGGGAAAGAAAGTAGAGATATAGACAAAGCATCTGCAAGTCACACTTGTACCACGTCCTTGTCTCTTTCAATCCATCTTAATAAATAACCAGCTGCCTCTCTTACCCCTGACCACATCTTCCTTTCCCCCTTTCTTATCATTGAGAGAATTCTTATGTCCGTGCCTGAGTCAGAGTTTTAAGGTTACTGACCTAAACTTTTCTGCTGGACAAAACCAGAAGTAGACTCCTCAAGCAGACAATAAATCCCATGTAACATATTTCTCCAAGCTTCGGTGTCCTTTTGGTCATGAAGAAAATGATCAACTCATAAAAATTCAGTTTGGGGAAAAAACCAATTATTTACCCTACAAAATTAAGCCAGCATAGGATAGGACTGAAAGTACAAATTGTTCTCTAGTTTATTTTTGAGATTTTTGGATTGAACTGCTTCTTAGCTACAAAGAACTATGAGAATTAAATGGGTAGTTCAGTAGGGGGTGCTTTAAAATTAAAGACTAACAAATATTTTTGCCAAGGCTATCTTTGGGAGTTTAAATACTTTCACTGTTTAAGTTGCAAAGACTGTGCTGGTGGCTGTATTCTCTACTCAGCATGCATTTTTATGTGCATTTCAGCTACAGCTAGATATCTAAGTAAATACAGTTTCCTGAATTGAAAACACTTTTACATTACTTCTAAAATTCTACAGGTTCAACCTAATATGATTTGCAAATTACTTTTTAAAATGAATTATGTATCATCTCTATCAAACCTTTGAGTAACAGATTCCCTTTTCAAGGTCCCTTACGATGACCCTTAAGCCACCCTTGAATACTTATTTTTAGTCTGTCTAATCTTGAATGATGAAATATTTGAAAACATCTAATCACAATTTTCAGCAAACTCTCTGAGATGAATTTGCAAAGTCATATATTTTGCTTGCCTTGACCCCCCAAAAGTTCTATGTGCCCTGGTTTTTCTTTTGAAGGGAAGAGGACCAATTAGTCACATGTTAATCAGAACTTTTGGTGTGAATGTGTAATGAACCATTTTTTTTGGAATCAATCATTAATTTTGACCAAAGAGCCCACTCTAACACAAATTGCAATGGATCATTTAGGAAGAGATAATAAGAAGCAGGTTCTATCAAAAATGAAAGAAGATCTGTATATTTTCCAGTAGCTGCCTGCTTCAAGAGGCCCTTATCTTACTGATTCTCATTCTTCCATGTCTAAATTTCTGGGCTGATGTCCCAGAGTTTCAGACCCATCACAGAAGAGACAGTTATCACCATTAAGTTTTCCAAAATGTCTTCGGATTTTCAAAGCTCAGCCTTTGCTCTGGACAACCATGCCAGGTAAACTTACTGGGAAACTTAATTAGGTATCATTGGGCCACCTTTGGCCAATAGGGCCATTGTGAAGTAAGAATGCTAATCATATCTGTCTACCTATTCCTTCATTCATTCATTTCTCTACTTACTCAACAAAACTTTTGAGACTACCAGACTCTGTACTAAGCATGAAAGACACACATGTGATCGAGACATAGCTGGCACCTTCAAGGAGCTTATATTTAGTGGAGGAAACACAAGTAAATAAATAATGCAATACATCCTGGTAAGAGATTATTGTAACTCTGCATCTGGGTGTCTTGCTGGAGCCCTGTCAGAATCCTCTGGGAGTGGGTATTTGCCTTTTTTTTTTTGGTCAACCCAACATCTGAAATCCTTCTGTTATGTCTTGGTAAAAGGAAAAGCCTCTCTACCACTGTTCAACATACTAGATCTTTCCTTTCCCAGCCTCCCTTGCAGATAGGCTGTGAATACCTGGTTTAGGTTCCTCCAAAGGAATGCCTCTGCCATTTATTTTGAGGTGGGAGCAGCTGTTGGTAGTGGTGCTGGTGGCAGTGCAGAGAGAACAGTGCTGGGGCACTGGCAGTGCAGCAGTAGTGTCCTCAACACACCTGTCAGTGGTTTTCCTGGCTGCATGGCCCTTTGCCTCTTCTGTCCTCCTAGCCATTTTGTGGGTTACCTACTATCCTTCCTAAGGAATTTCTTTTCTGCTTACATCAGACAGACACCCAGATTTTTAAGTGCATTGGAAGCCAAAATTTTTGTTTGTTTTTGGAGGCTTGCTTGTTTTGCTTTGGAAGGTAATGACCTAGATACCAAGTCAGTAGGAGATGTTTACAATGTGACATTATTTAGAACTTGAATTAATTGTGGTTAGTTCAGGGACACACTTGGGTTCTGTACCTTAAGGTGCTAACTCCCATAATCATGAAATTTTGAAATTTTAAAGGCATGTTTATCAGAAATTTCCACAGTTTTTTAAACTAATGGTTTTAGTGACTTAAAAAAAAATTGAGAATTCCTTGGTGATCCAGTGGTTAGGACTCGGTGCTTTCACTGCTAGGGCCCGGGTTCGATCCCTTGTCAGGGAACTAAGGTCCGGCAAGCTACACACACTGTGACCAAAAAAAAAAAAAAAAAAAAATTAAATTAACAATCTCCAAAATATTTATTGTATTTTTTCTTGAAAGGTTAGTTTGATACTTTTTACTATTACATTATTTTGTCCTCTTTAATTTTCTTTTTTGGATGTTAAAAAATTTTTTTTTGCCTTGGTTTATGATTTTTTTAAAGTATACCTCCACCAACTGATTTGTCATTTTATACATGTTTTAAAAAATCACGTTGGAACATGAATGTTGGGTAGAACAAAGCACAGATGATGAAGGCCCACTTTAAATTATTTCAAATAAAAATTAAGGTGGTTCTAAAGGAATGAGATCCCAGGGAAACACTGAAAATGATTTTGTCAATAAATTATATCTAAAGCTCCAAATGACTATCTAATTTGGGCAGTTATGAGTTGAATTATGGCTCCGATTACTGCTCTATTAATATTGATTTGGTGCCTAATTTTATTTCTTACTTAAGGAGGAATTAATATAAGGCAAAATTTTTAATGTACTTAAATGTGAGGATTATTTTTTACCAGGGGAAACACTAGCTTACTGTCTGAAAATAATAACTTTTTATTTTAAACCTTTCTCCTTAATGTAGCCTCTGAAAGAAATACTAACAAAAGTTCACCAATTTTTCCTGTCCTTCAAACTATTCTATTATGTCTTGAGTGTTTTATTTTACTAGAAGTTCATGAAATTGGTGTTTTATATAATTATAAGACTAAAAGTGGGTGCACAAAAACTATTTATAGGTGGAGTCCATGGTGGATTGCATAGTTCCATGCAACGTCTCTAGAACTCCATGAAAATACTGTGTTTTAAAGTCAATTGAAGGAATTCAATTGTCAGTATGGTTATCCCATTAACTTTATATTTTATTTGTATGTACAGAATAATTTCAGTTTGTTTTCTGTATTTAGGAATTATTTTTCTTTCCTTTTGATTTTATGTTTTTTAATTTGCATAAAGCATGGACATGATTCCAAAGCCAAAAAAATAATTTTCATAGAAGTGTCAATTCACTCTGTGCACCCTCCATCCTGTTCTCTTTCTCTCAGTGTAGGTCACCAATTTTATTAATTTTCGCCAGTGAGGTTTTTAAAAAAATATAAGTGAAACAGAACCATACACAAATACATTGATATTTTTCCACTTTCTTAACTATGAACACTATTTTACACCTTGCTTTTTCATTAAAAATATATTTTAAAGATTGCCCCACATCAATATTGAGAATTACATGCCTTCCTCTTTACAGCTGCATAATATTCTTATTTGTGGATGTCCCATAGTTTATTCAAG
Source organism: Mesoplodon bidens (assembly GCF_964165515.1). Lineage (NCBI taxonomy): Eukaryota > Metazoa > Chordata > Mammalia > Artiodactyla > Ziphiidae > Mesoplodon > Mesoplodon bidens. Next base: position 6,289,565 of record NC_138178.1, on the reverse strand, counting down.
AAGTCCTCTTTCTCTGAACATTAGGGTTATTTATACTCTTCTGCTATTTTAAATAAGACCACAATAAATATCCTCATATATACGCCTTTTAGTATTTTTGCCAGTGTACCTTTGGGATAGATTTCTTAAAATAGGATTGCTAGATTAAAGAATAAATTCATAAGTAATTGTGCTGTAATTTCTTATTTTTAATATGACCTTCTAGTTCTTGTCTATAATTATGTATATTTTACATAATTTCACTCAAATTTATGAGGACTTTTACATTTTGCATTTGTATTTAATATAATATATGTTTATGTTTGTATGTCTCTTCATAGCTAATTTTCATCATTCCATAAAAGTTTGTCATTGAAGAATGGATTAAAATCACCTTTATTTGTATTTCTTTCCTTCCTAACTACTTAATGGATATTTATTAAACTGAAGTGGATCAATAGTCCTTTGTATCTGGTGTAAGGCACACAAGGAAGTGTGTTTGTGTGAGTGTGTATAGAAACTCATAAACATTTCAGTATATCTCTTAGAAAACATAATTACCTACATATTTCCAATTTTTTGATTTTCTCATGTAAAATTTTGAAAACAACTATATATCAGAGAAGATGAGTAGAGTAGCTCATCTTGTATTGAAGAGGCAGACATGGTCCATGTCATGTATTTCTACACAGTTGGAGCATACGGACTGACCATGACTAGGAATTTACTTATGAAATTAGAAATCACCTCAAGTCACCTCCCTTCACTTACTTTCCACTCTTTACTTTTCACCTTCCTGAGGGTCAAGAGGAAGACTTGCTTCCTTGGACATGATACCCGTGACCCCTTGCCACTAGCATTTAGAAGTCCAGTGCCCCTTCTTGTGAAGGTGAACCCTTATAACCACATCTGTGCCTGGATTCTCTCTTCTGTCTTTTCAGTTTATCACAGAAGTTGTGTTTACAATTAAAAAGCTGTACCAATGCAAACTGGCACAGCCACAATGGAGAACAGTATGGAGGTTACTTAAAAATCTAAAAATAGAGTTACCATACGATCCTGCAATCCCACTCCTGGGCATATATCCAGAGAAAACTATAATTCTAAAAGATACACACACCTCATAGCAGCACTATTTACAATAGCCAAGACATGGAAGCAACTTAAATGTCCATTGACAGATGAGTGGATAAAGAAGATCTGGTATATATACGATGGATTATTACTCAGCCATAAAAAAGAATGAAATGATGCCATTTGCAGCTACACGGATGGACCTAAAGATTATCATACTAAGTGAAGTATGCCAGACAGAGAGAGACAAATATGATAAGATATTGCTTATAAATGGACTCTAAAAAAATGATACAAATGAACATATATACAAAACAGAAACAGACCCACAGACACAGAAAGCAAACTGATGGTTCCCGAAGGGGAAAGAGGTAGAAGAATAAATTCGGAGGTTGGGTTAACATATACATACTACTATATATAAAATAGATAACTAACAAGGACCTAATGTATAGCACAGGGAACTCTACTCAGTATTTTATAATAACCTATAATGGAAAAGAATCTGAAAAATACATGTATATGTGTGTGTGTGTGTGTATATATATATATATATATATATATATATATATATATATATATATATATTCTTTTTCAGAGATGTATATATAACTGAATCACTGTGCTGTACACCTGAAGCTAACCTGACATTGTAATTCAACTCTACTTCAATAAAAATTAAATTAAATTAAATTAAATTAAAAAGCAAGTTATTGGGCTTCCCTGGTGGCGCAGGGGATAAGAATCTGCCTGCCAATGCAGGGGACACAGGTTCGATCCCTGGTCTGGGAAGATCCCACATGCCATAGAGCAACTAAACCCAGGAGTCACAACTACTAAGCCTGCGTTCTAGAGCCTGTGAGCCACAACTACTGAAGCCCGCATGCCTAGAGGCTGTGCTCTGCAACAAGAGAAGCCATCATAATGAGAAGCCTCCACAATGAGAAGCCCACGCACTGCAACAAAGAGTAGCCCCCATTCACTGCAACTAGAGAAAGCCTGCATGCAGCAACAAAGACACAACACAGCCAAAAGTAAATTAAAAAAAAAAAAACTCAAGTTACTGCAATGTGTACAAGGAGTTGGTGTGACATCAGAATCTCTGTGCAATTTAGAACATGAATTTTGCTAAATTCTCAGTGTCTGTTTTATACTCCATATAGCAATAGTCTCAAAAATTATTAAAAAAAAGAATTATGAATCTTTTTATTTTGTTGATGGTTTCCTTTGTTGTACAAAAGCTTTTGAGTTTAATTAGGTCCCAAATGTTTATTTTTGATTCTGTTTCCTTTGCTTTAGGATAAAGATCCAAAATAATATTGCTACAATTCACATCAAAGAGTGTTCTGCCCATTTTCTTTCAGGAGTTTTATGGTTTCCAGTCTTACATTTAGGTCTTTAATCCATTTTGAGCTTATTTTTTTATATGGTGTGAAAGAATGTTCTAATTTCATTCTTTTATATGTAGCTGTCCAGTTTTCTCAGCACCATTTATTGAAGAGACTGTCTTCTCTCCATTGTATATTTTTGCCTCCTCTGGGATAGATTAAATGACCACAGGTTCACGAGTTTATTTCTGGGCTCTCTATTCTGTTCCATTGATCTGTGTCTACTTTTGTGCCAGTATCATACTATTTTGATTACTGTAGCTTTGTAGCATAGTCTGAAGTCAGGGAGTGTCATACCTCCAGCTTTGTTCTTTTTTCTCAATATTACTTTGGCTTTTCAGGGTCTTTTGTGGTCCTATGTAAATTTTAGGGTTATTTGTTCTAAAGACAACCTACTATATAAATGGGAGAAAATATTTGCAAATGATATGACTGATGAAGTATTGATCCAAAATACATTAACAGCTTATACAGCTCAATATATATATATATATATATATATATATATATATATACATATATATATATATGTGTATATATATATATAAACTGATTAAAAAATGGGTAGAAGACTTGAATAGACATTTTCCCCAAGAAGATATACAGATGGCCAACAGGCACATGAAAAGATGTTTAACGTCACTAATCATCAGAGAAAGAGAAATCAAAACCTTAATGAGATATCACCTCACACCTGTCAGAATGGCTATCATCAAAAAGTCTACAAATAACAAGTGTTGTTAAGAATGTGGAGAAAAGAGAACCCTTGTACACTGTTGCTAAGAATGTAAATGCAAGCACTGTGGAAAACAGTATGGATGTTCCTTAAAAAACTAAAAATAAAACTACCATGTGATCCTGCAGTCCCACTCCTGGGCATATATCCAGAGAAAACTCTAATTCAAAAAATACATGACAGTCTCTAGTCCATACAGAGTGAAATAAGTCAGAAAGAGAAAAAACAAATACCATATGCTAACACATATATATGGAATGTAAAAAAAAAAAAAGGTTCTGATGAACCTAGGGGCAGGATAGGAATAAAGACGCAGATGTAGAGAATGGACTTGAGGGCACAGGGAGGGGGAAGCGTGAGCTGGGACAAAGTGAGAGAGTGGCGTGGACATATATACACTACCAAATGTAAAACAGATAGCTAGGGGGAAGCAGCCACATAGCACAGGGCGGTCAGCTTGGTGTTTTGTGTCCACCTAGAGGGGTGGAATAGGGAGGGTGAGAGGGAGACACAAGAGGGAGGAGATATGGGGTTATATGTTTATGTATAGCTGATTCACTTTGTTATACAGCAGAAACTAACACACCACTGTAAAGCAATTATACTCCAATAAAGATGTTAAAAATAATAAAGATACATGCACCCTAATGTTCATAGCAGCATTATTTATAATTGCCAAGATATGGAAGCAACCTAAGTGCCCATCAACAGATGAATGAATAAGGAAGATGTGGTACATATATTCAATGGAAAATTACTCAGTAGTAAAAAAGAATGAAATTCTGCCACTCACAGCAACATGTATGGACCTAGAAGGTATTATGCTTAGTGACATAACTCAGACAGAGAAAGACAAATACCGTATATTATCACTTATATGTGGAATCCAAAAAATAAAACAAATGAATGACTATAACAAAAGAGAAACAGACTCACAGTTGTAGAGTACAAACTGGTGGTTATCAGTAGGGAGAAGGAAGGGGGAGGGGAAGATGGGGTAAAGATTAAGAGATACAAACTACTATGTCTAAGATAAGTAAGATATAAGGATATATTGTACAGCACAGAGAAATATAGTCATTATTTTATAATAAATTTAAATGGAGTATAATCTATAAAATATTGAATCACTACGTAGTATAACTAAAACTAATATAATATTGTAAATCAACTACACTTCAATTTAAAAAAAGAATTATGAGAATTAACTATAATTGAATATAAATAACATTTTAACTATTAAACTGTAGCATCTTAAGAAATTATTTTCTAAATGTAATTATGATCACTTTGGGATATTTAATTTTATATTTCTTAATCCAGCTCAGAACCATCATGACTTTCCATAGAAAAACTAGAAACACAACTTGGTTAAGCCTAACACAAATCACTCAGCTATCTATAAATGCATGATTTATGCAGTCCAGAAAGTCCGACATCGTATTCCTTAGCTGTCTTTGCATTAGAAACTTATTGTTATGCAAAAATCCATAGTTTTTCTCTTAAAATACATATCATACAAATAGAAAAGTAGAAATATTTTATTATAATTGCCAGCATCACAAATTTAATGCTAAAATGATTCAATTTAATGCTAAAATGTCACAAAAGCCAAGACAGATATATCTGTTATAGATAAAGAAGTCCATGAAAATCATGTTAAAGTGGAGGTGAGAATCACTTAAGATTATTTACAATACAATTACCTAGGACGTTTGAACTGAAAAGGAAACAAAAAGGACACAAATGACTGAAAAAATAAATGACAAAAAGAACTCCTTTTTTCCCTTAAAGGGAAGCCAGTTAGGAAGGGAATTGGGAGCATTTAAAATGTAATAGAGCTGTGTGCGATTTTCTTCCAGGACTGAGAACCATAGTGTTATCTGGTGAAAAATGAATATGAGACATTTATTGCTGCTGAGGGATTCCCTGGGCCGCCTGTGATAGGTCTGGACTGAGGCTTTGCTTGAAGGTTATGTGAAGACTTTGTCATTCAAAGTCGGCACCACTGACAAGCACTATCCTCAGTAGGGCTAGCCTGAGCTCCGGTGGATAAACAAAGGGGTGAGATATATTAGTAAATGTGTGGAACCCTTCTACTTCCCCACAATTACTCATTCAGATTTATGGTGCATGATTTTGACTCACTCTGACCAGGGTCACTGATCATGCTGTAAAGAGTCTCATCATCAATAAATACATATAGATCACCTAAGTTGAAATTTGCACATGCCAATGTAGACATCACAATAGAATGTCAGTCATTAAACTGTGGTCATACATACTTCTGATCTCAAACAATCATTCCCTACCTTTATCAACCACCATTTTCAACAGGCTCAGCACTAAATTTTTTCACTCTTTCTAAAAAGCAAATTCTCTTGCACAGACCAGAGATTTACTGCTCCAGAGGACATTAAAAATATTCCAAAGGTTTTGATGGCCGTTTTAAAAAAGAAGTCCCTAAAAGATTTTGAAATGCGAGCATCACTGGAACAAATGCAAGATTTCCCAAGGTGATTACCTTGAAATAGATGACTCTAATTTGGGATTTATATGTATATATTTTGCCAGTTCTGAAATCTTCATCAAAATATCAGTTATTTAACCTTATACTGCCTCAACTCTTGACTTTGTGCTTACTCTAGAAAAGGAAGATTACTCACTTGACAATCTTCACCATTTCAGTAAATGGATACCCGACTAGTTTATCAGTCTAAAAACCTTATGGTCATCCCTGACTCTTTTAACTGTTTGTAGCTACAACCAATCTAAAACCAAATCTGACCAAAGCAATGGAGCCTTGGTCAGATTTACATGAAAATTCATAATAATTGAAAAATTATTAGACTTAATAAGAGAGGTTAGCAATGTCAGTATATCAAAGTTCAATTTACTTCTACATTCCAGCAATAAGAAGTTAGAAAATACAATTTAAGAAGAAGATGTTATTTTTAACAGTAACAACAACATCAAAAATATAGTATCAGTGCAAATCTATCAAAAGATGCAAGATGTTATTGCCGAAATCTAAATAAAGGGAGAGCTATAGCATGTTCATGGTTAGCAATAGGCAATGTTATAAATATAGCAATTCTCTCCAAATCAATATGTGATTAAATAGGTTTGTAATCGAAATCTAGTTAAAATAGTTCACTTTTATTGTGGAATTTGACAAGCTGATTGTAAAATATATTTAGAAAACCAAGTACATATCTGAAGAAGAATTAGGGACAAATTTGCCATGCCAGCTAACAAGAGCTATTATAATGTTACAGGAATTATGTAACTACAGTAATATACAGTAATTAATATTGAGGTAGGGAGTGACAAATACACCTGTGGAACACGACAGCCTAGAAACAAGCTCATGTATATGTGAAAATCGGATATATGACATAACTGGCATTATGCTCAGCATGGAAAGGATGGACAATTCAATAAACTGTACTCCAATGATTTCTTATCCACATGGGAAAAATTAAAGTGGATTCTTCCCCTATTACATACACAGAAATCAATACTAGATGGTTCAAAGATTTAAGTGTTAAACACAAAACATTAAATTTCAAAAGACAATATATGTTTTTATAATCTTGAGTGCAAGAAATGATTCTTAAATAAGATCCCAAACAAAAATAATAAAGAAAAGCATTGCCACTTTTTACTACATTAAAGGTAAAATTTTCTGATTATTACCATTTGCAGCAACCTGGATGGACCTAGAGATTGTCATACTGAGGAAAGTTAAGTCAGACAGAGAAGGACAAATATCATATGATATCACTTATATATGGAATCTAAAAAAAATGGTACAAATGAACTTATTTACAAAACAGAAATAGAGTTACAGATGTAGAAAACAAACTTAGAGTTACCAGGGGGTAAGGGAGGGAGGGATAATTGGAAGATTGAGATGGACATATACACACTACTATATATAAAATAGATAACTAATAAGGAGCTACTGTATATAGCACAGGGAATTCTACTCAATACTCTGTAATGACCTGTATGGGAAAAGAATCTAAAAAAAGAGTGGATATATGAATATGTATAACTGATTCACTTTGCTGTACACCTGAAACTAACACAACACTGTAAATCAACTAAACTCCAATAAAAATTTTTTTTAAAGTCAAAATATTAATTAAAAATTTCTGATTATCAAAAGACATGATACAGAAAATGAAAGCAAAAACTGGGGGGAGATATTTGCATGCCATGTAACTAATAAGTGACTAGGCTCCAAAAAATATAAAGAATTTATAGAAATTAACCAGATGAAGACAATCAATCTAGTAGAAACATGGAAGAACACCACGAACTGGCTTTTCTTAGAAGAGGAAACAAAATAGCTACTATATATTTATATGAAAAGTTACTTAGGTACATTAGATCAGTAAATTGCATATTAAAACCACAACAAGATGCCTTTTCACATCTAATGGGTTGATAATAACTTAATAAAATGAGAATTCCAAACATTGGTGAAGATATGTAACCAAAAACTCTTGAATATCATTGAGTGGAGTGTAGATTGGTTTAACCACTTTAAAAAACAACTTGGAATTACCCAGCAAAGTTATAACCTAGCAATTCTGCTTCTAGATATACCCCTTAAGAAATTCTTGAACAAGTGCTCTAAGAAACATGTACAAGAGTGTTCATGTTAAACCATCAAGTCAAGAACTGTGAAAGCATCTGAGATTTCATCTTGCTTGCAAGCTAACAAGTTAACCAGTCAGTTTTATAGATATTGGTAGAAATACATGAAGTACGAGGGTTAGAGACGAAAGATAGTTTACTGTTCACAGCAAAAGTAACAGTCAGAGTAATACTGTAGGCATCCCCCATCCAGTTCCCACAGGATGCTGTGGTGAGGGCTAGGTGTTTCTTGTATAAGCAATGAAAATGCATTACTCACAGAAACCCTGAGATAAAGAGACTGTGATCTTATATAAGGGCTGCTGACAAACCTGCCTATTCTATCCAGTGAGTGACATGATCTTATTAGCCTGAAATGTAAGCAATCTCTCTGGGAGAGGAGGAAGGCCTCTGTATCTCTTTTACCTCAGAATGTCTTCAGGGAAGGGGATGTGTCTATATTTATTACCTGGGAACATAAATGAATTCATTCCAGACAAGTCACTAACTCCATCTATCCAGGGCTGTTTGCTTATACCAATATTGCTAAAATGATATTACTGGAGCAAATGGGTTGTTAGTGCTTAGATGTTTAGCAACAGGAGATATTCATGGAGAAACTGTATCCTCACAGTTCATAACAGCACAGTTTGTAATGGTAAAACAAAGCAAAACAAAACCACAATGCTTAATGACAGAAATCTTGGGGGGACTATACTGTGGAATATCCAAATACAGAAATACTATGCCAGAGTGAAAAATGAAATGAAATATGACTTTCATCCATGTGCATGAATCCTGTGTTAAGAAACAGAAAAATACACAGAAATATATACATTTATCTGAGTTCAGAAAGAAGAAAAACTGTTAAATAGTTTCATTAGAGTTGTACACATAGGAAATAAAATCGTGAAGGGAAACAGAAAATTATTAACAGAAAATAGCATTTAACTCTGAGGGAAAAGAAAGATACTGTGATTAGGGATGGTCACATGGAATTTTCCAAAGGATTGGAAACATTGTACTTCTTGAGCTTGGTGACAGGTATTTTTTAAATTAATATTCTTTCAATTGTACATAAACGTTATATACAATACTTTGCAAATAGGATATATTTCACAGTTAAACTCAAAAATAATTTAAAGAGTAGATTACAGATTGGATAAAGGGAAAAGGGGGGAGGAAAGACTTCTATGTTAAAAAAATCTCTGATCAATATTTACTATGTACCAGCACTGTCCAGTTGAACAGGATTTCTGGTCAGGCAGGGCTCAAAGCTATCTACAGCAGTGAACAAGGCAATGAATTAGCTCCCGTGCTTGGGTGAGGTGGCAGAACCAACTAGAAGGCTGGCAAGGCTCTTTGGCATCTTGACCACTGGGAATGGGACTGCAGTGGAGAAGGGTGGAGGGACTTGCAACAACCAGCACTCAGATATTGGCAGAGTGATTTCCAACTGGCAGTTCTTAAACGGTAGTTCCAACCAGCATCTTTGCTCCTTTGTAGATGGTGGTGCAGTCTGATCTGGAAACCCCATGGGGCACAGGTAGGTCTGATTTGGAGCTCAAATGAAGAGCCATACTGGCCCTGGAGCCTGGTGTTCCCCCACCCCTATTTCCATCTAGGCAGGTGAGCTGAGTCTTAGCCCTAAATGTCACTGAGTATGTAGATTGCAGCCTCACCCAACCAGGAGGCCTTGTCTGAGCATCTGGGAAGGTGTGTAGCCCAGCAATGCAATTCCTGAATGTAGCTCTTGAAATGAAAGCCCAGGTAACAACACTGACTGGCAGCAGAGCAAAGCAGGTATCTTGTCCAAAGAACTTGAGGCACAAGCTATTTCTTCCAGGAGAAGAGAAAAAGAAAGATACAGGGCTTCCCTGGTGGTGCAGTGGTTGAGAGTCCGCCTGCTGATGCAGGGGACACGGGTTTGTGCCCCGGTCTGAGAGGATCCCACATGCCACACAGTGGCTGGTCCTGTGAGCCATGGCCGCTGAGCCTGTGCTCCGCAACGGGAGAGGCCATGACAGTGAGAGGTCCGCATACCGCAAAAAAAAAAAAAAGAAAGAAAGATACAGAAAGTATGTTTAAAGCAACAACAGCTGAAAACTTGCCAAACTTGGGGAGAGAAATGGACATCCCGATTCACAATGCCCAAAGAACCTGAACAGTCTACTACCGAGACTTGTTATAATTAAACTGTCAGAAGTCAAAGACAAAGAAAGGATTTTGAAAGCAGCAAGAGAAAAGAGACAAGTTAAGAGACAAGTTACATGCAAGGGAACACACCCAGAAGACTGAGGCAGATTGGTCAACAGAAACTTTTCAGGCCAGGAGAGGATGAGATGATATATTCAAAATATTGAAAGAAAAAAACCCGATCATCCAAGAATCCTATACCCAGAGAAGTTGTTCTTCAGAAATGAAAGAGAGATAAAGACTTTTCTGAACAAACAAAAGCTGAGGGACTTGATCACCACAAGACCTACCTTATAAGAAATGCTAACGAGAGTTCCCTGAGTGGAAGTAAAAGGATACTAATTAACCTCATGAAAACATAAGAAGATAGCATAAAACTCACTGGTAATGGTAAATATATTGTGAAAGATAGATTCTGTGACCTGTAATGGTGGTACATAGTCCAGTTGCAACTCTAGTTTAAAAGCTAAATAACAAACATAGTAAAAATAACCATAACTACAATAACATGTTGTTGAGTAAACAATATAAAAATATGTAAACTGTAACATCAATAACCTAAACCCCCTAGGGGGAGAAGTTTAGGAATGATACAGAAGTTAAGTTGTTAGTTTAAAATCAGTTTTATAATTTTAAGCTATTTTTGTAAGCTTCATGCTAACCACAAGGGAAAAACTGGTAAAGTACACAACAGAACATGATAAATAAGTCAAAGAATATTAATACCAAAAGAAAAACAAAACACAAATAAGACAGCAATATAAGAAACAAAGAAAAATGAATCTACAGAATAGCCAGAAAACACAACTACACTGTTGGTGGGAATGTAAATGGGTAAAACCACTATGGAGAACAGTATGGAGGTTCCTTAAAAAACTAAAAACAGAGCTACCATATGATCCAGCAATCCCACTCTTGGGCATATATTTGGAGAAAACCGTAATTTGAAAAGATATATGTACACCAATGTTCATTGAGCACTATTTACAATAGCAAAGACATGGAAGCAACCTAAGTGTCCATCGATAGATGAATGGATAAAGAAGATGTGGTGTGTGTGTGTGTGTGTATACACACACACACACACACACACAATGGAATATTACTCAACCATAAAAAAGAATGAAATAATGCCATCTGCAGCAACATGGATGGACCTAGATATTATCATACTAAGTGAAGTAAGTCAGACAGAGAAAGACAAATACCATATGATATCACTTACATGTGAAATCTAAAAATGATACAAATGAACTTATTTACAAAACAGAAACAGACTCACAGGCTTAGAAAACAAATTTATGGTTACCAAAGGGGAAAGCTGGGGGAGGGATAAATTAGGTCAGATTAACATATACACACTACAATATATAAAATAGATAACCAACAAAGACCTATGTATAGCACAGGGAACTCTACTCAACACACTGTAATAACCTAAATGGGAAAAGAATCTGAAAAAGATAGATATATGTATATGTATAACTGAATCACCTTGCTGTACACCTGAAACTAACACAACATTGTAAATCAACTATACTCCAATATATAATAAAAGTTAAATAAATTTAAAAAAGAAAAATAAACTGACCTCAAATAAACAATCTAATTCTCTCCTTCAAGGAACTAGCAAAAGAAGAACAAACTGGGTCCAAAGTTAGTAAAAGAAAGGAAATAATAATGCTTAGAGTGGAAATAAATGAAATAGAGGGAAGGAAAACAATAGAAATAATTAACCAAACTGTGAGTTGGTCCTTTGGAAACAGAAACAAAATTGACAAGTCTTTAGCTAGACTAACCAATGAAAAAAGAAAGAGAACCCAAATCTACAAAATTATAAATAAAAATGGAATTGTCATACTGATACCCAAGAAATACAAAGCATCATAAGAAGCTACTATGAACTATATGCCAACAAACTGGAAAACCTGGAATAAATGGAAAAATCCTTAGATACTTACAACACACAAAGAATGAATCCAAAAGAGAAAGAAAATATGAACAGTTCAGTTACTCAGAGATTGAACCAGTAATCAAAAATCTCCAAACGTAGAAAAGTTCAGGACCAGATGGCTTCACTGGTGAATTTTACCAACTATTTAAAGAAAAATTAGTACCAATCTTTATCAACCTCTTCCAAAATATCAAAGAGGAGGGAACACTCCACAACTCATTTTATGATGCCAGCATTACCGTAACAGCAAAGCTAGAAAAGGACACTACAAGAAAAGAAAACTGCAGATCAATGTTCCTGTAAAAATTCTCATAAGATACCAGCAAACTGAATTCAGTAGCACATTAAATGGATCATTCACCATGATCAAGTAGGATTTATCCCTGGGATGCAAGGATGGCACAAATCAGTAAATGTGATACATAGCATTAACAGAATGAAAGAAAAAAATATAATCATCTGAATAGATGCAGAAAAAAGCATTTGACAAAATACAACATCCATTCATGATAAGAACTCTTAACAAGGGCTTCCCTGGTTCTGCAGTGGTTAAGAATCTGCCTGTGGGGCTTCCCTGATGGCGCAGTGGTTGAGAGTCCACCTGCCGATGCAGGGGACACGGGTTCGTGCCCAGGTCCGGGAGGATCCCATGTGCCACCGAGTGGCTGGGGCCGTGAGCCATGGCCACTGGGCCTGTGCGTCTGGAGCCTGTGCTCCGCAATGGGAGAAGCCACAACAGTGAGAGGCCCGCGTATCACAAAAAAAAAAAAAAAAAAAAAGGATCTGCCTATCAGTGCAGGAGACATGGGTTCAAGCCCTGGTCCGGGAAGATCCCACATGCCACAGAGCAACTAAGCCCGTGCGCCACAATTACAAAGTCTGTGCTCTACAGCCCGTGAACCACAACTACTGAGCCTGCATGCCACAACTACTGAAGCCAGCATGACTAGAGCCTGTGCTCCACAACAAGAGAAGCCACTGCAGTGAGAAGCCTGCACACCACAACAAAGAGTAGCCCCTGCTCGCCACAACTAGAGAAAGCCCATGTGCAGCAATGAAGACCCAATGCAGTCAAAAATAAATAAATTAATTAATTTTAAAAAAACTCTTAACAAATTAGGTACAGAAGGAACATATCTCAATATAATAAAGGTCATATTTGACAAGTCCACAGGTATCACACTCAGTGGTGAAAAACTAAAAACTTTTCCTCTAAATCAGGAACAAGACAAGGGTGCCCACTTTCACCACTCCTATTCAACATAATACTGGAAGTCGTAGTCACAACAATCCGGAAAGAAAGAAAAATAAGGCAGCAGAATTGGAAAGGGAAAAATACATAGTCTCTATTTTCAGATGATATGACTTTATATTTGGAAAATCCCAAATAGTCCATCAAAAAGCTGTTAGATCTAACTAATGAATTCAGTAAAATTGCAGGGCACAAAATGATCACACAAAAATCAGTAGCTTCTATACACTAACAACTAATTATCTGAAAAACATGTAAAGAAGATGAGTTCATTTACAAAAGCATCAGAAACAAATAAAATACTCAGGAATAAATTTAACTGAGGAGGTAAAAGATCTCTACACTGAAAGCTATAAGACATGGGGGAAAGGAATCAAAGACACAAATAAATGGAAAGGTATCAAGTGCCATGGATTGGAGGAATTAATACTGTTAAAATGTCTATAGTATCCAAAGACATCTATAGCTTCAAGGGAGTCACGGTAAAAATTCCAATGGCATTTTTTACAGAAGTGGAAATAACAATCATAAAATTTATATGGAACCACAAAAGACTGTGAAAAGCCAAAGCAATTCTAAAAAAAAAAAAAAAAAAAAAAGAACAAAGTGGGAGGTATCCCATTCCCTGATTTCAAGCTATATTATAAATGTATAGCAATTAGTGTGGTACTTGCATAAAAACAGACATACTGATAAATGGAACCAAAGCAAGAGCCCAGAAATAAACCCATGCATATAAGGTCAACTTATATGACAAGAGAGCCAAGAGTACTCAATGGAGAAAATAGAGTCTCTTCAATAAATGGTGCTGGGAAAACTGATATTCACATGTAAAAGAATGAAACTAGACCCCTAACTTATACCACTCATAAAAACTTACTCAAAATTCATAGAAGATTTGCATGTAAAATTGAACACAATAAAACTCCTAGAAGAAAATATAGAAAAAAACTCCTTGACATGGGTCTTGGCAATGATTTTTTTAGATATCATTGGTATCACCTAAAGTACAAGCAAGAAAACAAAAATTTTACACATGGGACTACATCAAACTTCAAGGTTTCTAAACAGCAAAGGAAATCATCAAAAAATGAAAAGACTACCTATGGAATGGGACAAATATCTGCAAATCCTAGATCTAATAAGGGGTTAGTACCCAAAATACATAAAGAACTCATACAACTCAGTAGCAAAAAACCAAATAATCAAAAAAATGGGCAAAGAACCTCAATAGACATTTTTCCAAAGAAGATATACAAATGGCCAACAGGTATATGGAGGGATGCTCAATATCACTAATCATTAAGGAAATGCAAATCAAGATTACAATGAGATATCACCTCACACCGATAAGAACGGCTGTCATCAAAAAGACAAGATATAAAAAATGCTGGCAAGGATGTGTAGAAAAGAGAACCGTTGTACACTGTTCATGGGACTGTAAGTTGGTACAGTCATTGTGGAAAACAGTATGGAGGTTCTTAAAAAATTTTAAAAAGAGAACTGCTATATGATCCAGCAATTCCACTTTGGGTATTTATTGAAGGACATGAAAACACCATCTCAAAGAAGTATCTGCACCCTTTTGTTCACTTCAGCATTATTGACAATAGCTAAGACATGTAAACAGCCTAAAATGTCCATCAGTGGATGAATGGATAAGGAAGTTGTGGTAAAAATATGCATTGAAATACTATTCAGCCATAAAAAAGAAGGAAATCCTGCCATTTATGACAACATGGATGGACCTTGAAGGCATTATGCTAAAAGAAATAAATCAGACACAGAAAGACAAATACTGTAAGATCTCACATGTTGAATCTAAAAACAAAACTCATGGAAAAAGAGGTCAGATTTGTGGTTACCAGTGGCAGTGGGTAGGGGTGGGGTAACTGGATGAAGGTGGTCAAAAGGTACAAACTTCCAGTTGTAAGGTAAGTCACTACCAGGATATAATGTACTGCATGATGACTACAGTTAAGGCTGCTGTATGGTATATTTGAAAGCTTCTAAGAGTAGCTCCTAGAAGTTCTCCTCATAAGGAAAAAAAAACCTTTTGTTTTGTATCTCTGTGAGATGATGGATGTTAACTAAACTTACTGTGGTAATCATTTCACAATACATGTAAGTCAGTATTCCATACACCTTAAAATTAGACAGTGCTGTATATGAAGTATATCTCAAGAATACTGAAAAAACTAATAAAAAGAAAATGTATACATACAGTAGAATATTATTCACTCTTAAAGAAGAAGTGACGTTGGTGACAACATGGATGGACCTGGAGAACATTATCTGAGTGAAATAAGCCAGACACAGAAAGACAGATACTGTATGATCTCACTTATATGTGGAATCTAAAATAGTCAAACCCATAGAAGCAGAGAGTAGAATGGTCATTGCAGTAGCTAGGAGTAGGAGTCAGTGGGGAGCTGATGGTCAAAGTATACAAAATTTCAGTAATGCAAGATAAATAAGTTCTGGAGCTACTATAGAGCACAGTGCCTATAGCTAACAACACTGTGTTGTGTACTTAAAATTTGCTAAGAGAATAGATTTTATGTTAAGTGGTTCTTACCACACACAAAAAATAAATGGGGGCAGGTGTGACAAAGGAGACATGAAAATAAAATGGAGAAAAGACAGCCGCTTCAGTAAGTGGTGCTGGGAAAACTGGACAGCTACATGTAAAAGAATGAAATTAGAACACTCCCTAACAGCATACACAAAAATAAACTCAAAATGGATTAAAGACCTAAATGTAAGGCCAGACACTATCAAACTCTTAGAGGAAAACACAGGCAGAACACTCTATGACATAAATCACAGCAAGATCCTTTTTGACCCACCTCCTAGAAAACTGGAAATAAAAACAAAAATAAACAAATGGGACCTAATGAAACTTAAAAGCTTTTGCACAGCAAAGGAAACCATAAACAAGACGAAAAGACAACCCTCAGAATGGGAGAAAATATGTGCAAGTGAAGCAACTGACAAAGGATTAATCTCCAAAATTTACAAGCAGCTCATGCAGCTCAATAACAAAAAAACAAACAACCCAATCCAAAAATGGGCAGAAGACCTAAATAGACAGTTCTCCAAAGAAGATATACAGATTGCCAACAAACACATGAAAGGATGCTCAACATCACTAATCATTAGAGAAATGCAAATCAAAAGTACAGTGAGGTATCACCTCACACCGGTCGGAATGGGCATCATCAAAAAATCTATAGACAATAAATGCTAGAGAGTGTGTGGAGAAAAGGGAACCCTCTTGCACTGCTGGTGGGAATGGAAATTGATATAGCCACTATGGAGAACAGTGTGGAGGTTCCTTAAAAAACTAAAAATAGGGCTTCCCTGGTGGCGCAGTGGTTGAGAGTCCGCCTGCCGATGCAGGGGACATGGGTTCGTGCCCCGGTCCGGGAAGATCCCACATGCCGCGGAACGGCTGGGCCCGTGAGCCATGGCCACTGAGCCTGCACGTCTGGAGCCTGTGCTCTGCAACGGGAGAGGCCACAACAGTGAGAGGCCTACATACCGCAAAAAAAAAAAAAAAAACTAAAAATAGAACTACCATAGACCCAGCAATCCCATTACTGGCATGTACCCAGAGAAAACCATAATTCAAAAAGACACATGCACCCCAATGTTCACTGCAGCACTATTTAAAATAGCTAGATCATGCAAGCGACTTAAATGTCCATCAACAGACGAATGGATAAAGAAGATGTGGTACATATATACAATGGAATATTACTCAGCTACAAAAAGGAACAAAATTGGGTCATTTGTAGAGACGTGGATGGACCTAGAGACTGTCATATAGAGTGAAGTAAGTCAGAGAGAGAAAAACAAATATTGTATATTAACGCATATATGTGGAACCTAGAAAAATGGTACAGATGAATTGGTTTACAAGGCAGAAATAGAGATACAGACGTAGGGAACAAACGTATGGACACCAAGGGGGGAAGGGTGGGTGGGATATGAACTGGGCGATTGGGATTGATATATATACACGAATATGTATAAAATAGATAACTAAAGAGAACCTGCTGTATGGCACAGAGAACTCTACTACACTTTGCTGTACAGTAGAAACTAACACAACATTGTAAAACAACCATGCCCCAAACAAACAAACAAAAAAAATAAAGGGGGCAGGAGGAAACTTTGGGAGGTGATGAAGGTATTTATGGCCTTGATGGTAGTGATTGTTTCATACGTGTATACTTATCCTCAAACTCATCAAGTTGTATACATTAAATGTATATACTACATGCCAATCATAACTCAATAAGGTGTTTTTTTTTAAAAATAGGTGTAGCTGGGGCTACAGTTATCTGAAGGCTTAACTAGGGGTGAGGGATCAACTCCCCATTTCGTGCACATGCCTGCTGACAAGAGGCCTTAGCTCCTCACTGGCTCTTCAGAGAGACCTGAGTTCCTTGCCACATGGACCTTTCCACAGGGCTGCCAGAGTGCCCTTATGACATGAAAGTTGATTTCCCCTAGAGTGAGTGATCCCAGAGGGAGGGCGGGGGGCCGGGAGGAGAAAGTGAGAGAGAGCACAAGGCAGAAGTCACAATGTTTCTTATGACTTGGGCTAAGAAGTGACGTTCTCTCACTTCCACCATGCTCTAGTGCTTACTTTGATATGAGGAAGGCACGTCCACAAGAGTGAATCCTAGGAGGCAGGGACCATGAGTTACCATCTTGGAGACTGGTTAACACAAGAGGTTATATCAATACTTTAAGCCAGAGATGATGAGGGCCTTTAACAAAAGGAATTGCAGTGGGGGAAGGAAGTAGAGAATGAATTGATAAATATTTAAGGCACAGTATTAATGGACCTTAGTGACTAGGAAGGTATGGGAGAGAGAAAAGGAAGAATGAGAGACAACCTCAAATTCTAGCTTGCGTGCCTGAGTAGAAGATAGTACCTCAAAGTCAGGAGAAAGAGGAGTTTCAGTGGGAAAATGTTTGTTCTTATTCCTTGTCACCTCTATCAAAGGCTGTTCTGAACAGGTCTTGCTCTCTTCAACCCTCATCATGTTCTAAGGGCATCTCATTCTCAGCTTGCAACACGGTTTTCTTTCTTAGAGGATAGTAAGACAATTTGATGTTGAATCGCATCAACTCTCAATCTCACCATCTCAAGATAACATGATTTTTTGGTTCCAAGACTCATTTTCTTTTTTTTCTCCAAGCTTAACATATCTGAAACTGGTATATATGTTCCAGTCAACTATATTTTAGATTCAATGAAATATGGCATATTGGTAACTTCATTTTTTTTCATGCTTTCTGTTTACCTCAAAGGAAGACAGAAAGAGCCTTCTTTAAAAAGCAAACAAACAAATGCTTGATTATTTACCAGAGCCCTAGTGTCTTGGGACAGTCTATTTTTAACTCCTTTATTTCAGTTTGCCTACTGGATAGTCCAGGCTTTGTACATCCCCAGCTTCACCATCAGGAGCCATGCATCAAGAAAATGCATTGAGAAGAGAGGCATGAGTGAAGTCAAATTGTGAAGGTTTATTTAGATTTTCCCAAACCACCCTTTTTTTAAAGATTAATTAATTCATTAATTAATTTATCTTTGGCTGTGTTGGGTCTTCGTTGCTGCGTGAAGGCTTTCTCTAGTTTCAGCGAGTGGGGCTACTCTTTGTTGCGGTGCGTGGGCTTCTCATTGTGGTGGTTTCTCTTGTTGCAGAGCACGGGCTCTAGGCACATGGGCTTCAGTAGTTGTGGCACATGGGCTCAGTAGTTGTGGCACACGGGCTGAGTTGCTCCACAGCATGTAGGATCTTCCCGGACCAGGGTTCGAATCCATGTCCCCTGCACTGGCAGGCAGATTGTTAACCACTGTGCCACGTGCGAAGCCCCCAAACCACTTTAAGTCCCTAACAATTCCTGTGGTGTTTACACTCTATGTTTAAGCCAGTATATGGTTGTTGGAAGGCTTCTCCTTCAAGATAGTGATGGGTATATTCCCATCAAAACACTGTTCCAATCAAAACATTTTTCAAGTGTTGGGTGCTTGCCTGGAAGAAAAAAACAAAAAAAAAGACAGAGTACAAAGGAAGGATATTTGATCCTTGACAGCCAGGGCAGACAGTCCAGACCTCCAGCTGTGCTCTCAGCTTGCTGTCTTATTCTTTTGGCCTGAGGCATCTTTTGTATCTTGTAAGAATGGAGAGACCTAGCAAGGACACCTCACTGTCCAATTACACCTAATAGAGCAGGAACCATGATCTAAACCTTACAAATCATTTTTGGATGGGAGGAAACATTAATGGATTTTCATCAACTTAAGAGATAAAACTGCAATGCCTCTTCTGCAGGTTTCATTTGTTTGTTTGTTTGGCTGAAACATTAAATAATCCTAGTTGGAAGTACCTTCTTTTGAAACTGATATGGACCCTGCATGGTTCTGTAGGCTTCTAACACCAAGGTCTTGTTAAACAAATTTTTTATGTGGTGGATTTCTCTATCAGATTCTTCTTTTGCAGTAAAATTTCTGAAAAATATTTTATATTTATTTTTTCCTAAATGACAATGGGAAATCATAATTGGGCTTTCCTAGCTTAGGATGTACTGTTTTGGAAAACAAAGTCCTTATTAATCTTTTTTTTTTTTTTTTTTTGCGGTACGAGGGCCTCTCACTGTTGTGGCCTGCTCCCATTGCGGAGCACAGGCTCCGGACGCGCACGCTCAGAAGCCATGGCTCATGGGCCCAGCCGCTCCGCGGCACGTGGGATCTTCCCGGACCGGGGCATGAACCCGTGTCCCCTGCATCGGCAGGCGGACTCCCAACCACTGCGCCACCAGGGAAGCCCGGTCCTTATTAATCTCGATACTGTTCCTTCTCGGCTCCATCCAGAGTTTCTTCCACCTCCTTTGTATCCAATCTCTTCTTTGAGCTTCTTCCATTCTTATAATAAAATCTTCATGTCTCTGCTCCCCATGGACAAAAGAAAATCCTTCCCCAGATGCTGCTACTTCTTTTACGATGATCTAATTCATTTTTCCCCTTTGCTTTCCTAAATTCTTGAAAAAATGATGTAATCCAACTACCTTCCTTTCTCTTCTCAAGCCCTTTGTAAGTGGGCTTCTGCCCCAGTGGTTTGTTGAAACCGTTCTCTCGAAAATCTTGAGTTGTTGTTAAATCCTTTGGGTTTTTATAATTTTCTCACCATCATTGACATTCATCCTTTCTACTCCTCTCTCTCTCTCTCTCTCTCTCTCTTTTTAAAAATTCTACCCACTCATATCCTCTTCCTAAAATCCTTCACTTCCTGAAGCGGAATGTGGTCATGTCATTCCCTTCTCCGCATTGATCACAGACTCTCAATGTGGTTTATAAAATCTACTGTTATCTGGCCCTGCTTATTATACCACCAGGCCCATCTCTTTCCACTTGCTGCCGTATACTCCGTGCTTCAGCCAGGCTGAATTACCTGAATTACTCATAGTTCCTTGAATATCCCAGGTGTACTCTAACCCATCTTTGGACTTTCCGTATGCTGTTTCCTCTTCTGGGACATCCATTCATACTTATGATTCTTACTTATATTATGTTGTTACATGCTTGTTTATTTTTGTCACATCCAAATCTGTAAGCTCCTAGAAGCAAAAACTATAAACCCTTTTACTGTTGCATCTTCATCGCTCAATGTAATGCCTCTCACCTGGTAGTCGTTCAGTGGCTATTTGTTGACTGACTGCACGCACTATGCAAAAATCCATGCAGCATTCAATCCTGCCACCAAGACCCTCAGTGCTCTTTCTTTTTTTCCTACTGGTCTTAGTCCTGTTTAATCCTCTTACACCTCTTAGTACATCATAGCCTCTTGTCTTTTCTCTATTTCATAATCTTTCCCTTCTCTTGTCTGACACACAGCTGCAGAGTGTTGTTCATAAGAGACAACTGACCATGTCCCTTCTTTGCTAAGTAATTTTCAATGACTCCTCTGCTTGTATTATAAAGGTCACGCCTATGGAATTTCTGTCGGCAGGGATAATATACTTGCCTGTTTTTTTCTCTCACCAGCCTTGTTCTAACTCACCTCCACTCTAGTAAGCAGACTACCTGCTCCATAATTTCCTATGCATGCTGTTCTCCCTTGGTCATCAGAGGGACTTTCTCCCTCTCTAATGACATTTTAGCCATGCTCAGCTCATTTGCCACTTCCCCATAAATATTTCCCTGAGTGCCCTGGGGCACAGTGCAGCTTCTTTCTTCTGTGTCCCAGAGCACTTTGTTTTTACCCCCTTTAGGCACTTGTTATATCCTACCCTCATTTAAGGATATATATATATATATTTTTTTGCGGTACGCGGGCCTCTCACTGTTTGTGGCCTCTCGCGTTGCGGAGCACAGGCTCTGGACGTGCAGGCTCAGCGGCCATGGCTCACGGGCCCAGCCGCTCCGCGGCACGTGGGATCCTCCCGGACCGGGGCACGAACCCACGTCCCCTGCATCGGCAGGCACACTCTCAACCACTGTGCCACCAGGGAAGCCCCAAGGATCTTTGTATTTGCAATTCAGTGATAAGGTGAGAATGGATCTTTCTCATTTATTCATTTTTGTATTCCCCAGAGTGCCTTGCCCATATATGCTCAATAAATGCTGTTGAATCAAATATGTAAATTAAAGATATTACAACTTAATGCTAGGTTTTAAATCACAGTAAGTTACATATTTTACCTTTTATCCAAAAAATTATGGATGGTGACCACATTCAAAAACCTAGTGGTAGTTACGTTAGAGTTTTAATAATGCTTTTCTTTTTTAAGCATAGGATCTTCCCTAACTTATATGAAAGGAAGACTAGCTGAATTAAGCAGGGCATGAAATGCACCCATCCCTTAAGATACCGTAATAAAGAACATGAATATTAAATATGCTTCTTATGTTTTAAAAAAATGATTTAAAAATATGGTAGCTAAAGCGTTTAGAAAAAAAATGAGCCTCAGGGCTTCCCTGGTGGCGCAGTGGTTGAGAGTCCGCCTGCCGATGCAGGGGACATGGGTTTGTGCCCCGGTCTGGGAGGATCCCACATGCCACAGAGCAGTTGGGCCTGTGAGCCATGGCCGCTGAGCCTGCGTGTCTGGAGCCTGTGCTCCGCAATGGGAGAGGCCACAACATTGAGAGGCCCGCGTATCGCAAAAAAAAAAAAAAAAAAAAAAAAAAAAAATGAGCTTCATTTAGTATTTTAGAAACTCTCCTCACTTATGCCTTCCAATTCTTCTTATGCTGTCAGGTTGCCAAAGGAAAGAACTGTTTTCTGCTGCATTCTGAAATAGTGACCATTTCTTTTGGACGCTGCACTCAATAAAATATTTGTTGTGTAAACAAGCACTTGTGCTGCAGTGTCACAACCAGGGGTTCATGCTTTTCTTTCCATTTCTTCATTTTGTGGGTGATGTTGAAAAACTCATCTCAGCTCTAATTTAGAAGGAAGTTGTCTCATTAGTAATATGGAGAGACGCCCTTATCTGAATGAGGGCAGAGAGCTTGTTTAGATGACACACGATACTCTCTTACTCCATTTTATTTTTCACCTCCTCTGAAGCTTTCATTTAGTCATGGACACCCTAAGATCTCTTAGTGAATTCCTCCGACATCATCAATACATTGTGATCATAGATGCTTTCGTGAAGGTTGATGGTATATTCAGTACTGCATGGGGCATACTGGTAGACCTCATTCTCTGTTTAGTAGAAGCACTCACAAGATAAGATAGAGAAATCATAGGATTCTGCAGGAGAGGCTGCGGACAAAGCAGAGATGTCTATGCCTTTTCCATGTCTAGGGATGGTCAAACATCATGAGAGATTAGTCTCTCAGATAAAGAAATCTGCTTTTATGAATAGCCCCCGAGGATGGACACAGGACAATCTGGCATCTGCCACAGAACAGGTACATCCTGGAGAGCTGCTCCAGGTCAGTAGTCAGGAAGTATTTTTTTCCACTAGAATGAACCTCATGTGGAAGTCTCCTCTGAAATATGAGCCCAAGACACATTGAGTGTCATCTGCAAGTGACAAAAATTATATTTGCTCATTAGCAGGGTTAATGGGCACCTTTCAGCAGTTCTCATTTTTTTTTTTTTTTTTTTTTTTCTTTTTGCGGTATGCGGGCCTCTCACTGTTGTGGCCTCTCCCGTTGCGGAGCACAGGCTCCGGACGCGCAGGCCCAGCGGCCATGGCTCACGGGCCCAGCCGCTCCGCGGCATATGGGATCCTCCCAGACCGGGGCACGAACCCGTATCCCCTGCATCGGCAGGCGGACTCTCAACCACTGCGCCACCAGGGAGGCCCATCAGCAGTTCTCATTTTTAAATTGAGTTTTCTCAGGCATGAATGAAGGGGCTTTGAAATTTAATCAGAATCAAATAAAAGTTACACGCCCTCTCCCTATGATAACTGTGTGGACCCAAGAGAAACATAAGCAAACTATGTGTTGGTGATTTCAGCATCTTTCCACAGAGACTGCTAGGAAACCACAAATAGACTTTAGCAATCAGATCGACATCTCATGGGTGGTCTCCCGTGCTAACCCCAAGCAGTTCACAGACAGCCACATATTTTGATTTGCTTCCTCTCAGGAGGTACTACGTTATATGATGAGATGGCATTAAGACAGTGCAACACTCTTCCTTCTGGTGGGACTGGTAGCTACTGTCTCCTGTGTGGATGAGAGACTGTGACAAGTATGGAGATGAAAGGAAACCTGCCTGGGATATCCAAGTGGAGTTTTCTGGTTGATGCTTGGGTGGATGGGTTTTTACAACACATCACAGATGAATCGAGATTTTTTTTCCCCCTAATTCACTCATGGGCAAGTAGAGAAGAATAGGACTAGATAAATTTCTTCTCCCCACCCCCTTTTTTCTTTTTTGTTGTGGTAAGAACACTGAACATGAGACCTACCCTCTTAACAAATTTTTTAATGCATTGTATAACACTGTTAGCTCCAGGCTCAGTGTTGTACAGGAGATCTCTAGAACTTAGTCATTTTGCATAACTGGAAGTTTAAACTTTATCCCTGTTGAAAAGCAGCTCCCCATCTCCTCCTCCCTGTATGCCCAGGCAACTACCATTTTAATCTTTGCTCCTATGAGTTTGAGTATTTTGAATACCTCACAGAAGTGGAATTAAGCAATGTTTGTCCCTCTGTTACTGGTTTATTTCACGTAGCATAATGTCCTCCAGGTTCATCCACATTATTGCACACGGCAGGGTTTCCTTCCTTTTTAAGGCTGAATAATATTCCACTGTATGCATATGCCACATTTTCTTAATCCATTCATCTGTAAATGCACATACTGTTTCCAAATCTTGGCTACTGTGAATAATGAAGCAATAAACATAGGAATGCAGATAACTCTTCAACATCCTGATTTTATTTCTTTTGGACATATACTCAGAAGAGGGCTTGCTGGATCATGTGGGTAGCTCTACTTTTAATTTTTTTGAGGAACCTCCATACTGCTATCCATAGCAGCTGCTGCATTTTACATTCCCATCAGTGATGTCCAAGGGTTCCAAATTCTTCACATCCTTGTCAAGATTTACTATCATTTTTCTCATATAATAGAAATGGTAACAAGTGTGAGGTGATTTCTCACTGTAGCTTTGATTTACACTTCTCTGATTAGTGATGTGGAACATCTTTCCACATACCTGATATACCCATTGGTCATTTACATGTTTTCTTTGGAGAAATATCTATTTAAATCCTTTGCCTATTTTTTTAATCAGGTTGTTGTTATGATTACTATTATCATTATTTTGCTACTGAGTTTTAGGTCTTTATTATAAATTAACCGCTTAACAGATACATGATTTACAAATATTTTCTCCCATTGTGTAGGTTGTCTCTTCATTTTGTTGATTGTTTCCTTTGCTGTGCAGAAGCTTTATAGTTTGATGTAGTCCCACTTGTCTAGTTTTGCTTTTTTTGCCTGCACTTCTGGTGTCATATCCAGAAAGTCATTGCTAAAGACAATGTTATGAAGATTTTCCCCTGTTTTCTTCTAGGATTTTTATAGTTTCAGGTGTTAAAGTCTTTAATTAATTTTGAGTTGATTTTTGTGTACTGTGTTAGATAAGGGTCCAACTGCATTCTTTTATATGTGGATATATATAGTTTTATATACATATACATATATTTTTCTCAACACTGTTTTTTGAAGAGACTATCCTATCTCCATTTGGCTATATATATGTGAGTTTATTTCTGGGCTACCTATTCTGCTCCACTGCTATATATGTCTGTTATGGTGCCAGCACCAAACTGTTTTAATTCCTGTTGTTGTATGATTTATTTTGAGGTGAGGAAGTGCAATGCCTCCATCTTTTGTTCTTTCTCAAGATGGCTTTGGCTATCTGGGGTATTTTGTGGTTCCATCTAAATTTTACAATTGTTTTTGCTGTTTCTATAAAAAATACCATTTGGTTTTTAATAGGGATTGCCCTGAATCTGTAGACTGTGTTGGAAAGTATAGCTATTTTCACAATATTAGATCTTCCAGTGCATGACCATGGGATGTCTTTCTATTTATTTGTGTCTTTAATTCCTTTTAGCAATATTTTGTAGTTTTCAGTGCACAAGTCCAGGAATGACATTCAAGTTTCATAACTAAATCCAATGTTTCCTTTTCATGAAACCGCTACTTTCTGAACTAGGGCTCACATTCTTATATAAAATCAATTTGGCCACTTTTAAGTAAACAACTTTTATGAATTGAGTACTTCCTACACAACTATCAGTTATGCTCATTTTCTCACATGTCTAGTAGATATCCTTTATCACATATTCTTGTCAAAATTTTGACATGAATTTTATACACAAGCCATGCAAACACATATTATCTCTCTGAACACCTGCCTGGCCCCTTTATGCTAGAAACTAAATTTCTTGAGAAACTGCTTCTGAATTATCTTGCACTTAAACAGTCATAATATTAATGGATGCTCACTAAACATGAGCTGATTATGCTCTTTGCTTTGCATTCTTTATTAGGGTTAATTTACCTCAAAAGAAATCTTTTAAAAAACAAACCATTATTAGGTCGATGTGTCCATTATATATAACCTTATTGATACCCTCGGGACACAGAAAAAGGTGTAGAGGCATTGGTTTGTACAATTGTTAAGATCTTGCCTATGTCTTTGACAATAGAGCATAAGACATTTTCTTCTGAAAGCAAAAAATAAACAAACCAACAAAAAGCCCAAAAACCTAATAATCCCCGACAATCATGTTAACCAAATACAATAAGGCTTAGTGGAAAAAAAAAAAAGAATACAAAGTGGTAGCCAGAATGATGAGTTTGGTAAGTACTGGAGTTATATCATGATGTATAGTCTTTGATTCAAACTTCAGAGAATCCGTTAAGAAGAAAAATATAGATGTAGGATTCCAGAAGGCCTGAACAATCTTAAACTGTTAAGTTCCTTTGAAAAATGATCTCAGCACAGCTGAGCTGTACAGTGAAAGCAAGTTGACTTATGTTGAAATAAATTTGTGGGGGCCATTTCTGAAGACCCAGAGAGCGCTGCAGGTTGCATATTAGTGGACTTATATCTAATTTTAGGGACTAGGACGTTTCTGTTCACGTCACCATTTTTCTTGCTCTACCAAAGGAGATCAAAATAAGTACTATTTGGGGCTTCCCTGGTGGCGCAGTGGTTGAGAGTCGGCCTGCTGATGCAGGGGATGCGGGTTCACGCCCTGGTCTGGGAGGATCCCACATGCCGCGGAGCGGCTGGGCCCATGAGCCATGGCCGCTGAGCCTGCGCGTCCGGAGCCTGTGCTCCTCAACGGGAGAGGCCACAACAGTGAGAGGCCCGCGTACCGTGAAAAAAATAGAAAAGAAAAAAAGTGCCATTTACTGAGAACTAACTGATAGCTTCCCCAGGTTGCAATGTTTTAATTAGAGAGATAGAAAGAAAAGGCCACATTCGGCTGTTCAGTAAAGGAAGTCCTTTATAAAAGCCTTCTAAAAACATGAGACAGAGAAACAAAATGTGTAAAAAATTGGAAAAAAGACTGTAAGCAATGGATGGATTTCTTTTTTTGGTAAATAACTTTAGAGGAAATTAGCACATTCTGAAACTGGATTTACTCTTACTATATAGAAAAGCATCAAAACCTTGTGGAAATGCCTAGATTGATAAACAGGGTACAAAAGCTGACCCCTTTATAGTTTGAAACATTTACTTCTATTGCTTTTCTTTTCTTTGCTTTTCCAGTTTTTTCATCACTGCATTCCTACTCAAAAGAACTCTGCATAAAAGTATGTAAAGCCATGTAGTTTACAAGGAGAAATGCATTATTTTGATATCTGAATTTCTCAAAGGCACTAACTAACTTACTGTATTTTAGTTGTATAATTTGAATTATGGCAACAAAAGTGATTGGAACTGTAAAGAAACATTTTCTTAAAAAATATTTTGCACAAAAATTCACTTTATAAATACAATTTATAGAAATTTTATAAAAATAATAAATTTTCACTTGTAAGAAATTCCCAACTCAGTTTGCATAATGCACCTGCTAAATTTTTAAACCACAGATATGAATGTCTATAAAAAAAGGAAATAATTATCTTGTGACATCTAAGAAGAAAGGTCAGAAAATTTTACATTCTCTCAGACACTCAGTGAAAAATAAAGCAAATTAAAAGGAACAATTGACCTTTTCTTTTTCTACCCTCTCTTGCAAATACAGAACACCATGTCAATCTTAGTTCAATAAGCAGCATAAAAAGCCAAGCAAGTAAACAAAGAAATGAATTGTTCTGTTCATCTGGTCTCCTTAGACTGTAGCCCTATAGGCTCTGGATGTTTTGGAGAAGAAGCCAGGCCTGCTTTGCTCTCTATCTAATTTTACAGAGAACTAGGACAATGGTAACATGTCATCATTGAGGGCATGCAGTGCAAGATTTATCTTCCTGTATTCAAACAAATCATTAAATTTATCTTTTTTGGTATCATAGGTCTTCATTGAGTCAAATAAACCATATTTTGTTTACTACACTGGAAAGATATAAATGCTAAATACTGTTTAACTTTATTTTATGAGAGTGAATATTATCTTCTTCTTTCCAGTGACCTTTTATTGCCTCGTGAATAAAGAAATAATTTTCTAGACAGAAACAGCAGCAAGAGAGTGATGGAATTTATGAGCAGCCCAACTCTCCTAAAACTGAGAGATAAACATGATAGTTTCAGAATAGAGAACTTTTCTGTACCCCATTCTCAAAACTTTTGCCAACTTTATATCATACAGTAAATAATAAACAAGGGTTAAAAAGTAGACAATTCATCAATCTTTTGTAACAGAAAAATAAAGTCAAAACCAGAGATAGATAGGATACTCTGCCAAACTCTTTTAAGCATTTGCTCCTTTAACAAATACCAAAAGAGGAATACAGGAAAAAAGGTAAGGAGAGTACTTTCACAAGAGAAAAAAATAGCCTGATAACACCAAAAGGAAAGTACACAGTATAGTATTCAAGACTAGGGCTTCTGGAACTTGATAGAACACTTGGTAGTGGTGTAATTCTGAACAGGTCACTTGCTTTCTGAACCTCAGTTTTCCCTGGTATAAGGTAGAGATCATATCAGTTCCTATCCTGTGATGGTAAGATAATTAAATGACATGAGAGATGTAAAACACCTTACATTGTGCCTAGTACATTTTAAACACTTGATAAATATTGGCAATTATTAATTTTAATTCATAGCTGGATTTTCTTACCAGATCCTCATAAATTATGGTCACATATGTTAAAACTGTGGTCACCTGGCAAACTTTTGCAAAACACAGTACATCAATACATTGTCCAATTTCTCTTGAAGTGTTCTGGACAATTTCTTCTGAGATTTCCTGGTATCAGAATCTTGTAGTTTGAGAGAAACTTAAAAATCAAATATTCAGGAATTCTACTTAAAATGGAGAATGCTGGAAAGAATTTTGCTACCACTCTTACAATAAGAAAAAGATGGCTAATCTACAAAATCCTAATCTTTCCTGAATGCATTAGAGAGCTGAGGTCATAGGGAAAGCCTAAGGCTAATGGTAGAACAGAAATATTAATAAAAAAATACTCCATGGACCTAGAGATTGTCATACTGAGTGAAATAAGTCAGACAGAGAAAGACAAATATTATATGATAATGTTTTTATGTGGAATCTAAAAAAATGGTACAAATGAACCTATTTACAAAACAGCAATAGAGTCACAGTTGTAGAAAACAAACTACTTATGGTTCCCGAGGGGAAGGGGAGGAGAGATAAATTGGGAGATTGGGGTTGACATATACACAGTACTATATATAAAACAGGTAACTAATAAGGACCTACTGTAGAGCACAGGGAATTCTATTCAATACTCTGTAATGACCTATATGGGAATAGAATCTAAAAAAGAGTGGATATATGTATACATATAACTAATTTACTTTGCTCTACAGCAGAAACTGACACAGCATTGTAAATCAACTATACTCTAATAAAAATTAATTTAAAATAAATAAAGACACAGAATAAAGTAATAGAAAGCCAACTCCCCCAAAAAACAAAAGCTCAGAAATGCAGCCATTACCTAAGCATGAAGTACCACTAGAGGAATTTAAACCTGAGGTGCACTAGGGTGACCGCAGCTAAAGCAACCCAAATCCAGGTCAAGTCATGGCTATACTGAGTCAACCCCCATACTAATAACGTACCAAATGAAAATGTGTGCCATTTCCACACACAATTAATATTTACCTAATACACTACTGTGCAATCCAAGATGTCTAGCATTCAAACAAGAATGATGAGAAACATAAAGAGGCAAGAAAAAAATAACACACTGTCAAGGAAATCAACAGAACCAGACTCCAATATGATGCAGATATTTGTGTTGTCACACAGGGAATTTAAAATAACTATCATTAACTTATTAACATGATTTGCAGTAGAAAAGACAGACAACATGTGAACAGATGGGGAGTTACAGGGGAAGAAAAGTATAAGAAAAAAATAAATCAAAATGCAGAAACAAAAGACACAATACAAGAAATGAAAAACACTTTTGATAGGCTCATCAGAAGGAAAGAATTTGACACAGGTGAGGAAAGAATGTGTGAACTGAAGATAAGGTCAACATATGTCACCCAAACAAAGCACAAAACCCAAAAAGAGTGAAAAATGAAATAGAATATCCAGTAGCTGTGGGACAATGTCAGAACGTCTAACACAGGGTTCCCCAGCCCCCGGGCCACGGACAAGTGCCAGTCCGTGGCCTGTTAGGAAGCAAGCCGCACAGCAGGAGGTGAGCAGTGGGTGAGCGAGGGAAGCTTCATCCGTATTTGCAGCCGCTCCCCATCGCTCGCATTACTGCCTGAGCTCCGCCTCCTGTCAGATCAGCGGCGGCATTAGATGCTCATAGGAGAGCGAACCCTACTGTGAACCACGCATGCGAGGGATCTAGGTTGCGCGCTCCTTATGAGAATCTAATGCCTGATGATCTGAGGTGGAGCTGAGGCAGTGATGCGAGCGCTGGGGAGCGGCTGCAAATGCAGATCATCATCAGCAGAGAGGTTTGACTGCAGAGAGACCATAATAAATCAATCGTTCGCAGACTCATATCAAAACCCTATCAGTGAGTGGCAAGTGACAATTAAGCTGCACCTGGTGGCAGGCTTTACAGTGGGAAGTGAGTTGATGTACTTCAACTGTACAGCTGCATCTGGTGGCAGGCTTTAAGTCAGAATCCAACACTTATGTTCGTCTGCGCGTGGCCCACCCTGTATTTTATTTATCACTACCATCCGTGCCTCTTTCCCGCACTGCGCACTTGTCTCAGCCACAGTTTTGGTGAGCCCACCAGCTAACCCTAGATAAAATGAGTAAAAAACAAATGTCGCTGGAGGGCCTCTTTAAAAAGGGGGAAAGACCGAATCATGAGACAGCAGAAGACTCTAAGACTGCCAACAAAAGGAAAGCTGCATTTAGAAGAAAATACCAAGAGTCCTACTTAAATTACGGGTTCATTGCAACAGGTGATTCACATTCTCCAAGCCACCTTTGTATAATATGTGGCAACTGGCTATCCAACGAAGCCATGAAACATTCAAAACTGCTTTGCCACATGGAGACCAAGCACCCTGCATTAAAAGAAAAGCCTTTGGAGTTTTTCAAGAGAAAAAAGGTGAACAGGAAGAACAGAAGTAATTCTTGAAGGCCACCACTTCATCAAATGTATCTGCACAGAGAGCATCACTCTTAGTGGCTGACCACATTGCTAAAGCTAAGAAGCCCTTTACTATTGGTGAAGACTTGATCCTGCCTGCTGCTAAGGACATTTGTCGTGAACTTTTAGGAGAGGCTGCAGTTCGAAAGGTGGCACGTGTTCCCCTTTCGGCTGGCACCGTAACTAGACGAATTGATGAAATAGCAGAGGATCCTGAGGCACAATTGTTAGAGAGGATTAATGTGTCACCATGGTACGCAATCCAGGTTGACGAGTCTACCGATGTTGACAACAAGGCAACAATGCTTGTTTTTGTGCAATATGTTTTTCAGGAGGATGTGCCTGAGGATGTGTTCTGTGCACTTTTGTTGCCAACCAACACCACAGCTGCAGAACTATTCAAGTCTTTGAATGATTACATATCAGGGAAACTGAATCAGTCATTTTGTGTTGGTGTATGCATGGATGGAGCAGCCACGACTGGACGGCTTTCTGGTTTCACTACTCGGGCCAAAGAGGTTACTTCTGAATGTGAGTCTACGCACTGGGTCATCTATAGAGAAACGCTGGCTAGCCGAAAAATGTCACCTGAACTTAACAACGTTTTGCAGGATGTGATTAAAATTATCGACCATATTAAAGTCCATGCCCTTAACTCATGTCTGTTCGCGCAGCTCTGTGAGGATTTGAACACAGACCACCCACGTCTTCTCTTATACACAGAAGTGAGATGGCTTTCTAAAGGTAGATCACTGGTCAGAGTTTCTGAGTTATGAGAGCTGCTCCAGAGATTCCTTTTAGAAAAACAGTCACCTCTGGCAGCACATTCCAGTGACACAGAATGGGTCGCAAAACTTGCTTCCTTGTGTGACATATTCCACCTGCTCAATGAACTCAATCTGTCACCTCAGGGGAGAATGCCAACTGTGTTCAAGTCGGCAGATAAAGTGGCTGCATTCAAAGCCAAACTGGAATTATGGGGGCGACGAGTGAACATTGGGATTTTTGACATGTTTCAAACATTAGCAGAGATTTTGAAAGAGACTGAGCCAGGGCCTTTTTCTCCCAGCTGGTGCATGATCACCTATCTCAGCTTTCAAAAGGGTTTGAGCATTACTTCCCAACCACAAAAGGGAAGGAATGGGAAGGAATGGGAAGGAATGGATCCGCAACCCATTTGTGAATAAGTCAGGTGAATGGTCTTTGCCCGTGCTAGAAGAGGATCAACTGCTTGAGACAGCAAATGATGCTGGTCTTAAGAGTATGTTTGAGACAACTTCAGCTTCCATACATTCTGGATTAAAGTCAAGGCGGTATATCCTGAGACTGCCAACAAAGCACTGAAAAGCCTGCTTCCATTTCCAACATCCTATCTTTGTGAAGCAGAGTTCTCTGCAGTGACAGCAACCAAAATGAGGTTATGGAGTAGACTGGACATAAGAAACACACTTCGGGTGTCACTGTCTCCCATCACCCCCAGATGGGACCATCCAGTTGCAGGAAGACAAGCTCAGGGCTCCCACTGATCCTGCATTATGATGAATTGCAGAATTATTTCATTATATATTGCAACGTAATGATAATAGAAATAAAGTGCACACTAAATGTAATGTGCTTGAATCATCCCGAAACCATCTCCCCCCGCCCCCCGTCCGTGGAAAAATTGTCTTCTGTGAAACCGGTCCCTGGTGACAAAAAAGAAGTTGGGGACCACTGGTCTAACATATGTGTGGCTGGAATCTGAGAAGGAAAGATACAGAATGGGGCAGCAATAGTATTTGAAGAAATAATGGCTGAGAATTTTCCAGAATTAACGAGACACCAAAACACAATTCCAGAAAGCTTTAGAGGAAACCAAGCAGGGCAAATACCCAAGAAACATACCCAGACAATCAAACTGCTGAAAACCAAAGTCTTGAAAGAATCTGGAAAAAAGACAGATTACATCCAGAGAAATAGCATTAAGAATTATAACAGACTTGTCATTGAAAATAATGATAGAACAAGCAGACAACAAAGTCAAATGCATCTATTTGACAGACCTGGAGCAGTTACTGTTTGCTGCTAGGTTTTCCCTACAGATGCATGAAAATCTTGTCTTGCATTTTCTGTCTGATTATGGCAGCCAAGATTGAAGGGGGGAATATAGGAATTACAAAAACACCAAGGAAGGGAGAAAATTTTTTTATAACTCAGATATAACCCTGTAAACAGTGAAGAGCCTGTTACATTCCAAAAACAGGAATCAAAAATTTGAGTTTATATGAGAAAATAAAATTCAATAAGGATACAGAAAACCTGAACAGCACAATTAATACACTGCACGAAATAATGACAGAAAACATAGACTTTCTCAAGTGCACATGTATTATATACCAAAATTGACCATATTCTGGGCCAGAAAGGAAGCCTTAGTAAAATTTTTAAATTGAAATAATTTATAGCATGTTTTTTGACGACAGAAGAATTAAGCTAGAAATTGATGTTCAAAACAACAAAAAATATCAAGATATTTAGAAATTAAATAATACACTTGTAAATAACCCAAGGACAAAAAATGAAATAAAAGTGAAATTTAGAAAATAATTGAAATAAATGATTTTCAAACTGCGGGATATCAGTACCTAGAAGGAAATTTATACTCCTAAATGCATTTCCTAGAAAGAATATAGACTAAAAGTGAGTTACCTCAGCTTCTATCTGAGGTAGAACCTAAAGTTGATTCCTTGAAAATATTAACAAGAAGTAAAACCATAAATTATCATATCAGGAATGAAAAACTGGACAAAATTTCCAGATACGATTTTCATCAGAAATGTAATGGGAAAATATGAGCAAATTCATGATTCATAATTATTTAATAATTTAAGCGATACTGAAAAATTTTGAGTAAAATAGAAGAAACAGAAATTTCAAGCAGCTCTATTTATACTAAAGATATTGAATCATTAAAAACCATCTCCTAAAGGAAACTTCACAAACAGATGGCTTTAGTAGTGAATTATTCCACATATTTAAGGAAGAAACCACATCATCATATACAAACTCTTGCAGAATACAGAAAGAAGGAACACTAACCAATTTTTTTTATGAAGCTAGAATAGACTTGAGAGTAAAGCCTGAAAGGACATTACAAAAAAACAAAAGTAAAGGCTATTCCCTGTCATGATGTTAGATGCAAAAACCCCAATATAATATTAGTAACTTTAATACAGAGATATAAATAAAGATAATATGACAGTACCAAGTAAGACTCGCTTCAGGAATATAAGGTGGCTTACCATTTGATAACTGGTTAATTTAGTTGATCACCTTAACTGACAAAAGGAGAATATGATCAACTTAACAGACGAAGAAAAAGTACTTAAACTTCAAGGCTCATTAATGATAAAAAAATACTTGATAAACTGAGAACAAAAGGAAAATTCCTATTTCAATAACTACAAATAAAACCAGTAGAAAACCTCATGTTTAATCATGAATAATTCAAAGATTTTCTTCTGAAATCAAGAATCAGATAGTTGTCTGCTATTATCAGTTGATTCTAATATTATACTGGAGATCTTAGCCAGTAAGAGTAAGATAAGACAAATACTAAAAAGATTACAAAGAAGGAAAAAAGGCCATTATTTACAGATGACATTTTTGTGCTTACAGACAAACTACTGGAATTAATAAACAAACCCACAAAAGTCACTAGACATAAGGTTAAAATACAAGAATCAGTTGTATTTCTATATACCACTGACAAAATTTACAAAAATGATATCATTTACAGTAGCATCTAAAATATCAAATAGGAATAAACCTAACAAATTATGTCAAAACATTATATTACTGCACTAAAAACTACAAAATATTATTGTGAGAGTTAAAGAAGATCTAAATAAATGGAAGAAAAGGCCATGCTCATGGATCCAAAGATTCAACATTCTATCAACTATCCAGAGATAGTCAATATTGACTATTCCTGAAATGTTCCATAAAAATTAATTCCATACCATTAAGAATCTAACTAGTTTTTTTTGTGTGTGTGGAAATTGACAAGCTAATTATATAATTTACATTTTATGAGCAGCGAAATGCTTTCACCAAAGGTCTAAGAATAGATAGAGAAATCTTAAAGAAGAAAATACAACTGAAAGATGTATATTATTGGATGCCAAGATGTATATTACCTATCAGACACATACATATATCATGTGACAAAGACAGTATTACAAACCAGTGTTGAAGAATAGCAAAAAATTAAAAATTGTTTAAAAAGTAGAGGAGGCTATGTTTAGATAGAGAAATATTTCTTATACATGCCTCAAAAACCCTAAATAGAAAGAAAAACTGGGGAATCTGGCCTCACTAAAGTTAATACTTTCCATGCAACAAAGGATGTTACATGCCATTTTTCAAATGAGAAAAATTACAGAACTGTGTTGGATTGAACAAAAAGAACACATACACAGAATGTTTAAGAAAGCCTACAAATGAATAAGAATAACAAAATAGCTCAAAAGAAAAATAACCAAGTGATAAGTATGAGCATATATAGGAAAGAAAGCCTAAACAGCCAATAAATGCATGAAAAGAGGATTAATCTCACTAGGATCCATGCAAATGTAATCTGAAGCAACAATCAGATATAGTTTTGCATTCATCAAATTGGCAAAAATTTTAAATCCCGATAACATCAAATGTTGAGAAGAAAGAATGCATGGAAATAGGATCTCTATGTGTTGGTGGTAGAAATATATTTTGATGCAACTCTTTAGAGAGCAATTTGGCAGTAATTCCCAGTAAAGCTGAGGATGGACATACTCAGTAATTCCACTTCCAGATACATAAACTAAAGAAATTTTAACAAGTGTACAGAGGTGTGTCGTTCAATACACATTGTATTAATGAAAAACTGGGAACAATATAAATCAATAAAGCGATAGATAAATTTGGTATCATCATTCAATGAAATTGATATATTAATTAAAATGAATCATCATGGGACTAGTTTCAAAAGCATAATGTTACGTGATAGCAAAACTAGTTGCAAAAGTATATGTACAGTATGTCATTCATGAAATTTAAAGAAACACAACCATATTATACATTATTATTGTATCCACATTTATTCGTAGCATAAAACTGTCTGGGAAGAATATTTTCCAATTTCAGAAAAGTTGTGACTTCAGAGAAGGGAAACGGGATATACAGTAACGATCGTAATGAAGATGAGGGGACAATTTTCAATGTTTTATGTACTAACATATAAAACATGAATACTTGCAATATCTGGGTTTTTTCACAGACATCTCTTACTTTTATCTCTACGTTTTGTTAAAGTTTGAAAGGTTTCATAATTAAAAAGAAAAAATTAGAGAGTTAGTGAACCTAATCTGGGATAAGAGCAGTTTGAATGAGGAGATGGGAAACAGTTAAAGAAACTGAGCTGACAAAGACTTAGAGAATGAACTTATGGTTATCGGAGGGGAAGGGTCGGGGGAGAGATAGATTGAGAGTTTGGGGTTGACATGTACACACTACTATATATAAAATAGATAACCAACAAGGACCTACTGTATAGCACAGGGAGCTCTGCTCAATACTCTGTAATAACCTAAATGTGAAAAGAATAGATACTTATATATGTATCACTGAATCACTTTGCTGTACACCTGAAACTAATGTGGTATTGTTAATCAACGACACTCCAATGTAAAATAAAAATGAAAAAAAGAAGAAGCTGAGCTGGTAAAATTGATGACTCTTGGCATGGAGAGAGAGTGAGAGAGATCAAAGATGAAACTAAAGTGTATATGTTATGTTCTGTTAACTAGTAAATTATCCGTAGTTAAGTGGGGCAATCAGACTAAGAAAAATCAATATTAATGATTATCCTTAATAGCAACCGCACCCTAATAAATGATACAGATTTACAGTTATTTAAAGAATCACTGCAGCTTATCTGAATCTTATTCGAATCCTAGTAGTTAAGAATACTTAGTCATTTGCTTGTGTGACTTGGGCAAGTTATGCCACCTCTCTGGGTCTCATTTTCCTCATCTCAAAAATCAAAATAATAATGTTACCCACTTTCTTTGGTGACTGTAATGATTAAATGAGTTAATCCCTGTAAAGTTCTTAGTACAATGCCTAGCACATAGCAAGTGCTCAATAAATGTTAATTATAAAATTAAAATAAAATAAA
This sequence comes from Mesoplodon bidens, assembly GCF_964165515.1. Taxonomy (NCBI): domain Eukaryota; kingdom Metazoa; phylum Chordata; class Mammalia; order Artiodactyla; family Ziphiidae; genus Mesoplodon; species Mesoplodon bidens. The sequence continues at coordinate 6,251,877 of NC_138178.1, read as the reverse complement.
GTTTTATGTTAGGTAAGGGCAATGTGGGAATGGGTTGGAGGTGGAATAGGGGCTGGACTGGGGCACAATGATCCTATTAACAGATTCAGAGAACATGGGACAGGAGGCTCAGGAAGGAGAGGATGAGTTTAATTTTAAAGAGTAAGTTGGATTATTGGTGAGACATCCAATGATAGATGTAGTTGAAACTGGACAAAATGGAGAGAGAAATTAAGGATGATGTTATCATGGTTGACAGCAATAGAATTGATTACTGGAAATGAGAGTTAGCTACGTTTCCAAGGACATAAAGCTTATGAGAGGAAGAAGAAGAATCATAGCAAGTCCTTCACACAACTTGTGCAATGTAGCGTTGGCCTGGGTGGGTAAGAGACCCAGGGGAGAAGCAGGAGAGGGCTGACCTAGAAGCTGGTGGAAGAGAGGACTTGTTCTTTGTTTTTTAGCATTTGAGCTGCACTTTATTTTATTTTTTTAAAATTTTATTGGAGTACAGTTGATTTACCATGTGTTAGTTTCAGGTGTACAGCAAAGTGAATCAGTTATACATAGACATATATCCACTCTGTTTTAGATTCTTTCCCATATAAGTCATTACAGAGGATTGAGTAGAATTCCCTGTGCTATACAGTAGGTCCTTACTAATTATCTATTTTCTATATAGTAGTGTGTATATGTCAATCCCAATCTCCCAATGTATCCCTCCCCTGGTCACTATAAGTTTGCTTTCTACATCTGTGATGGAAGAGGGGATGTCACAAAGAAGTGGTAGTCCTCATTGTTAAGTGCCCTGGAGAAATGAAAGAGCCCGAGAATGGAGGAAAAGCTCTCATGTTTAGCAACTAGGAGGTCACTGATGACCTCAGGAAGAAGAGAAGCAAAGAGAAGAGATGATGGGGGCTACCATGGCGACTGGCCACTAAATGTATGCAGAAAGGACCACGGGGCAAACATGAGTCACTGCTTCCTGGACTCCTTGTGTCAGTTGCCATCCTCTTTTCTGCCCATTCTGGTTGCTCCTCCGAGACTGGTCTTCTTCCAGACTCACGGAGTGCTCATCCAGCTTCCCTCCCCTCACGTTCTCCTGTAGGTCTTAGCTGAAGAGAATTGGAGAACTGACTTTAAAATAAAACTGTTTATCCCAGCCCTACATAAATAAATGTCACTTCATTATTCCCTGCATCTGAATCATGGATATCCTCTATTTCGCTGATCTGTTTATCCTTGAAGCTGTCCTCAAACATTTCCCAGTCTCCCGAATTGCATATAAATGCAGGAATAGTTGAAAAAGTGTAATTGCTGTTGTTTGTTATTTTGTCCTGCCACCGTGCTTCCTTGTACCATCTGGACTGGAGGTGGACTTGTTAAAAAAAAAAAAAAAAAAACCAGAAAGGACAGTCTCACAAATTTGAGCCTGAAAGAGAGAAGGAAGTCCTTAGTCCCTCCTCAGAAAACAGATCTTTACAGAGTTTCCTGGCCAAACAGGCAGCCAAGATGTTGCTAAATCTGGGAAGCGTATCAAATGCAAACTGTGAGTCTTCTGCACACAACTGTGTTCAATTACACAGGGTCTGTTTGTTGCTTTAAATGAACATCATAGGAATAATCACAACAGACACCTGTATGGTACTGTGTGCTTTTAAAATTCTTTCTACATGCAAGAGATAACTTCATCCTCCCAACAAAATTTGTGAATTTCGGAGGCTCTGAGAAGCTCCAGGATCAAGGTGAAAAGAAAGGCAAGTCTGTGGTGGGGTCAGGTCTTTGGCTTCCCCACCCAGCACTCTGCATCACTGTGGTCCATCTTCAGTAGATGCCACAGCTGAGATCAGAGATATCTGTCTTTGCCTAGGACAGCAATTAGGTGGGAGAAAATGAAATAGTAAACGTCCACCCTGCGATGATAGACACATGACTGATGTACCGTTTCTTTGTTCCTTTCAGGGAAAGCATTGTGTTTGTTTGGAGGAAATTACTTAACAGGCGGATTATGCCAAAGTATGGATCACAGTGGAGTTTGGGCTTGCCCTGAATGACTCAAGGAGAGGGACTTTTGAATGAATCAGGAAGAAAGAGGAAGAAAGGGAAAAATAATAAGAGGGCAGAGCCAGGGAAAGACAAAGGCTCTATGCTTTGTATTATGACCTCTCCCCGATCCCCCAACTCTGCAGTTAAATTATGAAGCACATACAACAGTTGGGGAGAATGCATGGTGTGGACAAAGGAGGATGCTTTTTGTGTCCAGGTTTAGGAGGAAGAAACCAGGTGGGAGCAGAGACAAGACTAGGAGTTCAATTAGGATGCCAGAAAAATTGTGAGGAGGACTCTAGACTGTCAAAGGCTATGGATTTGGGCTTTAGGCCAAATTCAACCACATTTCTCAAGGGCAGGAGGCCTCAGCAGGCATCTGGGTTACTTTAGAAATCAGAGAGCATTTCCAAAGTATTTACTTGTATGGCTTTGATCTTGTACCTAATTCAATACACAAAAGAAAAAAAATATAATTATATAGTTACATATATGTGTGTATATATGTATAAATATCTATTTCCTTAAAATAATTGATTTATTCAACAAAAAATGTGTCATAGTGACATAGAATTTTAGTGAAAAAGAACACCATACTTTTCACTGCACTCTCTTACAAAGGCAACCTTGGCTGACAATGAATGGCTGCTCACTGGAGACATTTAAGAAGATGCTGATGATATTTTTTGAGGACATGGTAGAGATGATTTTCACTGCTAGAAAACTGATTATCATCAGCTCTAAAATTTGCCCTTTATTATTATTATTATTATTAATTATTATTATTTGCGGTACACGGGCCTCTCACTGCTGTGGCCTCTCCCATTGCGGAGCACAGGCTCTGGACGCGCAGGCTCAGCAGCCATGGCTCATGGGCCCAGCCGCTCCGCAGCATGTGGGATCCTTCCGGACCGGGGCACGAATCCGTGTCCCCTGCATCGGCAGGCGGACTCTCAACCACTGCGCCACCAGGGAAGCCCCTATTATTATTTTTATTTATTTTTATTAGTTTCTGCTTCCTATTATTATTTTTAATTAGAAGAGAGAAACAAGGACTATGATGTCATCAAAAATACTACCTAAGGTAGCTTCCAAATCTTAATAGTAAAAACAAAAGACAAGCATAGCAGAGAATTAAAATACTATCTGGACTTGAGCTTTACTTTCTGACAAGGTTAGTTATTTTCTTCTCTGAGTTGCCTGTTATCAGCTTGATCCTGAATCTATTTATTCTTTGACTCAGACCATTTGGATTAAATAAGTGAGAGCTGGAGAAGATTCAACAGACTCACAGGATCCATTTGAGACCTTTTATTTCACATTAAAGATAGATTTTTTCCCTCTTCCTCATTATTGTTGAGGAAAGAGATGTGTGTCTACTTTTCACTGAAGGAGAGGTATTGTCAAAGGTGTTTCACTAGCTGGAAAACTCTAGGATGAAAACCAAACAAAATAGAAAACCTCAGCCTTAAAAAGAAATGAAACTGAGTTATTTGTAATGAGGTGGATGGACCTAGAGTCTGTCACACAGAGTGAAGTAAGTCAGAAAGAGAAAGACAAATACCCTATGCTAACACATATATATGGAACCTAAAAAAAAGGGAAAAAATGGTACTGATGAACCTAGTTGCAGGGCAGGAATAAAGAGGTAGACATAGTAAATGGACTTGAGGACATGGGGTGGGAGGGCAAAGCTGGGGCAAAGTGAGAGTAGCATCGACACACATACACTACAGAATGTAAAATAGTTGGCTGGTGGGAAGCAGCCGCATAGCACAGGGAGATCGGCTCGGTGCTGTGTGACCACCTAGAGGGGTGGGATAGGGAGGGTGGGAAGGAGACTCAAGAGGGAGGGGATATGGGGACATGTGTATGCATATGGCTGATTCGCTTTGTTGTACAAGAGAAACTAACACAGTATTGTGAAGCAATTATACTCCAATAAAGATCTATTAAAAATTAAATTAAAAAACAAAACAAGAAAACCCCTCTTTCAGCTTTGTCTGCGAACACTGAACAGTGAAACTGAGTCCAGGCAAGACTAGTTCCAGGTGAAGAAGTCAGACAAGAAAAATTGGCACTGGGCAGCCTGTGAAAATTGTGGAGTGTGGGGGAGAGCGGTAGAATTTAACTGTCACATTGATAAGATTATCAACTTAAACGACATGAGACAGGAAGGAAGCAAGCTGTAGGTGGAAGTGACCCCTACAAGGGAGGAAGGAAGAGAGGATGGAGAGAGAAACTCTTAGAACGTGACGGGAGATTCACCAGGGGGCAAGGGACGTGAAAACTGTATTGGTTTCATTTTTGCTAATGCAAGAAATTACCTGAACTTCGTGGCTTAAAATAACAGAAATTTATTATCTCACAGTTCTGGAGGTCAAAAGTCCAAAATCAATCTCAGTGAGCGACAGTCAAGGTATTGGTAGGGCTATGCTCCTTCTGGAAGCTCTAGAGTAGAACACATGTCTTGCTTTTTCCAGCTTCTATTGAATGCTGTTATTCCTCGGCTCAAGGGCCATCACTTAACCTCTGCTTCCATGGCCACGTTGTCTTCTTTGATTATAATCTTCCTACGTCCCTCTTAAAGGGACACCCTGACTACACTGGACTCATCCGGATAATTCAGGTTCTTAATTTAATCATACCCACAAAGTCCTTTTTACTATATAAGGCACATGTTAATAAATTTCTGGGATTAGAAAGTGGACATCTCTGGAGGGCACGATCCAGACTACTGCAGAAGGTGTTCACAAGAATATCGTCAAGAATATTTGTGATCCACCGGTCAGAATGGCCATCATGAAAAAGTCTACAAACAATAAATGCTGGAGAGGGTGTGTAGAAAAGGGAACCCTCCTACATTGTTGGTGGGAATGTAAATTGGTACAACCACTATAGAGGTTTCTTAAAAAACTAAAAATAGAGCTACTATATGATCCAGTAATCCCACTCCTGGGCATATATCCAGAGAAAACCTTGGTTTGAAAGGATACATGCACCCCAATGTTCACTGCAGCACTGTTTATAATAGCCAAGACATGAAAGCAACCTAAATGTCCATCGATAGATGATTAGATAAAGAAGATGTGGTACACACACACACACACACACACACACACAGGAATATTACTCAGCCATTAAAAAGAATGAAATAGTGCCATTTGCAGCAACATGGATGGACCTGGAGATTATCATACTAAGTGAAGTAAGTCAGACAGAGAAAGACAAATATCATATGATATCACTTACATGTGAAATCTAAAAAAAAAATGATGCAAATGAACTTACTTACAAAATAGAAACAGACTCACAGACTTAGAAAACAAACTTATGGTTACCAAAGGGGAAAGATGGGGGGAGGGATAAATTGGGAGTTTGGAATTGACAAATACACACTGCTATATGTAAAATAGATAACCAGCAAGGACCTACTGTATAGCACAGGGAACTCTGCTCAATATTCTGTAATAACCTAAATGGGAAAAGAATTTATAAAAGAATAGATACATGAACATGTATAACTGAATCCCTTTGCTGTACACCTGAAACTAACACAACATTGTTAATCAACTATACTCCAATATAAAATAAAAATTAAAAAAAAAAAGAATTCACCAGTGGCTGGGGGGAGAATGTTTATGATCATAGTTGAGTGTGTGAATGAACATTTTAGTACCCAAACAACAACCAGCTTAATTATCCTGGAAACCTTCCTAGAGGGTGACTAGCTGATGTCAGTATACATGGTTAGGATGTCTGCTTGTGCCAGGGGCAGTGATAGGGATTTGGAGGGAGAGAGACCTTAGATCGTAGCTATGGGGTACATATGTTGTGCCTTCTCTCATCTCCTTGCCACTTAGCCATTCTCTTTCCTCTCCTGGGAAATGATTTAGGTTTCAGTTCTCTACTTAGACATTCACTCCCTTCCGGAAGGTCTATATGAGCCACTGCATTCCCCTGCGTGACGGGGCATTCCCCACCCTCACTTCTTTCAGGGGGAGGGAAGAGGATATCCCCGCCTGAAGCCAAGGGAGGTAGACTCCAGGAGATTCACTTGTAAAGCTGGTGAGTTTCTGAACTGTCCCCTATTCCACTTGGTTGAGTCTAATGACTAATTCTGTTGAGGTAGTGCAGCAAGAGGGGAAAGAGACAGATGCCAAAGGTGACTACGTAACAGCATTAAAACAGCCTGCTTTCCCTCTACATAACGTGGTAACCTATGTGATTTTCCAGGGGTCAAGTGGACACTGAGGAATGTGATTTGACTCAACTTGCTGGTACACTGTTGCAGAGCAGGAAGATCCCAGCAGCTAGAAGCTGTAGGACAATCGACCTGTGCTGTGAGCTATGGAGCAGAGGGAGGATGGTGGTCCAACTGGAACTAGGCCTCCCCTATCAGGAAACTGAGTAGTGGGGGAATTCCTGCAGGAGTGCTACATGTGTGTGTCCGTTTACATAACCTGACTATTCCACCCATAACCACACCCACCACACAGTGGGCGTCAACAATGTGCTGGCCACACAGAGAACCACCACAATCAATCTCAGGTGGAGCAGCAGCAGCAATAAGCTGAGGTCAGTACAGATTTCATTGACCTTTTCTATTTCTTCCCTCTCACAGATCCCCAACAGAGAAGGAACAAGCATCTAGAAGAGGAAGGCAGGAAGGTGTTTGAGAGCCAGATCACGTCCTTTCTCCCTTCTCTATGGAGAAGAGACAAGGAGGACTTTGAGGCAGAGCTGAAACTAAACATTTTTAAGTAAATAAAACTGAATCTTAAATACTAGAATGAGAAGGTTCAGATAACTGCACGTGTCTGAAAAAGTATAAAATTTGGCCATGTGATTAAGGAAGGCTTTCATTTATAATAAACCATCTCATTTTTATGCTCCAAGAAATTGGGCCCATAAACTGGTTACATAAGCTTTTAGATTACAGGATTATAGCTCATTATTTACTTTCACTCTAAGCTCCTTGAGGGCAGGGGCTACTGCAACAGAGAGAATATTTCATTGCAAGGGGCTTAAACCTGCTCAAATTACTTTGCAAAGAATTTATTATAAGCATAGAGACTTCAGTGAAATCAAGGAAGAGGGGGAAAAAGCCAGCCTTGTGAACAATGTAATTTGGGGTATTTCAACAACTGGGAGTTCAGGGTCATGGACCTTCAAATTAATGCTTCACCAGTAAGGAAACTCAGCTAGCACGTGGGTCAGCCTCTGTACCTTTTACTTTAAATTTGACACAGAAGGAGGGAGGGAAAGAGAAAGAGAGACAGACAGACAGACAGATAGACAGACTTAGCCAAGCCCACGGATTTATCCAGTTGAGGTTGGATGAGGGAACTGCTGTGGGTCTAAGTGGCCTGTTCAGGTTATACAGACATTACTGAATCATTGAACAAATGGAATCTGTTTGGCTTGAAACCTTAGATTTTATTGGCTCGCGATCGTCACAGTACCTCCATAGCTAGGATGTGAATGTCCCCCACCTCGCTCAAAGGGATGCATTTTGAGTAGAGAAAAATAAGGAAAGCTCCACATCTCATTACTTGTCTGGCTGAATGTTTTCATAATCGATACTTCCTTGGTTTCAGCCTTTTCCTATAATTACAGCAACCAGCTACATTGTCAGGGACTAGTCAGCTTGCCACTGAAACCTTTCTACTCATTCTGGAGATATTTATCCTGGGAAGTCTCTCCCTTTCTTCCTTTATGACATTTAAGTACCTTGTGAAAACTCAGTTTGTTGACTTGGCACATCATGTAAAACATTAATAGATTAAGAAAACAGCCCAAGCTGGGTTAGCCGTAATAGTCAGGGGTAGGAGTGGGAGGTGGAAAAGCCTGTGTCTGAAGAAGCTGCATCAGAACATGTGAATTTTTCAAATTACCAATCTCCCTGATGCCAGATATTCTGATAAACCCTCAGGGCTATGTAATTCTCTATCACATCTGTTCCCCCTACCCCGCCTCCAGAATGCTTCTTTCATGAGTCATTGTCTATAGTATTGGGACGGAATGAAAGGGAGGACATCTGAGTTGGGTCAGTTATTACCTGTTGATAGTTAAGGGAATGCAAGATGACGGAGAATTGTAATTAGACGAGGAAAGAGACAAATTGAAAAGAGACATTAATCAGGGTGCCTTTGATAGCAACTGAGAAGAATTCCAGATTCACTCTTACAAGGTTGTTCTTACATGGTTGTTCTAAAGTTAAGTGTTTTGTCTTTCAGTCTTATTTATGGAGGATTTCAAGTTCACATATATTATCTGTGTTTTTAAATCCACAGAGTTCTACATAAACTTTGATAGAGATGGGAAGAGAGGAAGCATATGGAAGTGTCCAGGGAAGGTTTTTTCCAGCAAGAAGGCAGATACAAACATAGATGTCAGATGGTGATGGAAAAATACAGCCTGCTAAGCCCTTCCTTTTCTGGCAAAGTGTCAGTTTGTGACTCCTTGACTTGATGAGCAAACTCTGATCTTAGAACTTCTGAAAAGTTTCCTGCTTTTTCTTTGCCATGCTCCAGATTCAAAATTACATTATGTTCAGTTATTCTTTCAAGTGAGCTACAGGAGGTTACTAATGGAACAAGATGCAGGAATGGAGAAGATCAGAAAGTACCATGAAAAAGTCATCAGATATGTATACGTGACACACAGGTTTATATAGAGATCACAGTTAAGTGATAATGATACAAAAGAACGCCTTCAGCTTCTAAGCATAGGGTAAGCAATAAAGTGCATCCACTTTCCTGTTACAGTCTAATAACTCTGCACTGTATGTAGTTCCCTGCACCATTTATGCTCATGCCACCCCAAAGCCTAATACTCACCCCCACTTGTTCCTCAAGGGACTCTTACTCAAGTTTAAACATTCAGCTTCAGTGAAACCCAAGGCACTGATATATAAATTATAAGCAAAGTATCTCTTGTCTTTTTTTGGTTATTGAAGAAGTAAAAGGATGAGATGACTCATGAGGAAATATGACTTTCCTAGAATTATCACCTATATGCCACAGAGAAGTTCTTCTCTTATTTGGTGGGAAAGTGGCATTCTAGCATCGTTGTCTTATCTGATGAACTTCTTTGGCAGATAAAATCTTATATGGAAACATGATGTGTAGCTCAGATCAATGGGGAACAGACCCCCCTCCCACCAGTATCCCTCTCAGTATCAAGGCACTTCTTTGGAAACTTCATATTTTATTGAACACATCTGAAATCAAGGTAATTGGAGCATTAGAAGAAGAAAATCTCCTCAGTTCATATATATATATATATATGTACATGTGTATATGTATATATATACACACACACATCTTGTTTTAATTTACGAGGAAAATGGTCTTACATAGGTGTGGATTATCCTGATCTGTAAACAATATTGTCATCCTAGTGCATAGTAAAATTAGTGGTATTACATTTTCTCATCTGTGAAATGGGACTAATAGTGCATATCTTGCAGACTTCATAGAGATTATTGAAGATCATTCAAGAAAATGAATATGAAAGCACATTGCAAACAATTATATATTGAATAACATTTGTTCTTTCTATTTTTGACAATGAAAGCTAAAAAGTGGGGTCTGTGGATTTAATTAAAATGTGACTTTATTTAAATTAGTAAAATGGAACCACAGATACATGTTTCTTCTTTTTGGAAAATTTGGGACAGACTAAAAGAAAGTCTATAAAATTTCTGAAAAAGTCAGTTCAGTGCTTTTTCTCTTCTCCTAGAAGTCACGAAAATCTGAATGGAGACTGAACACAAAATGGTAAAATCCATCTTCAATAATCTTAGGAGACAAATCTAATCAACAGTTGCCAAAATATGTGTGAGAGCTGCCCAAAACAGCTGAGTGTGGGCACAAGTTGTGCAGGAGAAGGTGCTAATTAAACACGGAGACTGGTAAGAGGGCATGACACTTGCACCTCAGAAAAAAGCACCAGGAAAATACACTTCTTAAAATTAAGGGGCTATCCTAAAGTATAGAAACTATATTCCTCACTTGCAAAAATAAGCGTGGGAATTTGAATGAGAAGAGCTGGTGGTAGAAACCTTCCGGAAGGTGGTTTGGTTCGGAAACGCAGAGGCAGAGCTGCAGCAAGAGTCAGACAGAGAAACCATTTGAGAAGTAGGCAGCTGCTGAGATGGAGAATCTTTGGAATGAGAACCCTGGCTAGTCTGGAAGACTATCCTGGGCCCTTTCCTTTGCCTGTCCTTCTATTCCCTCTCCCAAACTTGTACAAATATCTTGTCCAGAAATATCCATCTCATGCTGGGATGAGTCAAAAAAAGAGAACTAGACTAGTATTAATAGAAAGACACCATAAGAAAATCAAAGGGGCAAAAAGCAGTATTTTTATGAAAAGAAAATGCATAAAAACGTAACCATAGTACAGAAGAAAATTGTGACAAGGTATCTTGCCATAAATTTTTAAAACTTTTATAACCAATTGCTTCTATAAAGGAACATCAAAAGCAGCAATACAAGAACTCAGGGAACCAATAGAAAATGGAATATGAGTCAGCTGAGTACAGGAAAGAAAGAAAAAAATGCCATTTCAGAAGGGAGGAAAATTGGAAGGAACATAAGGGGCAATAGATGCAAAGAAACACAATAAGGAAATAAATCATTAAAATAAAATGAAAATTAAACAAGCTTAAAAAGGATTAGAGAAGAATGCCAAATAAAGGAGAAAGGCAAAGGAGACTCAACAGAAGCATAACTGCAACCCCTGAGGAAAATCAAAGGGGTGACCAAAACAATATAATAGAAGAAAAGATTTAAAGGGATAATTTCAAAATCTGCACTAAATAAGAGTTGAGTCTACATTTTGGATGGACATTTTGTACTGTAAAATTGTCTCAGAACTCTCAGCATCACTATATACCGTGAGAAAGTTAGTGAACTTCAAAGCTAAAGGAAATGTTTTTTATTAAGTACACAAGGGATCAAGTCATTGTAAGTTAGGATGGCCATTTAATTTATCATCCACACTAGGGCACTTTTGAAAGTAAAGGAGGACAAGGAAAATGCTAAATACAGTGAGATGCTGAGATATTCATATGGCAAGAAGTCTTGGACAAACTAGTACCTATAATCACCCTACTTTAAGAAAAAACATTAGGCTGACATCAGGTTTCTGCATAGCAACATTCAATGACTGAAGATAGTAGAGAAACATTCAAGACTTTTAAAGAAAGAAAATTATCAATTTGATATCTAGGAAGTTCTTCCAGTAAATAGACAACATCAAACATGCCAGAACTCAAAATGCTTCTTGAATAAAGTGCTAGTGGATGACTTCAGCCAAGCAAGGGATGGTTTGGGAAAGTATGGTGAGAGTACTGTTGATGAGCACAGGAAATATTTAAGTGAAGAATTAGCACTCAACAGATGTGGAGACTGAAAAGAAAAGTAAGTAAATATTGTGTGTCCTGAAAAAGCAGAAATGCCAGAAATGTCAAAAATCGGGAAAGGAAGAGAAAAAAGTGGGAGGTCGAGTGAGTTTACTTACTTTACAAAAATATCAAAACCCCATCTTAATGATAGCTGGGAGTTAAAGGCTAATATTTAAAGGCAACAAATCAAGTAATCAATTCTATTTAAATGAAAGTGTATTAAGCGTACAAAACTAGGCACTAAATAATGCTAGTGGCTGAAACTAAATTGTGGAAGAGAGAGAAGAGAAAGAGAAGAGAAGGGGTCAAAGATGAAATAATGTTTATGGCAGGAGACCAATGTATATAGTAATATATAAAGTATATAGTAGTATATAAAATATATAGTAGTATATAAAAGTGTAACTAAATAGGAATCTTTAGAACAAAGAAAAAACCTTAAATATAGGAGGAACTAAGCTTCAAAGGAAAACATAGTGGAACTCTTTTAAAAAACCAAAAATGGGTAAGAAAAAACCAACAACTCCATAGAAAAATGAACAAAGGACATGAATGGAGTTCAGAGAAAAAGAACTTCTTTCATTCATAAGAGAAGTGAAAATTACACCTATTCTGGGATACACTTTTTACCTCACCTATGAGCAAAAATCTAAACGTTTCATTATATAGTCTATGGAAAGGCTTTGTGGAGACTTGAAAATAGACTTTATTTTTTAGAAAAGCTATAGATTCACAGCAAAACTGAGTAGACAGTACAGAGTTTCCACATACTTCCTGCCTGTACATACCCACAGCCTCCTCTACCATGGACCAGAGCGGCACATTTGTAACAATGGCTAAACTTACACTGACACGTTATTATCACCCAAAGTCCACAGTTTACATTAAGGTTCACTCTTGGTGCTGTACATTCTATAGGCTTTGACCAATGTATAACGACATGTATCTGCCATTATCAGACAGAATAGCTTCACAGCCCTAAAAATCCTCTGTGCTCTGCCTATTCATCCTGCCCTCCCTCCTCCAAACCCCTGGCAACCACTGATCTTTTCCCTGTCTCCATAGTTTTGCCTTTTCCAGAATGTCATGTAATTGAAATCAAACAGTATGTGTTCTTTTCAGATCGGCTTCTTTTACTTGCTCATATGTATTTAAAATCCCTCTATGTCTTTTTCATGGCTTGAGAGCTCATTTCTTCTGGGGAGACACTTAGTGTTGTTACATCACTGAAAAATAAATTTGGAATACCTGCTAAATTTATAAACGCATTAACCATTTGATCTAGCTTTAATGTTGAGTTCATACTGGGGTGGGAGCCATGGAGATTTATCAGTATGGAAGAGACATAATTAAATTTGAGGTTTAAAGAAGAGTCAAGTGGTAACAATATGAAGGTTGTTTTGGAGCAAAGAGAAACAGAGTCAGAGCACCTTTATAGGAGATTACTTGGTCAGGCATAAAATAATGAAGGCAAGAGTTAAAAGTGCGGTGATGGGAACTGAAAAGAGGTGATAAAAAAAATTGCAAAGTAATAAAGGAATTTGGAAACATTCAGACATCTCAAAGATTTTTTTATTCATTGATTTACTTAACAAAAATTTGTTAAATATCTACTATGTGCCATACTGTAAAATTCATACTTGCATATTGGGCTTGGAATTAAAAAGAAAAAGTATGTGTTGCAAATTTTTGGAGATAAAGGTCTAAAGTTAAGAAGAGAGGTTGTACTTAAGATGAATTTATTTTTGACAGCCATCTTTAAGGAGACAATGGTTGAAACAATGAGGATGAAGTAGTTTTTTGTTTGTTTGTTTGTTTGTTTGTTTTACACCTAGGGACAGGATCAGAGGCAGTGGATAGCCAAGAACTGAACTGTGGGGATTTTTTTTACAATTATGGAGTAGAGAAAGCACCAGTTCAACAAAACAGACACAAACAGGAAGAGACTCAGTCATGTGCATAGCCATGGACACAAACTGTGGAGAACAGTCAAGAATGGGAAGATGATCAAAAATATCAAAATCCATAGAGGAGCTCCTAAGAAGAGGTCACGTTGTTTGACAAAAAAACAAAAAAACAAACAAACAAAAAAGTGTCATTGGTGAGTTTATAGAGAATAAAAGCAGAATTACAAATACCTGGTAAGCAATGGATGTTGAGAAGATGTAAGTAGTGAAAAGAAGTTATGGATTTGAGAATTGAATGTAAGGAGAATCAGAAGAAGGTGAAGAGAAGAAGAAAAAACTTCAAAATACTTTGAAGATAAGCAGATCATTGTTCAAGTGTGAAGACACAGTGGAAGGTATCAGTGAAGAGAGAGCGAGTTAAGATTCAAAAGAGGGCAGGGTATAACCATGGCACAAACATCCTGGAAGATCAAGTGCATTTTGATGTAAAAATATGTGAGACATCAATACCAAACTCCTTAGGGACAGAATTGGCTTGGGAAATAACGAGAAGAAAAAATTTTAAGTGGATCAGAACTTTACTTATTCAAGAGATTCAGATAAAATGAGAAACAAAGTTGCTAAACAGGAAGTGGCTAGTGTAGGTTCTTTTTTCTTGTGTCCCAAAGGCTCTGGAATATCAAGCAATTTGAGCTAAAAGGGACAATATTCATCTAGCTCTACCCAAAATCCTGGAGAAGCATCCCATCAAACCAATACCTCCTCTAATGTAGACATAGATGACTCAAGCAACATTGTGCATTTCACTGATGAGAATGTGAAAAATATGTCTAGTATGTGCTACTCATTAGATAAACTACATTAAGAGATATTCCTACACAGAATGACATTATCCACTCAAGCGTAAATGCTGTTCTATCTAATCACCTTGGTTAAAAACAAACAAAAAAAGAGCGTTCTTTAATTGTTTCTCTTTCCATGTAAGACAGTCAAGTCGTGTTAAGGAGCTACCTGTGCCTTAACATTCACTGTCAAAGCAATAGTGAACTCAGTCTGATCGTGATTCTGATGGCTGATAATTATTCACTAAGTGCCATCCATCTTGTTGGTGATAGAAACAGGGGCAGTTAGACAGTTTGGAAGTAGGATGATTAGATTTTACCTTCTGAAGTTAGCAAAGGTAAGTCATGGAAAACTCCATCTCTAATGTCTCCTATTCTTCCAGTCTTGCAATGGGAAAAATGATCCTAAGCTTGAAATCACTATCATAGTGAAGGGGTAACCTGGCCAGTCAAGAACTCACGAGAACAGAAGGCCTTTCTGGCAGGGTGGGTGGCGGATGGCCACCTATATAAATTCACCCCACTTGTCCAATAACACACATAATGTCATATTCCATTCGTTTCTTTTTCAGGAGTCCCAAGGGCAAATTTCTATTTTAAATTCGATGCCAGTTTTTTATCCACTGAGTCTTGATCCCATGGTATTAGGAATTTGTTTATGTTCTAGTGCTTCATTAATTAAAGGTGTTCTAATGTATTTCAAGAGCCTCAAATCAACTTATTTTGTAGGATTATAATTTACTATAATTGTAGGGTTAGAGTTTACTATAGTTGTAGGGTTAGAGTTTGTAGCGTTATAACTATATTTATAAAGTAATTTTTAAGCCCTAATGAATAACTTCAACAAGCTTAAAATATCAATTTTACCAGAAGTTGTCATTATTTATACTGTGAATAGCAACCTTCATAGATAAGGTAAAAATAAAATCAGATAACATTATAAGTTATCTTAAAGATTGTGTTAACACACTGAATTTTACTTCATTAATGCTCCTCCAGGCCTATCTCAAACTTATACACAGTTTCTCCTAGTTTCTACTTTTCACTATTTATAGTTCTATTTTTCAATAAGAAGTCTATATCTATGTTGATATAAACAGCTATGACATGTAACACTCCTTCTCACCTAGTTTTAGAGATCGTATGTTAAAACTATGGAGGCCAGGTATAGTGGTTCTAGATCAGAAAAGTTTTGGACTTGATTTTGGCTATCATTATCATCAGCCAATATTTATTGAGCTCCTGTTATGAGGGGGACATCATGTCAGGCAGTGAGGCTATAATGAGGTATAAAACCGAGTCCTTGGCTTTCAGTATTTTCAATATAGGTGAGGAAACAGAACTTAAAAAAAAAAAGACAACAATAAAGGGATCGCGTATTATCACATTTTCATCAATAGAAGGGCAATAAATAAAGGGTCCTAAAGGAGGTAAATGCAGAATAAAATCACTTAAACACATGAAGGTGAAACAGCATGAATAAATTCATCTATTCACACTCCTAAATCATTACACATAATAATATGCCAAACCAATTAATTCAAGATCATTAGTAACCTGAAAACAACAAAACACAAAGGAGCATCATCCCCTAGGACAGTAGCATCAATTAAATACATGATTCTTTAAGGAAAGTTACATGTACTGAGTGCCTGATACTGTACACATGCTGTCTCATTCATTCAGTTCCCCGGATAAACCTATGCCGTGAACTCCGAGAAGGTGAACAACTTCTTCTAGGTCCTTCAGCTAGTAAGCATCCAAGCCAAAATTCAAATCCAGATATGCTTGATATCAAAGCCAATGTTCCTTTCACTATTTACTTCTGGCTCTTTTAAAACATAAATCACATAGGATCCCTTTACATCAAGGATTATTCCTTCATTGAATATACCTGGTCTGGGTCAGATCAATGTTTTCTGAATGTTATTAATGACATTCAGTAAAAGTTGATATAAATCGCAACTCTGTGAGAAATCTCTTAAAATCATCCATCTCTGACACCAGCATGAGTATCGTATAGAGTCTGGGACAAGCTTTCCCTGTTACTGGAGCTTCTGCCTCTCTTTCCTCAAATTAGCCCAACTTAGTCACACAACGTTCACCACTTTAATTAATCAATGCTTCCATGGGGAAGCCTTTCACAATCCCCCTAGACTAGCCACATTTCCTTCTTAAACATCCAGGCCTCTTAAACACGACTATGGTCCTATATCCCTCTTCATCACAGCACTCATTGCACTAATAGATTTACATCTTTCTGAGTGTGAGGATTTGAAGGATGTCTCTCCAAAAACTCCAAGAGGGTAGAGACTATGTTTTTGCTCAATATTGTATCCTTGGATCTTAGCACATCATACCTGGAAAGAGAGCTTAAAAATGTACTTTGAATAAATATATCCACTAACAGTCTTGTACATAAGAGGTCAATTAGTAAATGGTGTTATCAGCGATATTTTCTGCAGGCCGGAGTTTCCAGAAGGTGAGAGTAAAGTAAACACACATGTGGGCCAGCACTTTACAGCACCGTATGAGATGACTCAGAGGGCGATCGTTGGACTCACTCAGATGACAGAGGAGTTAACAGTCTGTGAGTATATAAGATAGGGTCAACACTCCTTACATCTGTGGGTTTAAAGTATCTTATTTACATAAAGGGGAAGAATAAGAGAATGAAAATGAAGGAGTTACAGAAAAAGCTAAGTCTAACTTTAGACACTGTTGAAAAGTAGAAACTGTGTGTTATATACACATATAGTACCTTTATGAAATACTCTGTGGAGCCACTCAATAGATAGTGAATGAATGGATGAATGATATTATCTTTGCCATGTGGAATAAATGAAGGGGCCAAACAAACCTAAACTTATGAGGCTTGTGTTAGAAGTCACAGCACAACCGTGTCAATTTTGATAGGAGCTGCTTCTATGTGAGCTTGTGCACAGGGAGTTCAATGTGCACAGTTTTTAATTTAGTTTTGGGAAGTGCAGAGCAGATATTTAAAAAATTTGAACCAAGACCCACTGGAAATTAGGTTCTTTAAGATGCTGCTGTAATATCTTCTTTCTGTCCTATCAAACCCAGGTAAATAAATGTGGACCAATCTCATGGGATTTTCCACACACAGAATTTATTGGGTTAAGGGGTAGGGTTTGGAACATATATATTATTGTGGCTAAGTGAAAGAGTGCAAGAAGGGAAGTAGGAACTGAAAGAAAGTTAAGGAAATAGTTACGTACTTAACTTTTTGATGGAGCTAACATCTATAAATATACGTTTCAAAGATTTCCCCAAGGGACTTGAAAACAGGATGTAACCTATGTTGCTTAGAAAAATCCTTATCAAGTTATTTTTAATTAGATTATCTTTTAAATTTTATTTATTTATTTATTTTTTATTGGGGCATAGTTGTTTTACAATGTTGTGTTAGTTTCTACTGCACAGTGAAGTGGGAGCTTAATGTTTTGTAACCCCAATAAATGTAACCCCAATAAATGAACCTTAGATGCCATTCTTATCTTCGTATCCACACTACATGCATGTGATAGGGGCTCAATAACATTTTTAATAAATAAATAAAAGAAGCTGTCTCTGCAATGCTAAGATAATCTAATTAGAAAAACAAATATCGTATATTAACACACACATGTGGAACCTAGAAAAATGGCACAGATGAACCAGTTTGCGAGGCAGAAATAGAGAAACAGATGTAGAGAACAAATGTGTGGACACCAAGGGGGGAAAGGGGGTGGGGTGGGATGAATTGGGAGACTGGGGTTGACATATATACACTAATATGTATAAAATAAATAACTAATGAGAACCTGTACAGGAAACTCCACTTCACTGGTGTGTAGAGTACTGGTAAGATAATGAGTTTAGTTTGGACATGTCCAGCTTGGAGCATCTACAAGGTATCCAGGAGGAGAAAGATATATATTTGGCAAGTGGAAATTTAAATATGAAGTTTAGGGACTTCCCTGGTGGCACAGTGGTTAAGAATCTGGTTCGATCCCTGGTCCGGGAAGATCCCACATGCCGTGGAGCAACTAAGCCCTTGCGCCACAACTACTGAGCCTGTGCTCTAGAGCCCGTGCGCCGCAACTACTGAAGCTGGCGTGCTGCAACTACTGAAGCCCGTGTGCCTAGAGCCTGTGCTCCGCAACAAGAGAAGCCACTGCAGTGAGAAGCCCGCACACCTCAATGAAGAGTAGGCCCCGCTCGCCGCAACTAGAGAAAGCCCGTGTGCAGCAACGAAGACACAGCACAGCCAAAAATAAATAAATTAATTAAAAAAAGAAATTATTAAATAAATAAATAAATATGAAGTTTAGGTTAAAAGACCATACAACATTAAAGTCATGGGATTGTAGGAGATTGTGGATAAGAGGGTGGAATTAGACAGGAATAAGACCAAAGAATGAACAATGGAGTATGTTATATTTAACTCCAAGCCGTCAGGAACAATGACTATTTTGTTCATTACTCTAACCCAACACCCTGTGTGGTTCACAGTAAATCAACATCTGTCTTAAAGGAATAGATGATGAACAATGAATGAATGAAAGGAAGAGGATAAGGCCGTAAGAAGTCTGAGGGGAAAAAAAGGACAAAGACGAAAGCAGCTGGAAGTGAGCTGATGAGTACAGTGTGTTGTTGGACCAGAGAGAACAAAGTGTTAGGATAGGGGAGCCATCAGTATGTTGAAAGCTCATTTAATTTTTACTAAATGAGCCACTCCATGCACACTCATTAGATTCATCTTCCTCAACTTTATTTTTAAAATTATGCCTTTACCCTTGTCAAACATTTTCGAGAAAGATAAAATTCTAACTCCTCCATGTGACAATTAAGCTCCTCTACAATGTGGCACTGAGTCACGTTTTCAGCCACAGGACTCACCGTTTTTGAGTCCTTCCTCTTTTCACGTTCCTTACTTCACTCTTTCCTGGACAGGTCAAGTTTTACCTGATTCCAAGACCTTGTCCATCTCCCCTCCGCTGCCCTTTATAATTTACCTTCCGTGGCCCAGCTAGAGTCCCATTTCATTCATGACAGCTCCTTGACGGCTTTATCACACACTCATGGATCCTTTCACCGAATTCATCCTTACTAGGTCATGCCCCACCCCCTCCAACATCAATGTTTTGAGCATTTATAAAGTCAACGAATGACTATGGATTTTATCTTGCTCTAAGTCACAGCCAGAGCCTCTTTCCCTGGGTTTTAGCTGTCTCTATAGGGGTGTGTCAAGTGTGAGCCGCTCATCTGATTTTGAGGCTCCTTTCCACAGTGGTTACGGCTATATAGTGATAGTAGAAACACAAACAAACAAAAAGAAGATAACTGTATGAAGACCATGTTCCTCAAATCTTGTTATATTTGTATTTATCACTCTGGGGGCTAAGAAAAACTTGCCATCTATTTTTTAAAAATCCTTCTATTGACTTATCAGGGGTAGAGCTGGTTGTGCTGAATGATGGGAGAGTGCAGATAGGGGCATCTGGATGGTGATACTCATCATGGGTGAGGTAGATACGGATGCTGCATGGAGATGCTCACGGGAGAATGTAAATATAGGTGTAGAATGGTAATGCAGCAAAAGCTGACTTGGCTGCAGTTGAAATTTTCTCTTCCCATCTCTACCAAGCAGCCCTTTTGGAGCAATTTCTACTTCCTTTTTTTTCCCCAAAAAATTCAATTACTGAGTCCTCTGAGAAATCTTTTCTCATCTGCAGTATAACAATACCATTTAGGTGTTTCCACCACATATTTTATTGCTCATAGTACGTTAAATTATAACTGTGTATTTAATTGTTGTTTACTCCACATGATGTTTTGAGGGAACAGGTTATATATATTTTTTTAAATATTTTTTCCCGATGCCTAGCATGGAGCTTGAATAGTTGGTGTTGAGAAAATGTTTGCTGTGTGAATAAAATGAATATATTTGCTAGTTCCTCCATAATTACTGCAGTCATTAACTTAATGGTAGAAGCATCCTAGTTTCTGAGAGTATCATACTTGGTTTTTAAGTCTCTAGAAGAATTTTTGTTCAGAAGTTTAAAAAAAAATGAAGAGAGAAGACAATAGCGGTAAGGGTCTGAAGGTGATGCTCCACATGTTGTATTTAATAGGAAGGATTTGGGGGTAAAGCACAGAGCAGAAAATCGTGATTTTAATGGCCACCTCTTAGATTCCCATTGAAACAACTAACTGAATATAACACAAGGGTATATAGAAGACTAACATAAAAAGGCTTCTTAGGAGAAGGAGAAAACCTACTTATAAGAAAGGATCCAGAGAAAGTAAGTGAGAAGACAATGGCAAAACCCAGAAACACATTAGGCAGATGGATGACAGAGGAAGAGCAAAGGTGGGTGTACTGGGGCCTCACAGGGCTCACTGCAAACATTATGTCAGTTACCACCCTGAGAAGCCACCTACAGCTGTGGGTGATGCTCGAATTTGTTCTTGGAGGGATGAGCTATCAAAAACTGAATGGCAGCACTGTTGGGGAAAGGGGCACTACGTTTGCCAGGTACTGCTGCAGCTCATACCTGGCATTGGACTAACCAAACAGAAACTGGTTATCCTGAAAGCCGAAACCCAGCATGGCAGTTCACTACACAGAATAAATGACTCCAAGACTCAGATCTCTGCGGGGACTGCTCAGGGTTTCAGCTTCTGCTCTATTTCCCTCAGGCTGCTGTATTGTGAATTGGTAATGATAATTTACAGTAGATTTATATTTTCCCTTTCCCTATTGTCTAAATATAAAAGAATTGGGCAGAATTCCACATCAGTCTTTGACAGACCCTATTTCAATGCTGAACTCAGCCAGAAGCCAGTGGATCTCTTGCTGTAAGGATAAGCAAACAGAAATGTTATATACCAAACCTGGGAGAAAATATTCCAGTCCCAAATAAGAAGATACTACAAAGAATCAGAACAGATGCCCTCTTCTGTTACAGATTTACTGAAAAAGACAAGAGGAAAATTCCTGATTTATGTTATTTATGTGATTCAAGAGAATATAGTATCCAGAACAAAAGAAAAAAATATTTAGATCAAGAGAGACTGTATGGGGTTAAAAATGATTGCAGAATAAAAATCAGACTGGGGGCAGTGTACATCGGCCTGGATGCTGCAGAAAATCAAAGTGTAAAGCAGAAGGTAAAATTTTTTAAATTTCCAGAATTCAGGGGTAAAGAATAAAGAATAATGAAAGGCATGGAGTATAGAGCTAGGAGATTTAATAGCGTGTGAGTCATGCTACAAATGCATCTACACAGCCAAAGCCAAACCTTTCCCTACCACACGTAAACACTTGCATGGAATTTTTTTCTTTATTGTGGTAAGAACACTTACTGTGAGATCTACCCTGTTAAGAAATTTTTAAGGGCACAATAGAGTCTTTTTAAACTACAGGCACTATGCTTACATGAAGGAGAAGTAAGAGAATTTGTAGGCAGCGAAACAACCCTAAAGTAATAGCTAAATGAATTTTTTTAATGAAAAGGAAATGATAAAAGAAGGACCATGAAACATCAGGAAGTAAGAAAGAACGAGAGAAAGAGTAAAATATAGTTAAATACAATTTTCCTTTCTTGAGTTTTCTAAAGTGTGTTTGAGTTTTGAACAAAAATTATAGCACTGTCTTGTGTAGTCCTAAATCTATGTAAAGAAAAAATTTTAAACATTTATAAACAGGAGATAATATTCTACACTACACTCAAACTGGTAAAATGTTAATACCGGTAGATGGTGATGACTATATATGTGTGTGTGTGTGTATAAGTATGTGTATATATACATATATGTGTGTATATATGTATGTGTGTGTGTGGCTATAATACCTAGAGCAACCACTAAAAAAAACTAAGCAAAGAGTCATACTCAAAAACACTGAAGATAAATCAAAATGAAATTCTAAAAAATGTTTAAGTAACCCAAAAGAAGGAAAAAATAAACTAAAAAAGGGAACAAAAGGAAACAAGAAATAAAATAAAAAATGTAAGCCTTAACTTTTTCAAGCTCATCAATGAATTTAAGACATTTAAAAACCTTTATCTATAATCGATAACTTTTTTGACCTGGGGAGGGAAGTGAACTAGGTATTTCTTCTTCCTATTCTCGGAAATAAAATGCTTGTGATAATATATTTCTTCCTACAGAGCTGGTTAAACTATATTTTGATTGAACCTGAGACAGTAACATTGCTTTGACAGGACTTAAATAAGTCAACTAGATGAGGCACACTAATTTAAGTATAATTTGGTGTTAGTGCAATTATGACAGAAACAACACATATTTTTACTGTAAAGGGCTTTGTTTTCTAGGAAAGAAAACAGTTTACCTATAAATTAGATGTAATTTTTCTATCTTGATCAGTGTACAAATGTGGTTGCAAAAATACTTGGCATTTAGAGAAAGGAAGAAACATACACATCTTAGATGTAAATGATCATAGTTGGAACTGGTGCATTGATTAGATCATTTAAAAAACTTTCATTGATTCTGAAGCTTATCGGTCTGTTTACCATGACATATGGGTAATTTGTAGATAATCAATGAAATTGTCATTAAATCTCCCCAAAGATACAGTATTATATCCATAAGAGGTATAGAACCAATTCCCAGGGACACTTATCACAGAAACAAGGCTTTATTACACACAAACTAAGGAATGAACACTAAGCTAAAAGTGTCCAATAAAGCATGGGCTCAACTATTTTCAAACTGGGAATGTGAAATCATTATTTCTATATTTCTCACAGTCAATAGTAAACAGTTTGATTCCATAAGCACATTTTAACCAAAGCACTTGCCCCAAACAATACTGGGAAAACATAATTAACTCTGAACACGGGGGGATGTGGATAAAAGATATTTCTTACTTTCTGGTTTAGGGGGCAAATTGTAACCCAGGTGAGAATTAGAAGAATTTTTTTTTAATTGAAGTATGGTTGCTTTACAATGTTGTGTTAGTTTCTGCTGTACACGAAGTGAATCAGCTATATGTATACATATATCCCCTCCCTCTTGGACCTCCCTTCTAACCCCCATCCTGCCCATCTAGGTCATCACAGAGCATCGAACTGAGCTCCCTGTGCTATACCACAGGTTCCCACTAGCTATCTCTTTTACACATGGTAGCGTATGTATGTCAATCCTAATCTCCCAAATCATCCCACGCCCCCTACTGGGATTGTTTTAAGGGAAGAAAAGAAATCAGATTCACATTCATAACGAGAAGAATTTGAAGAGAATAGCAAAATAACTGTTGTGTTTTATGTTCTGATTTAAAAAGTAAATAATTCTGAGCTTTGGAAAACAACATTGTTTAGTACAAATACATACATGTATATGTGTGTGTGTGTATATATATATATTTTCACACACACGTACATATACATATATATATGAAATCAAAGGAAAAATCTAGCTTTCTGCCATTATAAGCATATGTCTTCAGTAAATGTGATATATCCTCTCTAAAATAAAGAACATTTTTATAAAGCTCAATTTGGATGACTCGCACTGAGGAAAAAGAGGTTTTGATTAATGTATGGTGGGTAATTATTGCATTTGCTTTATTTTATATCCATGACACTTAATATGACAAATAAAGATGTAGCACACAATATTTCCTTTTTACATGGCTGCTATGAAATAACACAGACAGCTGATGATACCTCATTTGACTGTTTTGAAATTTTTTCTTAAAGCTCTTCTGTTGCTTAAGTTTTCCCCTGACCATTGGTTCTAGAACAGCATTAAGTTAAATAGCCTAAAAGCTTCTCTTCGTCTTCAGATTTAAGTGTATTTTTTAAACACTTGCACTAAAGCCATCTTAAAAGAAATGAGACAAAACAAGGTGATTAATCTTACATAAGGCCAGAAAAAAAATATGTTTATTATGGATTGGCTAGATATTAGATTTCTTTATATTGGGCTCTAATAAATTTCAACTTGCCATTATTTTCATTTCTGAAATGGGGACACAGCAGCGCAGTTCCCCTGTAATGTTTGAATCCCTGGGTCCTCAAACAGTTCTCAATCTGTGAAGGCTGAACCTCTCTAAGGAACTATCAGTAGGTTTGGTCATAAATCACAGAGGCTTCTGTTTACCCGTATGACTGATCTCTAAAAACAGGATCAATGCACTTCATTCCTAAAACCTGAAAATAAGTAGCTATGAGAGAGAGTGTCGAGAAAGAAAAAAAATTTTTTTTAAAGGTCAAACCTTAATTCACCTTGGTTCCCAGAACTGTCCTTACAGCTTTTTGATGAAAACAATTTCATAGCCCTTGATGATTACATTATAACGATCTTGTAGTCAGGAACATTAAAGCTAGTTATATGCTCGTTTTTATTCTAAAAATTTTTAGTTTTGCTAAAGCAACATCTCCCTTTTAAAACCCAGGAACAAATATAACAACGGACCAATTTTTTCAATATAGATTCTCATATAAATACTGACATGAGTGTGTGTTCACACAGTAGCTTCTACCCAAAAGAAAAGTAATATCATTTCCCAGATGCATGTTGTTGTGCTTAAAATATATGCAGTAAAAGGAACCCCAAAAAAGTGTGTTTTTATTCTATTTCACTGTCTTTCTTGGTGCCTTCCATGACAATTATATTGCAAACATTCTCTTGCAATTCATCTGTGTAAAATATCAGTAAAATTATACTTTCAATATGAAATCTGAAGAAAAAACTTTCTATTTTTACTACTTTAAAATGTATGCCTTATCCTAGAGACCACCATTTTCCAAAACATGCAGTTTGAAGAAACTGCATTGACAAGGCCTTACACAAAAATCTTTTATGAATACAAACTTTGAGTGATTTTTCTGGTTCATCTAATTTATTTAAATTAGCTTTATTTAATTACACATACAGCTGTTCTGTGCCCTGAACATAGCCCAAGGGACTATTGAAAGTGCTTAAGTCTAAATGTCATGCTTTATCACTGTGTAATAGGTAGCAATCCACAAAAATTTTTTTGTTGTTCTTCGCTGGTTCGGACTTCCAAAATCCAGCATTCCTTCTCTTGTTTTTTCTCAGATATGATAATAGTCATAAAGCTACAAGCTAAATGCAAGTAGAACTGAATTTCATCTGAACACCATTCATGCCATAATTCAAGTTATAGCAGTATCCTTGTTCAGAGAGGTCTCTTCCATTCCAGTGCCTTTAATTACCATCTATAACTAGGGTTTCCAAAATCTATATCACCCACCCAGATTTCTATCTGGTTCTCTAGACCTGTACATCCAATGTCAAGTGAACATCTCCTCTTAAATAGACCACACGTCCAAAGTGGAATTTATCATCTTTCCTTCAACAAGCTTATCTTGCTCTATCCTAACATCATCAAATGGGGCTTCACTAACCATTTGGATTGCTGGTTATTAAATGATTTTGGGGACAAGATGGCTTAGGCCTGACATCACCTCTACCCTTACACAGAATCAACTTCCAGTGTGGCACACTGGAAAGAGCCTGGGCTCTGGAATCAGTTACTCTGGGCTTGAATCCCATCCCTCTCATTATTAATGAAGTGATCTTGGGCAGATGATTTCCGCAAGCCTAGGTTTCCTCATCTACAATAAAAATATCATCACACTTCCCAATGATAACTAGAGAACCCAAAGGGAAAATATATGTGACAGTGTTGTATCAAGCATAAGGCCATATGTAAATATTAACTTGTATTAGCATATTCTTAAAAGAATCCAACAAGGAGGAGAGGCCTGCAGACAAAGTAAATCATCTCCGTCTATGAAACAATGGTGTACAAGCCACCAGTACTGAACAGCCACATAATGCAATTTGGTTCTCTGAAACTTCTTTAGAACAAGCCCAATTCTAGTGCCAACTAACCACATGGTTAGTAGAAGGACTCATGAGCTAAGCGAAGACACAGGTTTCAGCAACACTTAACCCATGTACATATATCTTTAGAAAAAGAGTTGTTTTCCCTAGTGAAACCTCAAACAACAGAGATTTGAAGTGCACAGGTCCACCTATACACAGATCTTTTTCACTAAATATGTACTATAGTACTACACAATCTGTGGTCGGTTGAATCCGTGGATGCGAGAATTGTGTATATGGAGGACCCACCGTAAAGTTATACAGGGATTTTCAACTACGCAGAGGGCTGGTGTCCCAACCCCCATGTTGTTCAAGGGTCAACTACATATGGATCCTATTTTGGGGGGGGCCACACTGCATGGCTTGTGGAATCTTAGTTCCCCAGCCAGAGATTGAGCCTGAGCCCCCTGCAGTGGAAGCACGGCATCCTAACCACTAGACGGCCAGGGAATTCCCTGGATCCTTTTAGTTTAGTAGAAATTAACAAACGGTTGACTTGTATTAAAGCAAAAGTGAGAAGAATTGCTTCCCTGATTTATAACTAGGAAATGGTTTAGGAATTTCAGAAAAATCATGGTCAAGTTATGACTGTCCTAAAAATTTAACTTTTGTTTCCCAAAACAATCTTCCAGTACAATTACATGTACGTGAGAGTCTGCCATAAGTTCTGCTGTATTATTATGACACCAAATCAGCCCAGTAGTTTCACCTCCTCATGCCCTAAGTTGGGGTGGAAACGTATGGATGGCGCTGGTCCCAGAGAGTATGATTTCCTGTCATGAGTGTCTTTAACACGGATGATCTGGTGAGTCCCCTGATGACCTAGACTCGGCATGTTTCACCATCCCTGAAACTGTTAAGAAACCTCTGCATCCAAATGGCATTACTCTAATCAGAGCACCATTCCAATATGCCACGTACAGTCACTGGGTCTTTTCCACTTAGAAAAAGTAACTAATGGCAGTATCTGAGAGGAAAATTTTCATCTTCTTTTCTTCCCAATAAAGCAATCCAAGGTCGCCTGTGCTATGCATTCAAATGCTCATTTCACATACACACCCAAAACACCCGCAATGTCCAATTTTCATTGCAGTGACATTGGACTTGTTTGTACAGCCAGTTTAATCTCATGTTCAAACCTTTATCCCTCCAAGCATTTGAGGGCTGACAGTTTTATCTCCTTATCACATTATGTCAGTCCTTTGCAAGCAAGATGTAGGGAGTACCTGAACATTCTGGGGATAATTATTCTTCCAAAAATTTGCCACACTAATGGTATTTTCCCAGTTTTTTATGGTGCAAGTGTTTTATGCTTTATTAGTTTGCACTTAGTCTTTTCTTTAATCTTTTTTCCTCCTGTCTGAGATTTTATAGGTCTACTGTTTGTACTATTCCTAGGATGAATGTATTCTTCTCCCAAAGAAGGAAAATGATTAAGACAATACTGAAAAGGCCAGATGTTGGCCTTTATAAGAAAAAAAGAATACTATAAAACTTGGTTTTGTGTCTTTGCTAGAATAGGAGGTTAAATAATAAGTAGAGGGAGGCTAGTTAAGGAGTATGTGCCCCAAGAGTATACCAACCAAGAAGACTGCAGTAGACCAGAGTATCTTTAAGAGACCAGGTCAGGAGATCAAGTCCCTTGAGTACAAAGCTTGGAGATCTCATCCTATGCAGGATCCAAGTTCTCTAGCTTGAGAGACTAGGTAGAGCAGCCCAACATATTAGTGTAAGACGAAGCTGTTATAACTGTTTTCTTCCCTTTATAGTTTTGCCCTTTCTAGAATGTCATATAAATGGAATCATACAACATATTGCTTATGGAGTCTATCTGACTTACTTTACTTAGAAAAATGCACCTAAGATTCACCCATGTTGTTTCATGAAACAGAACTGTTTTCCTTGTTACTGTCGAGCAGCATTTCGTTCTACAAACATGAACACGCCACATTTTGTTTTCCATTCATTTGTTAAACGCATCTTGACTGTTTCCAGTTTTTCACAATCATGAATTATACTGCTACAAAAATTTATATATAGGATTTTTGTGAGAACTTAAGTTTTCATTTCGCTCAGGCAAATACCTACAAGCAGGATTGATGGTATGGTAAGTATGTATTTAACCTTATAGGAAACAGCCAAAATGTTTTCCAAACTGGCTGTACCACTTTGCTTTCTAACAGCAATGCATAACAGTTTTATTGCTCCGTATTCTCATTAGCATTTGATACTGTCAATTTCTTTTTAAAAATCTAGCCATTCTAGGATAGAGAAATTGTGGTACATACACACACACACACTGAAATATTATCCAGTCTTAAAACGAAGGAGATCCAGCTATGCGTGAAAACATGTATGAACCTGGAGGGCATTATACTAAGGGACATAAGCCAGACAGAGAAAGAAAAGTATTGCACAATCTCACTTATATGTAAAATCTAAAAGAGTTAAATACATAGAAGCAGAGAGTAGAACACTGATTACCAGGGGTGGGTTGGTGGGGGAAATGGGGAGGTGCTGGTCAAAGAGCACAAAGTTGATTTCGTGAATTCATTCTTTAGATGTGTAAATCTAGAGATTTAATGTACAGCATGATCACTATAGTTAATAATACTGTAGAATATACTCAAAATTTACTTAGCAAGTGGATTTCAGGTGCCCTAACTACAATCGCAAAAAACAGTAACTATAAAGGAGATGGATCTGTTAATTAGCTTGATTGCAAGTAATCATTTCATTATGTATTTCAAAACATCATGTTATACACTCTCTCTCTATATATATAGATATGTATTTTTTTTGCGGTACACGGGCCTCTCACTGTCGTGGCCTCTCCCGTTGCGGAGCACAGGCTCCAGACGCGCAGGCTCAGCGGCCATGGCTCACGGGCCCAGCCACTCCGTGGCGTGTGGGATCTTCCCGGACCGGGGCACGAACCCGCGTCCCCTGCATCGGCAGGCGGACTCTCAACCACTGCGCCACCAGGGAAGCCCTATATATTTATTTTATTTGAAAAATTTAGCCATTCCAATGAGTATATAGTAGTACCTTATGGAGTTCATTTGTATTTCTGCAAAGATTTATGATGTTGAGCATCGTTTCACATGCTTCTTTGCCATCAATGTATCTTCCTTGGTAAAGTGTCTGCTCAAATCTTTTGCCATTTATCAGTTGTTGGCTTAGTGTTGAGTTTTAAGGATTCTTTACATATTCTGGATGCAAGTCCATTATAAGTTGTATGATTTGAAAATAGATTCTCCTGTTGGTGGCTTTTCACTGTGTTAACAGCGTCTTTCATGAAGTGATAGGTTTTAAGTTTGACACAGTCTCTGATTTATCAAGTTTTTCATGGCTTACAGGTTTGAAGCAGTGTCTAAATATTTGTTACCAAACCCAAGGTCATGTAGATTTTTATCCCAGGTTTTCTTTTATGAGAAAGCCCGCGTACCATAATGAAGAGTAGCCCCCACTCGCCACAACTAGAGAAAACCTGCATGCAGCAATGAAGACCCAACGCAGCCCAAAATAAAGAAAGAAATAAATTTTTTTTTTTAAAAAAAAGGATTATCCTTTCTCCACTGAGTTGCCTTTGCACTTGGGTCAAAAATTAGTTGACTATATTTGTGTAGGTTCATTTCTGAGTTGCCTTTGCACTTTTGTCAAAAATTAGTTGACTATATTTGTGTAGGTTCATTTCTGGACTCTCTATTCTGTTTCATAGATGGATATGCTTATCTTTTTGCCAAAACGACGCTGTCTGTTTTTAAAAGTCATTTATTATTTATTTATTTATTTAAAAGGAGAAGCGTGGGCTTCTCACTGTGGTGGCTTCTCTTGCTGTGGAGCACGGGCTCTAGGTGCGCGGGCTTCAGTAGTTGTGGCTCGCGGGCTTCAGTAGTTGTGGCTCACGGGCTCTAGAGCGCAGGCTCAGTAGTTGTGGCACACGGGCTTAGTGGCTCCGCGGCATGTGGGATCTTCCCGGACCAGGGCTTGAACCCGTGTCCCCTGCATTGGCAGGCAGATTCTTCACCACGGCACCAGCAGGAAAGTCCCCAAACTACACTGCTTTGATCACTATACTTTATAGTAAGTCTTAAAATCAGGGAACAACTGTGGGTCCTGCCTCCAGGCACTGTGAGTCCTCTGACTTTGTTCTACTTTTTGGAATTATCATGACTATTCGAATTCCTTTGCCTTTCCATGTAAATTTTAGAATCAACTTGCTCTTACCTTCAAAGAAGCTTGTTTGTATTTTGGTTAGGATTGAGGGTTGAATCTATAGATCAAACTGGGGAGAACTAACATCAGTACTGAATCTTTCAATCCACAAGCATGTGATATCTCTCTATTTGCATACATCTTTCATTTCTTTTATGAGTGTTCTGTAGTTTTCAGCACATGGATGCTGCACATATTTGGTTAAATATTTCATCGTTTGGGGTTTTATTGTAAGTGAGATTGTTTTTCAAATTCCAAATATTCATTTCTGGCAGATAGATATGCCAGATTGGCGTTAGTATATTATCTTTGCATTCTGTGACATTTCTAAAGTACTTCCTCAGGATTTTCTACAAAGACTATAATACTGTCTGAAATCCTGTTCTTTGCCTCACAAAAGCATACTCAAACGCCAAGCTCTACTGCATGGAGAGGAAACGAATTCCTCCAATTACTCACCTACAACTCCTTGCTCACATCTATATTTGTGCTTATACTGTAACGTAATTATTTATTTACCTGTTTTTCTCCTTCCTTAGATGGCTGCTCTCTGGAGGCAGGAGCTACTATTGTTGCCCTTTCATTCCAAGCACCTACTAAAGTGTCAGACACTGGAGGAATGAATTAAGTGTTTATTTAGTAAAGGATGGAGAAAAGAAGTCAAAGAAGGAAGAAAGGAGAGAGGAAAAAGCATCTAAGACCACCAATTTACAGACTACTAATCAGATGTGCAAAAACAATACAGCTTTTTTCCCCTAGTATTCATCTATTACTCTTCTTCATAAGCCTCACTGTACCCAGGCTTGAAAGAGGGAAGATGGGCATTAAACTTGCCAGTTAAATGCCTCCATCTCTTCTAGTTTAAACCATTTAATTCAGGCAACTTACTGTGTTCAGGTCAATGTTCAGTCTTTCAGATGTTTTCCTACATCCTTCTCTTTCCCAAGACGGTGCCTGGGTGATGGCAGAACACACAGGCCCTCATGCTGGAGGGAGCCTGGGATCTAAGCACTGTGACCTTAGGCTGGTATTGTTCACTTTTGGTCTCTTTTTGGCAACTGCCCTTGGTTGCCTGGTAGTGCTGCTCTTCTGGCATCTACTACTGAAGGCTTGACTGATGTCCGTGATTAATAGTCTAAGTTCTATACTTTCTGTTGGCTTGGTCAGGGCCTTGGGTTCTCCTTTGGTTTAATACCAACTCAAGACTTGCTGGCTCTAAAGACCACTCTAATATTCAACTACATTCTCTTTCTGGGGTCTGGCTTAGGAATTGTGCACCTCACAATCCCTGCAGAGGTCATGCTATCCCTTGCCTTCATTGCCTTCATGAAAGGTCCAACACTACGCCTCACTTCCCCACAGGCTAAACAGGGGTACATCTGCATTCTTCCCATACTACCTGGGAGCCAAGGTGGACTCAGAAGGCTTCTTCTCTGCCTACCCATGGTCTATGGTATATATGGTATAGACCCATCGAGCATGGTAGTCTCCTCTTGAGACTGTGTGAGAAGACCACATTTGTACAGTTCCATTTGGGGCCTTTTAATGACATTTTGGAATGAGGAGAATATATTTCAGAATGAAATGGGTGTGCATCTTTCCAAAGAGATTGTTTATTTTTCATTTATTTTCTGATATTAACCCCCTCTGTGCCCCACTCTGGCACAGAGTACAATGAGAATACAATCTGATACAATAAGATCTAGTAGGGCAAGTATCCAACTAATCAAGCAATTGAAAAAAGTAGCTCGGATTCCGCATTGTAATGTGGATGTGTTTGAAGCTATAAATATGGGAGAACTTATTGATAAATGTGTTTTCTCCTTCACTTTTTGCATTGGATTTCAAATTGGCCCACTTCAGCAGTTATATAAAACACCCTACTTTTACCACAACTTACTATAGCTAATGACTCCACTGTATGGCGCGCCAATTTCTAACAGTCAGTGGTCTCCATTCTCAGGGTTAAACTCATAGATTTTTTTTTTCCCCAAACACTATATACATATATATATTTTTTCTTTCTGTATTCAGGCAGCTCACAGTCATTTCATTTCCTATTACACTGTATGATAAACAATAATTATTCCTGTATTTTCATGTATTCTCTGGATTCTATTACTCCAAACTCAAGACTTATGAAAAAGTTCCCCACTTTCACCTCAATCCTTTAGTCCTTAAGGTGCAGTTTTCCAGTCCTTCAGCCTCATGTTTCCTACCTTATTTTGCTTGAGGTGGTGCTCCTCCTGACCAAGAACTCTTTCACATGGTATGCACCACTCTCTTTAAGTGTAATACTGCATATTAAATTTGTGTTTCTGTGAAATTAATTTTTCTAAACTCCCCTGGTTCTGTTTAACTAGGCCATTACCCTATCCAAGTCAGTGTCAACCCCTTTTCACGAGTTCCCTCCTTTTCCTGAAGATACACAAGCGCCCTTGTTCCGTGTAAGGGTTGCCATAGGAGATCACAGTCACATTAGGGGAGGGAGTGTGATTTCAGCTGAAAGGCTCCCATGAAAAGCTTAAGGGCTGGGTTGATTTCAACATTGCTAATGAGATTCAGGCCAGAAAGTAATCACCCAACTGGTTCCAGCTGCAAAGAAGTCTTAATACGATTGTTGGGGAAAGATTACTGACGAGAAGGTAGCTGACTTGGCCTATTTTAGATCACGTAATTTTAAAGCTGAAAAGGGCCACATGCATCCTCTAAATCGTAGCACTTCTAAAAGTGTAGGGTGTAGGCTGTCTTTAGTTTATGAGGTAGTTTTAGGTGGTACAGGATCAAATATCTTTTTATATCTATATTTATCCACCATTGCATAATCACCCTGAATGGCACAGAAACTAGGAAGCGGGGGGGCATAAAAAGAAAAAGATGAGAGAGAGAGGAAAGTAAAGGGAAAGAAAAGGTGAGCCAGAGGAAGAAGAAAGAGAGGCTAGGAAACCCATCTAGAACTCAGGCAGAGGTGTTTGACTCCTGGGACACTGGTGGTTGTGAGTAAAATGGTGGGGAGGGGGAGGGGGAGGGGGAGGGGGAGGGAGAGAATGAGAACATGTCCAGGGATGCGGGCTGATGGGCAAAGCACCGAAGAGCGAGATGAGCTCTACTGATTCACACTGACTTCTCAGTCCTTCCATGACACTCCAAGGACTCTGGCTGTAGAACTCAGCGCCCAACAAAAGGATAGGAAATGGGAAAGCAGGCAGAAAAGGAAATGAGCATTATAGCCTTCAGAGGCAGAGAAATAGGAAATGCAACTAAGAGTGGAGCAGTTGGGATTTCTGGTAAATAGAGACCCGGTGGGGAGCCAGCAGAATGATCAACTGCTAATGACATGAGAAAGGATTCCCAAGGATGTGGTGAATAGAACTCTGGACTGGAAACTGGAGCACTGAGATTGTCTTCCCAATGTGCAATGAAACCACTCTGAAATCTGGGGCAAATCCGTCTCGTTCTCCTCCGCTATAATTAGATTTATTATTCCTCCTGTGTTATTATTTTTAAATTAACAATCTTACTTTGTATCTTTTTAATGTGTATAGTAATCTTCTGCTGTGTTGATGACATTGGATTTCCATTTACGATTGGGACAAAAGGTTTCCTTTGAAGTAAATTTATTAAAATAAAAAAGGAAAAACTTTATTGATGAGAACTGATATCAAGAAAAAGCTTCAATAAATTGCATTACAACGCAGTGAACAACCATATAAATCCTGAAACTGGCCTGTCTGGATTGAAATCCAGGTTCTGCCTTTACTGGCAGTGAAACCTTGGTTCTGCATCTGATCATGATGCTACCTACATCACAGTAAAAATTAAATAAGCTAATATATCTAAAGTTCTTAGAAAAGGGTCTTGCATACCTATGTGTTGTTTTTATATTTGAACATGAAAATGACAAAAATGATTTAAAGGTTACTAGAATGGAAAACACTTTTCCTAATATCCTAATTCCATAGAGATTTAGAAGTTATGCAGGTTGCCCAACTTCTTGGTTCCAGAACTTGGATTAGAATTAATTTTCTTGAGCCCTGCTCTAATTTTATTTACCTATTTGTTTTTCATCAGTGTTTTACATTGCCACTGCCACTTGAACAGGCCAAATAAAGCACTGTTGTAATATAAACTTCAAAGTACGAAAGGGAGAGTGCCCTGTTAGCAGAAATATATCGTCACAGAAGGAAAAGTTGCAAAAATAGCCATTTTACCCAAGAATCTCTGATCGTTTCTATTATGTAAAACATACTGATGATTATTACTGTTCCTGGTTTTTGGAGGAAGTGAGAAAAGCAAATGGGTAGCTGGTCAGTAAGTAATAAGGACAGCACTTCTCCCAGCTGTGGATAACTTTGCGGTATGGATAACCTACAATCCTCAGCAACCTGATGGAGTCACTGAAAAGTTCCCACAATTCTTAACTCTTCATTTTCCATATTAACCATTGAACCACAGAATCATCCTTTAACCACTCATTTTTTACTGATTACATCAATTAATAAGTTGCATTTCATTCGTTTATTCATTTTCATGAGTGCCCTTTTGGCTAACACACACACAAAAGCAGGAAGCTACGTAAGAGTGTAATTTAATCTTTCTTTAGAATCTCTCCTAATAATTCACCCTTTAAAAAGGTGATCAGACTATGAACCTCTGTCTTGTGGAGCTGGGTGTTTCCTTAAATGAGTACAGTAATTGTGCCCCTGTTAGGAGCTTCTTAAAAGTTTTCAAGAAAATACAATTTGAGATAAATAATGCTGATTAGACACCCTCCCATGAAAGAAATAATAGAAAGAGATCAGGTGATAAATGAAGTGGATGTTGCTCCATGAAAGCAGATGGTGATAAATGGAGGACTGGCGCTGTGGCTCACACTGGCACTTCTGGAAGCAGCCCCACGATTTCTAATTGTGTTTTAGTTTTGCAGACCAGTCATTTATACTAACAGTAACATTAAAGTGATAAATGAGGAAGAAGCAGGTTGTCTAATCAGCAGAGAAGCAGTGATGCAGCTCAGATCAAAAGGAGAGTCATTCTGTTTCTTTACCACATTAATAAGTAAGGCATGGAAGCATCATTTGGTTTGAAGGGAATTTTGCCAAATATGCAACCACTCATATAATTAAATTATTCTCATATAGCCTTTCCTTTCTTTTCAAAAGAAGTTTGCTTTTTATTTTAGTCCTCTGCAAGTAAGCTTTTATTTTAAGCACCTAAAAGAAAGAATTGTGGTAAGTCAGTGCTATTAAAAAGGTCATTTCTTGTACCTTAACTATTAGCTCTTTCAAAAATTTAATATTAACTACAGGCCATCCTGCTGTGACTTGTGATTTTGCAAGGAAAGCACAGCCAGCAATTCTGTACTATCTGTTGGATTTTGATGCACCAACTATTAAGTGTATTCTTAATTAAGGTTATACGTATCTCATAAGTGATGGAAAAGATTTTTAAGAAAGTGTATGTGCACCTTAGTGTTAAAAATGTACACTTACTAATAAAAAATGAATACTCACTAAACTACCTACCATCACTAATTCCATTTTATGTATTTTTACAAAATAACCCTATTAATGAATAAATGTTAAAGTTTATTCAGGCAGTAAAACTGTGTTTTGGTAACTCCTTGGTATCCTGAAGTGATGTTTTTTCTGGTTCAGAAAATAACTTTCCTTTCCCTCAAGATTAATAAACTTACTTTCCACTTTGGGGATTCTCATATGCTCTTATTTCCAGCCAGATTTCAATAATATGTACTATTAAGTTTTTGATTCATTTTTCCATTTATGTCTATATTCTGGGAGCATGATATCAAACGGTACCAAATGTCACTGGTTCCACCATGCACATGTATTTAATCTCTCTTTTGAAGGTGTTTTAAAATGCGTTATTTTTTTTTACTCTAAATTTTGAATTTATGTATTTATTACTTACTTGGCCTCAAAAATACTAGAAAGGCATCACAGTTACATAAAAAACTAAATAACATAATACAAGAGAGAAAAAAAAGAACAAGGAGAAAATTAAATAAGGAAAGTAGGGAAAAGTAAGAAAAGTAAAGAAATTTAATAAAATCATGAGTGTGACTTTGCTACAAAGGCATGCCGTAAAGAAGGCAAGCAAATTACAGTACATGGGCTAAATCTAACCTACTCTTTTTTTTTTCTTTTGGTGGTAAGAACACATGAGACGTACCCTCAACAAATTTTTAAGTGCACAGGAGGGTACTGTTAATGACAGGCACAATGTTGTATAGTAGATCTCTTGAACTTATTCACTTTATACGACTAAAACTTTATATCCATTAAGCATCAACTCTATTTTCCCCACCCCAAATACTGGCAACCATTATTACTCTGTTTCTGTTTCTCTGATTATCTTATATACCTCATGTAAGTGGAATCATGTAGTATTTGCTTTCTGTGACTGGTTTATTTCATGTAGCATAATGTTCTTCAGGTTCATCCATGTTGTTGCATGTGGCAGGATTTCCTTCCATTTTTAAGGCTGAATAGCATTTCACTGTGTGTATATACCACATTTTCTTTTTTCTTTTATAAATTTATTTATTTATTATTTTTGGCTGTGTTGGGTTTTCGTTGCTACTCTATGTTGTGCTGCATGGGCTTCTCACTGCAGTGCCTTCTCTTGTTGTGGAGCATAGGCTCTAGGCACACAGACTTCAGTAGTTGTGGCACACTGGCTCAGTAGTTGTGGAGTCCAGGTTTAGTTGCTCCATGGCACGTGGGATATTCCCAGACCATGGCTCGAACCCGTGTCCCCTGCACTGGCAGGCGGATTCTTAACCATTGTGCCACCAGGGAAGTCCTATACCACATTTTCTTTATCCATTCATCTACTGATGGACATTTGGGGTTTTCCATACCTTGGTTATTGTGCATAATGCTTCAATGAACATGAGTGCAGATATTTCTTCAATATCCTGATTTCCATTCTTTTGTTCCATTCCAGAAGTGGGCTTACAGAAATACACAAAAATTATACTTTTAATATTTTGAGGAATCTCCATGCTGTTGTCCATAGTGACTGAACCATTGTATATCCTCAACAACAGTGGAAGCATTCTGATTTCTCTACATCCTTGCCAACACTTATCTTTTAAAAAATAATGGCCATTCTAACAGGTGTGAGGTGATAGCCATAGCTTTGATCTGCATTTCTTTGATTATTTGTGAGTGAGCACGTTTTAATATACCTGTTGGCCATTTCTATGTCTTCTTTGGAGAAATGTCTATTCAAGTCCTTCACCCAATAAGAGACTATTAGAAAAATCATACATCAACAAACTGGATAACCAATAAGAAATGAACAAATTCTCAGAACATACAACCTACCAAGACTGAATCATGAAGAAACAGAAAATCTGAACGGATCAGTTACTAGTAAGGAGGTTTAATGGGTAATCAAAAACCTTCCAACAAACAAAAGTCCAGGACCAGATAGCTTCACTGGTGAATTCTACCAAAGTTTAAAGAATTAATACCAATCCTACTCAAATTCTTCCAAAAAATAGAAGAGAAGGGAACATTTCCAAACCATTTTTATGAATCCAGCATTACCCTAATTCTAAAGCCAAACAAGGATACTATAAGAAAACTATCGGCCTATGTTCCCAATAAACACAGATGCAAAAATCCTGAACAAAATACTAGCAAACTGAATTCAACAGCACATTAAAAGAATCATCCACCATGATTGGGATTTATTCCTGGGACACAGGTAGTTCCAACATATGAAAATCAATTAATGTGATACACTGCATTAACAGAACGAAGGATAAAATTCATATGCTCATCGCCATAGATGCAGAAAAAGCCTTTGACAACATTAAGTACACTTTCATGATAAAAACTCTCAACAAACTAGGCATAGAAGGAATGTAGCTCAACATAGTGAAGGTCATATATGAAATGACCACAGCTAACATCATATTCAACTGTCAAAAACTGAAAACTCTTTCTCTAAGACCAAGAATAAGACAAGAATTCTCCCTCTTGTCACTTACATTCAATACAGTACTAGAAGTTCTAGTCAGAGAAATGGGGGGTGTTAACGTATAAAAGAGAGTTCATCTGTTTATTTTGGTTTGTATAAGTTAAGTGCTAGCATTTTAAGTTTACTTAAGGACATATAAAGAGAATGTAAAAAACTAGAGACAAAAATAACAAAAGAAACCAACAATTTGGATATAATTATTGCTCTGAATGCCTTAGTCCTGTCTGCTTTTGATTTTCCATAACTCATTACTTTCTATTTGTCTTCCAGTTTTCAGTTTAAAAGCCACTTTTCCCCCATACATTCCCAGACTCCTCAAAAATGAACTGGGCACCCCACAAGTTTACCCAAACAGCACCCCGTCACATCCCTTGTTGTAGCACTGAAAACATTTCCTGTAAAGGCCGATTTGCTTGTCTATTTCCCCAGTAGAACATCACTGCTATGATCTAAACGTGTCATGCCAACATGTATATGTTGAAATCCTAACCCCCAAGGTGACAGTATGAGGAGGTAGGTCTGGGGGCGTCATTAGGTCCCGAGGGTGGAGTCCTCGTGAATTGGAGTAGGATACTTGTAAGAGGTCCCAGAGAACTTTCTACCCCCGACCACCACGTGAGGACACAAGAAAGTGCTATTTATGGACCAGGAGATGGGCCCTCACCAGCCACCAAACCAAATCTGCTGGCACTATGATCTTGCCCTTCCCAGCCTCCTGAATGATAAGAAATAAATGTCTGTTGTTTACAAGCCACCCGGTCTCTGGTATTTTGTTATAGCAGTTCAAATGGACT
The DNA here is from genome assembly GCF_964165515.1 of Mesoplodon bidens. Taxonomy (NCBI): domain Eukaryota; kingdom Metazoa; phylum Chordata; class Mammalia; order Artiodactyla; family Ziphiidae; genus Mesoplodon; species Mesoplodon bidens. Next base: position 6,212,774 of record NC_138178.1, on the reverse strand, counting down.
AATGCAATCCCCTTGAAGGCAAGAAGAGAGCTAAGTGTACTTTTGTAGACCCAACAACGGGCTCAGTATTTGCTATAGTGTAAACGCTTGCACGGTAATGCTTTGTGACTCACTGAAATGGCAGTAATTTTGTGGAAACTGTAATGACACCGTAGTATGAAAAGTGGAGGTCCTACTGATTATCACCCTTGAAAACTACTGATTTGGAAGACCATAGATAATACACTCTTAAGAGACTAAAAGTGTTAATTTCTCTTGTCCAGTTCTGCTTTTATAAGAGTCAAGAATAAAGGTCTAACTTCCTCTATATGGGACTTAGCAAGGCCCGAACAATGAAGTGTTATTGCAATGGTTATTGCTGTATTTTAGATGGTAGAGGATTTCAATGAGCTTTTTCCTTTAACATGTAAAGTTTTCTTCTTAGAAGTTCCTCTTCTATCAAAGGACAAGAATAGAATCACACAATATATTTTCTCATTTATTTGCATTTGTGAACTGCTTTCGGTGACAGGAAGTAGGAAATTTCAGCCAAGGTAATGATTTTTACCTGTCTTCTTTCCCAAAGTTAATATTTAACTTGTTCAGCATCCAGGTCATAGCAGAGGAACGTGCCTGGTGATGACTACATTGGGAAATTATACACCTCTTTGCTCCTGCTTTTGCAAACAAGCAAACGAAGAATAGCTTGAACCAATATTAATACAAGTGGGTATCTCATTTGCTTTTCTGATTTTTTTCTTTTGGGAAATAAGAAAAAATGCTTCTACATTGGACCCATTCTTCCTGTGACATGAACATGGATGACACCTGAACTTTTTTCCTTGTGCACTTCCTTCCCACCAAAAACCTCCATAATGACTTGAACTGGCAGGTGCTATGTTCTTGCTAGGCAATTTGCACTTTTCATAAACTTATATTTTTGTACTTTATCTGTTGAACAAAGATTTACTGGATGCATCCTACAGTAAAACACAGTTCCAGTCATCAAAAGAACTTACTGTTATGTGTGTTATTCTAAGCGTTATGTGGTTGTTACTAAGATTTTTAAAACAGGCTAACAGGGTGACAGGAAGGTTCTGAGTTAGGTATAAAGAAAAGGAGGCTCAAATATTGGAAAGGCTCAAACTCTGCATTTCAAATTGGTGAGGATATGGTTTTTCTCAAGCCCAGGAGTCAAAAGAAAAGGTTAAATCTAGGATTTTTTTTTAAGATAGTACTAAAATATACATGTATAAACCTAGAGGGTAAGTCTTGTTTGGAGGTTAACATAGTGTTCTAAAGCCAGACACTGGTTCACTGGTTCTTCTTTCTTCTCTACCTAATTAAAAAGACTAAGTGTATTTCTTTCATGCTCAGGTTTATTTTTCATATATTTTCTTAACAGTTAGTAATGAATATCAAACTTACTGAAACCTTCCCTTTCTTTGCTCAGCTTTGGCTTCTTGGCAGCTGAGCTGCTACCCTGGCTACACACAAAAAAATGATGGGAGTTGAAATACAGGGCCACCAAATATGACAATAGAACCTTTTCCAAGGGCAACAAACAGGCTTTACTTAGCATTCAGTGCTTGGAAGCATGCTCATTATTTTAGCTAGATTAAAAATATACAAGAACCCAAAAATATAATTAGGCAAAGCCTAGAGCAAAGCATTTACAAATGTGGTGGATGAAAACAATGAGATGATTTTGAGACACCTGATCTAGTTGATTTCTCTTTCTCTCCAAACAAAGTATTAAGTTAAAAAAAGGCAGACTTCACATGATGAACTACTTAACTTTCTACAGCATACCCACAATTCTAATAACATTAAGAACTTGGGATATTCAGCATCTGAATAATGCAGTCTTTTACTATACAAAGTTTCCTTGATAAGGGGCAAAAATTACATTTCAGATTCTGCTCTATCTCTTGCATCTTTGCTATAAATTGTCCCTAGATTAGTGTCATTAATCATATTTTGTAGACAAAGAAATGAGATACACAGTAAAGAGTGATTTTTTTAAAGATATTAAAAGTTTGGAAGATAAAAAAGATTTTACTTTACCAGCTTCTAGTTCATACTAATCTTTTTAAAATATCCATTCCATAATTTACAAACAATTTGTATAAAAACAACAATAAAAATTTGAAAATGGTGTCATTCTCTGTTAGCTTTTCTTTATTAATAGTGAGATTGCCAAAATAATTTATCATTATCTACTACTATTGACTCTAATACTTTATTATAAAAGCATTTTTATTTTAATGAGCAAGTTATATACAAGCTTACTTGAAGACCGAGTCAAACAATTTGGTTGCAGAAAAATAATAGCTCTACAATTATATCTCATATTCAATTCTGCAAAGCAAACACCTTCCACTATGGAGACGTTACCCAAAGCCATATTCTACTCTTCATATGGAAGGCATAAGCAGAATTCTTCTTATCCACAAGCAGTCTACTTCTCCTTCATCCTTGAGGATCAACTATTGGGGAAGAAGAGAAGTTCTGAGCCCTAACTTTCTACTAACCAGCAATTATAAGTGATGTGAGTGGGATTACTGGTTTGTAACAGACATTTGTCCTACCGCACTACCTAGAAACATTAGCTTAAAAATAGAAAGAAGTAGTTTTGCAAAATAGAAAGTTCTTTAGGTCAAATAAATAAAGAGGGAATAATAAATCAGAAAAGTAAAATCGTGAACTGATGGTGAGTAATGAGCTCCTTGCTTATTTGGAGGCTGAATTTATACTGCCTGCATGCTTGGGATCAAAAGCTGAAAATATTAAAAACTGGTCCCAAGTGGAAAAACAAGAGCACACTAAACCTAAAGCCAGAAGAAGGAAGGAAACAATAAATATTAGAGCAAAATTTAATGAATTAGATAATGGAAGCACAATTGAGAAAACCAGTGAGTTATTTGAAAGATCAACAAAATTGTGAAACTTTAGCTAGACAGATCAGCAAAAAAGAGAGAAGACTAAAATATCTAAAATTAGGAATGAAAAAGGGGACATTACTACCAACCTTACAGAAATAAAAAGGATTACAAGTGAATACTATGAACAACACACCAACACATGTAGATAACTTAGATAAACTGAACAAAATCTTAGAAAAACATAAACTACTGATACGGACTCTGAAAGAAACAGATAATCTGAATAGCTGTATAACAGGTAAACAGGTTGAATTAGTAATGTAACAACTTCCCACAAAAAAAGTTCAGACCCAAATGGCTTTACTGGTGAATTCTACCAAACAGTTAAAGAATAATTAATACCAATTATGCATAAACTATTCCAAAAATAGAAAAGCAGTAAATACTTCCCAACTCATTCTATAAAGCCAGTATTACCCTGATACCAAAGCCAAAGACCTCGTAACAACAGAAAACTAGAGACCAATATCTCTTATGAATATAGATGCAAAAATCCTTGACAAAATACTAACACACAGAATCCAACAACATGTAACAAGTATATATTATATTTATCCCGGGAATTCAAGGTTGTCTTACCATCAGAAAATTGATTAATGTAATAACTCATTAATACAATGAAGGACAAAACCACATGATGATCACCCAAGAAAAGCATCTGATAAAATCCAACATCCTTTATTATAACAATGCTCAAGAAACTAGGAGTACAAGGAAATTTCCTCAACCTGTTAAAGGGCAACTATGAGAAGTTCACAGCTAACGTCGTACTTGATATTGAAAAACTAAATCCTTTTCCCCTAAGATCAGGAACAATACAAGGATGTCCACTCATGTAACTTCTATTCAACAGTCCACTAAAGGGTCTATCCAGGCCAATTAAGCAATATAGTGAAATAAAAGGCACTCAGATTGGAAAGAAGTAGAACTATCTCTGCAGATGAAAGAAACTTGTATATAGAAAATCCTATGGAATATCATGAAAATATTACTAGAAATAATAAATTAGTTCACCAAAGTGGCAAGATCCACATCAACACAAAATATATAAAAATCTATTGCATTTCTATACTAGTGATGAACAATCCAAAAAAAGAAAATTAAGAAAACAGTTACAGGGACTTCCCTGGTGGCACAGTGGTTAAGAACCCGCCTGCCAATGCAGGGGACACGAGTTCAAGCCCTGGCCCGGGAAGATCCCACATGCCGCAGAGCAATTAAGCCTGTGCACCACAACTACAGAGCCTGCGCTCTGGAGCTCGTGAGCCACAACTACTGAGCCCGTCTGCCACAACTACTGAAGCCCACTCGCCTAGAGCCTGTGCTTCCCATCAAGAGAAGCCACCGCAATGAGAAGCCCGCGCACCT